>NC_139563.1:42742560-43942560 GCF_965112155.1 Podarcis liolepis | reverse complement strand
TTGATATTCAATGTTAATGTATATATAATCCCAAATACTTGCCTCAACTTGCATTGCTTTTCTAACGAAGAGGTATGCGCAATAATTGTGCTGAAAAAATGGTGCCTGCTTGGCCAGAATATTTAGCAAGGAGGAGGAAAGTGGCATTTGGTACAATAAAAAGGTGAAGGTGAAGGGACCCCTGACCGTTGGGTCCAATCGTGGCCGACTCTGGGGTTGCGGCACTCATCTCTCTCTATTGGCCGAGGGAGCCGGCGTACAGCTTCTGGGTCATGTGGCCATCATGATTAAGCCGCTTCTGGTGAACCAGAGCAGTGCACGGAAATGCCGTTTACCTTCCCGCCGGAGCGGTAGCTATTTATCTACTTGCACTTTGACGTGCTTTCAAACTGCTAGGTTGGCAGGAGCAGGGACCGAGCAACGGGAGCTCACCGCGTCGCGGGGATTCGAACCGCCGACCTTCCGATCGGCAAGTCCTAGGCTCTGTGGTTTAACCCACAGCGCCACCCGTGTCCCCTGTATTTGGTACAATACAGCATACCAAAAAAAGTACCATTTGGATTTGTGCCACGTGTGCTAGGAATTCGTGGAGAGGCGAATCTGTGGTGAACGTTAAATGCAAGCTTGTGCATTTAAAAAGCACTAGGCAGCTTTCCTATGATCCCGTGGCTTAAAATAGAGCCAACTGCTTGAAGGATTGTTCCTGGGCTCTATAAAAGAGACAAATAATCACAATGGAATTGATTTGTGAACTACGGTCTGGTATAGTAGCTAAATGCTCTAAGAAGAAAGAGATAAAAGAGAGGAAGAAAGGGGGCTTTTATGGGGACATCTGCTTTTTGCATTTTTAAGATTCAAAGCACAAATACAGGCATGCCATTGAAATGAGTACTGTACATACTAATTCAGCTTACAATCCTGTTGTAAAAAGTGAATCACTTCAAGTTCAGATGCAGTGTAGCTCTATGTATCAGAGTGTACCAGTGTGGTGTAGTGGTTAAGAGCGGTAGAGTCGTAATCTGGGGAACCGGGTTCGCGTCTCCGCTCTTCCACATGCAGCTGCTGGGTGACCTTGGGCCAGTCACACTTCTCTGAAGTCTCTCAGTCTGACTCACCTCACAGAGTGTTTGTTGTGGGGAAGGAAGGGAAAGGAGAATGTTAGCCGCTTTGAGACTCCTTCGGGTAGTGATAAAGCAGGATATCAAATCCAAACTCCTCTTCTTCTCTGTGCACTATGCAACAGACACAGTATTGGTGGCCCTCCATACGTTGCTGGACTACAGCTCCTATCATTCACTACTGCTGGCCATGGTGGCTGAGGCTGATGGGAGATGGAATGTCATGAGTTCCCCTCCTGGAGGCTCACCTGTTCCCTTATCCTTCAATTTCCCCCAGAGGAAAGGCGGCTTTTCCAAATCTTCAAGACTTTGTTTTGTAATGGAGCGATATCAAAAGTCAACACATGTTCAGTGCTGTGTCTTGCACATCCATTCCTAATTCTCCCTTTCAAATGGCTATTGATTGTGCACCCCCAGGGACATGGGTGGCGCTGTAGTCTAAACCACAGTATGGGGGCTGATACATAAATCTGGGGACTGTCCCCGGGAAACGGGGATGTCTGGTAACCTTAAACCACCTTAAACCTTTTACCACTGTAAAAAAACAGCATTGGATAGGGTTGCCCAAAAGTGTACATGAATTCCGCCTTTGAAATCCCGGTAATGTCCAGGAAAATCTGGATGTATGGCAGCCCTATTGTTTACAGGCTTAGGGACATAGGAAGCTAGCTTTTCAGTGCTTCTCAGCGTTGGTCTGCAGCTGTTGTTGGACTACAACTCCCATCATCCCTCACTAGCAAGACCTGTGGTCAGGGATGATGGGAGTTGTAGTCCAACAGCAGCTGGAGACCCAAGTTTGACAAACACTGCAAATAGTCTACCCAGCCCAGTATTCTTAGCACTTCCTGCAGCATAAATCCAGATTAGGTTGTTGGTTGTATACCTTCAAATCCTGCGGAAGGTACTTTTCAACCTTCTCCTCTCACCTTCAGCTTAGAGGTGGCAAATGCTCCTTTCATATATTTAGCGCAGATTTCTTTCTCCGTTATCTGACCGGTGCAGCGAGGAAATGGCATGCCTCTTGTTACGGTAGTGGTTGCGAGCTGTCATAAAATGGCACGCTAATTATTCTGACGCCTGTACTGGAGCACCTCTGCAAATGAGTTCCACCTTACAGGCCCATCCAGCGTTGCCTTGACCCGTCGCCACCGCTTTCAAATTAACTATCCGTATTCCTCATTCTCGGCTCCCAGATTCCCCGCACGCATTACATCACCCCGAGTCCAGTTACAGTCGGATGCCAGAACTGCAGCTGTGAAACACCAAAGGTGGGGATTGCAGAATAAGCCAACATCTCAACATTAGGCTTTGACCAGGTTTTAAGATAACATACACCGCTGCAAACAGGGCAATGGCTCCCTGTTTATTTCCCTCTTGCAGACGGTGCTTTGAACACCCAGAGGCCGGCAGCCTCATCAGCGCCAAGTGGCCAATGATTTATTAAAAGCTGAGCTGCAGCATAATTGTGCTCACCATGTGGCTAATAAGCAGCCGCTTGGAAAGAAAGCTGGAGGGGGGGACGGATGGACCAGGGACTTTTCTTGGGATAGTTTCAATGCAGCCATCGGCGTGTGCCAAAGCAGGCACACACGCACACACACTCTTAATGGGTTGAAGTGTGCCTTGAATATTAAACAGACAGGAACCTGGCACCTTCTGAGTCGGTATAATTTCATAGGGCAGAAGAAGAATATATTAATGCTAAAAAAAGCTATGTGTGAGTGAGAGAGAAAGGAGAGAGATAGAGAGAGAAAGTACTTTTAATATAATTTGAAAGGCCTTTGAGTGCACCATTTGCAAATCTGACATAGACCAGAAATAGAGTGGCTTTTCCGTTCTTGTCACGGAGCTCAACAGCCAGAGCCAGATCATCATAGCAGTAGTAATTAATTAATTAATTAATTAATTAATTAATTAATTATACCCCGCCCATCTTGGCTGGTTTTCCCCAGCCACTCTGAGCGGCTTCCAACGGAATATTAAAAACGCGATAAAACTTCAAACATTAAAAACTTCCCTAAGCAGGGCTGCCTTCAGATGCCTTCTAAAAGTCAGATAGTTGTTTATTTCCTTGACATCTGATGGGACGGCGTTCCACAGGGTGAGCACCACCACCAAGAAGGCCCTCTGCCTGGTTCCCTGTAACCTCACATCTCACAGGGAGGGAACCATGAGAAGGCCCTCAGAGGTGGACCTCAGCGTCTGGGCTGAACGATGGGGGTGGAGATGCTCCTTCAGGTATACTGGGCCGAGGCCGTTTAGGGCTTTAAAGGTCAGCACCGACACTTTGAATTATGCTCGGAAACATCCTGGGAGCCAATGTAGGTCTTTTGGGACCAGTGTTATGTGGTCTCAGCAGCCACTCCCAGTCACCAGTCTAGCTTCCACATTCTGGATTAGTTATAGCAGTTGTAGTAACTGCTGAGGTCTCCCCAAAGATGGGTCCCCACAAAACTAGATGACCCATCTGCTTGAGTTCCACATCCACTCTTTGGTTGCAAGGCCTGTTGCCCTGGGAACCAGGGTCATGTGCATAACTTAGTGACTGATGCGCTGTAACAAAAAATTAGTTTAAAACCCTGAACTGAGCTGCAAGGTGGGGGCTTTGGTTTTTTGTGTGTGTTAAAATTATTATGTACTGGAATTCTATACGAAATTTGTGGATTTTTAATTTTCTTTTCTTGATACAATACAACTATCTCTAATGATTTCTGTTGCTCACAGTTCAAATCCTGCTCACAAATTCATCGTATTGTAACGGTTCTTTAAACAGTCTAAAAAAGCCTTTCATTCTTCCATAAAATAGTAGTTATTAAGTTCTCTTATTTTAGTTGTTAGCTTTGCTGATTCTGCATCATCCATCACCTTGCTTCTCCTTTCTTTTTTGGTGAATAGAGAATCCTGGCTGCTATGTAGTTCCATACATAAACAATTTAACCATCTTTTTTGGAACTTCTGACCCTATAATCCCTAGAAGAAAAACTGTGTGTGTGTGTGTGTGTGTGTGTGTGTAATCACTTTAAGCATTTTTTTATCTCATCATATATCATTTCCCAAAATCCCCTTGCTTTCTTACAGTTCCACCACATAAAAAAGGACCACTTGTTTGTTTGCACTTCCAGCAATTATTAGGAACCTTCTTATACATTTTGGATAATTTATCAGGTGTTCAATAGCACCTACGCAGGGGTGGAATCCTTTGTTTTCCCTCTTGTACAATTTTTCCTGCAAATGAATATTTCATGATGAAGCTGCTTCAGTGAAAATATTCCCAAACCACCTGGATCATCAGAGACACAATTGTGCTGCCTCCTTGACTTGAAATACCTGAGATTTACTGAGCTGTCATCTTGGATGAGTCATCTTGGATCAATCATCTTGGGACGTTTTCAGGAAACCACTTCAGAACAAAGAGCACCATGTAGAGATTATCTTTCATTTAATCTTTGTTTTGCAGGCGTTTGCTTGGCCCAGAGCTCATTCTTCTGGCAGAATCTGAAACCCAGGAAAGCATGTGACTGAACAACAGGAAGGAACACCATTTGTACATATTCAGCAAAAGCAAAATCCCCCATCGCCAATTCTCCATCTATTTATTATGCTCCTTTCTAATCAGCACAGAGAGGAAACATGCAGAATATCCTGTGATCACCTATGCATTATATGCTAAACAATCTGCAAGAGGCATTTTCCCACAAATCTGGAAGGCTATTTCAGCACAAGTGCACGTAGGGAATATATTAATCTTAGGCTGCTGCATTGCAGTACTATAAAGTAACATGGGAAGAAATGAAAAGAACCAGGAGGTCACTATAAGGATGGAGGGCAGTGATTCATAGCAGAGTTGCACCACTTTCCAGTTATTCCCCTCTGTTGCAGAGTGAGGTGTGCTCCACAGCCTGACCTGGCTCACATTATTTTTATTTATTTATTTATTTATTTATTTATATTTGTACCCCGCCCATCTGGCTGGGTTTCCCCAGCCACTCTGGGCGGCTTCCACAAAGACCAAAAATACACTAAAATGTCACACATTAAAAACTTCCCTGAACAGGGCTGCCTACAGATGTCTTCTAAAAGTCAGATAGTTGTTTATCTCTTTGACATCTGAAGGGAGGGCGTTCCACAGGGCCAGCGCCACTACCGAGAAGGCCCTCTGCCTGGTTCCCTGTAACCTCACTTCTCGCAATGACGGAACTGCCAGAAGGCCCTTGGCGCTGGATCTCAGACGCTCCTTCAGGTATACAGGACCGAGGCCGTTTAGGGCTTTAAAGGTCAACACCAACACTTTGAATTGTGCTCTGAAATGTACTGGGAGCCAATGCAGATCTCTCAACTAACCTGCCACCCACAGGTGTTGAAGTTAGATTCAGCTGCCAATCCATTTGGCTGCTTTACAATGGAGACCCCCGGCGGCAGGCAGAGCAGGATGGCTCACGCCCCCTAAAAATCCTGCGCCTAGGACTCTGGACACTCTGGACACTCCACCCCCACACCATGCCCCCACCCTCACTCTCGACAGGGAAAAGGCTGTGTTTCTCTGTGAAGCACTTCAGAGAGGCCAGATGGGTTCCTTCCGTCCAGATTCAGTGAGTCTGAGGAACCGCAGCCAAGGTTAAAAATATGAAAAAGATCGGATCACCCCTATTTAGATTTCTGAGGGAAGCGAGCAAACTTTGCCTCGCTTAGGTCAGATACTTCCTGAGCAAGCGCGATTAAATCATCTGAGTATTTGGCTGGCTTGGTGCTATTATACCTCTTGTGTCCCAGCTGCTGGGGAGCAGTCTCAGGGCAAGGCCTTTGCCTCTATGTCCTGCTTGCGGGCTTTTCCAGGACATCAGCTTAATCACTGTGGGAAACAGGATGCCAGACGTGGATGGCCATTTGGTCCGATCAAGCTGGCTCTTATTATATTTCAAAGGCCGCAGTGCTGAAATCGTTCCCAATAGTCTTGGAGAGGCACAAATAGGGCTGCTTTGTGGGTCCTGTTTACTCCCTGGGATGAACATGAGGCTCTTAATCTCAGGGGTGCAGGTTTGAACCCCACATGCATAGAATCATAGAATTGTAGGGCTGGAAGGAACCCCAACGGTTGTCTCTTCAGCCCCCTGTGATGCAGGAATCTCAGCTAAAGCATCCATGACAGATGGCCATCCAGCCTCTGCTTCAAAACCTCCAAGGAAGGAGAGTCCACAACCTCCTGAGTGAGACCGCTCCACTGTTGAACAGCTCTTACCATCAGAAAGTTTTTCCTCATGTTTAGTTGGAATCTCCTTTCTTGCAACTTGAAGCCATTGGTCTGAGTCCTATCCTCCAGAGCAGGAGAAAACAAGCTTGTTCTCTCTTCCATGTGACAGCCCTTGAGATATTTGAAGATTGCTATCATATCTCCTCTCAGTCTCCTCTTCAGCAACGTACCTAATTCCCTCAACCATTCCACATAAGGTTTTCCAGACCCTTGATCATCTTGGTCACGCTTTCCAGAGCCTTGATCATCTTGATGTTCCAGCTTGTCAATATCCTTCTTAAATGGTGGTACCCAGAACTGAACATTGTATTCCAGGTGGAGTCTGGCCAAGGTAGAATAGAGCAGAACTATCACTTCCCTTGATCAAGACACTATACTTCTATTGATGCAGCCTGGAATAATATTAGCTTCTTTTTTGCTGTAGGACTGGTACAAAAATCTACATATCCAACCTCTTGCACAAGGCTTTGTAAAAATGTTTGCAGAAAAGTACTTTCCATGTAACAGCCCTTGAGATATTTGAAGATGGCTATCACGTCTCTCCTCAGTCTTCTCTTTTCCGAGCTAAACCTACTCAGCTTGGGCAAAGATTCCTGCATTGCAAGCGGCTGGGCTAGATGCCCATGGGATCCATTCCAACTATGATTCTAGATGCAAGTTCATTTAAATGGTTGTGGACTGCTAACTTTTAGTATTTGCAACGTGGGCTTATTCGGAGCCCGTTCATTTAGCAGAGACGCAGATCTTGGAATGCTTGACTGACTCTCGCTTGACATCAAACTCATCTGTGATAGCGGTACTTGCATTATGCTAACGGCATGCCACAACAAATATGCCAATCAGCCACAGCTCCCAAACTCATTATCCACATTCATTGTGGCTCGCAGATCACAGCTGTTGCCCAACCTTGCCCTAAATGACACATTCCCAACCAAATCCATCGTTGGTGGTTAGTGCTTTCTGCAGCCATTCAAATGTGATAGCCCTTCCCAATCGCAGAGGACGACTGACAAAAGGCATTTGGCAACAAGTGGCAGCTTTTCTGTTCTGAATGTGCAGATTTACAGTTTTTTTGCAGAACCGGAGCTTCACTTTGGAGACTTGAGATTGCGTTTCTTTAATAGTTAGACAGAAGGGGCACTTCTGCAATTCCCAACGGGCCTTTTGCCAGCTCCTCAAATTTGTTAGTCCCAGGAGAAGCTTTGGAATGGAAGCTCATCCAAAACAACAACAACAATGGGGGAAAGTTGTGTAGGAATCTTGCGCATCATTTCTAACCATAAATAACGTTTCATTTCATTTTAGCAGCATGACAAAGCAAGGAGGTAATGAGCCATTATGGAAACCCCATCTGTTGCTCATCAAGGGATAGGCTTTCTGCTAGTAGATTTATTTAGTGGGGTGGGGGAAAGCAATACCGGCCCTCTTCTTGTTAATGAGACATGTGCATCTCATTGCCCAAGCTGAAAATATATCCTCCTATATCGCTTCACTGTCAGTCTACATGCAGTAGTACCATGTGCTTTCACCATAAGGCAAACAAAGACAGAGGCATGCAGAAAATTCAGGCTGAAATGAGGGGGGGGGGCTTAAAAGTGAAAGAAGTTGGCTCAGGGCCAAGCAGCATGTTCCAATAGCCACAGGGCTGCATCCTCATGTCATGTTCATTCTCCCTGGCTTAATTAGCACTGTTTGAAACAAGATGCAAACCAAAATACAGCTATCCTTTGGAAGCCGCACTTCTCTGAATTTTGCAACGCAGTTCCTGGCCAAGATGATGTGCTCCAAGGTCCGTATAGTTAAAGCTATGGTTTTCCCAGTACAGTAGTACCTCAGGTTACATACGCTTCAGGTTACATACGCTTCAGGTTACAGACTCCGCTAACCCAGAAATAGTGCTTCAGGTTAAGAACTTTGCTCCAGGATGAGAACAGAAATCGTGCTCCAGCGGTGCGGCGGCAGCAGGAGGCCCCATTAGCTAAAGTGGTGCTTCAGGTTAAGAACAGTTTCAGGTTAAGTACGGACCTCTGGAATGAATTAAGGACTTAACCTGAGGTACCACTGTACCAGTTTGCATAAAATGCATATGTTGGTGAAAATGACACGCAAGCATGAATTTCGGTAAGGGGAAAATTGCTTGTAAGAGTGTGCATATTCGTCGAGACTGCATTAAAATGTGCTAGGAAAAATTCGATCTGAAATGCTGGTGGCTTTTTCCGAGGGTTTTAATTTTATTTACAAAATTCCCAAATAGCTGTACATATGCTGAATTTATGATTTGAAAAATGAGAAATGTAGAAAACTGACAAATTTGCCAATCCCCACTTGGCTCTCAAAGAATTACAGACACTGGAAAGGAAGATGGATATGTACATCCCGTACCATGACTAACAGCTTTAACAGATCTATGCTGTTGGGCGAAAAAATTCCTTTATCTATCCAAGCAGGTCCGTTTACAATGCCAACAGGTACATAGTAAGATTATCACTTGACAAGCTTGGCTTTGTGGGCAATTAATCCATTCATTTACTAAGAAAATTCTACTGGCAGTCATTAATCTTTGTTATTTCACACGTTCAGATTCATCTTTTGAATATGCAGTGTCGGGGAAAGCTGCATCTGTTAAAATGTTTGCCTGTCGTGCAGCTGCTGATGGATCAAAGCCACTCTCAGAAAGATGGCATTCCTGCTGACAAGTGGGACCTGCAACAAAATGTCATACTGTGCGATGCTTCTTCCCAGCCTGCCAGTCACATCCTTTTTGCGGATACTCCATTTCAACCTCTCTGCCATGTTGGGACTCCCATATATCGTAGTAAGGTAAAGGGACCCCTGACCATTACATCCAGTTGTGACCAACTCTGGGGTTGCGGCGCTCATCTTGCTTTACTGGCCGAGGGAGCCGGCATACAGCTTCCGGGTCATGTGGCCAGCCTGACTAAGCCGCTTCTGGCGAACCAGAGCAGCGCATGGAAACGCCGTTTACCTTCCCGCCGGAGTGATACCTATTTATCTACTTGCACTTTGATGTGCTTTCGAACTGCTAGGTTGGCAGGAGCAGGGACCGAGCAACGGGAGCTCACCCCGTCGCGGGGATTCGAACTGCTGACCTTCTGATCGGCAAGTCCTAGGCTCTGTGGTTTAACCCACAGCGCCACCCGCGTCCCATGTATACAATGGTACCTCGGGTTAAGTACTTAATTTGTTCTGGAGGTCCATTCTTAACCTGAAACTGTTCTTAATCTGTGGTACCACTTTAGCTAATTGGGCCTCTTGCTGCTGCCGCACTGCCAGAGCACAATTTCTGTTCTCACCCTGAAGCAAAGTTCTTAACCCGAGGTAATATTTCTGGGTTAGCGGAGTCTGTAACCTGAAGTGTATGTAACCTGAGGTACCACTGTACCTGCTGATATCTTTCTCATGTGCCTTTACCCCATAAGGATGAACTTTTGGAAACACAGTTCACTTCTAGTATATAGCAGCCTTCACTGACCTGTTCTGGACTACAGCTGCCATGTACTGGCTGGAGCTGATGGCAGTTGTAATCTCAGTCATCTAGAAGGCACCTTGTTGGCGTTGGCTGCTACGTAGGATATCTTAGTACTGTACGACGTTGATCACCATTCATTCGATTACCAAAATGGTACCCAATGGCTGGGAAGTAAAGAAGAGCCGGTAGCTCAGAGAAGTCATTCTTACCTGGAAAGACCAGTTTGCTCTTTGTCTTGCTTGCTTTGCTATCTATCAAGACTTAGCTCAGTTGGTAGAGCATGAGACTCTTAATCTCATGGTTGTGGGTTCAAGCCCCACATTGGGCAAAAATTCCTGCATTGCAGGGGGTTGGACTAGATGACCTTTGCGGTCCCTTCTAACTCTACAATTCTATGACATGTGTATGGAAGTTTGTGGCATCCCCTATAGGCAGACCACTTACATGCCGGGAAAGCCTATCCTGCTATAATGGGAAATTGTGAAGAAAGCTTGTTCATTGTCATTTGGGTGTGGGTGTGTGTATGTGTTTATATCTACAGTGGTACCTTGGTTTTCAAACAGCTTAGTTCACGAACAACTTGGAACCCAAAAGCTGCAAAATCGGAAGTAGGTGTTCTGGTTTTTGAACGAGCTCCGTTTTGAGTCCCCCTGTGTTTCCTGTTGCGCTGCTCATTTGCACCCCCCCCCCCGTTGTAATTCAAGCCTTCTGTTTCCGATTGCGGTGCTCTTGGAGCTTATATTTGGTCCTTTTGTTTTTGCTATTTATTTTGCGTTTTTTGTTTTGAGGCTTTTTCAGTTAATTTGTTTTGGATCCCAATTCAGCTACTGATTGATTGATTGATTGATTGATTGATTGTGTGGCTGCGGAAATGGATAAAAGCCCCCCATCCAAACAATGACTATCATCGGTGCAGGCAAGAATTTATTTATTTTTTAAATGTTCATCATCTACAATACTCTTTTATTTATGTCATAGTACAGTACATTGTTTATTGCTTTCATTTTATGGATCAGTGGTCTCATTAGATAGTAAAATTCATGTTAAATTGCTGTTTTAGGGGTTGTTTTTAAAAGTCTGGAACGGATTAATCCGTTTTGCATTACTTTCTATGGGAAAGCGTGCCTTGGTTTTGGAACGCTTTAGGTTTGGAACAGACTTCCAGAATGGATTAAGTTTGAGAACCAAGGTGCCACTGTATGTATATATATATATATATATATATATATATATATATATATATATATGCAGGTTTTGGTGTCTTCGGGTGTCTTCCCGTGTAAGAGTTGGGGTGTCTAGGCGACGTTTCGACGAGGTCTCACTTGTCATCTTCAGGCTGGTGCTTTCGGCTTCTTGTTACTGGAACAGAGGTAGGCTCTGTTCCAGTAACAAGAAGCCGAAAGCACCAGCCTGAAGATGACAAGTGAGACCTCGTCGAAACGTCGCCTAGACACCCCAACTCTTACACGGGAAGACACCCGAAGACACCAAAACCTGCATTCCTGTACCCGTGAAAATCTACGAAAGCATATATATATATATATATATAATGATGATGATGATTAATATAATATAAAACCCCAATGTTCCTACACAAAACCTGTCCATTTCCCTTGCTACTTGATTCACCAGCTCCAAAACAGCTTTTATTCGGGAGGACACCAGCTCATCAATTTCCTTCTGCCTCTCTCTGATGGAGTTCAATGGTTGCCTCCTCAGAGGCTTGCTGTGGGAACAGAGTTTTGATCTTTGTGAGCCTTGAAAGCAACGTGATCAAATGGATGATTGAGGGGATTTGACAGATGTGCAGCTGTATATTGTGGCTCATCTGCCCCCTGACTTCGTTGCTCATCTGTTTCCCTTGTCTCTGAACACACAGAGAAAACAGGCGAAGGAGATGAAAGTTGCGTTTCAAGGTGTTGCCATTTACTATCCATGCATGAAGTGGTGTAGCAGCAGAAACCAGAGCAGAAACACAAAACGGAATCTCTGTTTCCCTATTGGGAAGATTCCCCCTCCCTATTTAACCATCCCACTTTGAAATTGAGAATCCAGCTTGCAGCGTCTTCAAATGGCTCTGCTCTTCGCTGGTCCTATGGCCTGTCTAGGCCAGATTGCTGCAAAAATCCTGCTGTGCTGTCTGGGGCTAATGGCCTGGTTGTACTCCAAAAATTTTGGAGGGCCCCAGAGTAGGAAAGGCTCCTCTCTTCCCGGTGCCACCCTGGGAGCAGGAGAGTTCTCCAGACCCTCATACTCAAGAAAGAAAAAGGGTACAGTGGTACCTCGGGTTACAGACGCTTCAGGTTACAGACTCCGCTTAACCTAGAAATAGTAGCTCGGGTTAAGAACTTTGCTTCAAGATGAGAAGAGAAATCTTGCTCCGGTGGGGCGGTGGCAGCAGGAGGCCCCATTAGCAAAAGTGATACCTCAGGTTAAGAACAGTTTCAGGTTAAGAACGGACCTCCATTAAGTTCTTAACCTGAGGTACCACTGTACTTAAATATTCAGTCCTCCAGTATTACCGCCCTCAGACTTATACTGTGGCAGTCTAGATCACCACTATTGTTGAAGACATCCACCCCATTTTTTACTGTGATTTTACTCTTGCCCTTCATTCCACACCCCGCAAGTGTCCCGGAAAAAGAAACGTTTCTTTCCTGCGAGAGCACGGCGGCCATTTTGGGCACTGTGATCTCGCACAAATTTGTGCTGAGACCCAGCCCTGAAAAAGTGCTTTTCTCTGGATTGTGATCTCATGCTTTGCCACCAAGATATGGGTTTTCATGCGACATGAGAGCATGGCCCCGAAAGCAGCACATATTTTGGGCCCTGTGATCTCACGTGGGTCACATGACTCTCATGGGAGCATGAACTGGAAGACGTGCATCCCAGTTGGGAACTTAACCATGTTGGAGTCAAGTCAACCAGTGTGTTCTCTGCTTTATCCTCAGAAAAGTATGCTTTGTGACTCAGTGGGGGGGACACATTGAACTCGGGCCTTTCTGGTCAAAGTCTAGGCTGGGTTCTCCTTCATGGAGAGCACGTGTTGCGGTGGGAGCAACCAAGAAATCCCTCTGTTGGTGGGTGGGCTAGGATAGATGGCCATGTTTCTGATTGGGCACATCTCAGTCGTTGGGGAGAATTTGGTGTAGCAATTTTATGAGTGACTGATGAGGAGCTATTTATTCCCTGTGCGCAGCATTGAGCTTCGCCTTTTCGCTACACGAATTAGATCACCCACCCTCCCTCCCTATCTTTAGGGCTGTTCGCATTGACCTTGCTATGTCTGTCATGAGGTCGTCTGCTTTCGGGGCAGGAGCCTGGTAGGCATTTTGCCATTTGGCTGATTGGCTGGTTGGCTGGTGCCATTTGGTTTTTGCCTACTGCGTAGCAAATCATCACAACTTGTAAGGTTGTGGTTAAAGGTAAAGGGACCCCTGACCATTAGGTTCAGTCGTGACCGACTCTGGGGTTGCAGCGCTCATCTCGCTTTATTGGCCAAGGGAGCTGGCATTTGTCCACAGACAGCTTCCGGGTCATGTGGCCAGCATGACTAAGCCGCTTCTGGCGAACCAGAGCAGCGCACGGAAACGCCATTTACCTTCCCGCCGGAGCAGTACCTATTTATCTACTTGCACTTTGACGTGCTTTCAAACTTCTAGGTTGGCAGGAGCAGGGACCGAGCAACGGGAGCTCACCCCGTTGCGGGGATTTGAACCGCCAACCTTCTGATCGGCAAGTCCTAGGCTCTGTGGTTTAACCCACATTGGTTAATTTTAGTTGGTGGAGGGGGTATGGTTGGCTGTGCCGGCCCCTCCAATGCTGCTGCTGCAAGGATATTCCATTAAGGGAATCCAGGGACTCACCATGCTCTTGTCCAAACCCCTGTCAAGGGGCTAGGGCCACGCATGAGCCCCTGGGAGCATTTGGGGAGAGGTGAGAGCCTGGCGCCCCACTCTAGGCTCTCTCCAAAATGTTTTCCCTTACTGACTTTCGCAGGCTTGCAGATGTCAGTTCTGTTCCTACCTCTAGGCTGGAACAGATAGTTGCGAACCAATGCCTAAGCAACCACTCACATGCTGTAATCAATAAAGCTGTGGCCAAAAATTATGCCAAAAACCTTTAAACAATATTCTGTGTGAATTGTGCCTTTATTTGAGGGTGGCTATGGAGGGACCTCAGGGACGCAGGTGGCGCTGTGGGTAAAACCTCAGTGCCTAGGACTTGCCGATCGTCAGGTCGGCGGTTCGAATCCCCGCGGCGCCTGCCAACCTAGCAGTTCGAAAGCACCCCGGGTGCAAGTAGATAAGTAGGGATCGCTTACTAGCGGGAAGGTAAACGGCGTTTCCGTGTGCTGCGCTGGCTCACCAGATGCAGCTTGTCACGCTGGCCACGTGACCCGGAAGTGTTTGCGGACAGCTCTGGCTCCCGGCCTATAGAGTGAGATGAGCGCACAACCCTAGAGTCTGGAAAGACTGGCCCGTACGGGCAGGGGTACCTTTACCTTTACCTTTTATGGAGGGACCTCAACACGCGAATGGCGGCATCACTTTGCTTCTCTATTGAGCCAACAGATCCCACATTTTCCCATTCTGTTTTTGGTGGTTGCTTAACTTTTCCCAGGCCGAGAGATTTTAATAAGAGGCCATTGGCACATAACTAGGCAGCGGACCATAGACCAATTACCTTGTCCCCTCAGGAAGCACACCAGGAGTCCTCTTTATCCGACACCCTGTTGTGCCTTGGTGCTTTTAAGTTGCATCTGTAAATTAATTAAAAGCAAGGAAGCATTGAGCTACTCTGGAGAGAAACATCTTCAATGACCTCATCTGGATCCTATTGATATCACACAGTCCGATGAAATGGCATACTAGATTGCATTTCAATGGGAATTTATTGTGGAGGAATTTCTGTGAGTGCCGCGATCTGGGTCTTTTGTCAGGTTTCCCATTTCGTTTCCCCCCTGATGTAATGAAGGAGACACTGAGAAAGTGGGTTTGAGGTGGCTACCGCACACAAGACAAGATGACTATTGGGCCTAATTAAATGGTGTTTAATTAACTATTAATAAAAAAGTACCACTTCATATAATTAAAACCTGTAAGCAATTTGCATAAAAAACAATAAAAACACGACTTTCCCCCCTAAAATACCTTTCCCCCTGAAAGCGAGTGTACAAAGAAGATAAAAACAAAAATACAATTATTTATCACAAATAAAGCTGAGTGGTTTAATGGCCTATCTCACATGACCCTTCATGGTTAAAGCTGAAAATGCTTCTGAAAAAACTCCCTTTTCATTTCTTTGACTTTGGGGATTGCATCTTCCTCCAAATGAAATGCATTTGAGCCCAAAGGTTGATTGAAATAAATAGATAGATAGATAGATAGTAACTTGTCCCTATTAGTATACACTGAACATTTGTTTGAGAGAAGAGAGCGAACCAAACCTGGATATTTTGGTTGTCGTCTGTCACCTTGCATCATGTTATGGTTTAGGATTCTGTTCATTTACGGTACTCTGCCCATTGACCAGTGGTTATGGGTTGTTGTGGATGGTTTGAATTTTAATATCCAGGAAGCGAAACAAATTCGTTATAAATTCGTCCACATGGCTGTCAAGGAAAAGACAACAACTCGATGAAGATATCAGCAGGGAGCTAGCTATCTGCTTCGCCAATCCTTGGAGGTGGATTATCATCTCACAAGCATGAGTATACCCAGAATGAGGGAAGCATTTTGGTAGGAATATTTCTTGACTGTTGGCTCAGTGCTGCCCGCTTCCCCTGTATATGTGCAAGTACCTACCTGACTTAGGGCCAGGCAGCATTTTGAAGGTCCAGCAGTGACCTGAATTAAAGCTGAGCGGCTGGGAGATGCTATTTTAATACCGCACAGTCCCACTAATGTAATGCTGCTGTGGTGCAGCAAAATTTTGAAAAGGCAACTCGTGACAACACTCAACATTGTGTGTATGGGTGTGTTTTTCAGCATGGCAGACAGTTGTTCTTTGTTGTTTTATCTTACAGAAATGATATCTAAACCATCCAAGTTTGAAACAGCTTCCGTGGATAGAAAGAAATGACACTCGAGATCAGCTGTATGCTTGCTTAATTATGATGACTTCTGGGCTGGATCCAGACTAGGTTGGCTGCACATCTTCCCCAGTGAAATTCATAACGACTAACTTGTCTCATTGATTTCATTGGGGCCTAAGTGCAACCAGCTTAGTCTGGGGCCAGCCACGTATTGGGGGCACATAATGCACATTACATATCTTCCCTGTCTCAAAACACCTGTAAACTTTGCCTATATTGTCGTACATCTTGCCAACAGGGTGCCTGTGACACTTATTAAAATGCTGTTAGAGTACAGAGTTCATGTGAGTTGAGTTAGCGTTAGTAGGAATCGGTTCAGGAAGGCCAGTTGATTCAGATTACCGTGGGCAGCACACGATGAGCTTTTACTTGTGCAACAAATTCATCAAGCAGGTTTATGGGACTTTATTACTGGGTCAGAACTAGTAGAGCAATACAGTCATACCTCATGTTTCATCCGCTTCAGGTTGTGTGTTTTCATCTTGTGTCCCGAGGCAACCCGGAAGTACTGGAACGGGTTACTTCCGGGTTTCGCCGCCTGCGCAGAAGCGCCAAATTATGCCGCGTGCCTGTTGAGTTGCTGGTGTTTCATGTTACAGACAGGCCTCTGGAACGGATCCCGTCTATAATACGAGGTCAATTTGATAAATGGCGCTCTAATTAAGTCAGCTGACCCCAGTGCCTGGGTCAGGCTGGCCTGCCATTGGTCAAAGTCTATTTTGACGTTTGGTCTGAGGGAGCGCCGCTCAACAGTATCTTGGATGACAGAAAGTCACGCTTTCCCCGAAAGGAAACGGGTTTTGTGCTTCCAAATATGTGAAGTCAAAACAAAAATAATCACAGGATTAAATGGATTGTAATGGCTGAGTACTTTTAAGGGCTAATATTCTTTGGCACTCCTCCTTTGCCATTTTTCCATCTGGAGATAATTGTGTGATATCATGCAGAAAGCCAAGACATAAATCAGCCTGGCTACTGAGCAACTCGAAGAACTTCAGTCGAAGCTCATGAATGTGAAAAAGTAGTGCTCCATTTGCAACCATATGCCAACCAAGACAACAACAAGAAAAAGGAAAGGACAGTGGTTGATGGGCAACTTCCTAGTTGTTTCATAAGCAGCAATAATTATGGCGAAATTACTTTTGGAAAAATGTAAACTCCTTTGGTTATTTCTGCAAGCTATTAAGTTCTCCTGTTCAGCCCACATCTCCAAGTGTTGTCTTGAGGATGCAGCGCTTACCCATACAGTCATACCTTGGATCCCAAACACCTTGGTACTTGGACATTTTGGCTCCCGAAAACCCGGAAGTGAGTGTTTTGGTTTGTGAACGTTCTTTGGAACGTGAACCTGAACGTCCAATGGGGCTTCCGCAGTTTCTGATTGGCTGCAGGAGCTTCCAGAACGGACTTCCAGAACGGATTCCGTTCGACTTCCAAAGTACGACTCTATTTGGTTACTAAAGGTGGACGTCATTGGAGACTTGCTAACTTTCAGATTTCTCTGCCCTGAAGCAATGGCTGTTGATAGTCTATGGGGTGTCTCCTTGAGAGCTGATGGTCAGAGGCAATGACTTAGCCAGTTATGACTTACCCCTACATGTAGGATAAGAATAAAACAGTTTGAGACAGCACTGCAGTCCTCTACGCTCTTACCTGGCATAAGTCCCATTGAACTCAACAGGGGTTTGGGCTCTGTGAACTTCTCAAGGTGGTTTTTTTTTCCCCTAGAGATCTGATGTGGGAGAGGTGGGTTCTGGTTGTCAAGGGCAATCAAGCTATGCTTGTTCATAAATTCATGGAAAATTAAGCTATTAATGGCGTCCAACTATGTACTACGTCCAATGGTAGTTTGCCTCTGAAAACCCAGTAGCACATGGGGAGACTGCTGTTGTGCCCAGGTCTTGCTTGTGGGCTTCTCATAGACATCTGGTTAGCTACAGTGGGAACAGGAAGCCACAATAGATGGGCATTGGTTCTGGTCCAGCAGATGTCTTCTTATGTTCAGCCGCTTAGCATGCAGCACAGAGGCACAGGTGAATAAGAGCATCATAACAATTGTAGAGCTGCTGTTCAAAACATGGAAAGGGGCCTAAGCGGAAACTTCATCTCCTCTTGCTTTATTGTAAATCTTGAGTTCTTCCCCAAACTCGTTCTACCCCACCTCTCAACACACCACCAGCCCTCTCCAGTTTCCTTATATAGCCGTGTGACTCACTTTATACCGAGCAGTCCTCTATTTGAGGAAGTTCAGAAGGGCAAAGCCCAATTTAAATAACCAAAGAAGGGAGAACAATGGACTGGCAGCTGCCCCATCAACGATACAGTACCTGGCATAGGAGCCAACTCCTAGGGGCCAAGGTCTCTTTGCCCTCCATAAAATATTTGAAGGGGCCGGGGAGGGGCAATGTTGATAGGCGTTGCCATTCAAATGCTGTGTGTGCACCGTGTCTTGTGACTGATTATGCAGAGAGAAGATTGCCTGCCTCCCAATAATTTATTCAAGCTGGCACCCCTGGTACTTGGACAGCAGGCTGAGGAGCACACATGTTACCTGGTCTCAGTCTTCCCCACTCTGTTGAGATGGCTGTACTTCTTTTGTTTAGTCATTTAGTCGTGCCCAACTCTTCGTGACCCCATGGGCCAAGCACGGCAGGCACTCCTGTCTTCCACAGTACTTCTTTTAGCCCATAGTAATTATTGCAGTAATTGATGCTTTTGAATTATGGTGCTGGAGGAGACTCTTGAGAGTCCCATGGACTGCAAGAAGATCAAACCTATCCATTCTTAAGGAAATCAGCCCTGAGTCCTCACTGGAAGGACAGATCCTGAAGCTGAGGCTCCAATACTTTGGCCACCTCATGAGAAGAGAAGACTCCGTGGAAAAGACCCTGATGTTGGGAAAGATGGAGGGCACAAGGAGAAGGGGACGACGGAGGACGAGATGGTTGGACAGTGTTCTCGAAGCTATCAGCATGTTGGACCAAATTGCGGGAGGCAGTGGAAGACAGGAGTGCCTGGCGTGCTCTGGTCCATGGGGGTCACAAAGAGTCGGACACGACTAAACTACAACAAATTATTTATACATTATCAGAACACATATCAATTCTGCATTAGTGCCCCCTGTCTTCTCTAAGTTTAAAGAGGTTTACTAGAATTGCAAGGGGAATTGCAAGGATGGTTAAGTCCAGTCGAATTCGACTCTGGGGTGAACCGTTCATCTTGCTTTTCAGGCCAAGAGATCTGGCGTTTGTCCGCAGACAGCTTTCTGGGTCATGTGGCCAGCACGAATGAACCACTTCTGGTGCACAGAGCACCATGATGAATGCCAGAGCGCACGCAAACACCGTTTACCTTCCCGCCACCACAGTATCTATTTATCTATTTTTACTGGTATGCTTTCGAACTCCTAGGTTGGCAGAAGCTGGGACAGAGCAATGGAGGCTCACCCCGTTGCGCGGATTCGAATTGCTGACCTTACAATCAGCAAGCCAAGCCCAAGATGCTCAGTGGTTTAGACCACAGTGCCACCTGCATCCCTTACGATAATTATACCTGCATCTGATGCACAGCACAGCTTTGCTGCTGCCTCTCAAAATTTCAAAAGACTTTCAGCACCCCAGATTCTGCAGAATGTGTATTGCAAAGCCTTTGTCCTGGCGCAGTATCTCTCCTGCCTATCCCACACGACTTCTTTCATTCCAGATGTTTCCTGACAAGAGTTTCAAAAGCAGGATAAATAGTTAGGGGTAGATGGGAATATGAAAGTGGCTGAGCAGCTTTCTTGGGCTTGTCTCTTTAGAACTGACTTGAGGACTTCACCGCATCCAGGATGAGCAGCTTAATCTTCCATCCCCAATGCTCCTAAAACTCTTCATCATTTCATCATCATTTTTTATCTGTATGCCGCCTTTCCATAGTTAGAACAATGCTCAAGGCGGCTTCCAACGTGACAAGATTTACATAATTACCAACAAAAGTCATAAACAATAAAGCACATCAAAATGTGCACAACCCCTAATAACCCCACCCCCAAGAAGGAATCGTTGCAATTACTGATTACAAGCAGGATAATTAAGAACTGTGTGGAAATAAATTACTAATCAAAGACATGGCTTGTGGGAACATCGGGAAAGGAATGAAAGCTCTTTGTGAGGCAGTTAAAAAGAGATTTGTTACGGCAGGCCTGGCCACAGGATGATCGAGGGGGAGGACGACCATGGTTTGTTATTATATCGGACTGTGAGTTTGACCTGGCAGGGCCCCCTGAGAAAATTGAGAGACTGGCAGGCCTGTGGAAATTAACGGACAGACTTTGGGAATGTTTTGTACGGAGGTACTGAAATGGCGTCTGTCTATTTTGATATGGCTCTTGGAGGAGTGTAAAATCCACACAGGATATAACAACGTTTGTTTTCAACCTGCTTGTGGAGACTACCAGAGATCACAAAGAAAGGAATATATGATAAGAACAACAAGAAGATGAGGAAAATAACAAAGAGAAGATTGAACAGAACTGTGAATACTATTTTGACAGAACTGTGTACATTAAAGCAGCAGCAAGAGAGATGTTTGGATCCCTTTCTGAGCTCGAAGTATGGGTACCCCCAACAAATTTAAAAATTTGGCTGTGTAATTTGGAATTAATGTGATTTGGAATTAATGTGATTTGATTGGCCTGTTAATAAAAAATATTTGGGGGAAAAACACAAAATGTACACAACCAAATGGATAACAATTTCCACATAAATCATAAAATCTAAAAAATACAACATTAATAGCAATAACAATTTAAAATGACATAGATAAAAAAATAAAAACAATTTAAAAAAGGAGCCATCTCTGTCCCGCCCAAGCCAGATGGAGAGAGGCAGGGCAGGGCTCTCAGGCTCCCAGCAGGTCTGTGTTGGGTTTCTGTTTTGCAGACTGCTGAGGTTCTTGATAAAAACATCTGCCTTATCAAATGAGAACCTTTCAGTGGGAAGATTTGGCTCAGCCCGACTTAAAATCTATCATTATTCTAGATTTGTTAGCCATTTGTTATCTGACGGTCTCCAAGCAACCCATCATCATTTGCACTTGTTAGTCACTTCTTACTTGAAGGTCTCTAAGCAACTCACAACACATTAAAAACATAAATGTAAATACATTATACCATCAAATCAAAACAAAACAAACCCTGCAACAGCCACAGGAAGCTCTGGCAGCAGGCTAGTAACAAAACACCACCAGTCTATTAAAATCCTAGGAAAATAGGTAAGTCCTTACCTGGAGCCAAAAAGATGTCAACAAATGTCACCAAGCAGACCTTGCTGGGACCTACCTCAGTGGTGAACTCAAACATCTATTTGTGGCTACTCAAGTCTTATGAATTCCATTGCTTATAGCTTATCTGGTTAACTTTCTTTGTAGACGGGCTATAGCTATAACCTAGACAAGCTTTAAATGCAGCTGAGTTTATAGTTAAAAGATGGAAAATGGAAATAAATGAAACATGGAGAAGAGGAGATAGATGGCCTTCTTTAAAATATCTAAAGGTTTGTCACGTGGAAGATGGAGCAAGCTTGTTTTTCTCCTGCTCTGGAAGGTAGGACTCGAACCAATGGAGTCAAGTTACAAGATAGGAGATTCTGAATAAACATCGGGAAGAACTTTCGGACAGTAAGAGCTGTTTGACAGTGGAACAGACTCCCACAAGAAGTGGTGAGGTCTCCTTCCTTGGAGGTTTTTAAACAGAAGATGGATGGCCATCTGTCATGAATGCTTTAGATGAGATTCCTGCATCTCAGGGGGTTGGACTAGGTGACTCGTGGGGTTTCTTCCAACTCTGATTCTATGAATTGTTCCCGAATATGATAATGCTCACTTAAGTGTTGGAAAATCGTAATTTAATGTTTGGTATTTGTTAAAATCACCCAGGGCTCAGCTGATCCTTCCATTAGGCAGAGAGAGACAGAGATATTGCAGGGCAAGGCATGGCAATGACATATTGATGGCAGGGATAGGCAAGAATTTTGGTTTAGTTCTCTAGGCAAACCAAAACGCAGCTATCCCCTAGAAATTTGTATTTCTCCAAATTTTTGTGATGTAGTTTTCCAGCCAAATGATGGGTACAAAAAGCTATACATTAAGGTGCATATTGATGCACATATTAACGAAAACAACCAAGAAAGATGCATTGTATTATGCAGAACTGCTTGCAAAAATGTGTACTTTAGGCAAAATTGCAATTAAATATGTGTATTGGGGAAACATGCACTAAAATGAGGATGGATTTTTGTGAAATCAGAAAAAATGCAAATCCATGTGAAAGTGTGGAGAACTGAGTTAATTTCTGTCCCATGTCCCCTAGAGTAAGTTGCCATTTCCAATTAGTTTTTGTTAAGTTTCCGCATATACCATCAAAAGACAATTTCACCTTTTCTCTTATTTTTATCAGCTTCTTACCCCATTTTCCATGGAGTTGTCGCTTGCTCCTTTCCGCTGCCCCTATCTTCTAGCTATTAAATCATAACCACAATATTATAATCTGATTACTTCTGTTGCTCATAGCTCGCGAGTTCATCCTACTATGTCTTTAAACAGTCTGAAAAAGGCACCCATTTCCCCACAAAACACTCATCAATAGGTTCTCTTAATTTTGCCAGTTCTGCATAGTATATTTGGTCGGAACTTCTTATTTCTTCCATTTCTGCGCATACAGAATCCTAGCTGCTGCTGTTACATACATAAATAACTTCATCAACTTCTGCTACGTAGATTGCTGGATTGTCCATTAGTTAATGAATTTTGGAAACAGATTGGTATATAAATATCGGGAATTGTGGGTAGGAAGGTGGGAATATCTAAATTAATGGCTCTTATTAGTCTGAGTAGCACCAAGTTAAAAACAAAAGAGGAATGTAAATGGGTAAAATTGATGGTAACTGCAGCCAGACATGTTATAGCAAGTAATTGGGAAAATGCAGAAGAGCTAGGGGTGAACCAATGGAGGAAAAAACTGAATAATATTATAATTTTAGAATATCTAACTGTGAAGATACACAAAATGAAAGGGTTTAAGGTTAGTGAGAAAGAGGAGGATTGGTTTGAGAAGATATTGAATTATTTGGGTAGGTTTGAACAATTTGGGGCACTTTAAATGTTAAAAGTTAAATAAACCTTGTGGAGGGAGGAGTGTTAGCGTACTGTATATAGAATTGCACATATGGTTGAATTGAATATGTTATTATTGATTATGTATACCCGATGTATCAGCTGCCTGGGGGGTTTCACTGTTTGTGCTTTGGTTGTTGGTAAAAAAAAAAAAATTAAAAAAAAATGCTACGTAGATTGCCATCTCATCACCCATGTTGAAATAAAATTCTATTCGCATCTGGTTGACATGGACATGGGACAGCCTCATGTAGATGCCTTGAAACACCATTGAAAGCAGTGCCTCTTTGTAATTTAAGGAATCTAAACAAGGGCATGTACCTGGGCAGCCCTGGGGAGCAGCTTGTGCCCCCCCCCACTTAGTAACTTCAAATCTACCTATGCAAAATGGTTTTAGTGCAGGAAAGACAGACAAGGAAACAAAGAAATATGTACCCGACCGCGCCACCAAAGTAGGAGCTTGTTGCTGGAGGAATGCTTTTTGAGGGTCACTGTCATTTCCCCCAGCGCTCAGGGATTAAAAAAAAAACTGTTCCAGGCATTTGAGTGGTTCAGAAGTGTCGAGCCACAAGAGATGATAAGATTACAGGAAATCCAGGCATTGTACCATGATTCACAGCGGCCTGCGATGTGGAATTCAAATTCCATCAGGCAAACACACACCCGTCAGTATTTCACAGATGAAAATAAAGCCACTCTTGTGTCCTTCTAACAGCCTTATTCACACACCAGGGATCAAAGTTTCTGCCTCCGCCCACACACTTTTGCATATTTCCGAAGCTGCTGCCCCCCCCCCCAGCGCTGCAAGCTCAGACACTTTCAGTAGCATTCCTTATCTTAATAGGCAGTTACATGAAAGATTTTGGGGGAAGGAAAATGGCACACTCTGTGGAGGGTTTTTTTTTAAAACAACAACAACATGTATATGCAGTAGAATCAAGACTCGCTCAGAAGTTAACTTTCAGATAATTCTCATTCTTTATTTCCTTTATTATCTGAGCCAAGGTAGGTGCAAATCTTCAGAGGGTCTTTAAAGGAAGGAGGCGGTGTTTCTGATATTTTGGCTGTTTAGGGCTTTTAGTGATGTATGGAAGTGAGAGCTGGACCATAAAGAAGGCTGATCACCAAAGAATTGATGCTTTTGAATTATGGTGCTGGAGGAGACTCTTGAGAGTCCCATGGACTGCAAGAAGATCAAACCTCTCCATTCTGAAGGAAATCAGCCCTGAGTCCTCACTGGAAGGACAGATCGTGAAGCTGAGGCTCCAATACTTTGGCCATCTCATGAGAAGAGAAGACTCCGTGGAAAAGACCCTGATGTTGGGAAAGATGGAGGGCACAAGGAGAAGGGGATGACAGAGGACGAGATGGTTGGACAGCGTTCTCAAAGCTACCAGCATGAGTTTGACTAAACTGCGGGAGGCAGTGGAAGACAGGAGTGCCTGGCGTGCTCTGGTCCATGGGGTCACAAAGAGTCGGACATGACTAAACAACAACAAGGGCTTTTAACACTCTGTTGAGCAAATTGAATTGTGTCTGGAATGAGCATTTCACAAGTGCACTTGTTTGAAAACAGAAGTTAAGCGGTTTGTGAATTGAACCCCAGCCAGGAATCTGAGTGCTGCATTTTTTGACCAGCTGAAGTTTCTGAGTCATCGATAGCGGCAGCCCCACGCACAGCATGTTGCAATCATCCATTCTGGAAATTGCCAGAGCATGGAGTGCCACGGCCAAGTCATCCCTGTCCAAAAGAGGCAGGAGTTGGCGAAGCAGCTGTAGCTGAAAATAGGCACTCATTGTCACAAAAGCCACCTGAGCCCACATTGACAAAGTCAGATCCAGGAGTCAGTCCCAAATTGCAGACTTGTTCCTTCCAAGCTCATCCAGTGCAGGTCATTTCCCCACCTCCTGGACTCAAGAACTCACACCATATTGTTGGCATCCATTTGTCTCTTTTTTAAATATATATATATATATATTAAAGTTTTCCATTGTACATTTCCCACAATTAAATGTCTACCAATACAGTGGTACCTCGGGTTAAGAACTTAATTCATTCTGGAGGTCCATTCTTAACCTGAAACTGTTCTTAACCTGAAGCATCACTTTAGCTAATGGGGCCTCCTGCTGCCGCCGCACGATTTCTGTTCTCATCCTGATGCAAAGTTCTTAACCCGAGGTACTATTTCTGTGTTAGTGGAGTCTGTAACCTGAAGTGTCTGTAACCTGAAGTGTCTGTAACCCAAGGTACCACTGTAAAACAATACATTCATTGACTTTCCTCCTCCTCCTTCCGTGGTTCTTTTAATTTTCCCATTATTGCTGCATATTCTATTTCAGCCATTTATTTCCCCCTCCATTTTCATATTACCTCGACTCGAATTACATTGTTGAATTTACCTTAATCCTGCTAGCGTTTTCACTTGTTTGCAACTGTTTTCCAGACATTCCACACACACACAAAAAATCCATTCCTGTTTATAAACTCGATCATCTTGTTTTCTTATTCTGCTGATTAGACCTGGTAACGCTACATATTCAATCATTTTAAAATGCCATTCCTCCTCCTCTGGGACCTTTCCCACCCTTCATTTTTGGGCTAACAAAATCTGATCTGCTGTAGTTGCATACACAAAAAAGTTTTTTCTGACTCCTGGGAACCTCCATCTGCACCATTCCTAAAAGGAAAACCTCTGGTTGGTTGTTGTTGTTTTTTGGGGGGGGGAGGGGATGTTCTTTTAAACGACTTTTTCTTCTCATTGTAAATCATTCCCCAATAATCTTTAACTATTCTGCATGACCACCACATAGGATAGAACAGGGAGAGAACATCCCTTCTACTTCTTTACATTTGCAGCACATAACCTGATTTAGATTTGTACATTTTCACTAATTTACTTGGAGTTAAGTACCATCGATATATCATTTTCATGTAATTTTCCTTTTCAGTGTCTAACATACAGTAAATGTTAAGTCCTTCTTCCATAATTTCTCCCAAAGGTCAAATTCTATATTTTGTCCTAGATCTCTTGCACAATGAATCATTGATGATTTTGCCAGCTCAACTTTTGTTTTCCATTCCAATAATAACTTAAACATTTTATACAATTGTCTCTGGAAACAATGGAGTGCGCCTCTGGGGTGAAGTCAAACCACTGCGATGCAGCGCTAAAACCCATCTTTTCAGTATCCAGTTTGAATTTAGAATGGGGTTGAAACCTAAAGAACGGCAAATTTCGGAATTCGTACTAACACCATTTAAAAAGGGCTCCCTACAATCTCTCTAAAAGACAAAATTAGGAGGAAACTGGTTGACGACGGGCAGATACCAGTTAATAGGACATTTGGAGTAGGTGCACACATAATCGTAACCAAGGCCTTAGCAGAGTGAACATGGTCTAAATGAGGAATGACCTTGAGATGTTTTTCAACTCAAACTCCCATTAGGGAGTTGGAATGATGTTCAGGGATGATGGAAGTTGGAGTTCAGCAACATCTGAAGGGCGACATACCATCCCTGCCTCACCGGAGAGGCTGAGCTTTTGCCCAATTCATGCATTAACATGCATCCCACACTGCTCCAGTAACCTACGTAATTGTGAATTTTCTTCTTCTTCTTCTATTTTCAAACTAGGATGCCATTCCTCTATTTGATTTACAACATCAATTTCAGTACAAGTAAATTTCATCCATCAATCGATACAAATTCAGATTAAGCTCAGTACTTTTTAAATAATAATTTTCAATTTCAATCCAATAATAGCCTCATTAAAACAATACCACATTAGAATACAATTACTAATACCAATTGTTCAAATACCAAATTATATAATTTAGGTGGCCTCCCACGTGCTAGAATTGATGGTTTGACGATTTTCTTCATTTCTGAGTTCCAAAATCTTATTAATTTCAATTACATCCCAGTCAAAATAACAATCCCTTATACAACAACTGCAATATTAATAAGTCCTATTTGTGTTGACAGATTAAATGATTTATAAATCTACAAGTGAGGCACTCAAACTATATCCTTGTTCTTCCTGTGTGTGGCAATTATCCTGTCCGTGGTGTTTATTCCTCGCCTTGTAAAATGTTATGTCTATCTTTTCCCAGTTGTTGTTGTTCTCCATCATGAGATGATATCCCATTGTTGTTTCAGAAATTTCTCCATTGCTGTGTTCAGATTAAGCTCAGTATTGCTCATTAGAGTGTATCTCCAAATAGATATGTAATAGTGAAGCTACATGGAAGGTTCGTAATTCCATATTCCGAAGGCACTGGTACCCAGAAGGTAGACTGCATACTTTGCATGCAAAAGGTCTCAGGTCTAGTCCCTGGCATTGTTGCGTGGGATTGGGAGATACCTTTGCCTGAAACACTGGGGAGCTGCTGCCAGCCGGTGTTGACATTACTAGGCTAGATGGAATCTGTATCAGGCAGCTTTCTATATCCATTGTTCCTAACTGATGTCAGACGTTCCTTTGTAATCAAAGCCCACAAACAGACCTGCTTATCGACCACCAGTAACCAGCACTGTTGTACACCGAACAACCTATATTTAACAGGGGGAAGTGTGGAATTGACCAGCCTGAGCCTGATAATATGAGGATAGATTATGCATTGTACAAACTAATTCAAATAGTAAAGAATTATTTGAATTCCACACTGCCATCTGGTGATGTTACACGGAATGGCAAATATTGTATATGTGTGCATATGTATGTGTACGCACAGTATATCTTTGTTTATATCTATATAAACGACCAAACTAGATGCAAAAGTGGTCAACTCAGTGGACTGGGTTGTAACTGGAGGTGTGGGGAAGCAGGCAGGAGATGACTCCTTCGCCAATTCATGCTTTCCACTAGAAACTGGATTTTGTATACAGTGGTACCTTGGGTTAAGAACTTAATTCGTTCCGGAGGTCCGTTCTTAACCTGAAACTGTTCTTAACCTGAGGTACCACTTTAGCTAATGGGGCCTCCCGCTGCCGCCGCACGATTTCTGTTCTCATCCTGAAGCAAAGTTCTTAATCCAAGGTACTATTTCTGGGTTAGCGGAGTCTGTAACCTGAAGCGTATGTAACCCGAGGTGTTGTTGTTTAGTCGTCTAGTCGTGTCCGACTCTTCGTGACCCCATGGACCAGAGCATGCCAGGCAGTCCTGTCTTCCACTGCCTCCCGCAGTTTGGTCAAACTCACACTGGTAGCTTTGAGAACACTGTCCAACCATCTCGTCCTCTGTCGTCCCCTTCTCCTTGTGCCCTCCATCTTTCCCAGCATCAGGGTCTTTTCTAGGGAGTCTGCTCTTCTCATGAGGTGGTCAAAATACTGGAGCCTCAGCTTCACGATCTGTCCTTCCAGTGAGCACTCAGGGCTGATTTCCTTAAGAATGGATAGGTTTGATCGTCTTGCAGTCCATGGGACTCTCAAGAGTCTCCTCCAGCACCATAATTCAAAAGCAAAAAGGTACCACTGTAGTATTAGTATAATCAAAATGGTTATATATATATGAAACCATATAACCTATTTTCATTTCTGCAAGTGGCTGCCCTTGCTCATTATTGATTTCAAATAATTTGTCACATGTTCAAAGCTGAATACAAATAAAAACGAGCTGATAGATTCTGCATTCATTTCCCTTAGCTTTGGATTAGCATCTTGGTGCAGCTATTAGCTGCTAACTAGAGAGAGACACATGAAAATAGCCGGGCTAAAGCTTTATGGTGCAAGGCCAAAAAGCTTTTCACGGCTCCTCACTGGCATTTCCATAATTACTGATGGAATCGGTGAGCAGTTGTGGCCAATGTCCTCTCCACCCCCCACCCCGCCTTCTCAGTTGGCTAGGACAGGAGGCGAAATGCTTTCAAAAGTAACTTAATCTGCTTGGCACAGGCAAGGTTCTTTTGAAGAGCGCGGATGTTTTGCCACTGCACCAGCCTAAACGAGAAGTATGCTTCGGTTATTTAATTAAAGCCGATTGTGTAGGGTTCCATTAGCTGATCATCCCTCTGCGGTCGAATTGGATCATACTGGTGCCACTGTTGAAGTAGATTTGTATACAAGCGTCCATAATGATGCCCTGTTGGAAGGGGAAAACAGAGAGGGCCATGAAAGGACTTGGAACTTAGCTGGTGCACGGAGGAGGGAGGGAAGGAAGAGAGACAGTGAATATCTTTCATAATCTAAATTCTGACCGCCTACTGCCAGCAAGGCTGAAACACTGCCTGATTGTCCGAGGTTAGCATGAGTTCATACAGGGAATACTTGGCTGTATTTGTCCGAGAAGTGGCTTGGTTTTCGTGCTTAATGCAGCGCTGGCTTTGGTTTGGAATTCTGGCCACTGCAGATACAAATTTGTGCAGAAACAGCCTCCAAAGGAAAAGCGGTATTTATTTATTTGATTTCTCTCCCATCCTTTCTTTCCAAAGACGCCCAGGGCAGCAAAAATAAAGTAGTAAAATAAAAACCCCCACCAAAATGCAGCTAAAAGAAAAGGAACACGTTTCAAACAATTAAGAAAGCAGAGAATAAAGACCTCCATCAAATTCTGAACTTTTAAATTTCCTTTTCCTTTTTAGTGGCCTCATATCAGCGTGGCAGTGACTTTCTGAAGATGAGGGGCGTTTCTCAGCTGCTCAGCTTGCACTGCTATTTCCTCATTCTTCGGGCGTAAAATATGCGCTGTAGCAATTTCGCAACAAGATCCAGCCACGCATCATGCCGGCTCACAAATCAAACTGTGGCCCACATGCAGCTGGCATTTAACACAGAGGTGTGCGTGTACAAAATCAGCGTTGGCAACAAATTTTAGGCTGCACACCCAAACATTTTCTCAGCAATGAAGCAAATTATCAGCGGGCTGCTCTACCTGTGAGTGTCAAGACTAAAAGCACTAAAAGAGAGAGTAAACTAAAAGAGAGAGTAAATTACCTTGCTTGAAAGCTTTGCCATCCAAGGTGGCATAATGGGCAGAGTGTCTATGGCAAGGGCCAAATTAAAATCCTTACTCAGCTGTGAGGCTCAGTGAGCCAGTCCCTATGGTCTCAAGGTTACCCTACTTCACAGGGCTGCTGTGAGAATACCGTGGGGAGTCACGGCATATATACCAACTTGAGATATAATGCAACAAATTTCTTTCCCCATTTCTAAGATTGTACATGAAATTCAGAATGGCCTTCGTAAATAGTGCCATGGACAGGAAATCTGAAAAAAATAAGTTTGATTAGGCTTTCGTTTTCATTATAAGCATGAAACCCAGCAACAACAACAACTTTATTATTTATACCCCGCCCATCTGTCTGGGTTTCCCCAGCCTTTCAGAGTGGCTCACAGCATATATCAGAACATACTGAAACATCAAACGTTAAAAACTTCCCTAAACAGGGCTGCCTTCAGATGTCTTCTAAAAGTCAGATACAGTGGACGCTCAGGTTGCGAATGTGATCCATGCAGGATGCACATTCTCAACCCATAGCGTTCTCAACCCGCAGTGGCGCATCTGCACACACGTGGGTTGCGATTCTGCGTATGCACAAAGCGCGATTTAGCGCTTCTGCACATGTGCAACCCCTGAAACCCTGAAGTAACCCGTTCCGGTACATCCGGGTTGCTGTGGGTCCGTAACCCAAAAAAACGCAACCTGAAGCGTCTGTAACCCGAGGTATGACTGTAGTTGTTTATTTCCTTGACATCTGATGGGAGGGCGTTCCACAGGGTGGTCGCCATTACCCAGAAGGCCCTCTGCCTGGTTCCCTGTGAAGGAACTGCCAGAAGGCCCTTGGAGGAAGGTCATCTGGTTTTGCTGGTCGCAGGTGGAGACAGCCTAGCCTCAGAGACTCATGCTCAGGTAAACTCATGTTTGTGTTATGGAAATGTGTTTTACATAAGGCTTCCCTTGAAAATGGTCCAGCATCTTCAGTTAGTACTACAGTGTGAGTCTGCTGGGATGGGAGCTGTTGTCCAACAAACCCCAAAGGACCTTGGCAGGGGAAGGCTGCCTTAATGAAGCGAAAACTAAAATCGCAACTTAATTCTCTTCGGTCAAATCCTGAACTGAAGAAGTCTGGTTTGAAAAGATTCAGGAGTTGTCTGAAGCAAAGCGAGTCTCCTCCAAATCAGTTCGAAGAAAACCGGGCTGTTCCTGAAACTTTGGGACCAGTTCAGGGGAGTGCAGGCAGTGTCTCTGCTAAAACTAATATGTAAGCTCTAGCTCTGAAATGGTTGTGGACGCTGCCATACAAAAACACTTCAGAAACTGTCTACGTGGCAACTCAATGCTTATCCTGCACTCCCTGCAGTGAAGCACCTTGGCCTGATCAAAGGTATTCATCAAAATACTCTGTCTTAATTAAGGGGTTGGTCTGAGCCTCTGAAACGGGCCTTGGCAATGCAGTCGAGTCGCAGGGAAACTGTGGGAAGTGCTGGGGTGATCAATACAGTAGCACATCATTATGCTGGTTAAGCCCCCCCCCCCCCCCAAGGTTCTCCAGTCCCTGAAGGTCTTCTGAATACGTCCGTAGCTGAATGTGGCTTCCCTTTGTGCCAACAGTGATAAATGTGTGCAGGAGCAAGGACTTGGAGGTCAAGTAAAAACGAGAGAGAAAGAGGGGAGCTGATACTGCATTTTCTACACACATACACACACATACACACACACACACAGAGAGAGAGAGAGAGAGAGAGAGAGAGAGAGAGAGAGAGAGAGAGAGCGCAACACAAAGCAGGGACTTGCTGTGCAATATTATGTACACTTACCTCTGAGCAAGTCTCACTGTGCTCCAGGGGGCTGTCTTTTGTCCAAACATGTATGGGATTGCTCTGCTAGAGCTTTAATTCACACCTCTTTGTACAAACTGCAGCTAGATTATTCATAGTAATTCTTCTCAGCCTAGCTATCCCCTTTCATGCAATGTTTGTGTGTGATCTGCCTTCATCTTCCCAGGTGATCAGACTGGGGGGGGAGGGAAGCACACATCAGTGCTGGGATACAAAGGGAGCATGACAGATGTGTTTATATAATGAACAGCGAAGGGGAACCGTATTATATAACTTCCCTTCACGATTCATCGTGCAAATACATCTGCCGTGCTTTCTCTTTTGAGCAGTTCCACAGCCGTTGATTATGCAAAGACGCGTTTACACGAGTCATTCCGCTGAGGTGGACAATTTGCTCGGGGGCAATTTGCATCTCCCTGAAGTTATGACACTTCTTCCTCTGTTTGTAAAAGGTGTGCGTATTCCGAGCACCATTGAACACCCGGCATGGGATAGATTAAATCAACCTTCACCAGGCCTAGTGCCTGCCAGGCACCGGCCATATGGAGGGCACCAGGCTGGGGGAGGCTGGATTAAACCACCTATCACCAATAAAGGTCCATCACTGTAGATGCTGATTAGGGAAACTAGATTTCTTCCAGGAATTAGCAGGCAACAACCAAGGATGGGCAAATCAGTCAATTTTGGTTGTTTTCAGCTTCCCTGTTCATGTGTTATGTATACGTATATAGATAGATATATCCTTGGGGAAAACATGGCAGCAGTTTACTGTGCGTTTCTCTTAATACACACATGAAGGAGAACACGCTTTGCATGATATATTTGCACATTTTTACAAGCAATTATTGTGTGCCATTTTCACCAATATGTTCATTTTTCACGTACCCTCTAATAGACCCCTTTTAAGTTGGGAGAAGGTCACCACAAAATTCTGAGTGATAGGTGTGTTTTCATTTACATGTTGTTTAGTACACACACACAAGCACGCAGCATTTTGCCATGCTTAAATAAAAATGTGGGTGGCGCTGTGGTCTAAACCACTGAGCCTAGGGTTTGCCAGAGCCTAGGGTTTGCCAGAAGATCTGCGGTTTGAATCCCCGCGACGGGGTGAGCTCCCGTTGTTCGTTCCCAGCTCCTGCCCACCTAGCAGTTTGAAAGCACGAAGTGCAAGTAGATAAATAGGTACCACTCCAGCAGGAAGGTAAATGGCATTTCTGTGCGCTGCTCTGGTTCACCAGAAGCAGCTTAGTCATGCTGGTCACATGACCCGGAAATTGTCTGTGGACAAACACCGGCTCCCTTGGCCAGTAAAGTGAGATGAGCGCCACAACCCCAAAGTCGTCCGCAACTGGACTTAACGGTCAGGGGTACCTCTAACTAAATAAAAACCAGGCAGCAGAAATAGAAGAAGATTAAACAAACAGAACAAGGACACCCATCAATTCTCCACTTTTTGCAAACATTTGTACACTCTAAAAAACGTATGAGTACCAAGGCGTTTGATAACCAAGGTAGGACTGTATGAGGACCAACCCCAAAGTTGCAAAATAACACACTTTTTAGGTCTCTTGTTTAGGCTGGACGTTAAACAAAAATAGTGAAAGGGTGAGAGAATGTTTTGGGCATGGCAGGGAAGCCATAGTGTGGGCCGCAGTATACCGTATGGTAATTTCAGAAAAGTAGAAAATGTAATTTCAGAATTGAAAAAGAAATATTTGTTTTGTGATTCATGTATGTATGGGATGGGATCCTGGTATGTATTTGGGAGTTTGTGCCAGGGGCAGTGCTTGGCTCCCGCTTGCAAACAACCTGCAGTGTGAGCCAGAGTTGCACCACTAGTCTTAGTTTGTTACACACTTGTTGAAATGTTTGCGCACTGGATCAGCGATATTTGTGTTCCATTGACAGAAGGATTTATCTGTATTTATCTACCCTTGATTTCAACTGGACTCAAGCGTTTCTTACCAAAAAAAAGGTGTTCTCTATGTGTTCTCTATTCTGTCATTACTATCAGTTAAACTTACACAGAAATTTGCTTTCTTCCTTAAAGTATTGCCAAGTCTTCTAGGTCAGCATGGCATTCTTTTGAAAATGCTATCCATTTAGTACAGGAAGAAGGCTTGCTTTCTCCACCTAGTGGCTCAAACATAACAATGTGAAAAAGTACATTTTTTATTACAGTATAATAATTGTCAGATAAATAAATACTTAAATAGCGAATCCAGAATAGTCCAAACCACTGCAGTATATTCAGTATTCTACAATTTGGCCTGTTACGGATTTATTAATGAAGAATTTATCTAACAGCCATTTCATTGCAATTTTAAAAATTGTACTTTTTAAAAACAAACAAACGTGTTTCCTTAACTCTTTTTGTTGCTAGGTGTGGTGTTAAATATTATTTTTGCTTTGGGTTGCCTACATTCAATCATAAAAATAATGTTTGTGTATTAAAGTAAGATGAAGCTGAAACACAAACAAACAACAAATTTATTTCAACAAATGATTGCTTTTTAAATTAGTACTTAAGCTTTCATGAACACGTCAATTCTATTTCTGAGATTAAAAGTGAGCATCTTATTAATGTACAGGGTTTCAAACTTTAGCATAGCAATCCTCCCAAGCCTGGAAAACACATGAATGAATGGATCTTTATTTGCGTCAGCCATCGGCCATAGCAATAAAACAACAATACGATACACAAAGAATAGAAATAAAAATAAATTATATAAAATACATTTTAGGGTTTTGAATCAATAGTCAAATAGTAGATCTTGTTCTAATTGCCCCAGCTAAAAACCTTGCAACCTTTGCTATCACCTTCTCATCTTGATCTGCCAAGAGAAAGGACACTGTGGCAGTGGTTGAGTGACTGGGGATGGACAATAAAAGAGGGGTGATAATCTCATTCCTCAAGTCTTTATAGAGAGTGCAAGCCAGAAGGGCATGTGCCACCGATTCAGGACTGCCATTTCCACAGGGACATAAGTGCTTTTCGTGTGGAATCTGTTGGAATCGTCCCTCAATTACAGCCCAAGGGCAATACATTCAATCTTGCGAGAGTAAAAGCGCGTGTATATTTTAGAATTGCTAGGTTATGCAGATAGGGTGCCAGAGAGTCAAAATGGGAAGGGGGCAAATAGTCATACCATGGGCAAAATTTCCTTATTGTGGTCAAGTTGTTCTGACGCTCGATATCATTTAGGCGCTGACAAATCCGACTGTTCGCTTTACTAAAACCCGAAGTGAGCAGCTGTTGTGGTGATAAACCACAAGAGTGAAGTTTTTGACAGACAATTTTAGTCCAGGTGTGCTTGTGACAACCTTGCAACACTAGGGATATTAGACCGGTGGATTTGAGTTTAGGCGAAGCCAATAGTTAAGTGTCCTACGCCAGAGCTGTAATTCTACCGAGGGAAGATTAGTCTCTAGGTGCACTGATGTGTTTGGGACGCAGGGTGGTACGGTGATACCTTGGGTTAAGAACTTAATTCGTTCTGGAGGTCCGTTCTTAACCTGAAACTGTTCTTAACCTGAGGTACCACTTTAGCTAATGGGGCCTCCCGCTGCCGCCGCACGATTTCTGTTCTCATCCTGAAGCAAAGTTCTTAACCCAAGGTACTATTTCTGGGTTAGGGGAGTCTGTAATCTGAAGCGTCTGTAACTGGAGGAACCACTGTACAGAGAAAATTTGCCTTAAGAACTTTTGAGCTGGCCCAAGTGTGATTAAAGTTTGCTTCATGTGACCACTGAGTAGATAGTAGAAATGAGGGAAACTCCAGGAAATGCTGTCTATGATGATTCCTCCTGTCCAGCATGTGACAGGTAGACTCGGGTAACGATTCTGCTTATACAGGATTTTAAAGCAGGGATTGCAGTTGTGTAGGAGTAGTCCCACAGGACAGACCCTCCGTGTGAAGTCGCTCCTCATGCCCATGTTTTTGAGCATAATGAAGCAATCCTTTTTTAATTGTTTCGCGTGATTTGGTTTACCAATGGCCTGTTCGTAGTGTTTCTGGAACACCCTGGGGAGCTGCTTCACCCATGCTTTTGCAGGTTCAATCCCTGCATATTCCTGCTTCGAAGGGGGTTTAGACTAGATGATTCTTGTGGTCCCTTCCAACTTCACAATTCTATGATCCTATGACTCTTTCCCAACTTGGGGGGGGGCGGCGGGGGAGGAATAGTGCCTTCCTTAACACAAACCTCTCAAATGAAGGGTAATATGCTTCATAAGATCCGATATTGCTAGGTTAAATATCTTATTCTTTCCTAGCAGAGGCCCCGGTAGAAACCTCAAAGCGGCTCCTTGTTTAATCCCCTGCAATACTGATCTCTAAAGCAAACTCCATTTATCTGGCCAAGGGGACTGGAAACAAGGATCAATAGGAGAAGAGGACAGATTTACCAGGATGGGGGGGGGGGAGGAATGTATTGCACTTCCATTTACATGCTGCTGCTGACCGCAGCTACAAATACATAAACATCTCTAGATGCCTATTTACTAAAAGATCCATTGTAAGCTTCTACTTTGCCTCAAGTTGGAGGAAGGTTGCAAAAGATGGGATAGGAGGCCTGGTTGCTGCAGCTCACGGCTATTAAAAAAACAACCCTAAGCACCCTAAATGCCTCATACTGACAAGATGCAGTCAAAAGAGGCAAGGTAATAGCTATTAAGCCATCTTCATTGTATTCTGCAGGTGCTTTCTGTTAAGTTGTGGGTGAACATATCAGACGACACAGTGATTCACAGGCCATAACTGAACTGAAGGGTTCAGCCAACCTGCTTATATAGAAGCTCCACTACAAAGCAACAGTAACAACTTTCTGTGACAATCCAATCACTGAACGTCACTTTCAATTGCTTATTTGCATATGTGGACATGAGTGAAAACTATCTACAGTATCCCCCTGCTGGCCCAGGGTGAGAACTTCTGTACATAACACTTTCATTCCCTCCCTTCCAAGCCCTTGCTTTGGCAGAGGAATCTAGTGGAATAGGGTGGCCAACTTTTATTTTCTTCTTTTAATTTTTATTTATGCGTTTTCCATTTTTCCATTTACACATCGTGTTTCCTCCATGCTGAATAAGGGTGACCAACTTTTCATTCAACCTCCAGAATTGTGCGCGTTAGCAGTATTTCGATGTACAGTTATTATATTTATTTTTCAATTATATTTCCATTTTGTACTATTCAAACACATCCTCTTTTTCCACTTTACTTCTTTTGCTCATATGAGCCTATCGACTTCCCTCCTCAAGGTTTTCAAAGTTCAATGTATATCATAGCATTTGTACATTTTCCATTTTCCATTTCACTCATTCAAAAATCACCATTTTTGAATAAATGTAAAAGGGTAGTAACCATATCATTATAAGTCTTCTTACAACCCTGCTAGTGTTAATTGCTTACGATGGTACTTCAGGTATTGTATAAATCTACTCCAGTCTTTTTGGAAAGCTTGACCACGTTGGTTTCGGATTTTTCCGGTCAGCTTCGCCAGTTCCGCGAAGTTCATCAACTTCATCTTTTGTTGGTATTTCTCGTTGCTTCCATTTTTGGGCTAAAAGAATTCTGGCTGCTGTTGTTGAATACATAAACAATTTTTGATCTCCCTTTGGTATCTCTTCTCGCACTATACCCAATAAAAATGCATCCAGTTTTTTAACAAAGGTATTCATTATACATTTTCTTTAACTCATTATATATCATTTCCCAATATGCTTTTACCTCATTACAAGTCCACCACACATGGTAAAAAAATTCACTCCTTTTATTTACATTTCCAACACACCTTATTTCTTGTCCTATACATTTTATCGATGTACAGTTATTATAAGGACAAATTATATTTGTCACCCTGAGCTAAATATTCCAATGTGGACTTTCCCAGGATGTTTGCATGGCTTGGTGAAGGGAACAAAAAGTGTTGGTGGGTAAAGAAGTTCACAGTCTTCAGTGAGCTGGTGAATTCTTTAAAAAAATCTTTTGGGGGAGGTGAAAAATCTACAATCCTCTCCCCACTTTTTTGTTTATAAAATAATAATTTTATTTTTGTACCCCCCCCTCATCTGACTGGGTTGCCATTGAGACAAGCTCTGACATCAAGTCCATACCCCCCAACATTTCTCTGATGAAAATAGTAACATCCTATTCAACAACAACAACAACAACAACAACAACAACTTTATTATTTATACCCTGCTCATCTGACTGGGTTGCCCCAGCCACTCTGAGCTTCCAACATTTATAAAAACATAATAAAACATTAAACATAAAAAACTTGCCTATACATGACTGCCTTCACGTGTCTTCTAAAGTTTATATAGTTATTTATCTCCGTGGCTCGGAGGTCGCATGACTCCATACCCTCCAAGATTTCGCCAGTGAAAATCGGGACGCCCTAAGGAAAAGCGGGACATTCCGGGATCAAATAAGAAACTGGCATTGCTTCTGTAAAAATGAGACTGTCCCTGGAAAATAGTGACACTTGGAGGGTCTGTAAGTGCCCCTGGAGCCGTGTTACCCCATAATATCTTGGCAGAAGGACCCTTGGCAATAGTAGAGCATCTTTCATCCTTCCTGCTGGCAGGAAAATGGCTGCCCCAAGTTGGGAATGCCACTTGCTGCTTGCTGTACTGGTGAAATGTGTTGCGTGTTAAGATCCCAAGACCTCCTCCAATAAATAAAGGCACAATTGACACGGAATTTAGTTTAAGGTTATTGGCATAATTTTGGCCACAACTTTATTGATTACAGATCATGAGTGGTTTGCTTAGGCATTGGTTCACGACTAGCTGCACCTGAGCTCAGCAGGGCAGCACTGACGCCTGGACTGCGGGAAAACATCCTGGGGGAGCATTGGACCACGTTCAAACTCAAGCTCACCCCAAATGCTCCCAGGGGCTCTGGCGTGGCCCTAATCCCTGGAAGGGGATCGGACAAAAGCAAGGCGACCCCCTGGATTCCTTTAATGCAGCCTTTCTCAACCTGTGGGTCCCCAGATGTTGTTGAACTACAACTCCCATCACCCCTAGCTAGCAAGGCCAGAGCTCATGGATGATGGGAGTTGTAGTCCAACAACATCTGGGGACCCACAGGTTGAGAACCGCTGCTTTAACGGAATACCCTAGCATTGGAGGGGCAGGCACCATAGCTGTCAACTTTTTCCTTTTTTTAAGGGAAATCCCCTTATTCCGAATAGGATTCCTCACAAGAAAAGGGAAACGTTGACAGCTATGGCAGGCACAGCCTAACCACATCCCCCGAATAGGATTCCTCACAAGAAAAGGGAAACGTTGACAGCTATGGCAGGCACAGCCTAACCACATCCCCTCCACCACCATTGGACCAATGCCTAACCGCCAGGCCTTGCAAAGTTGTGGCAATTTGCTATGCGGCAGGCGAAACCCAAGTGGCGCCAGCCAATCAGCCAAATGGGAAAATGCCTACCGGGCCCCTGTCCCAAAAACAGAAGACCCACGACGGCATAGCAAGGTCATAATGAACCCTAAATAGAGGGAGGGTTTTTTTTTCCAGTGCACAAGGCAAAAAGGAGGAAGCTCAATGCAACGTGCAGCGGTATATATGGGTCCCTCGGCTAATGCATGAAACGATCCCATTGGCCAGATTGACCCCATCAACCAAGGGTCCACCACTCGGGTTGTTGTGGCTACCCAATCGCTCCCACCCACAACAGCAGTGAGGTCGGTCTTGGTGATCTCACCACAACACGTGCTCTCTGGGAGGAGGACACGATTTCCTGGTAAGAGAAAGAAAGGAGAAATATTTCCCTGCTACTTGCTATAATAAAGTAAGTTTTGCACCCCGGTCCTGAAATATTAAGGGACACGGGTGGCGCTGTGGATTAAACCACAGAGCCTAGGACTTGCCGATCAGAAGGTTGGCGGTTCGAATCCCCGCGGCGGGGTGAGCTCCTGTTGCTCAGTCCCTTCTCCTGCCAACCTAGCAGTTCGAAAGCACATCAAAGTGCAAGTAGATAAATAGGTGCTGCTCCAGCGGGAAGGTAAACGGCATTTCCATGCGCTGCTCTGGTTTGCCAGAAGCGGCTTAGTCATGCTGGCCACATGACCCGGAAGCTGTACGCCTTCTCCCTTGGCCAATAAAGCGAGATGAGCGCCGCAACCCCAGAGTCGGTCATGACTGGACCTAATGGTCAGGGGTCCCTTTACCTTTACCAGAAATATTAAAGACTTAAGCAGTCTCTAAAAATGTCAGAAGTGCCTCCCAACTTTCACTCACAATAGGGCTGCACAGATCAGGATATGTTTTTTTTTCCAGCTGTGAATTAAATATTTCTCCCTTTGCTGTGAAAAGCAGCAACTGCTTTAAAAGGCGCGTCTACGCTAGCCTGTCCTCCCCCCCCCCCCGGCAATTAGTTGTCTTCTCTAGTTGGGTGGTGTGCCTTCCTCTGATCAACACTGGTGTGTAGCTGAGCCAATTCGAGATAAAGAGTTCATAATAGCAGGGCAGGAAACCCGACACAGGAAGATAATGATCAGCTTGCAAGCCTGGGAAGAATGTATACTTCAGGCAACAGGGCTGCTTAATGGAGTATGGATGGCTTGTTATGTCAAAAGGATGCCCAGAGAGCTATGTTTTGCTGACAAGCAAAGGCTAAAGGTATCTGTGGATGTTGTTGGATCACAGCTCCCATCAGCCTTGGCCAGCATAGCCAGTAGTCAGGATGATGGGAATTGTAGTCCTCCCAGCAACCAATTCTAGGCTATTTCTAGACAAGAGGTTCAATAAATGTGCCAGCTCCCTGAAAGCTGGTATTTGTGACCTGAGCAAATGCATAATGTCTCAGCTTGAGAAGAAGAAAGGAGACACCAATCTTTCTTTTGGTTTATCCCAGCCTACAAGCATCATGGGCCCCCACAGTAGAATTTCCATACGGGGTACTTCGGGTTAAGAACTTAATTTGTTCTGGAGGTCCGTTCTTAACCTGAAACTGTTCTTAACTTGAGCTAATGGGGCCTCCCATTAACTAAGGTTCTCAGTCCCATGCTTCCTTCATAATCCTGTCCAGGGGTGGGAGCTGCTTCCAGTGTGGTGTAGTGGTTAAGAGCGGTAGACTCGTAATCTGGGGAACCGGGTTCGCGTCTCCGCTCTTCCACATGCAGCTGCTGGGTGACCTTGGGCCAGTCACACTTCTCTGAAGTCTCTCAGTCTGACTCACCTCACAGAGTGTTTGTTGTGGGGGAGGAAGGGAAAGGAGAATGTTAGCCGCTTTGAGACTCCTTTAGGTAGGGATAAGGTGGGATATCAAATCCAAACACTTCTTCTCCTCTTCTTGCTTTTCTCACCTGCTAATGCACCCGCTCTCACCGTTTTAAAGGCTCCCTTCCGCCTACCAGGTTCTAACTGCCCTGGGAGGAAGGCTTTTGTAGGGGCAATTGGTGGCCACAAGAGTGTCTGAATCACTTCACTCACCTTCAAGAAGTGCCTCTGGACCTACATATTTTAAGTAAAACAGAAACATCGCCACCTGCCCCCACCCCACTCATCTTTCCCCTCCTCCACGTCTTTCCCCCGTTTCTTCCTAATGTCTCAACAAATGAAACTGATTTGTAAAAATGTTACATGGGGAGGGGGGGAAGAATACGAGAGAGAGAGACATTGCACATACTTTTGTAAATCAAGAAAATCTTTAATAAAAATACATTTTTTTTAAAAAAAAAGTGCCTCTGGGGCTTCACATGCTCATTTCACATACACGGGTTTTGCCAAGATGACTCTGAGTTCAATCTCAATTATCCAGGCACAACAGAAATTGTGAATTGCACCCGAGTTAATTGACCAGGGTAGGTTTACTTCAATTCTGTTTGGATTCTAAAACAGGAACTTTCTTTTTTGTTTTTGTTTCAAATTGCAGAGAGGACATATATCATTGATAGTATCTATATATTATCAGCGTAAGCCGTGTGTTCTAGTTTTGCCTTGTTTTAGGTTCCTTTTTGGGCTTTTGTAATGCCTCGGGGTGCCGTTTATAGGGCTCAGCTTATTTTTATATATACTCCTTAAATGTGATTTCATTTCCTGCTTGGTCAAAAGCAGCACGAGAAAAAGTGAGCCACATATTACTTTAGCTCCATAAACCATTCCCAGAAGTCACACACCAAAAGAAAAGTAAATACAGATCGAACTGTGCCAGATTTGGTTTTGATTTAACAAAACAGATCTCCCCACCCCCCTCATTATCACCTGTCAAAGTCTAGTTTCCATTCATTAAACCCACCCTAATATTATTACATCAAATAAAATCAAAGTTGTGGGGTTTTGTTTTGTTTTTAACACAGTTGGCTCTGAGTACTCTGTATTACATTTCAAGGCAAGGGGAAAAGCCTTTATTTCTGTACATTTGTTTATTTTGGCAATTGATGCCTCTTCCTCTTGTGCCTCAAAAAGCTGGTTTTTAATAAAACAAAAGCTTCAAAGTCTTTCTTACAGTTTGAAGTTGAGATGGAAACAAGTCGGAAAAGGACTGGCCTTCTAAATGAGCTAGGGAACCTTAGATCATTAAAGGAGACTGTTGAGTAGTTCAATCTCCATCATTGTCTACTTCTCAGCTAAGGCTACGATCTTACCTGGAGAAAAACCCAGTGAACATTGTGGATAGGATGCAAGCACCATTTACAGTGGTACCTTGGGATACAGATGCTTCGGGTAACAGACGTTGCAGGTTACAGACTCCACTAACCCAGAAATAGTACCTCGGGTTAAGAACTTTGCTTCAAGATGAGAACAGAAATCTTGCTCCGGTGGCGTGGCAGTAGCCTGAAGCGTATGTAACCTGAGGTACCACTGTACTAGAAGTGAACTCTGTTCCCAAAAGTTCATCCTTATGCGGTGAAGACACCTGAGAAGGTTATCAGCAAGTACAGTGGTACGTCAGGTTACATACACTTCAGGTTACAGATACAGACGCTTCAGGTTACGGACTCCGCTAACCCAGAAATAGTACCTCGGGTTAAGAACTTTGCTTCAGGATGAGAACAGAAATTGCGCGGCGGCGACAGCGGCAGCGGCAGCGGGAGACCCCATTAGCTAAAGTGGTGCTTCAGGTTAAGAACAGTTTCAGGTTAAGAACAGACCTCCAGAACGAATTAAGTTCTTCACCCGAGGTACCGCTGTACTCACATCATGAAGTTATATCCATGATAAGATACCTCTCTTTACCCTGGCATTTAATACTTGAGATATGTGATTTCAAGACCCACCCTATTCCTGTGACTATAATTTGCTTTAACTGTTGTTTTTTGAAAAAATAATTCCCGAAATGTAAATTTTTGTAACCCACTCTGGGGTGTGCTGTTGAAGGGCACAATAACAAATAAACAAATACTTTTCCCACAGTCAGCAAAACAAAACAAAAAACAGCAAGCCTTCATTGCAGAATAGATTTCAGACTCATTTGTCTCTTCAGTGACCTGTTGATTCTCTAACGAAAGCAAAGTGGGAATGGGTGGATTCTGTCAGGGAGCGCCATTCTCCTGGGAGAGAGAGGAAAAATCATTCTGAGCAGAAGTCATCATGTTTTTCCACATTTCTTGGCAACTCTGAGTAATTTATACCCTGATTTTTGTTGGAAACACTTCCAACGATAAAGACTGTATGATATGACCTCTAAGCAACAACCAGCAGTCCCCCCCCCCCCAAGTAAGGTCACATCCCATAGACAGGTGTGTCATCCCTCTAAAGGGCCAACGTCAGTCTTTCCAACGTTATGCAAATTCTAAGTGAATGGCACCTGTCAAGAAGATGATCAGGCATTTGTGAAGATTTTTATGCTCATCAAGCAATGACTTTAAGAGCACTTACCACACTTTGTAGTAAAATGTGTGGTAAAATGATTGTCTCCATGGGCTTTACAACACATTTTACCATACACTCGCACCTGAGCTATTGTAAAATAGTCATTGTTGGTTGAAAGAAAGCTTTGTGGGTGGGGAATTCAATTTGATATACTTTGATCATCTGCGAGGGCTTCTTGTGGTATTAAGAATTTTACCACATATCTAGCACTGATTCATTCTTCAGTAAAAGGTATAAGGGAAAACATGTGTGGTGTAATAGTCATCTATATCCATTCTGAAAAATTGGGGGCTGAAAACCATAGAAACAATTTGTTCATCATGCAGATATGGGTTAAACCACAAAGCCTAGGACTTGCCAATCAGAAGGTTGGTGGTTCGAATCCCTGCGACGGGGTGAGCTCCCGTTGCTCAGTCCCTGCTCCTACCAACCTAGCAGTTTGAAAGCAAACCAGTGCAAATAGATAAATAGGTACCGCTCTGGCGGGAAGGTAAACGGCATTTCCGTGCGCTGCTCTGGTTCGCCAGAAGCGGCTTAGTCATGCGGGCCACATGACCCAGAAGCTGTCTGCGGTCAAACGCCGGCTCCCTTGGCCCATAGAGCAAGCTGGGTGCCGCAACCCCAGAATCGGTCACAACTGGACCTAATGGTCAGGGGTCCCTTTACCTTTACCTTATATCCATTCTGAAAAACTGGGGGCTGAAAACCATAAAAACAATTTGTTCATCATGCTGATAGATAGATAGATAGATAGATAGATAGATAGATAGATACCATAGATAGAGAGAGAGATAGAGAGAGATAATCTGACCCATTTGACTGAGTTACCCCAGCTATTCTGTGCAACTTTAAACAATTACTTTCCCATTCTTTTCTATATCATTCATTTATTTTTATATTTAATGAGATTTATAATGTCCTTTTCTCATGCAAAATTGATATGGGAGCTAAGCCACTAAGGAGAACCGCACAACCTTATAGATATTATTTTATTTCTTTGCTTTAGAACATCTATGGGAGCCGCTTCAGAGCAACTCTCTCAGAATGGTTTACCAAAATACAATATAACTCGCCCCCCCATAAGTAATCCATCATTAAAATGAGACACACACAGCACAGCAATAAAGTAAGATTAAAACGCTGGCTTATAACCTCATCAGATGCTTAAATGGTCTGGGCAACAAAAACTTTTTTATATGTAACTGAAAAGAAGGCAGGCTCCAGCCTCACCTCTATTTGGGTAGTTTGGAAGAGAATTCTAGTGATGAGGTTTCAAAACAGAAAAGGCAAACAATTAAACAGCATAAAATAAAAAACCCCAAAATACAGTATTGGTAAGCACAATATTCAGTCAACTCCAGATTTCTAATTCAAATCTTTTTTTTCTTTTCTTTTTAAAAAGCGATTGTAGTAAAATAAACTCTATTTTCTAGCTAGTCCTAACACTTGATATAGAAATCTTTAGATGAGTTTCAGCAGCTTATATATATGAAAGCATCACATCTTTCTTGCTGCTACTTTTATGGGTTCCTTCCGTTGAGTATAGTATGGTAATTTAATTCACTGAAATTGTAAGTGCTTGTATGCATTACTGTGTGTTTAAATTTGATTGGTTTGTAACTGAACTCTAGAGAGTTCTCTAGTAGTTCTCATGTGATTGTCTTAACGTTGGCCACTTGTGAGGTATCTGGTGAAGGAGAGACTATATTTTTTGTGAAGCAAGATGACTGTTTTAGAGTCCACTGTGAACACTGCTAAGTTGAATCGAGTGTTGGAGCGCTGCTTCTCTGCTTGAAAGGTAAAGGTACCCCTGCCCGTACGGGCCAGTCGTGTCCGACTCTAGGGTTGTGCGCCCATCTCACTTAAGAGGCCGGGGGCCAGCGCTGTCCGTAGACACTTCCGGGTCACGTGGCCAGCGTGACGAAGCTGCTCTGGCGAGCCAGCACAGCACACGGAAACGCCGTTTACCTTCCCGCTAGAAAGCGGTACCTATTTATCTACTTGCACTTGGGGGTGCTTTCGAACTGCTAAGTGGGCAGGAGCTGGGACCGAACGACGGGAGCTCACCCTGCCGCGGGGATTCGAACCGCTGACCATGCGATCGGCAAGCCCTAGGCGCTGAGGTTTTACCCACAGCGCCACCTGTGTCCCGCTTGAAAGGTAAAGGAGAAGGTAAAAGTGGAAATCTCTCATAGGAGCTGCAAGGCATGGCCTAACTGAGATACAGAAGGCTAAGTACAGAGCTCTGGAAAGAGGAAACTACAGTTGTTTGAAAGTTAGAAGAAGAGACTATAAACCCATGCTTGGAGGAGCATGCGACTGTGAATATTATGTTTTAATTCATCCATAAGTATAAGTTCTGGCAATTAAAGTTTTTGAATGCTTAAGTCTAGGTAGTGGCTTAATTTCCAAAGAAGGGTGTTAGTCATATACATGATTTGAGCTTCTTAGCTGCGATTTCGCTACTCTTACTTCAACACCTTCATGGAAGGGAATAAACAAAGCTTCTCCAGGCAAAACGAGGATTTAAAACTTATTTTCATATTGGGTGGGGGTGGGTCAAGAAAGACATTTGGGAAGGCAGGTGATCAGTCAGGTGGGGCTCCTTCACAAGTACAAGGAGGTGATATTTTACACATTGTTTACCTCACAGAAGTTAATTTTAAGAGGTGTCCTTGGGGGAATGTCTCCCTTCCTTCCTGATAATGGTCTCCGAGGGTGAATCTGTCTATTTTGTGGATTTATGCAAAACTCAGGCTACATGAGCCAGTCACCTTGCTGCTATAGGACAGCCTTTGCTCATATAGTGATTCTTAAGGAGAAATTTCAATGCTTTGCATTTCATTATAAGCACTTACCACCCAAGCTTCCCTGATGGATTAAGCCATATATTCTAGCTGCTCTCTCTGCCTCGTAAGTCCACCCCTCAAAGCTACTTCTGTATAGGGTGTTGTTGCAACTTAAAACAACATATTGTTATGTTTTTGTGGGGGTTGGACTCCTACGACTTTGGTGTATGTGTGTTAAAACTGGGACCAGACCATAACTCTCTGGACTCGGTACGTGCTAGATTTTAGTTAAGTCCAGCATGTGGTAGGATTTAATTAAGCCCTGTGTGTTAAGCTGGATGCCGGATCCCGCGAGTTAAACTTATTGCAAGGCCCATGGTGTGTGTTTGAGCTGTGTACTGGATGCTTTTAATTCACTGGAATTAGCATGGTGTGAAAGAACTAATTTAGCTGGACAAACTTCTCAAGTTCATAGAATCATAGACCTTTAGGGGTGGAAGGGACCGTAAGGGTCATCTACCCCAAACCTTATGTGATGAAGGAATCTCAGCTAAAGCATCCATGACAGATGGCCATCCAACCTCTGCTTCGAAACCTCCAAGGAAGGAGAGTCCACCGCCTCTCATGGGAGTCTGTTCCACTGCTCAACAGCTCTTACTGTCAGAAAGTTTTTTCCTGGTGTTTTGTCAGAATCTCCCTTCTTGTAACTCGAAGCCACTGGTTTGCGTCCTACCCTCCAGAGCAGGAGAAAACAAACTTGTTCCGTCTTCCACGTGACAGCCATTGAGGCATCTGAAGTTGTATATTAGATCCTTCTTAATATTAGGGAATCAACAAGTGTTGACAGATAATTGTCAGACTAATGCCCTTTGAGGTGTTATCCTGGGGTAATGGGCCATTAATACAACAACAGATCAAAGGGATGGGTCCTCTATCTGTGTTAGAAAAAGGACAGCGGTTTGGTTAGTAAGGTTGAGAGGAAGCTGGAATGTGAGAGAGCAAGGATGTTCCTGTGCCTATAGGAGAAGTAGGGTACTCTTGGAACGCTGGTGCCCTGAACCTCCCCATCTTAGGCTCAGGCTGTATATATGTGTAAATAAACCATATATCATAAAGACACCACAGTCTCTGCTGTGCTTCTTCATCCAAAAGGAGACACAGACCCTGGTAAACATGCCTGGAACTCCCTGGAATCTCTCACTGCTGTGGAGATTGGGGGTGGCGTGTGACAATATCCTCACATGTCCACTAAATCTTTCCTTTCCTGTGTAATCATGATGCCAGAAAGAGGCACCGCGGGTTTTTTTAGATTCCAAGGAAGGATAGGAAAGTGCTGTGTGGCTGCAAATGTGCAGAAATACTGGCTTCAGAAAGCAGGCCAAAGTGTGGACAGAGCCTTTCAGAGGTAACTGGTGTCAAATCGAAAGGGCATTTCCTGTGGCAGAATTCAATAAAATAAAATAAAAAATAATTGCAGCTGAGTAGTGGGAATGCTATTCATTATAAGTAGAAGTTTCCTATGTGTGTGCTTGTGCGTACAGCTTTCATTATTTTTTTGCGAGGACTAAAGTGCATTCAGTTTGAATGATAAAAGGGTGATTTTCACCATAGACTTGTAATACTTGTAAATATAATATATAATGGTTTGTCGTTGTCTTGCTGCACAATAATCCCTCCTATCATAAGCAGGCAGGTATGGTGTGCATGTTGTCCAAATTCAAAAGCTTGATTAAGAAGCCAAGGCTGGCTTTGGGGAAGTATATGGATATTAGTCTAAAAATTCCCCCAAAACATTGCTCACAGTCGTACAAGTAGTGTAAACATGGGAGGAAGCCATTCCTAAGCAAACATCACATTTAGATCATAAGATATTTACAGGGATCTGTTTTATTTTGTCATTCACAGCACAGTATCTCTCAGTGTGGCAAACGGAGGCTTTAAAAAACAACAACAACCACCCTGGATTCTGAGTTTATGGATAAACTTTTTCCCTTTTTCAAGGCATATATTTTTCAAAGTACATTTTAACAACAATACTAAAGGGTCTGTCCTTGAAGTACTTCCTACCAGTTCAAAGGCAGAAGAGACATTATTTAAGCTGTTGCTTTTTCAGCGAGCAGCAAGAAAATCCTTCCAGCTTCAAGCAGGATAACATAGCCAGGACTGATGAAAAAGGAAGAGACATCAAAGTCTTTAATTTTTCTTTCTTCTGTGTGGTTGCCAAGCATCCTGAAACAAACTATTGTTTTAACACATTGTGTATTGGAGCCAAATAGAAAGCTTAGAACCGGATTGTTCACTGACTGAAAAGGTGACCAAGTCCCTTTATTTTTCAGTGATCTAAGTTGCATGTGGGAGATCTGTGGATCAGGATGAATAGGTGATCCGGATTAATTAACTAGCAGAAGAAGATGCTAGTAGTTCTACACAGAAATTGTGTTGTGTCCAGTGCTCGTTATTCTACTCTGAACAGACACATTGAAATTAATGGACATGACGAATAATGTACCGTATTTTTCGCCCTATAGGACGCACCGTCCCATAAGGCGCACCTAGTTTTTTTGGGGGGAAATAAAGGGGGAAAAAATATTTCCCCCCCCAGGCGCGGGGCTGGGGCGGCCCAAGCTTCCCCCGACCCCAGCCCCCAAACAGGCAGCTCTCTGCAAGCCGTGGGAGCCCAGCGCTGGCTCCCGCTGCTTGCGGAGAGGTCCGCGAAGCCTGGACGAGCTGATCTCAACGCGCACAGGCTTTGGCATGCAGGCAACTCTCCCCAAGCAGCGGGAGAGGTCCGCGAAGCCTGGGGAGCGAGAGGAGTCGGTGCGCACCGACCCCTCTCGCTCTCCAGGCTTCAGCCAAAGCCTGCATTCGCCCCATAGGACGCACACACATTTCCCCTTCATTTTTGGAGGGGAAAAAGTGCGTCCTATAGGGCGAAAAATACGGTAGGTCTGTTCATGTCACTGGGTCTACTTTGAGTAAACCTCAGTTGGCTACAACCTTATATTTTCCAAACATTGCAAGAAACACACCTCTTGTTTTGCAGATAAGTGTCCTGGACTTACAATGTCTGTGTAAGGGATTGGTAGATTGTTACTTTATTTTTTAAAAGGATATTTGCAGAGCTGGAAAAGGTGTAGAAAGGGGCAATGGAAGCCATCAAGGGGAGTTTCTGTACCACATTTGAATTTAATCAGAGATAAGATGTCTTGCCCATGTTTGCACATTCACACTGCAAACCTATTTGAAATCAATTTAGAACTTGCATGTGGGGAGCAAAGAAGAACCTGCTTCTATAACTGCTAGATGTAAGCTGTATGACAACTGGAAATATCAGATACTTCACATCCCAGTGTATAACTGCAAATAAACTACAGTGGTGCCTCTGGTTAGGAACTTAATTCGTTCCGGAGGTCCGTTCTTAACCTGAAACCGTTCTTAACCTGAGGTACCACTTTAGCTAATGGGGCCTCCCGCTGCCGCCATGTGATTTCTGTTCTCATCCTGAGGTAAAGTTCTTAACCCGAGGTACTACTTCCGGGTTAGCGGAGTCTGTAACCCAAAGTGTTTGTAACCCGAGGTACCACTGTCCCTCCGTCCTTCCCCCCTTCCCGTTATATCCTCCCTGCTTGTTCTTATTCCGACTTGCACCCTTTGCTTTTCCTGCGCTGCTTGCTTCCGGTTTTCGCACCATCCCCTAGCTCCCTCTCTGAGGCGGCATCCCTTTGCAAGGTTTTAACAGTTCTCAATCCCCACTTGTGTTGCCTATCGGCTGCTCCTCAGCACTTGAGAAGGCTGCGTGGCTCCTCTTCAGGCGGCTGCTTATTTCGCACACCGAGACGAGGCATTATCTGAAGCATCAATCCAGCACAGCAGGGGAAATTATGGAACACAGCCTGGAGGGGAGGTCGAAGACACAAAGCACTGGTTTGGAGCATCCTGGCTCCTGTTTAACCTCTTAAAACAAGGAGGTTAAGAGAATTCACCTGGTAAAGAGACCTTAGAGAAGCGGGATGTTCTTTAGAAAAGGATGGAGACAGGTACATAAGAGCCTTTGTCATAGCCCCTACACTTTTTTTACAAGACAATCTGAGCCAGGGGTCAGCAAACGTTTTCAGCAGGGGGCCGGTCCACTGTCCCTCAGACCTTGTGGGGGGCCAGACTCTATATTTTTTGGGGGGGGAGAAAAGAAGAACGAATTCCTATGCCCCACAAATAACCCATAAATGCATTTTAAGGAAAAGGACACATTCTACTCCTGTAAAAACACGCTGATGCCCGGACCGTCTGCGGGCTGGATTTAGAAGGCGATTGGGCCGGATCTAGCCCCCGGGCCTTAGTTTGCTACCCATGGTCTGAGCTCACAGCTGCTCCCCATATCTACGAAAACCATCCACAATATGTACACCTAAGCGCACTTGCTTTACTTTTTTCCTCGCCCCCCGAAGGCGAAGCTTCCTCCTTCTGTACGTACAGTTTAACTTGCAGGATTAAAAAGAAAATAATAGCACACTTGAAGAAGAAAGACTTCAAGCTGGGAAACGTTCAGGGCTCTTTATAAACCGTCTCCTTAATCCAGAGGTTTATATGTGTAGCAGTGGGCTGTTGTGAATGAATATCCTCCTGTATCTGCCCAGCCAAACTAGAGGATGCAACAAATGTATGAATGCTTTTTAGGGATCTGTGTTTGTGTGTTCTAGAAACGAAAGAGCCCAGTGGTGGGGCCTGAATGGGTGTAGCCTACAGCTTTGACAGAAATGCCTCCGCTCCCAACTTCCATCCCAGCAAAAGTGTTGGTGGCCACAGGGTGGATTTGATTTACATAAGTCAATAATACTTGATTTAAATCCTTTTCTTTTTTCTTTTTTACAGAAAGACTCATTCTTGCTGGTATTGTCTTAATATTTACAACCAGAGGAAGGTTTCATTTCTGAAATAATAAATTTTCAGAGTAGTTTTTACAGTTATAGCAAAATTAGTGGTTTGGTTCTACTATTAGAAATACTGATAATTATGAAATTATTGTGAGGTTTAATAAGTTAACTGTTTATATTTGGACAACTTTTCTGCTGTACTTTATTGGAAGGAGAAAAAATAATCCTTTCCTTAATAACAATTTAAACAATTTATTTAACTAAAACAATAACATTATAGCATATGTATCCATGCTTGTTAGCTGATGTTTTTAAACATTTATATATATATATATAAAACTTAGACTAAGTTTTAGCACACGTGAATCCTTATTTCCTGCTGAATAGCCTTTGGACTCTTAACGTAAATAGAAAACTATCTTTAGAAAAAAAATTCTCCAAAAGCATTTTATTTTAAAAATCCAATTTAAATTTTTTAAAAAAATGATTTAATTTTTTTAAAAAAATCTTATGGGACTTGAAGTCCAACATCATCTGTAGGGCCACAGATTCCTCACCCCTGATTCTAGACTCTGAAGAAGCTGACAAGGAACTTGGCTACATTAGTAAAAAAAAACCAGTGTTTTGAATGTGTTACAAACATGAAACACCGGATGGCGTTGGAGAGCATAAAACCTTTCTATGTTATTTTACATAGCGTTTTTTCTTTCTTTTGTTACAATGTTTAATTTCTTACTTATAGCATGTATTTCCCTGTGTGTAGATCCACCCAAGACCAACCTTGACAGCAGCAATTACTTTTTTTTAAGACGAAGGGTCACAGTGCCAATTGTTTGCATCTTGTGTCCGTCCCACATGCCTGATGTGGTAACTGATCCACAGCCACCATATATACAACATGCATTCTTGTTTTAGTTCCTGATTTAGAAGAGGATGCTACTTAGATACCTGTTTCTTCATGCGAATCACCTCCACTGGCAGCAATCAAAATAGCTCATTTTGTGGAATTTGTATATCCTATGCCAACAGCACAGAGCAGCCTATGCCAACCTCTGGCGCCCAACCATGGCTGGGGCTAGAGTTGCAGTCCAAAACATTTGGAGAGCACCGGGTTGGCAATGGCTGGCATAGAATAAGTGGCACAACGGTGGCTTGTTACATGTTCACATTACCACTTAATGAGGGTGAAAGAGGAGAGCGCAAATATGGTCTGAAGCTCAACATCAAAAAAACGAAGATCATGGCCGCTGGTCCCATCACCTTCTGGCAAATAGAAGGGGAAGAAATGGAGGCAGTGAGAGATTTTACTTTCTTGGGCTCCATGATCACCGCAGATGGTGACAGCAGCCACGAAATTAAAAGACGCCTGCTTCTTGGGAGAAAAGCAATGACAAAGGTCCTTATAGTTAAAGCTATGGTTTTCCCAGTAGTGATGTATGGAAGTGAGAGCTGGACCATAAAGAAGGCTGATCGCCGAAGAAATGATGCTTTTGAATTATGGTGCTGGAGGAGATTCTTGAGAGTCCCATGGACTGCAAGAAGATCAAACCTCTCCATTCTGAAGGAAATCAGCCCTGAGTGCTCACTGGTAGGACAGATCCTGAAGCTGAGACTCCAATACTTTGGCCACCTCATGAGAAGAGAAGACTCCCTGGAAAAGACCCTGATGCTGGGAAAGATGGAGGGCACAAGGAGAAGGGGACACAGAGGACGGGATGGTTGGACAGTGTTTTCAAAGCTACTAACATGAGTTTGACCAAATTGCGGGAGGCAGTGGAAGACAGGAGTGCCTGGCGTGCTCTGGTCCATGGGGTCACGAAGAGTCAGACATGACTAAACAACAACAAGCCACTTCAGGGCACAGAAAAGTCCATCCCTGTCCTCCCCATGTGTGGTTTGAGCAGCAACACATCAAACAGTAATATCTTATTAAAACAACTACAGCATACCTATGGTGGATTGTATATGTGAACACAGATTGAAAACCTAGCATTGAAAACGCACTGAGTGTGCACTAAAGAGGAGTAAAAAAAAAAGTATAGAAACAGCCTAAATCTTCTTTAAGTAAAGGAGGCACTGGTGGATCATATCCTTTTGCTGGCAGAATGGCATCAGAAGTTGCATTAAAGTTTTAAAAGTTGTTCTGCATAAGCAAAAGAAAAACCCCAAATCTAGATGGGAAAGCTAGAAATGTAAAAGCATAGCCTACTGGTTTAATTGCATCACAACAGCAGCGCCATTTAACAGAGTGGCTTCCCGCGAAGTTACAAGTGAGATAAGGGGCGAACAATATTTTTACAAGTGAATTATGAGCAATAAGGATGATCCAATAAAGGCATATGAGTGTGATTTCTTAATGCACTATGTCTGCAATAATCAGCCTCCGTGCAGCAGCAATGAGGCAAACGTACTTCAAAGCACCATTAGATTATTGAATGCGCACAGTGGGCTTGCAAGTGCACTTACAGCTCATCAAATTAAGGCCCCCCCAAAAGGACAAATGGAGAGCAATCAAGGCTGCAAAGCATCTCATTTGCAGGGGTGCAAAGCCCAAAATGATATGATTAAAAATGTATCTATATGCTTTTAAGGAAATGACATTGATCCCTGAAGGAGTAAATAGTAAAGATACCCCGCCGCCCTTGTTATTGCAAGCTTGGGTAGACGGAGATTGTGCGTTTGTGTAACCTCAGAATGATATCTGAAAGAAACCGCCACATGGAAAAGTTCTCCCATGGCACCTCTGTGTGTGATGGCAGCAACAGGAAACAGCTCCTATTGGGCCGATTGTCCCAATAAAACATTTAAGGGGGGGGCACAAAGTTCATGGGCATTCCCATTCAATTTATTTTGCGTGCACCATGTTTTGCGATTTGATTATGTACGGCGAGGGGCTTACCTGCTCCCCCAATATTTCTTTGTTAAACTTTTATTTATGCAATTTTAACAGCTTTTATACCGGACGCGGGTGGTGCTGTGGGTTAAACCACAGAGCCTAGGACTTGCCAATCAAAAGTTCGGCGGTTCGAATCCCCGCGACGGGGTGAGCTCCCGTTGCTCGGTCCCTGCTCCTTCCAACCTAGCAGTTTGAAAGCACGTCAAAGTGCAAGTAGATAAATAGGTACCACTCCAGCGGGAAGGTAAAAGGCGTTTCCATGAGCTGCTCTGGTTCGCCAGAAGCGGCTTAGTCATGCTGGCCACATGACCCGGAAGCTGTACGCCGGCTCCCTCGGCCAGTAAAGCGAGATGAGTGCCGCAACCCCAGAGTCGGCCACAACTGGACCTAATGGTCAGGGGTCCCTTTACCTTTACCTTTACCAGCTTTTATATGCACATCATACAGTATCCATCACTTCTCTCTTTTCCTAAGACTTCCCAGGTCTTTCTCTTTGCGGCATTCTAGGGATATCTTGATCTGCGTGTCCAGAATTGTCAAGGGGAATGAGAGACTCCTATGAAGAAAGGTTGCAACACTGGGGACTTTTTAGTTTAGAGAAGAGGCAAGCAAGAGGTGACAGGATCAAAGTTTATAAAATTATGCAAGGCATGGAGAAAGTGGAAGATGAACAGGGATATAAGTAATACTGTTGACTGCTGAGGAGAGACAACCTGGAATCACCTTTTGGAATTCCTATGCGATTAGGAGGTTGGGGTTCTATTTATTTATTTATTTTTTAAAGAGTGCGTTGGTTAATGGAGGAACATTAAATGGGCATTAAGGCCCTTGTGGAAAGGCTTGTGGGTGGCAAAAGGGAATCAAGCTGGATTGACCTAACGTTACCAGACACCCCCCATTTCCCGGGGACAGTCTCCGGATTTACAAATCAGCCCCCTGACAAAATCCATCTGTTTAGTCGGAAGTTGAAAAAGTGTCCTCGGATTCATTGAAACAAAATCTGGTATCCTTAGTCTGACCTCTTCCTCTGAACTGTTGGATGTAGAATCTAGAGAGAACTGGAGGCAGGGGGGCCTAGAAGGTCAATTTGTGATGCAGGAGAGCATGGCATTCATAGAGCCTGAATGGTTCAAGTGGGGGGGGGTGGGAAGGTAAAAGGCAAAGGACCCCTGGACGGTTAAGTCCAGTCAGAGGCGATTATGGGGTTGCGGCGCTCATCTTGCTTTCAGGTCTTGGGAGCCGATGTTTGTCCACAGACAGCTTTCTGGGTCATGTGGGCAGCATGACTAAACCGCTTTTCCTGTTCTAAACAACACATGAAGGAAAGACCAGGGAACATCTTGATTAGCTGGCTGTCCTAGTCTCTCTCAGCACCGCTGTAGGAATTAGAACTACTCCATTTACACTGCTCTTAGCTAATACATGTGTGCCAGGATCCTTCAACATAACTGGGCACTTTGCAACTCCATTTTCTTTGACGTTCAACTTCTTATTTCGCCGCCTCTGTAACAGAGACTTCACAAACCTTCAAAGACAAGGTAGCTAGGATGACTATAGCAGGAAAGAGTTGATCATCTATAATGGATGGTGGACTGTTCTGTTTCAGGATAAACTCCCTATGATAATACCAAGCAACAGGTATTGCAGCTGAACCGTGAATGGCATTATTATCGTAGGTCAATATAAAGATGTTGCCTTTGGAATCGATAAATATGTTGCCTCTAATCTCATTTTGAGATCTGAAGATGCAGCCATTGTCTACAAGGGACATTTCTGGCTGATCTGTCCTTCTGTGCTCCAGTTGCACCCCAAAGGAGATTTTAAGAAATGGGACAAGAATATCAGCCACACCAGTGGCTTACTCTTTTAGTATGTGCTGAGCTAACTGAACCCAAAGCCCTGGCTTTAACCGCATACATGCATGTCTACAGATTAATAGCGCCATCTGCTGGAAGGAAGCCAACACTTCCTGCGTATGTGCTAACTTAGAAACAACAGAGAAAATAAAGCAGAGTTTAGTAACTGGTCCTAACTCTATTCCTTATCCAAAGGATAGAGAAGGAGTGCTCACATGGAAAGAATGCTCAAGTGAGAAATAAGCTGATCAGCAAATACATTCAAATAATCTTAATAGCACTTTTCATGAAATTAAAAGCATATTTCTGCTCTGTGCACAAACATGATAGGCATTGAGGATGCTGCCATTCACTGAAACAAGATGAAGGTCAAAGTGCTTAAAAGTGACAGATAAACAACACATAACACACAATTGCAATTTAATGAGGCAACTTGGCACACTTCTTCATAAATGCATCTGAAATTCATTGGAATTTAGTTCAGTCTGAACACGGACACCCCACGCAGCTTGCATCCTGGCTGAGGAATGGTAAACACAAGTAATAAATGATAAGGAGTCACATTCTGTCACTCTCAACCATCAATTAAATACTGAATAGACGCTGTCCTGCAGAGGCAAAGGACTGCCAGCTGTCTTGGCCAATGCCAGTTTCTATTAAAAACTGTTACTGAAGGAGCTTGTCAAACCAGGGCATCACATACGAATCAGGGCTAACAGGCTTACATTGTGAGGGACCCCCCCCCCACTTTGTAGAAGGGATCCCAGTCCAGCTGCCCCCTCCATCCACTGCTCATAGGCACTAAATGCATGGCCATTCAAGATTCAGCTCAGTATCATACCACTTTAAACAGCCATAGAACCCCAAGGAATCCTGGGAAGTGTAGTTTTTTTACAGGCGCTGGTCCTTGTTAGGTCCCAACTAGGGAACATGGGTGGCGTTATGTTCTAAACCACTGGGCCTCTTGAGCTTGCCGATCAGAAGGTCGGCGGTTCAAATCCCCGTGACAGAGTGAGCTCCCGTTGCTCTGTCCCAGCTCCTGCCAACCTAGCAGTTTGAAAGCACGCCAGTGGAAGTAGATAAATAGGTACAGCTGTGGCGGGAAGGTAAATGGCATTTCCATACGCTCTGGCATTCATCACGGTCCTCTGTGCATCAGTAGCAGTTTAGCCATGCTGGCCACATGAACCGGAAAGCTGTCTGTGGACAAATGCTGGGTCCCTTGGCCTGAAAAGCGAGATGAGCACCGCAACCCCAGAGTCAAATTCGAATGACTTAACCGTTTAGGGGTCCTTTACCTTTTTACCGGGGGGAGGTACTATTCCTCTCACAGAGATACAGTCGCCAGTGTTTCCTGGGAAGAGGGACTGGTTGCTAAACCACACAGGGAACAAGCCCTGTAACAAACTACAATTCACAGGATTATTTTTTTTTGGGGGGGGGGAGCCATGACTGTTTAAAATGGGATGATACTGCTTTAAATGTACAATGTTGATGGAATCAAAGTTCCAACGACACTTAACAGGACAGATTAAAATATACAGATGTGATTTATGCAGATTTATCGCCACCATGCAGCTTCCTAGGCCAAAAGCGTTTTTAAATATGTACCGTCCGGAGTGTCTGTGGGTTGTTGTCACTGTTATGGTGCAAGGGAAATAGTTCTGTACTTTACCAAGCTGTGGTAATGACATCGGCTAGATAAATATGTAGCTTGACTCCAAAGTTGACATGGTCTAGAAACTGTACCCGTTCAGAATGGGGGTAATTTTAAGGACATCCTTCAAATTCACATTATTTGCCTGTTGTTGTTGTTGTTTACATTTTTTGGCCTGTTGTGTGAACCGTGTTATTTGAACTTTAGGCCTTTCACTGATTACATTTGATGCCCTTTTAAATGTGTTGTGGGAGGGGGTGGGGAGGGTTTTTGTTTTGTTTTGTTCGTGTTTTTATTATGTATTTGGGGGGGGTTGGTCTTGTATTATTATGTTATGAACTGCCCTGATGGAGCATGGTATATAATAACAATAACAACAACAACAACAACAACAACAACAACAACAACAACAACATAAATAAATAAATTCATTACTTGTCATCTTCTGATGAAGGACAGTTAACAATATTTTAAATAAATAAAGGCATAAATAATTTTTAGGGCCCATTACAACCACAAGCAGCAACAACAACAACATATTATTATTTATACCTCACCCATCTGGGTGGCTCCCAACAGAATATTAAAAACATGATAAAGCATCAGACATTAAAAACCTCCCTAAACAGGGTTGCCTTCAGATGTCTTCTAAAAGTCAAATAGTTGTTTATTTCCTTGACATCTGATAGGAGGGCATTCCACAGGGCGGGCGCCTCTGCCGAGAAGGCCCTCTACCTGGTTCCCTGTAACCTCACTTCTTGCAGTGAGGGAACCGCCAGAAGGCCCTCGGAGCTGGACCTCAAGTGTCCGGGCTGAACGATGGGGGTGGAGTCGCTCCTTCAGGTGTACTGGGCCGAGGCCATTTACTAATTGGAGTAGGGTAATATCCATGTTATTTCACATCTAAAACTGTATTGAATTCTCTGTAGAAATCAGGGTCTACTTCATCCTAGCTATCAAAGCTCACCTTGCCATGGAAAACCAGTTTTAAGAATCTACTGACAGCAGTTACTAGATGGGTACCTGGCAGAGCTGTCTGGAATGTGCTGTACCTCAGCTCAACTGCTGCTCTCTCAAATACTAATCAGACATAATGTTAACGGCATCTATGATTGGCATTATTCTTCTAAGTACTTGTGGCACCACTTGCTGCTCAAATGATTCATCTTCGCTTGAGAGGAGGGAAATGGGCTAGGAGACAGTACAGATGTCTCTGAGCAGAAAATGGCAGATAAGGAATTGCTTTAAGGGTTATATGAGCTATTGTTACAAAGCAAACAATAACCACAGAATAGTAGGGTTGGAAGGGACCGTGAGGGTGATCTAGTCCCACCCGCTGCAATGTGGGAATCGTCTGCCCAATGTGGGGTTAGAATACACAGCCCACAGATTAAGAATCTCATGCTCTACAGACTGAGCCATCTGGTGTGGTATTCTAAATTCAGCAAATTCAGTTGAAAGGATCACTTTAAGAAAAAATAGTTTAAAAAACAACAACAAACCAACAACTATAAACTTCCAGAGAACAAGAGACTTCCTGCTGGATTTTAACAAAGGTTCATTTACTTCAGAATCCTGTTCTTCACAGCAGTGACCAAAACACTTCCCAAAAGTCCATGTGCAGGGCATGAAGAAAGGATGCACGAGAAATTAGATTTACGTAAATTCCAGGGTGACCCAACCCAATTCACATCTCCTCTAGGCAGATGTGTAAATTGGAACATAATTTCACACTTCTCCAAATTTACAAACATATTATAAAACTGCAAAAGTGCCAATATGTAACATGCAGATGAAGCATTTCATGAGACCAGATATGGGACTGAGAAACTGATCACTGCTGTAGTTATATAATATGTACAGGCTTCCAAATGATAGTATTGTTTTGGATGTAGCCCTTAACTCCTGGGATCCAGAAAGTACCTTAGGGAAGCTGGCTAGCTCATTCTGTGATTTCTGGCAGAGCAAGGCTAAAAGATAAGGCTGTGTTGCAATCTGCTATAACTCCCTAGACATCATTTCACAAAGGCACTCTACACTAACAAACACATTTCATTAAATATTATCCAAAAATAATTATTTGGCTAGCTAGCAGTTCAAATCCCTAAATATCTAGCAAAGCATTTCTGGACCTGCATTGGGCACTTCCAGCAATTCAATCAAAAGGGTCTAGTGTCATGGAAAGAATCACAGAATAGTCCTTTGTTCTCTCGACCTTGCAGGGCTTGCCCATACTAGCAGAGGGTTTCGAAGATGCTGCGATTGGGTGGAGCTAGACTGACAAATTTCTACCCATCACGGATATTGTTCAATGGTATTGGAAGCCTTGGAAGAGGGGAAGAACGGTGACCTTGCTGCACCATTTATAATCAAGTGATATCGCAAGGCTGATGGTCGCAGCAAGTTCTCCATCAGCTGTGGGCAGCCTTTGGCTTTCCAGATGTTTGTGAACCTCCCATCGGCCCCAGCAAGAATGGCCAATGGGCAGGGATAGAGCGAGCTGTAGTCTAGCAACATCTGGGAAGCCAAAGGTCCCCCATATGACTCTGTTAGAGAAAGGTTAAGCTCTCAGCATTTTAATCTCTTTGCCAGATGTATTCAGGAAATCCAGTGTCTCAGATAAGGATCCAAGGTCATGATTCTGTGACACACCCCTTAATAATATGTTGTAGTGCTGGGCAAAACCTTCCCCCTTCCTGGATTGGATTTGGACTTGGGCTTGGTTAATCTTGAACCCAAATTAGACTCCGTTGTGCTTCAGATGACATATCATGGGGAGCAAGCATCCCCAGAAACAGTATAAACGCTTAATGTATATAAAAATAAATCAAAGCACTTAACGGGTGTGTATGCAGCATAAGCACAGCATAAGAACAGACAATTTTAAGTTGAGGAAAAGAAACTATATTGAAAGGAAAGAGGAGGTGGTCGCTCCTTGTGGGTATCTGGAGAATGGGCACTTCAAATGAAAGGTCAAACAGCTAAGAGAGCTAGTTAGGAATAAGTTTGTGTGCTGTTGGGAATTCTCATTACTGGGAAGGAAAGCAGAAGTCCAACTTTGTTTTTGTCTTATCGTCCAAAGCAGCATATTCCTTCCACTTGGAGAGTTATCTACATTTTTGTTTTTTGTTTTAATTATTTCCCCCTCTTCATAGCTATTTGGTAGAGAAAATGCTATGTAAAAAAGTGAGATACCACTCCCTTAAGCAAGCTAGCGTTGGCATAAGGAGTGAAACAAGAAGTACATAATGAAGATACGTTTGGAAAAGAATCGGGCTGTTTCTTATGGAGTTCATGTCAAAGTAGCACAGCAGGAAATCGATTTTCACTGTTACTGAGTGCTTTTCTTCTAGGGGGAAAAGGTGTCGGTACTGCGTAATCTTGAGTACCCCTCAGAAAAAAAAGGAATGTTGTTTCGCTTGGGTTTGTGTGTAATGGTATACACAATCTGTTTTATTGTCGCTAGAGCGCGAGACTCTTAATATCAGAGTCATGGGCTTGAACCCACATTGGGCAAAAAGATTCCTGCATAAAATAATAATAATAATAATAATAATAATAATAATAATAATAATAATAATAATAATTTATTATTTATACCCCTCCCATCTGGCTGGGTTTCCCCATCCACTCAGGGCGGCTTCCAACAAAGCACTAAAATACAATAACCTATTAAACATTAAAAGCTTCCCTAAACATTATAGGTAGTGGCGTGTGGTCATTGGATTAAGGGGACTAGGCTGGTCCCCTTAATGTTCCCCTGGGGCTTCCTTCTCAAAGCCCGGAAAGCTTCTGCCCGGCTTAGGGAGGAAGGTGCGAGGCTCTGATGGGTCCAAGATCCATCCTGCCATCTTCCCAAAGCCCACCTGCCTTTTGGAAGGTGGCAGGAGGGCTTCAGCATCCTGTCGGAGCCCTGGCACCTCCTTGGCAAAGCCTGGGAAGCTTCTGCCTGGCTTAGGGTGGGAGGCGCAATGCTCACATGCGCAATGTCAAATGTCACACTCATGACATTGACCCCCCCACGCCCCTCGCAAGCTAGAGCCTCTGTCCCTAACTGTTCCCCTTTGAAAAATTTAACTGCGTGCCACTGATAGCAGGGGGTCCAACTTCCAACTCTACAATTCTACGATTCTAAATCTTCTGTTTACATTAAGAAAGGAATAATGGGGTGATATAGAGCTGCGTTGAGGAACCTCAAGCTAAGTGCCTCTTTCCGTCTAGCCTTCAAGATTACACCAGGGTGGAATCTATACACATATAAAAAATAATAATAAAAATGTGAAAATGCTCTATTTTAAAACGTTTTGTAAAAATACATTGAAATTTGCATAGCTCACTTTCACCATCTAGTGTCACATTTGTATATTGCACTTACAACACATTTTAAATGTTTAATTTGCAGCTGTGTAGCTGAGTCCCAGGCCACAGCCCCTCATCATCCAGGAATCGTTTTGACTGGCTGAAGATCATCCTTGAACTGACGTAATGAATGCCTCTTGCTTCCTCGGACGAAGGGTGGAGGTGTGTGTGTGTGTGTTGAGAAACCTCTGGAATGCAGCCTGCTCTTCAAAGGTAAGTGTGACATCCACGTCTCTGCTCATGTTTGCCTTGCGTCCGTCCCCCCATTGCAGCCCCCCATTGCCTGTGGTTAAGTATAAATGAAAAAGCGTGTCCTTGGGGTAGACCGAGGGACAAAAAAGTAAACGCATAAATATAAAGCGGGAGGGTGTCTATGACTTGCCCTAGCTCCAGCAAAAGGATAAATGCTGAACTTTCAAATGGGGTGAACGACAGCTTTCGCAAACCACGAATGCACAAAAAGATGGGAGAATCTGCATAGCCAACTTAAGTTTTAGTCCACGGAATAATTGTAGAGCCTGGGCAAATTTTAGTGTGACTTAGGTTGCTTTCCTTTACTGATTTACTTGGACGCGTCCCACTGAACCTAGTGGGATTTACTTCCAAACAAACTTGACATAACCAAAACTTTGATTGATTAGTCTGCCAATTAAAAGAGCAGTTCTGTGCCTGCTAGGAGGGTGACTGGGTGCTGTGGACGTCCCTCTTCACTGACTAAGAGGGAAGTCTGTCCCTGGAGGTCTCTGTGGTGCTCTAGTCAGAAACAGAGCCTTTTAGGGAAGTCTGCACCAGATAGAAGATTGTTCTTCAATTCAGCTGGAGCTTGCAGTTCCTCTTTCAAAATTACCCCCAGATTATAATAATTTCTGTGTATTTCAGGGCCTTTTGAGCTATGTTATAATAGCGTAATTATCCACAGAATACACTTTCTTCCTTGCAAACACTGAGATTATCTCAGTCCAGATGGTGTGACAGTCTCCATTTCTCAGGAGGATTTCAGAGGTCTCACTCTGACCCGTTTGTGCTGGACACTGGGCCATCCTTCAGTTTGATCCACGCCAGCCTCAAGAAAACACAAGACTCGGTGCTTTTCTTTAGTTTTGTTTTTTTTATTGAAAGCTTCATCAAAGAAAAGAGAGGTTTAAACCTAACATCCACTGATCTACAGAAAGCCCCAGGATTGGGAAAATGGCAGCTATTAGGATTGTGGTACAAACAGAAATAAAAAAGAGAGAACGAGGGGGAAACCCTCCCCTCAGCAATACAGAACTTTTCATGACATTTTGAAACATTAGCACAAAGATGCCCTTACAAGTCAGAATCGTTATTTTAATTCCTTTCAGAGTTCTTTTGGGCTGCGCTTTGGGAACTGGGAGGCCTGCAAAGGGTGTTTTCCATTTACTGGGTAGGAATTTAATCTTGTTTCACAGCCCTGGTTCCTTGATTCGATTTCATTTTAACCAGACGGGAGCCTTTTCATTTGAAACAGAGGGGGGCGGGGAACAGTTTAAAGTTTGCTGTATGAAATATTGACACTTCCGGTTTTATTACAAGAAACTTACTTCCTTGAGGTGTATATCAATGAGGGGAAGAAGAGCTTGTTCTAGAATGACCATTTAGGCCAGCCTAGTTCTGCCAATCTTAAATTTGCAATCTCCAATTAGTAGCATTGTGTTTTTGTAAGACCAATGAACAAAACATTATTATTATTTTTTGCGCTGTAGATAGACTAGGCCCATGATGTGTCTTTGTCCAAATATTCACCTGAGTGCTTCTTGTAAAGATTGTTGGTCAGGTTAGGGATGAATGAAGGTTGGATACAACCACCCAACACATGGTGATATTTTTTTATTTCAGCTTGTATTAATTGGCTTTCTGCTTGTGATTGGGACATTTGATTTGCTTGCCACAAGGAGATACAATCAGTGTGGCATACCTCTCCCTTCATTTCAATATTCAACCATGGTATCAATTAGGATATCAAAGGGGTCATTTTGACTTTTCAGATGTAAAAACATCTAAGGGCAGCACCTCATATACTTTATAACTTCACAGTGAAGCACTAAAATTTCTATTTCCCCAACTGCAAAGGCACAGCATGAACAGTCAACCTACATGTTTCAACTAGTTCAACCAAGTCTGCTGAACTGGCCCATGCAATTTTTCAGCTTTTAAAAACCTATTGACCCAAACATTTTAGATGCACAAAACTTCTTTCCAAAGTAAAAAAACAAACAAAAACAAAATCAAGTTAGAAAACACAATTATAATCTAGAACAAAACCCTTCCCTCCCCCAGATTTTGTTTTCAGTAAAAAAATCTTTCAGCATCAGAATGTAGTAATAATTCGGGACTAATAGCAGATCATTCACAGCTCCTAACAAATAGTTATTAGGATGGAAGAACCTCAAGTGTAATAGCTGTCAAAATATAAACCCATTTATGTAAACACAAGAATTTTAATCCCCACAGAAGCAAACCCGACATTCACTTTACAGCATTTGTCAAACATTTCCATTTATTTTATTTTTTTAACAAAGAACATGTCAGTAAAAGTGAAAATACTGTTTCTTTTCTGTAGTCTGAGGTATGAAGAGGAATTTGAGATTGGAATCCACTTTAGGTGATATGACAGAAGAAGAAGGGTTTTTTTCTCCTCCTAAGAGAAATAACCTTTCTTCTGATGTTTCATGATTCCTGAAACTGCTCAACAAGGACTAGAAAGATCGGATCAGTCACTGACCTTCCTTGCCAAGTATGCACATGGGTGCTTACATGCATGATTATGTTTATGCTTTATTCAAAATGAAGTAACTCACCCACCGCTGTAGAGGAACAAGATAGCGTTGTTTTTTTTAAAAAAAGGAGAGGTTCTCTGAAACATGCAGCGTGCTTTTTCCCCCTTTGCAATGTCACCACACCGCCAGAATATCCTTGGTCTAACGCTGAGGACTTGAAAATCCTTTATACCTTTGTACATCAGAACCAATTTCATGTTAAATAAAGCCTTGAAATGAAATGTTGGCCATGTATGACTCAAACACAACTATCTTCAAATTCCATATTTGGTCTCATCACCATGTGGATTGATTCATTATGTTAAGCCCATAATCACACTTTTCACATGACTTTTACTATACAGGTAATAGTCCTGGAGACTATACTTAAACCTGTTTCACTCATGTCAGTCTCAGCATTAAAATGATAGGGATGGTGGCTGATAAGCCACCTTCAGGCTTAAAATCATGAACCAAGGCAACTTTCTACATATTTCACATCATTTCTTTTAATACCATAGACAACATAATTTAGATCAAAATACTGTGACATATTAAAAATAAACTTTTATTACACTGCAGGCATTCTCAAATCTGCTGAGTTTGGTCGCCACACATACATAAATAATATCCTTCCTTCTTATTTTTGATAACGTAAAATGCATTTTTAATGCTTAGGCTCACTGCAAAATCCCTTGTTTGCCTGTTCACCACTTTTCTTCCTCAGATGTGAACACCAATATTGCAGAACACAATGGAATTACTTCAAAATATCTCTAAAGTTCTGCTTTGAACTACTGCAGTGAGACGCTTTAAGCTTCTTGGCAAGCCATGCAGCTATGAACCCACAACCAGGAACACTTTCAGGGTTCACTGACAGAGGAATCCAAAATCCTTGGATGCTACCAGGGGGCCTTCAAAAAATAGAATCTTATAAGACAACTGCGTAATTTTTAAAAGTCTCTTTTCCAGCATTTTAAAATCTTACCCTTCGCTCCGTAACTAGTCACCATAATCAAATACTTGGATTCAAATGAATTGGCAGGAAATCAGCTCAGATCAAAATACTTTTGCTGAGCGGAGGTCTGGAACTGCTGAAAAAGCCATAGAATCCTTCAAACAATTTGTTGCAAGATAACATCAAGATCGAAGTCTATCTTTTAAGGCCCAGTTCAGATGTCGTCACAGTTGTGTGGCTAGTCATCCAAAAACTGCTTCTCAGCAATTCCGTGTTGCCTTGGCAACATGTGGAAGATGGAATCACAACTGGATAGCCCTAATCGAGTTGTTTGCATGCCAGCATCCCATCATCCACCCAGCTGATGCTGATATTGGCATTTGAGCGGCTCCCTCTGCATTGCTTTTGATTGGTGACCTAATCTGTATCTTTAAGGTGCAGGATTATTAGATCAGGAAGAAGGTGAAGTTATGGGGACTTCCATGTGTCCGTGTAAGTGCCCGTCTGTGCAGGTGACAATGCAAGTGATGGTGTGTGCTCAAAGAAGGGATCTGCAAAGAAACTTGTTTTCCTTCAAAATACATTACTGGAGCAAGGTAAAAAGGTAAAGGTAAAGGTAAAGGACCCCTGGACGGTTAAGTCCCGTCAAAGGCGACTATGGGGTTGCGGCACTCATTTCACTTCTGGGCCAAGGGAGCCGGTGTTTGTCCACAGACAGCTTTCCAGGTCATGTGGCCAGCAGGACTAAACCGCTTCTGGTGTAATGGGGCACTGTGATGGAAACCAGAGCGCATGGAAACGCCGTTTACCTTCCCGCCGCAGTGGTACCTATTTATCTACTTGCACTGGTGTGCTTTCGAACTGCTAGGTTGGCAGGAGCTGGGACAGAGTAACGGGAGCTCACTCCATCACAGGGATTCAAACCACCAACCTTCTGATCGGCAAGCCCAAGAGGCTCAGTGGTTTAGACCACAGCGCCACCCGCATCCCAATTACTGGAGCAAAGTATAGATAAGCGGGTTTCAGCTCCATCCCTTCACTTCAACTCTCATTCTGAGAAATCAAGAGTCCTTACATAAACACTGCCAATATTCTGTAGCAGTAAAGGAATGCTCAGTGCAATAATTTAATCAATAGCGAAAGTTTCGCAATTTCTTCTCGCTATAGGATATCAAGGGGTTAGATATCCCTGCAAGAAACAGTCACTGATACTCACAAAGAACTTTAGCACTGAGCACATAAAAATCATTACTGTCTGGGTAGACCTTGCGGACATTCTGAAATGCAAAGTCTATGTATATTGAGGTTGCAAACTTGCAAGAACCTTTGAGGGGCATCAGACAGCTTACATGTCCAGCAAGACTCAGATCTCTTCTAACAGCAGCCACACCATGTTGTACTGAAAACGGCTTTGAAATCTGGAACCTAGCTTTTTGGGGAAATAAAACTTCAGTGGTTGTGCAAAGCAGATAACGTAATTCTAAGGATTTTTGAACTTGGACCTATCTAGACCAAAATGTAAATATTCAAGCACCATCTCATTGTCCATGGAAATTCTGGATTTTATTTTAGTTACCAAGGGAGAGTTGGATAAAGACTATGCATGGAAATGTTCACTAGAGGAAGAAGAATCTTGTTTTCAAACTTGCCATTTATATTATTTTGCGCAGTCGGGTCTGCACAAGGTCAAAATATTAGGTTCCTACCATCTTGCAGCAACTGAACAAAGATCTTGAACCCACCCCCAGAACAAGCAGGAAGACTCATAAATGTGAAGCAAATCAAATTGTTAATAAAACTAAATTTAGAATCAAGGCTCACCCTTGGGGGGGTTTTTTGAGGGGGGTGTTCAGTGGCCATTTATGCCAGTGCAGCCCCGAACATATTATGGATTTACTTCCAGGCTGTTAGCTGATCAGTTTATCAAAGTGGATCTATCAATGTCAGGTGATTTATAGGAACGGATAGTTCTTTCTTTTCCTTTTGCCAAACAACAAAGAAGTAGGATGTCTAAAGGAAATTAAACAATCGAAACAGCTTTTTTAAAAACACCTGAAGTGATGATATGGACTATTTGCTGCTGCCGCCGCCCCACTGGCAACTTAATCTTCCGTGATTTAACCGTATTTGCTGAACCAAGTCAAACAAAATGAGAATGTATAAATAAAGCAACAGATTTCTGAACAGAAGAATCGGGAAGGTACTTCAGCATATCCCATCAGCCACACGGTAGCTACCTTGCAGCCTCACTGTCAACAGCAATGAGACTTTTCTTTGCACCAAACTAGAATTTGTACAGGAACAATTTTTTTTTTTTAAAAAAAGAACAAAACAATAACGCTTGCTTCTTTCATATTCAACAAAATTGTGCCACAGAAGAATAATCTCTATTTTATACACACAGGAAAAAAGATACAGCATTAAAAGGAAGAAAAATAAGGCTGGCTTGATTATTTTTCCCATGTCCCATCCAACAGGCACACCCTTTCCAAAGGAAAAGAAGAGACAATAATCAAGTGATGATCACAGAAAGTAAACAGCAGTGGCAAAGCACATGAAAGAAAGGAAGAAGCTAGAGATCTTTACATAACATGGAAACTCTTCCCATGACCCCAGCGCTGTGGTCCTTTGAGTCAGAATAGTCCATATGTAGTAACTGGAAAACTACATGTACTTTTAGAATCTCACATAGCCAGGCCCCCTTGTCTATAATGGTTGGCTAGATGGTTTTACTGTTTTTAATTTTTACGTTTTTCATATTTAACGTTGCATATTTAGCAGCCATTTGTTTGGGTAACCCAATCCCATCCCCACCAAACAAGAGATACTTACATTAAAAATAAGGAAACACTTTTTAGCATTCTTAAAAAAATACTTGATTCTTTAAAAAGTCATTTAAAGTAACCATGGACTCCGTGGACATTCCTCCCACAAACTTCCTATTCTATCGCTGAGGCTTGTGTGTTTCATAGGTTGCATCCTTAACATCACAACTGGGGCCATTGAACCTGGTTGATTCAAAGGAAACCTGTTTTAGAATTTATATATATATAATATATTATTGTCACTTTTCAGTATGGTTACCCTGTTTTGAAGACACCACTGTCATTGCAGTGAACCCATCATCATTTAACAGCCACCCCACCGCTGCTGCCACTGGAGGCCATTTCAATCATTTGGGCTTTGTTTAAGTGCTTCCTTCGCTAGATCGTTTTGCCTGCTATAGAGAACAGAAATCTTCTACTTTGGTGCCTCATTCATCTAGAGTGGTGGCAATATTGGAGCAGTAATCTCCAGGAACCTGTCCAATCTCTATGGGAATGTTCAGGCTTATGTTATGCTTAACTCCCTTTCGTTTTTAAACCGTGTTTACACAGCAGAGATTCCCAGTGGATTGTGCCGCTTGTTGAAACTTACTAGAGAACAAGGAAGTTGGAAATGAATGGCATGCATACTTTTAAAACTTTCCACATACACTTATAAGGGAACTGGTAAAATTTGGAGGCGCCTTCTTCACTGCCAGTCTTAAAATTCTCACTGCATGACACCCTTCCCTTTTTTGGGTGGGGGAAGGATAATTCTCTTAGGCCCTCCAATATATAGACTCCATAAACTCTTTTATCATTTAAAAATAGGGTTTCTTTGCCAATTCAACGTACTTGCTATTGTCTTTTGCCTAATCAAACTAATTAATGATTGTCAGCAAACATATTAAGACAACAGAAAGCCAGTTAGTACAAAGTGGTTGTTAGCTTCATGCTAGCATGAGAGAACTAAACTAACCATTTTAATCTTTCTTCTTGCAGGGGAGAGTTAAGACGAAAACACCAATTGTCTACTTTTTAGAATCATCTTCTAAGTGACTTGAACAGACCACCAAAATGCAAAATGGAGATGGCTGGTTCTGAGCACTGGAAGATGACCCAAGGAGGAGGAAGAGGAGGAGGAAACGAACCTGTGAGATGCTGAAAAGAAGGAAGACCGTAGGTTCAGTACAAAAGAAATCGGACAACGCAATGGAAAAGCTCAGCAAAGTTTAAATGCACCTGGGTAAGAACAGCTGGCGACTGATATCTTTCTCATGCTGTGAAATTCCGCTAAGCATTGCAAAGTACCAACTACTCAGAACTTTCCATTAGAAGCCTAAGCATATAGAATGTACAACACCAGTGGAAGGTAGTTTAAACACAAAGTTAAGAAACTGGTCCGGCCATGTAGGTCAAATAAAGATATTTTTTTTAAAAAAATGAAGAAATAAGGGGGAGGGGGGAACGACTCTATCTTCTGGACTGCGGTAGGTTGTCATTTCATCTTTGGTATAAAATAGGCCATCCATAGGCTGCATTTGATCACAACTAGGAAAGACTACAGAAATTGTCAACAATTTCTTCTAGCTATTGCTTTTTTTTTGCACTTTTTTGACCATAAGCTCCTATCTACTTAAGTTCCCCCCCCCACCCAATGCTTTTAAGCTAGGTGTTTGCAATGTGACAAGCTAAGCAGACTAAAAACTTTTTAAAGCTCATAAAAAAGACTGCAGATAAAAAGCACTAATGCTTTTGCCAGCGATCACACTTTGTAAATTAAAAAAAAAATCTCCATTCTGCAAGAAAAAAACCTGCATTCCTTAAAATGCAAGTTGATTCCCCCCCCCATAGTTCAATAATTTTATTGTAAAACACTTTAGCTTTCTAGATTCTTCTCTGTCAACACTAAGAAAGTTCATAAAAGTCTGCATGTTTTTCAATTCTCGAAGTCTCCACAGTTCCTTTATCAACAAGTTTTCTTCGAAAGAAGAAAAAGATCGTTTTCTGCTAAACTGTACAGCTTTTATATATATTTTTTGTTCATCCTAAAAATTCAGTCTGTTGAACTTCACCAGTTGATGCCGTGGACGTTTGAATCCATTTTCCTTTCTTCTACCAAGACGTTGACAGCTTGCCTTGAGAGCCTTTGACGTCCTTAAAATTAAGGCAATTAAGATTCAAGATAAACCTTACCTAAACATTTCTAAAAAAAAAACAAAGAAAGAAAAATGAACCCAAAATAAAAGACACACTGGATTTCACGGAGAAAGGGGAAAGAGTAGCTGGATTCTTGAGGAAGACCATTAGTTTTCATCTCAGCTTGCTCCCTCTTGACATCATCGGTTCTCTGTTTTTGTGTGTTTTTGGAAAACAAAAACAAATCTATCTACACTTCCAAGTAAATTCTGAATTTCAAATGTTCATCCAGATAAAAGACCAACCCAGTGTTTTGCCGTGGGTTTTTTTTTCTTTAATAAAAAAATAGCAAAAATAAAACTATCAGACTACATGACTGAACAATCTGCACAGCACATAGAAACACTGTTTTGTTTTCGTTGGGTAAGGTAGAAAATTAAAAGAAAACTCTGTTGATGCCTGTGCAAACTGGATGCCAACTTCTTGTTCGGTGAAGTTTCTCCATTCAAGGCAAACTTTTCAGACCGACATTTTTCAGTCCTGTTTATTGTCTGCAAAAACAATTGAATTAAAGGAATCATTAAATCAAAATAATCCTGCCTACCTACTTAAAAAAAATAAATCCCCACCCCTTGGCTACAACCAAGCTGAACTTACTTAGCATAGGGAGAATGCAGAAAATGCAAAATGCTTTAAAAAAATACATTGAGACCAAAGGATTATAATAAGTGTATCTGTAAAATTCTTGAAATGCCCTGGGCCCTGGAGATCACCTGGTTGGTCCAATCAAACTTTCCCTTAACACCCCCCAAAATAACCCGCTACTGATTTGCAGACAGTAGTAAGGCACACCTTGTATTTATTTACCTGGCTAATTCAAAAGGAGGACAGTGGGTGAGATCTGCTGACCTAGAACCCCATATATCATAAATCGATTTAAAAGTGGGGGGGGTATAGAGATCTGAAAAATAACAGCAAGAACAAGTCATTGTCGGCATCCATCTGTCTTGAGAGACAATGGAGTGAGCCTCTGGGGGGTGAATTCAAATCCCAGGAGAATCACAGCGCCTGCTGTGGCTGCAGAGACTGGTAACTCATAACTGCGGCCTCCTATGTTGTTTTTGCAGCACCAAAGTGACCTCTCTGAAGTGCAAGCCTGGGCAATGTGTATGGAGGTCCTGGGCTGCTCAGACAACAAGACCCCCCCTCTCGGCCTCACTGATATGGTGCAAAGGAAAGCAGAGCGATACGTTTGGCACCAGCTTGGCTGCAGGAGTTGTCGGAAGGTTGCCCTAGGGACTCCACTCTAGATTTGTGCAGAGCTTACTTCTTAGCCTCCCGAAAATGTCCCGCAAGGCAGCGAGTATAGAACAAGGAGACACTTAATAAATTATAACGAATAGTTTCCAAAGCATTTTGCCTCTATTTTCACTCTCCCTCAACTCAGTCACTTATTTCTCTCTAACTCTCTTGACACGTCTCTTCTCAGCTGAACTTCCCACCTGCCACTCTCTGTAACACCCCCTGCTGTCAATAATTTCTTCACTCATCCTTTCTGTTAGAATATATTTAATGGCATGCATCTTCCTTTGACCCAGTGAAGAATTTTATAATTGCACAGAGAACACAGAACTCTGCCTGGCACTTTCTAAGATCGTCTTAGCTCTTTCTAGCTCAGAGTGCCTGACCGTGGAGAGAATACCTAAAACTATTGTCTTACGCCAGATAGGGGAGCCCTATCCCATTTCGTCTTGTCCTGCTGTTGCTGCCGCCACCACCACTATACCTGCTGCTGCCTCTTGCGTGGACTGCCCGCTCTGTCACTGCCACGCACCCTGCCAAATCTGCTGCTGGTGGAGAAGTACCACCACTATCAGAGGCCATTTCAAGCAACATTGTGCTGATTTGGGGCGAGATCTCACCCAGTGCCGTGTGAGATCTTACACACTTGGCAGATTTTCCAATATTCCTGCCATTGCTGCTAAACCAGGGGTGTCGTATGGCCTGCTGCCAGCACCACGCATGTGCCTCCAAATCAGACACAGCAAAGGATTTTCAGCAATAAGGGTGTGGCATAATACTGCTCCTGGTAAAATTGTGTTGCTTACCACGGTAAGTGCTTGTGCACAATGCTATCACAGTACTGTATGCTACAGCAATCACAGACAGTTGTGCGTAGCAGCTTCAAAGGGATTACAAAACAGAGCGCTGATAAATTAAAAACGATTCAAGATGCACTAATGGCAGATGTGCACATCACACTCAAAGCACATTCAAAGGATATGGCGCCTCCGTCCAAAATCTGTGAAACTGCAGTTTTCTCCTACAATTCCTAGATCCCTTCACAAAGTACAGTTCCCATGATTCTTTGGGGGAAGCCATGTGCTTTTAATGTGTGTTGAATGTCCTTTAAATGTACGGTGTGGCTCTGCTCTAAAACAGAAGACAGAACACAACTCTGAGTGTGCAGAAAATGGGGCAAGTTTCAGCTGCTCTAGAAGAACAAGGAAGCTGTGTGTAGAGTGAGGGGGGAAAGGAAATAATAGTAAGGTTAAATCAGTCAGCACTATTTAGCCTTCCCACCTAAACCCAAGGAAGCTGCTTCAGTTCTAAACTGGTGTCTGTCATCTGTAATGGATTGGATGAGGGGGAACAACAAATTGAAACCTAATCCAGACAAGATAGATGTGCTTTTGGTCAGCTGGAAGGCAGAACAGGGATTCAGCCTGTGCTGGATGGGATAACACTCCCCCTGAAGACATAGGTTTGCATTTTGGCCTTGCTCCTAGACTCAGCCCTGAACATGGATGCCCATGTCTCTGCAGTGGCCAGGAGTGTATCTGCACAATTTAAGCTAGTGCAACAGTTGGGCTTGTTCCTTGAGGTGTCTGATTTGGCCACAGTGACACACACCTATTTGGATTACATCCTATTTGGATTACTGTGGCACGCTCTATGCGGGGCTGCCTTTGAAAAGTGCTCAGATACTTCAATTGGCTCAAAGAACCGCAGCCAGATTGTCGACCAGGAGCAGACAGCTCCCTTGCTACAGCAGCTCCATTGCCTAGCCATCTGTTTCCGGGCACAATTCAAAATGCTGGTCATGAGTCTGGTGGCTGCTCTCAGACTTTGGGACTCCCTCCATAGAGAAGCTAGATTAGCTCCCTCTTTGCTGTCCTTCTGCCAGCAGGTGGAAATGTTCCTGTTCAAAGAGGCTTTGGGGAACTGACTGTTTTTAATGAAAGGGTGGGCACTGAGCTGATTTCATTGTTGGTATGGTTTCAATAGACTTAATATATCTTTCTCAATTCCCTGTTTTTAAAATGGAAATAAAAGACAGCCCCCCCCTTCTCTCTCTCTCTCTCTCACACACACACATAGGTAAAGGTAAAGGGACCCCTGACCATTAGATCCAGTCGTGACCGACTCTGGGGTTGTGGCGCTCATCTCGCGAACCAGAGAGCGCACGGAAACGCCGTTTACCTTCCTGCCAGAGCGGTACCTATTTATCTACTTGCACTTTGACATGCTTTCGAACTGCTAGGTGGGCAGGAGCAGGGACCGAGCAACGGGAGCTCACCCCGTCGCGGGGATTCGAACCGCCGACCTTCTGACTGGCAAGTCCTAGGCTCTGTGATTTAACCCACAGCGCCACCCGCGTCCCTACACAATGCATAATTGTTTTTGTCCTATTAACCGGCGCCACTTCAAAATGTTTCCTCTGAATTATGATGTGTTCCCGATTCACATTCGACGAACGCCGTCAACTTACTTTGACTGTTGGTAGGAATACGTGGGTGCATGTTCACTGGACGTTTCCACAGCCATCTGTTGTTGCTGACCACTGGCTTCCTGTGATGAAGGTGCTACTGTCTGTGGAGAGGTATCGGCGACAACACCCTGAGGAGATGAACAGGAGCACAAGAGATCTTACTGCCTGTAATAACACCAGCGACATACAGGAGAAAAGAGGCGGTATACCATCTCACCAGCTTCATTATTTCTTTCCAGGTACATCATTGCATTATTTTGTGGAGTGTCAGGGATTACAGAAGCAGCATGCTGGTAGGACACAAAGGCTACACGTTGAATAGAGAGGCATGCCAAGACTGCAGCTTTGCACTGAAGACCTGCAGAAAGCTCTTCCCATACAAATGCAGTGTTGAAATCCATACTCTCCAGGCTATTCTACTTCGTCACATACGCATGGCTGGTCTGATTTGGATCACACTCAGAGCGATTTAATATTTGACCCAATGAGGGTGTTCCCTTTTTCGTTGCCGTGAGATCGGAATCCAGACCCACCAGACAGGCATGTCGGGTTTGCGACACACACAAAGTGCACTTTCTGTATCATGCTTTGGACAACAATGCAAGGGCTTTTCGGATCGTTTTTAAAAGGTAATTTCTGCATAGGTAATGGAAAGATGAAACACGACAGCATTATGAAGTGATTTGCTGTGGCTTATAAAATTGCGCACATTATACTTTAGAATTTGATGGAAAGTATTTTTTGCGGGAATAGGTTTTTGCTATTTTGAAAAACATTTAAAGAAAACATTTAAAAAACAGTTCTCAGAAGCATTTCTGGTTTAATTTGTGATTCGGTGAAGGCATATTACTGATTTAAAATAGCTTTGTTATTGCGCTCTAAAAATTCATTCTTTCTTGAATCCTATGTGACTAAGATTATTTTTTTCTGCCAATTAACGCTCAGAGTTCCAAATTCAGAATTATCATCATTATACTTTCAAAAATATATACCATGGTGTTAGTTTATAAAGGTTTATGAAGAGTGTTCAAACGGAATGTAAGGATTAAAGTTGACAGCAAAACATGATAGAGAGTGAAAAACCACTGTACTGCAAAGCTTTCAAAAGAATGGATAAAACAGTTGTGAGGTGATCACTGGGGAGAACGGCTATTTGCAGGCAACACAGTGTAGAAGTCTTTTATGCAGAGCCCAAATATTTATAGCAGAGGCGTGCCAATTGTGGCTTCTTGGGGGAAAAGCATCTTCAGCTATCCAAGGAGTGACAGCTGAATCCGGTGTAAACGAGGCATAGTTCAAGACACCATCACTGAGTCCATGCTGTGCCCATCACATATATATATATATATATATAAAACTGGGTGAAAAGTAGGCTATGATAAAACTGTGAAGAACCAAAAAGAAACACATGGATTTAAGAGTGAACACCACCTTTCTTCTCCCTTCAAGGGTCCCCTTTTTTCCTTATTGTTTGTTTGTTTGTCCAGAAGGCCTTATGAAGATGAACAGCAGCAGAAGTCAGCTCTTCCTGGTAGCTGGTGGTCCACAGTGCCGAGCAAATACTTACTCATTAGACTGTCAGCAGCAGGACTCGGCCCCAAGGAGGGAGGGAGCAAATCCTTCATCAAGGATGAAAAAGCACCCAGTCAATGCAGCAGCCCCCAGTTCTGCATATATACAAGAGGAAGGTTTCCTTTGCTCAGTCACGATTTCTGGTGGGTCTCAAGGGCTTTCAGAAATCAGCTATGGGCAAAAGCCTTATGCTAAGGAGAGCATCAAACCTCCCGTTTTTTTGCAGTCTTCTTTTCTTGAACCTCTTTCGTGTTTGCGGTCTGACGTCTGGTTTTGGTTACCTGTTCCTGTTGCCACCTCCACACCCCACACCCCATGTCATGAAGACTGAACTACCCAACAGAAGGTTCCATTTCATCTTCGGTGAAAACTAAAACCAAACCTGTGTATTTCTCTAAGGGGAGCTACACCATACAAGCAGATGGCCCCATCCTTAAAAACAGTTAAAGAGATGCTTCCCCAAAGAGGTGAAACAAGGTGAAAACACAAGCCAAGTGGACTTACTTCAAGAGGGACAGCTGTTGGAGGCACAGGAGTATACTGGGGGATGTACGTCCCTTGCATAGGAGCAGCAGCCGTCATATACTAGAACGAGGCAAATGCAAAATTACTGTAGAAACGTTCATTGTACTGTACCCAATTATTTTCAGCAAGCAGCATCACATAACCTTGGGGCTTCTAGTCTACTGAGCAGTTCCAATGTGACAGATGAAGTGTGGGTTACAGTGATGGATTAACGTATAAGCTAAACAAGCTATAGCTTAGGGCACCACTCTCTTGGGGGGCCCAAAAAAAATTTGAAGGGGAGGGAACTGGATGTACATGTATTAATTGTATTTCAGTTCAACAATTACTTTGATAAAATACGTATTTTGTTATGTGCAAATGGCTTTAGATACCTATTAGGTCCACAAATTACCATATAGCATATATTCAACACCAAAAACAGCAACAATTTGTTGACAAAGGACAGCTGGACAGATAAAGGGCCCCATTACCTTTAGTAGCTTAGGGCTTCATCAAACCTAAATCTGGCCCTGGTGGGTTGCTAAAGCATTCCGATTCTAAATGAATTCAGTCCAACTAGCTAATCCACGGAAACGCCAGTTACCTTCTCACTGTAGCAGTACCTATTATCTACTAGCACTACTAGCATGTGTTCGAACCGCTAGGTTGGCAGGAGCTGGGACAGAGCAACGGGAGCTCAGCCCACCGCGAGGATTTGAACTGCCAACCTTCTGATCGGCAAGCCCAAGGAGCTCAATGGGTTAGACCACAGCGCCACCCACATCCCAGTGTCATCCCCTCCCCTCTGGTGGCCACTATTAAGCCCAGAAGGGACGCTACCATTGGTGCTACCAAAGGTTTTTCCTTGGCCTGATGGCAGCCTGTGGCAGGTGATTTTTGTCAGGGCTGTGGTGGTTGTGGAGGAAAAGAATAAATTCACAGCACTGTGCATCACAGAAGCAAAAAAAGTTACACACAGCCTTGCTGACTGCTATACATTAAAAAAGAGAGAAGATGATGTAGGCATTTAGCATCAGGCCTATTTTGGCCCAGAGAAAGCTAGGCATTCATGTTTGATAAAGTGCTAGCACAGCATAGCATGCATTTGGTCTTTGAACCCTGAAGGTTATTTCCCATGTGACGCCTGTACGCATTAAAAATGGAGGAGACGAACACCCCTTAGGAGTAGCACAAGTGAAGCCTTGTGATTCCTCCTCAGTAAGTAACCTGGAGATTCCAACCTGGTACCACACATTCCCAAACCTGTTTACTTTGCAGGGAAAATCACCAAACTGACATTCATGTAATTGATCGCCACCTTCATCCAGTCTACCTTACAGCTATTTAAAATGAGAACAATTAAGTGTCTAGAGACCTGGAAAGAAAGGGGGGGGGGAGAATAGCAGGGAACGCCAAAGAAAGAAAAGGAACAGATGTCTCAGAGCTTCCCCTTCTATAGCTGAGACCGCTAACTTGATTTCCTTCTACGCATGAATTGTTTTTAATTTCCAGGAAGTCGTCTTAGCTATCAACATTAGAAATCCTCCTGAAAAGCTCTTGCCCTCAAGTGCTATAGAAACATCCTCAATTATGAGTGTTTTTCTGACACTCTTACAGCATTATTCCCTTCCTGTATTGCTTGTAGAGGAATTTGGCTGAAGGCAACAAATTACTCAAATCCTTCAATGTCCTATCAATATTAAGTCGTCACATTGCTTTGTTTCACCACTCTCTCGCTCACTGACAAAAATACTCATCCACGTCAGCAAGACACCTCCAACACCTGTTATCTTCAGAGACGCACAGAATATCCAAATGTTCCCTAAATGTAGCTTGATGGGTCTTAAAATGATTAAAATATGGACCAGATTTCAGTGGCGTAGCGTGGGGGGTGCAGGGGGGGTGCAGGGGGGGCCGGCCGCACCGGGCGCAACATCTGGGGGTTAGGGTTAGGGGGCGCAAATCCACGGGTTAGGGGGCACAAATTACTTGCCTTGCCCCGGGTGCTGACAACCCACGCTACGCCACTGCCAGATTTACCTGCTGAAATAGGAAAGGCTAAACACTTTTTTAAAAAACGTGCCTTAAAACATCTCTTTTCAAATGAGCCTTGAATTCTTGCACCTACACCAACACAACACCGTGAGGTAGAAAAAGGGTCGCAGTGGAGGGAAGCAAAGAAAACACGAATATTTTGATACTGAAATCCATGCAGGCAATAATATCCTGATTTTGATGGAAGTTCTGTCTGCAAGGAGGGTGGCTCTTGCTGCCATGGTGCAGCCTAAGGGACAGGGAAGGATTGCGCTGGTCTGGGAGGTGGCCCTTTTCATGACAGACCCGGAGAAATCTCATAGTTATCCAGCGTTAGTGTCAGCCATCAGAAGAGCTGAAGTGAGAAGCAGCAATGGACCAGATGAGACCCATTCCTACTTTCATTTAGTGCACACTGTGGGGGGGGGGGCAGGTGGTGCAAATTGTTCAGAAACACCATGCTTCTGCCCTGGATTTTCACGTGGTGCAATTTTCATAGCAACAACAGGTGTCTTTTCCAAGGAGGAGCCGCCCATTGTTTTGTGGGATTTGCAGCCACTGCTCCCCGTCTCCTGTTGCTCAGGCACCATATATTCTTAAAAGGGCTTCTTCACTGCGTAAAGGGACCCCTAACCATTAGGTCCAGTCGTAACCGACTCTGTGGTTGCGGCGCTCATCTCGCTTTATTGGCTGAGGGAGCCGGCGTACAGCTTCCGGGTCACGTGGCCAGCATGACTAAGATGCTTCGGGCGAACCAGAGCAGCGCACGGAAACACCGTTTACCTTCCCGCTGGAGTGGTACCTATTTATCTACTTGCACTTTGACGTGCTTTCGAATTGCTAGGTTGGCAGGAGCAGGGACCGAACAACAGGAGCTCACCCCGTCATGGGGATTCAAACCGCCGACCTTCTGATCGGCAAGTCCTAGGCTCTGTGGTTTAACCCACAGCGCCACCTGCGTCATAATCCTAGTCAATTGGGTAACGCAGAATCCAGCATCAGATATGGTGGCCACGGTTCTGGGGGCAGCTCACACCACAGAACTTTAGAGGTCATCCTATCCATTCTGACACCAAATATATTTCTACCCCCAAGTAATGGAGCTCTCAAGCAAACTAGTACATGAAGATGTTCTACTTGAATCCCACAGGGTGACACTCTAGCTACATTACAAGACACACCTGTTTTTTGCCAAGGAAAATATTCAGCCTAGACTTTCTCCCTGAGGGAGGTACTATAGTTCTCACACAATTACCCCGCCCTACTCCTATGGGCAGATTCAGGAATGACGAGAATGAAACCAGCCATGACTTGAAATATAATGTGAGATGCAGACCTACATTCTTGGTTCTAGAAACTCTGCACAGTGGTACCTCGGTTTAAGTACTTAATTCGTTCCGGAGGTCCGTTCTTAACCTGAAACTGTTCTTAACCTGAAGCACCACTTTAGCTAATGGGGCCTCCCGCTGCCGCCACGCTGTCGGAGCACGATTTCTGTTCTCATCCTGAAGCAAAGTTCTTAACCCGAGGTATTATTTCTGGGTTTGTGGAGTCTGTAACCTCAAGCGTATGTAACCTGAAGTGTATGTAACCCGAGGTATCACTGTATATATTGGGAAGATTACTGGGAATTAGCCTTACTTGACTAATGGTTCTTGACCATTATACTGTCACAAGTATGTTCTTATTTATTGATTTATTTATTATATTTTAAATACCACGTTTTCCTCCAAGGAGCTCAGGATAGTGTACATCCCCCCCTTCTGCCCCCCCCATTTTGTCATCACAACAATCCTGCGAAGTAGGTTGGACTAAGAGACAGTGCCTGGCCCAAGAACACCCAGTAAGCTTTATAGCAAGTGGGGCTTTGAACCCTGGTCTCCTAGGCCATAGTGCAATACTCTACCTATGACACCACACCTGCAAAAATCTTGGACACAATTGATTTATGGCTGCTTCCTGTGACGGCTGCACTATGAAAACATTACCAAATAAAGCAGACATTTTGTTGGTGAGCAGTACTTTAAATGCACAAGCTGGTTCATAAATGCATACTTATCTGATACAGAATATGATCCTATACTTATAGGAAATACCCACTAATTGCTAACAGCTTTGTTTCAGCCACAGTAATCTAGTGAGACCTCTGTACTGAATTTATTAGAAAATGAAGCTTTCTCTAGATTAGGGACAGAAAAAACAGATGATGCAACAAAATGAATAAGGTCAAATAGGTTAAAATGAATTTTGAAATCAGGAAGGGAAGCACACCTGTGAATTTATTGAGGGTTTATATCATCTCCTGTTTTGCTCCCTCACATTTTATCTAAGGCAGGCCTGCAAAAGGGTACAAAATGTTGTATTGGACAACATTTCTCGTTTGGACTGTGCTCCTCCCATTAAATCCTGCTGTGCCACAAAGACCAGCAAATTCCACAACACTCAGTGCATCCTCCCTGCTGGAAGCAACCTTCCAGCCCAATCTGTTGAGTGCTTAGTCAGAAAAATGTTGAGTGCCATGAGATTGAGTCCTTTCCTGATGGTCTGGCAGTGGAAGCTCCGAACAGTGAATTTTCTCACCGGGCTCTATTGGAGGGATGCACCATGCTGTCTTAGTGCTGAGCACCACTTTGCAGAATCCAGGTGATTCACCACTAGCACTCAAGCACTTTTAAATTGCATCAAGCCATTGCCCCAGAACACTTTATCTGTTATAGCTTTATATGCATGCTCAGTATTTGTTTTCTGGAATTAGGTTACAAATTGCTTTTGAAAGGGCGAGCAGAAGAAAGAATGGGGAAAGTTCATAATTTATTTAGGAGACCACTGTAAGCAGATGAAAACATTAGCAGGATTTTAATCCCACTTGTAACAGATATTATGGACAATCTGGACAGATACAAAACATAGACTATGAAATACCAGGCAGTTGGAAATGATCATAGGACCCAAGGAGTGGACTGGAGGGCGGGGTGTCGCGAGATTCAGAGAAATCTCATTTTGTGGATATGTATTTGGCACTGTAACTAATCAAATAAAAATGTTTGTTTTTTTAATGAAAGGGTGAGCAGAAGCTGGTGTGCTTGTTGTGAAAGAGGCAGCTATCTAAGATTGGTAACCACCACAAAGAACTGCGATTAATGCTCAGCATTTTAATTAATGCTCCACAGAGAATCTAATTTACATGTAGACACAATTTCTGCACACCCAGAGTAACTTTTACCCTCACGCAGAGCACGAGTGTGAGAAAAATCAGTGTCTGAAGACACAGAGCCCCAGAGTGGGGTAGTTTAATGGTTAATTGTTTCCTTATTCATCTTGCCTTGCAGATCTAATAATAATAATAATAATAATAATAATAATAATAATAATAATAATAATAATACTTTTTTATTTATACACCGCCCATCTGACTGGGTTTCCCCAGCCACTCTGATTGCACTAACACATGCAGATCATAGCTGCCAACCTTCCCCTTTTTTTTGCGGGAAATTCCCTTATTCCAGCGCCGTTTCCCGCTGCTATCCCGGATTGGTAGATATCCCGTAGACTGTCCCCGGGACAGGTGAGGCTGCTGATACCTTATTTTCGAGGCTGCTGATCCCTTATTTTCAAATCTGAAAGTTGACAGCCATGATACAGATATGTTCATGTGGCCCTCTGGAGTGCAATCAATCCCACTTTGAGGGGGCCTCAATGTATTCGGGAGTGGGAGGGAATAGAATGCCACTGAAGTATTTTCCTACAAAACCAACCTTTTATCTGGGGAAAAGTTTCAGCATCAATTTGCCCACCTAGCCAGCTCATAAAGACAGCCATTTAATGCAGCTGACTGCATCGGCCCTTTCTGCTGCCCTCCTCAATCTAAAGGCAAACATCAATGCTGGGAATTTTAATGTAAAGAAGCATTTAATGAAATCAGCGCTGGGGGAAAGAAAGCAATCCACTTCTATGGGAAAGGAATTAATCAAGTCTTGTCTCCACATTGAAATTTTGGTGCGCTGATCGTAAATAATTTCAGACAGACTGAAAGAGACACACAACTTCTGGTAAATGCTTGATGGAAAAGGAAGTGAGCAATGGCTGCTCTGGTTAAAGTTTCATTCAGTATAGAAATATATTCGGAGCAAAGCAAAGAGGGAGGAAAGGTTGCAGGAAAGAAGAGACAGAAAACAGCAAGATGTAATGATGAAAAAGAAATGGTTTCAAGATTCATACATCCCCCCCCCCCCGTTCTGAATGTGCCTCATGTCACATAAGCTAAAGGTAAAAGTAAAGGGACCCCTGACCGTTAGGTCCAGTTGTGGCCGACTCTGGGGTTGCTGCGCTCATCTCGTTTTTTTTAGTGGCCGAGGGAGCCGGCGTACAGCTTCCGAGTCATGTGGCCAGCATGACTAAGCCACTTCTGGCAAACCAGAGCAGTGCACGGAAACACCGTTTACCTTCCCGCCGGAGCGGTCCCTATTTATCTACTTGCACTTTGACATGCTAGGTTGGCAGGAGCAGGGACCGAGCAACGGGAGCTCACCCCGTCGCGGGGATTCGAACCGCCGACCTTCTGATGGGCAAATCCTAGGCTCTGTGGTTTAACCCACAGTGCCACCCGTGTCCCTAATTCTCCCTAAAGCCATTAAGCACATGTTAACTCAACAAGTGCTATTACCGTATGTTCAAAGGAGATTACTCTCAAGTAAGTGTGCACTGGGTTGCAGCCACTGAAGAGCAAATTATATACCTGTAGGTAACTGTGATGACTTAAGTCTGAAAATGTTTGCTCACTATGTACAATGGGTGGCAGTCTTTCTCCTATGCTCCCCCATCACTTATTTAGTCGGAAATCATTTAAAGTAAACTGATTCCATGTTGGCTGGCATATTGCAATTTCTTTTTTCCGCGAGTTTTTATTAAAAGGGCTTATTTCTAGTGGATTTGTTAAGGTGCCTTTCCATTTTGCTAATGAGAAAGCTGAAGGCCATTACCTGCTCTGATTAAGATCTTACTGGGAAGAAATGTGATGTGTACATTATGAGGACGTACATAAAGGAAATATGTAGCATATCCAATCAGTCAGCTGAGAGGCTGACAAAAGGGGGGGGGGAATCATATTCTCATTCTGTGAATAATACTATGAAAAATGTTGGGAGGATTGAAAAAGAAAATGCATTTGAAAGGTGACTCGTGGGCATCAGCTAAAATTATATTGGTATGATGATCAAGGTTATTATTTGGGGGAAATGTAATTAACAGAATGAAAAATGAAAGTAACAATTGTCATATTTTAAAGCTTAGTGACATCTTTCATCCAGAGCATATGTAATAGTGACGTCTGCCAGAAATTCTAAATAATTCAATATAATTGAAGTTGGATCTGTGAGACTCTTGTTTTAAAGTCTGTAAAGAAGATGGGGCTTTCATGAAGAAATTTGCTTTGAATTAGGAAGGCTTGACTAAGTCTTAGGGTGGGGAACAACCAAACAGCTTAAAACACCACGTAAAATACAAGAAATGGTTCTGTGGTGTCTCTGTCTTTCTAAGACAGAGACTTCAGCCGACATAGAGGAAGATTCTGTGGCCCACTGATCGGTTAATCTTCCAGGATAACCAAGAGGGGGAAATAGTACCACAGAGAGCACTTCAGACAATGCAGGCAGACAGATATGCAGGCAGACAGAATGGATGATCCAGCGGAGCTTTTCCATCTTTACCACCTCCAACTATAATCTTTGCCACGATGCAGGATCTTTTGGAGACTGAAAATGGTTTCGAAATGAGAACCGTCTGAATATATTTCAAGGCAGAGCCTGAGCCCACCATAGGATATGCACTGCAAAATGGAGCGGGGGGTGGGTGGGCTTGATCTGCTGCTCAGTGCCTACACACCAGCAACACTGACAACTCATGCAGAACAGCACACAGCTAAATTTTCTTAGTTAACATGAGACGTGCTCCAGACTTGCGTCTTATTGTTGAGAGAAGACAAACTCTTTATCTACTTTCTGCACACAAGGCATACTTCAACAAAGCTCTATCATGCCCTCCCTCTAGCATAGCTGTCAAGTGTCCCTTATTTGGCGGGACAGTCCCTTATCCCAGCGCCATGTCCCGCTGCTGTCCCTTACTGATGAGGCTTCATTTGGCTGCTGGCTGGGCTTTCTGCCTTTGGCTCAGAGGGGCTCAGAAGTTGAACATACCTGTGCCCGGAAAATCCCTTATTTTGACTGCTGATCCCTTATTTTCGAGGCTGCTGGTCCCTTATTATCAAATCTGTAAGTTGACAGCTATGCCCTCTAGTCACCCTTTCTCTAAAGTATAATTCACATATATGACTAAGGGCAGGTAACGATGTGGCTTGCACCACCCACCAGCTGATCAGTGGTAACTGCAAAGCTCTGTGCATGCCCACCTGACAAACATAGCCCACAGGGTGAGGGAGAGAGAAGGTTCTGGCCTGCCAGCCAGATCCAGTTCCTACCCTTGTCCTAGTCTTTCAAAAGCTGTTCATCAACAAGAATTCCCGCTCTGTGCCTATGCTCCATACATGCTCAAGAAAGTAGTACATGATGTTCTGTTCTCAAGACCACAGCACAGGCTTGTTGAGGGATACACGTTCCACAAGGCTCCTGTGGGATCTGATTGTTTCTTAGCTTCCCATCCCTCTCATTCACTCCTAGGCTTCGGCATGTTAGCCATATGGCATTGCAACCGACAGAAAAGCTCAAGCATCTTTCTCCTATACCAACCGGTGTTTGTTGGCAAAATCTTCCCCATCTATATTAAAGCTGTTTTCAAACAAGAGCAGTTACAATCTCTTGACGCAGGCAAATCATTTGCAAATGCAAGCCTGCCATTTGCCAGCCGCCCATGTAACGGGTTTCTCTCTCTGAAAAGTAGGATTAAAACAAAATAAAAAGTACTTCCCCCGCAAGGATTCCCATTACAAAGACTAGCTTTCATTGTTCTAGGCTTATTATGTCATCATATATACCTAAACCGTGTTGAACTTCAAAATCAATAACGCTAATGTTTTAAAGGTATGAGGAGAGAGTATTTTCAGAGATGAAAAAAGAGACTCAGCAGTTCTCTCAATTACTGGCTGATTTCAGAAGGTGATGAATTCTGCCTCTGGAGGTGTGAGTCAACCAACCCAAAGAGGAATTATAATTGTACAAACTGAGACAGCAGCTGCTTATCACTCATCCTGGCCTCAGGACTGAAACTTTTGTTAACTGAAAAAGATCACGGGAAAGAAGGCTGGGAAAATAAGACTGTTGAGAAAGAAAATAAAACAGAGACAGATGCTGTCCTATCACTGCCACAAATAACAATGTTAACACAACTTTCATATTTACCATTAATGTTTAGATTATAAATCACTAGTGGCTATTTAAGTTCTCTATGTGTCTTAATTTCTGTTAAATATAACTTGATGAAAGTAAATATTTTATCACAGCCCACCCTATTCCTATGGCTGTGTTTTGTTTTCGCTATTATGTTAAATTTTAGACTGCTGTAACCCACTCTGGAACCAGCTGCTAAATGGCAGGTGAGAACAATTAAACTAGGAGTTCTCCAAAGCCAGCTTCTCCCCTACATTAAGAAAATGTCTACACAAACACAGCATCACTTTGACCCGGGGCAACTCCAGAAAGAATCACTGGGGACAGTGAATGGGAGGCAAAGCCAATCATGAAAAGATCAACGATTCTATCATTGTGAATGAAAGCTAATAGGAAATATTTTGGAGGGGCACCTGAACCTCCCTACTCCTTGGAATTTCCTCTGATCCAATGGACGAAGACCATTCATGACAAACATAGGAGCTAGGAAGTCCCACTGAGAAGCTCCTGGGAAAAGCTACATATCTATTGGAATTGAGTCATGAATGGCTACCCTTCAGTCTCCTCATCCAACGAACGTTTGCTGGAACGAGAAAGTGAATTGACTTCGTCTCTCTTAGCGCCTCTTTTACGTTACGTTCTCTGCGACGAACTTGCTGGGAGTCTTATGTTTGCCCATATAAATGCTCAGCTGAGGCAAATATTAGAGAAATTTCTTAGAAAGCAAAGGCTGAGCTCACGAAGGCAAACATTTGCGCTAGCTGGCTGATTTGCAGAGTCGATCCAATTCAGCTGGGGGATATTTTACTACAAAACCTAGGGCTTTGAATGTTCAGAGGGGGTGGAGCTCCAGTTCTCTGCAATAACACGTATCCCCTTCCCATGACAAGCTAGAGTAGGATCAGTTACACAACACAGACAAAAATATGGAAACCTGGGATTTGATTTATTCCAACCACAGAATTTCCCTTTTTGCCCGGGTGGGGGCTACAGACAGCAGAATGCTTCCTTTTGGTTTCCAATTATAGAATACCTAGCTCTCACTTTAATCCATTTTTAGAAGAGTCTTACCAAGTGCACATTTCCCCCCTGCAATGTTCTTGATGTAGGGGGGGGGGGAGATTAACATAATGGAATGAATTATTTACTCACTTCTCATCAAAGATGCCCAATCACTCCAGCCACAGGGGATTGGCAATCTATGTTGTAAAGCGTTAGGAATTATTCCCTTTTGTAAAATTATACGCTACCTGTTGGAACTGTTTGCCACAAATTCTATTATTACCATTTTAAAAACAAAAAAACCAGGGGAAGGGGCTAGCTAGCTTGTTTTTATCCTCATGTTTATCCTCATTTTAAATGCTGTGCACAAAAAGCTGTTTCTACTACACTTATTTTAACTCTGGCATATTGGATATTCATAAAAAGCACTTGTTTAATATATCATTATATCAGTAAGAAAAGCGAGGGAGAGTAAAAGAGGCTCCACACCCAAAAATGGAAGGCAAGAAGAAAGTGAAGCCTCAGGTTTTTAATTTTTTTTAAAGCTATGATTGTGCTCTTAGAGCAAGTTTGATTTTTACAGTCACATTAGTTAGTATGTTCTTTCAATCATTGTGTGTTCCAACTAGCCTTAGGGTGGGCACCCAGGGGCCTCATTTGACAGCACTGTCCCTTTGGACATTGTCTTGGCATATATATTGTGTCTTGACCTGATTGGCATCCTATATCCTTTTAAAATGTGACTCTTGGGGGGGGGGGCTGTTATTGGATTATTGTTCTTATTTTGATTTTATATATTGTGATATTTTCCGTGAACCGCCGTGAGACCTCTGAGTATACGGCGGTATATAAAGTCTGATAATAATAATAATAATAATAATAATAATAATAATAATAATAATAATAATAATACAGTCGTACCTTGGATGTTGAATGGAATCCGTTCTGGATGTCCATTCGACTTCCAAAACATTCAGAAACCAAAGCACGGCTCCTGCAGCCAATTGGAAGCCACGGAAGCCGCATCAGAAGTTCGGGTTCCAAAGAATGTTCGCAAACTGGAACAATCACTTCCGGGGTTGCGGCGTTCCAGAGCCAAAACGTCTGAGTACCAAGACATTTGGGATCCAAGTTACGACTGTATACACATTCCCTCTCTCACGTACATCATGGCTTAATATGTCATCTGAACCCAAGACTGTAGTTAAACTTCCTCCTCTTTAACCACATTCTGTAGTCCAGAACAAACCTTGGCTACAGTTCTGAAAAAGAAAAATTCACTTGCTCCCAAGGCACAGGAACCCACTGCACCAATAGTTCAGGAACCACATGGTTCCCTTGAGTCTTAAAATCAGCCATTAAGAGCTTTTGCACAGCAGAGCTCTCACTAAGCTAAGTTTAACGTCCAACATGTTGACAAAAGTAATTGCGGTGAGACGCCGCTGACAAGGCATGTTCAAAATCTCATTTTTCATCCTGAGCCGATGAAGAATTTCACAGGGGAAACTGTACGTAATACCTCTGAGTGCTACAAACTGGACAAATTCATAGTGCAACCTGAGAAATTATGAACTTCGGCATCACGAGGTGATGCATAGACTGCTGCACCTTAAACAGAGTGGTACGAGGACACATTCTGTATCTGTATCTATATCCAAAGCCCCCTTTGGACATTATGAACAGGGAATTACAACATGAGTTGCAACATGGAGCCACGCATACCAGCCCCAGTCTCAACATCTGTGCACCTCAATCACTTCACTCCCAACTTTCCCTGAAGATATTTCTCGACACAGGAACACCATTGGTCCATGTAGCTTTGTATTATCTACGCTGATCAGCAACAGCTGTCCCTAAATGGCCTCGGCCCAGTATACCTGAAGCAGCGTCTCTACCCCTCAGCTCTGAGGGCCTTCTGGCGGTTCCCTCACTGTGAGAAGTGAAGCTACAGGGAACTAGGCAGAGGGCCTTCTTGGTAGTGACGCCCACCCTGTGGAACACCCATCAGATGTCAACAAAATAAACAACTATCTGACTTTGAGAAGACATCTGTAGGCAGCCCTGTTTAGGGAAGTTTTTAATGTTTGATGTTTTATTGCTTTTTTATTATTAATAATATTCTGCTGGGAGCCACATGGGAAAGCACATTTTGATCAGGAACCCTGATAGTGCAGGGCTCCAAGCTGTGTGGAGGTGTTTTCTTTGTGTTTTGCTTAAGGGGCAGCATTACTCTTTTGTTTTCTTGCTACTTGCAATTGATTTCTATTTCTCGATACAGTGGTACCTTGCTTCTCAAATGCCTTGGTACTCAAACAACTTGGAACCTAAACACTGAAAACCTGGAAGTAAGTGCTCCGGTTTGAGAACATTTTTCAAAAGCTGAACGTGCTCTGTTTTGAGTTCCACGCTTCCGTTTTGAGTGTTACGCTGAGGCTCTGTCAGTTTTTGCTATTTATTTTGCATTTTTGTTTTGGCAGCTTTTTGTTTCGTTTTTGTGACTGTGTGGAACCCAGTTCAGCTGATTGATTGATTGAATGACTGCAGTACATGGTTTATTGCTTTCATTTTATGGATCAATGGTCTCGTTAGATAGTAAAATTCATGTTAAATTGCTGTATTAGGGGTTGTTTTTAAAAGTCTGGAACAGATTAATCCATTTTGCATTACTTTCTATCAGAAAGCGCACCTTGGTTTTGGAATGCTTTGGCTTTTAGAACAGACTTCTGGAATGGATTAAGTTTGAAAACCAAGGTACCCCTGTATAGGAAAGACAAAAGATCTGAATACCAGGGTGATCGGGTATTTCATCGCTTCCAATCTTCTCTTATTCCAGGAGCCTTTTATGCCTAGATCTTCAAGGACTTTATGCCACATCTTGGCTCGTAATGGCGGGATGTTCGGTAGACGGACATTGCAATTTTACCTCACATAACAGATGATCAAAAAAGAAGGTAAGAGAGCTTCCAGATTTAGACCTGATGAGAGAGCTGTTAAAAATGTGCAGCTGTAACATCTCTAGGGGCCACACTGTACACACTTAGAATAATAGGAGCTATATTTTCATTTTAAAAAGAACTTTGGTAAGCATTATGGGATTTAGTTGATGTCATAAACCGTGAATTATCAAAGCATGCAGAAAGCCAACTGCAGATAAGGAACAGATCTAACAAAGCAGGTAGTCCACGGAGGGCTTTTGGTGACACTGTAAACCACCAGTGGCCGTGGGTGATCCAAAGAAAATATTAGATACGGGATATGTAACAAGTTTGCTGTGCCGCTTGAGATGTTATCAAATTTGGGGCAACAGCAGAAGGTAACAGAGTAAGAGATAAGAAAATGTGTCCTGGAATAACTAGTTTGTTATTCCATGGAGGTATTGCCAATGACATTGTAAGTCGGGAAAACAGAGAGAGCATTTTGCAGGAAACAAAGAGAAAAATCTCGGTTACATGACTGATATATTAAAAAGGGGATGGGGGAATTAAATAGTTTATCTAAAAGGGATGTACTCCTGTAAGCATGAGCACCTTGGTGCTGCTGGGCCTTACACACAAATGGCATCAGAAAATCTCCTGTTTCAGCCGTTTTCCTCCTCATTACACCCCCAAACTGACAAATGGCATGAAGCATTGGAATTAAATAATTTAAAAGTGGATTAGTGCCATTTACTAAAATATTTCGGATTTGGTTCTATCTCCTGCTTGCAGGTTCACTGTCCCCTGTAAGGCCTGGCTGGCTTCTGTGAGGTGGGGTTGAAAAAAAGAGATAGTTTTCCATTTCCTTTTTAGGGCCTTTGGATCCTGCAGATTAAAAGCCTCCGGTGCCCTCTCTTATTGGGGGGCTTTCTGCTGGCACAAAACCCACCACCGATAGCTCCCTCTACCAAAGCTGAGGGCTTTTGTCATGGCAGCAACACACCATCCTAAGCCCCAAAGCTATCAATATTGGGGTGGGGGGTGGAGCTAGGACTTTTAGAGCTGCTTTTATTTTTATTTTACTACTTATTTGAATGGACTGTTGCTGTTTTTGTCAGCCATGCACTTTGCATTCACTTCAAAAAATATTTACTACACTGTATTTGTATTGCTACTCCGGCTATGCAAATCTATGTTGAAAGTGCAGAAAATAAATTATGTACGGTAGATCAATCTATCAGTAAAGAGGCTCTGTAAACTACTCAGAGAACTTTTGTTGGCATCCGCCTGTCTTGTGAGACTCCAGGGGTGAAGTCAATCTGGTGGGGAATCACAGTGCCTCCTACTATAGCTCCAGAGACCAGCAACGTGTAACTGCAGCCTCCTGAATTGCTTTTACTGCGTTATCAGCACCAAAGTGACCTCTCATGGGTGCAGGACTGGGCAGTGTGTATGGAGGTCTTGGGCTGCCCAGACAACAAGACCCCCCTCACTGATGTGGTCCAAAGGAAAGCAGAGCCATACATTTGGCATGAGCTTGGCTGAGGGAGTTGCCAGAAGGAGGTGTACAAGGCACCATCCAACCATCTTAGGGACTCTATTCCAGATTTGTGTAGGGTTTACTTCCTAGCCTTTTCTTCTCCTGAAGATGCTCTGCAGTGCGTACCAGATAGCTTTGTTGTTGTTGTTGTTTAGTCGTGTCCGACTCTTCGTGACCCCATGGACCAGAGCTTCCACTGTCTTCCACTGCCTCCCGCAGTTTAGTCAAACTCATGCTGGTAGCTTCGAGAACACTGTCCAACCATCTCATCCTCTGTCGTCCCCTTCTCCTTGTGCCCTCCATCTTTCCCAGCATCAGGGTCTTTTCCAGGGAGTCTTTTCTTCTCATGAGGTGGCCAAAGTATTGGAGACTCAGCTTCAGGCTCTGTCCTTCCAGTGAGCACTCAGGGCTGATTTCCTTCAGAATGGATCGGTTTGATCTTCTTGCAGTCCATGGGACTCTCAAGAGCTCCTCCAGCACCATAATTCAAAGGCATCAATTCTTCAGCAATCAGCCTTCTTTATGGTCCAGCTCTCACTTCCATACATCACTACTGGGAAAACCATAGCTTTAACTATGTGGACCTTTGTTGGCAAGGTGGTGTCTCTGCTTTTTAAGATGCTGTCTAGGTTTGTCATCACTTTTCTCCCAAGAAGCAGGCGTCTTTTAATTTCACGGCTGCTGTCACCATCTGCAGTGATCGTGGAGCCCAAGAAAGTAAAATCTCTCACTGCCTCCATTTCTTCCCCTTCTATTTGCCAGGAGGTGATAGCTTATATAAGTGCAATATTAATGGGAACAAATAAATAACAAATCAAATGAAAATGCCCCTAGAAAGAGGAATCTGGGGTGGAGGAAAAACGGAAAGCTCCACTGCTACTGACCCCTAACACCATCATGCCTCACAATTTCCAAAGCTTCTGTTTGACAAGGGAAGATTCAATAAACTTATGGCCAAAAATAAAATTAAAAAAACAGATGTTCAAGTGACTCTTGCTTCCTTTTTTTTTTTTTTTGCCACATGCTATCTTGTCTCTGAAGAAGATTTTTGTGCACCTCTCCACACAGGGGAGATGTACATTTCTTTCCCCCCGCTGCCAGTTGAAACATTTGGCAAAAAGCAGTCGCGCAAGCCATTTTACTCTCTGCCACAGGTTTAAATGTGTGAAAGAACCTTTGGAAATGCTTGAGTCCACGGACTGTGAAGAATCTGAGCTAAAGTCCTTAGTAGAAAAATACCTATGAAGGACAGCAGTGTTGCAAATTGGCTTTTTCATAGAACGGTAGGATTTCAAAGTATTCCACTATTCATACAGTTCGACATGGACCCCCCCCCCCCCAAAACGCTATTTGTGCCAACCACCAGCTCTAATGCTCTTTTTAAAAAATGTACAGGGAGAAGAGATGTAATTTCTGAAGATTCATGTTTCCAACAAAATTCAGCTGTTAACTTAGAAGGATGTTCTGCCTTGAATAATTTTCAATTCAAAGTTCTGCTTAAAACAATTGGTGAGATCTTCATGGGCGAACTGGAGTTTTCACCTGAGTTGCCCCACCTTGCCCAAATTCAGCACTCAGCAGCTATGAAGTGATTCTAACTCATCATAAATCTCACATGAGGGGAAAAAATATGACTACATAAATTTATATATTAGCTCAATTTTCCTTTTTTATTGGACTATAAAGACACACCACATCCAGACCAACTCAAGAGCTGTTTCAGAGACCTGTTGTTAGTTTTGGGACTTGTAGAGTTATATTACTATTGCAAATACATGTCTGAAGCTTTGAATCTGTTGGACTCTTTTCCCTTATTGAAAGGAGGCTATTGTGGCAGTTTCTCAAAAGGGGATAATAATCAGCAGGACTGCATATCTCCCAGTACTATGGTAGGGTGTTGGGGGGGGGCGCGTTATCTTCAATACTCATTGGAAGTAGAAGTGACAGCGTGTTGACATTAAAGCTTCCTTCAGGAATAAACTTTACAAAAGGGGAAATATTATACAGCAAATAAATGCTTCTGCAGAGATGCCAGAATATTGCTCTTGATGCCTCAGAAATGCTATTGCTGAAGTAAAAGAAGCTAAGTAACTGATTCTGGGAACTGTGATCAGGCTATTTGGTTTTATTTTTCAAAGGAGGTTTTATATTGTATCCCCCATTCAAGCTGCCAATCACAACTTTTATTAAACCACAAAAGTGATGTCAGATCAATGGTGGTTTAAGACACATTATGAGTGACAGCCTGATGATGGAGCAATTTCGGAATCCTTTTATTATTAAACATAGACTAATGCTTCTCTCCCTCTCTTTCCACCCCACTCCCAAGAATGCATTTTATTGTTTAGGGTGAATGATACACACGAGTCTAGCTAGGCAAGGCATAAGTTTAACAAAAGTGCTGATGTTCATTTTTATACAGAAAATATAAATACCACAATTAAAAGGAGCAGGTGTAAACTGGGAGATAATACCATAATACTGTTACAGATTGGGGTGCCCGAGTCTATTAGTGAATGAGCAGAAATTAATAAATGGTAAAAAGGTAAAGGGACCCCTGACCATTAGGTCCAGTTGTGGCCGACTCTGGGGTTGCGGCGCTCATCTCACTTTATTGGCCGAGGGAGCCGGCGTACAACTTCCGGGTCATGTGGCCAGCATGACTAAGCCGCTTCTGGCAAACCGAGCAGCCCATGGAAACGCTGTTTACCTTCCTGCCAGAGCAGGACCTATTTATCTACTTGCACTTTGACGTGCTTTTGAACTGCTAGGTTGGCAGGAGCTGGGACCGAGCAACGGGAGCTCACCCCGTAGCGGGGATTCAAACCACCGACCTTCTGATCGGCAAGTCCTAGGCTCTGTGGTTTAACCCACAGCACCACCTGCATCCCTGGTAAATGGTAGCATTCAGCTAATATTCAGCTATATAAATGGTAGTATTCAGCTAATATTTGGATTATTGAATGGAGGATTTCAGGCCAGTGGAAAATGCAGGCTAAGCTTCCTTTCCACGTCAGTGCATCCCCTGGGGTGACAAAATGTGTTGATGACACACAACAAAGAGGAATCCCTGGGCATGGGCAGACAAAGGTTCCTAAGGTGCTGGAGAGGGGACAGGCTATGCTCACAGGGAAAAGGTGCCTCTAAGAATTAGGCATGGGTTAAGAGGCTCTGCTTGGAGGGAGGATCTGCTTGGAGCAGAGATGTGTTTGGAAAAAGAAGGGAAGGCCATGCAGTCAGGACCCTCTTGGCTGCTATCTGGAGAGGAATGGCTGGCTGCCTTAGACTCAAGCTGGCTGATGAGAGAAGTAGGGAGAGACACTCTGAAGATGGCAATGGTGTAAAAACTGCAACTCCTTCTACCTACACTCAGGTTGTATATGTCAGGGGAGGCCAGCTCCCAAGAGATTATGATCTACTCACAGAGTTAAAAACTGGCAGTGATCTACTCCCTTTTGGGAGGTTCAGGTCAAAGTTGTTGAGCTTTTTTTAAAAGAAGGAATGTCTTGTTTTCTGGGGGTTCAGGGCAAACATGTTGAGCTTTTTTTAGGGGAGCCAAAGTTGTGAGCTTCTTTGGGGGGGTGATCTACCAGTGATCTACCACAGACGTCCAGTGATCTACCACTAGATCATGATCTACCTGTTGGACGTGCCTGGTATATGTGAATAAACCAGATATCTTTAAGTCGCTACAGTCTCTGCCATGTCTTGATTCTCCATGAGAAAAACTACCTTGAGTGAGCGCCTGGAATCCCCTGGAATCTTGCGCAGAAATTGGGGGTTGGTGTCCCCCCTTTGTGACAATGCCAATATCCTTCACAAGCTTCTCTTTCATGCAGAAATTAATGAGATATATTAGACAATGCTTAATCAAGAAGGCAGGTCTTCTCATTCCACTTCTTCCCTACTCAACCTCCTGCAAGGCATGAAAGCTGGCCACAAAAGGGGACTGCAATAGTTCCACGTTTTGAGTTCCACTGAACTCCATGATTCTCATGCCTCTTCCAGTCCGGCATTTGTAGTTGCAAAATGACTCCCGGGTCTTATCCCAAGACTTAGAACAAACAGAGCAAAACTGTGGGAGCTGAGAATGTGCTGTCAATCTTTATTTGTGTGTCTTTTGTGATTTTAGTCACTGATGGGTAAGGTCTGCTAGGTAGTTACCTAGCAACTATAATATGCTTCCTACAACCACTTTTCCTTGTACAGCAGCAATCTCAAGAAGAAGAAAGGACCACGTCGCGCCATAAGAAACCTCCAGCTATCTGGGATTTCTTTGGAAAGAAACTATTATGTGGATTTACAAAACTTCCCCTTCCTTTCATTAGTTCCAGTGATGAGACACTCTGCACCAGAGTTGACACTCCATCATTCAACACAGCAACGTGACCTGATTCTAGAGTAGGCAGCACATGATGGGGGAGTCAACCCCTTGCTTTTGTTCCTAGAGGTGAACTTTTCCTACTCGAGTATTAGCTTGTACATCTGACAGCAAACCTCGCACTCAGATTTTGTGGCACAGGTGAAATTTGTCTTTTAGAATTAATTAGGCCGTGAAAACACTTTGCAAGTCTGCATTTTGGATAAACACAAGTCTGTATTGTATCATTAGCCTACCCCGTGTTTGTTAGTACACTCCCAGCCAAATTGCTAGCAAGGAAACCCTGAGGAGGGCAGTTTTGGCTGAAACATATGCTATGCTGATTAACAAAATGGTTTGTCAAAGGAAGTGAATGTATGAATGCCTTTTGATAAAAGTAGTTTGCATATTGCAAGCTTTTAAATTAATCTGGGACAGAATGCAGCAGATACTAATGACGCAGAATAGTTCATTACTTTCTGGCTTGTTTGTTGAAAACAGCTTGTTGAAAGGTAGCCAATGGTCCTTTATAGCACCCTCTTGCAGATTTTTAAAGGACAACATTAGAAGTGTGAGCACAGTGGAAATTTATTGTTCGTGCTTTGTATCTGCCATAAAATGTGATCCTGTTGAGATAATTACAGTCACATTCTTTTCCTCATCTGGCTGGAGTCATATGGATTGCAGTGCCCCGAAAAGACTCTGCTCTGCAAAACAGAGTAGGGCTTTTCTGAATTATATAGAAACTGGCTCAAAGTAATTAATCCCAAACTATTGATAAAGACTACAGCCTGCTGAGAAAATAATCACAGGGAAAGGGTCAGTGAGCTTCTTGCAGATGTATTAACAGAGAATGCATTTTTGCTTAGAAGGTTCTCCCTGTAGGTCGAAATCTCGAAACATTATTCCTGAAGTCCGTAGTTAAAAAGGGGAGGCCCCATAAAATTCCCTGCGATATTTGGTTATTTTAAGATGTTTGGAATTATTCCATGCTGCTTTTTTATTGGTAGCAGCTCTCAGTCTAAGCTCTAGGCTCTAGGCTCATTGGCGTGGAAGGGAAGAACCCCGAGTTTAAGGTGAAAATCAGATTCTCAAAAGGTCTCCTTTGGTATACAGAGGAGTGCAACTGCAGCAACATGAGTGTCTCAATCTAACATATTTATAGAACCTTTCATTGCTATAAATGGTAGAAGACAGCTTTATGACTTAACTGTATGTGGTTCTGTGCTCAGCTAATGCAAATTTCAGGTGTCAGTGAACAACGGCAAGAACAAAGTTCAAGATGGCTACAGAACGCAGCTATTTATTTATTTAGTATAACATCTGTGACCAACACCATCCCCTCTAAATGCAATGTTCAAAATGGCAAAGTATATACAACAAAAGTGAGTTTAGGAGGCTTTTAGAGGTTGATGGGTTAAGTTAGAAGTTATGAAAGGACAATCAAAGAAATATTTAAACATTTCAGTATGGTATGGTATGGTATGGTATGGTATGGTATGGTATGGTGTAGTGTCGTGTAGTGTATTGTAGTGTAGTATAGTGTATCGTAGCGTAGATTAGTATAGAATAAAAGTATTTATTTGTAGAATATGGGCAGATATCTCTTCAAAATCAAGCATTGCTAGGAGTTATTTCTTTTTGTTTTTCAGTGTATTTCTTACCAATTAAAAATTGGGTGTGGCTCAAACGAATTTTTATTTTGAAAGTGTTGCCTGGAGAAAAATGTTTGAGTACCACTGGGTTAAGTCATTTTCATGATGTCAATTACGTAACTGTCGTAAGCATGTGAGTTATCTTTCACTGTAGGTTAATTGAAAAGTAGTGATTTATAGTGGACAGAATTTGTTAAAAGTAATTGTACTATGTGACACTTAGAGCACTTTGTGAAGACTCCATCGAATGCACAGGCAAAGCGACTCACAGGTCTGGACAGCACTACCTTAGAACTGGCTAAGGATACAACAAATTCTCTTCTGTCAACTCTAAGTTCCACCTCAACCATGACACTGGTGCCTCAACCATTGACTTGCCCTGCACAGCTGTAGAGATGCGCAACCCCTGCCCCTGAGAAATGTTCCATTTTCACTTCCCTGAACGTTCACAGAAATTCACCCATGTTGGGATTCGCAAAATTCACATGAGTATTTTTCTTTAGGCAAAATTTGGTGGCGAATCTACCTTTCAGTTCCTGTTAGGCCTAGGTTGATGTGAGATAGAGAGGAGAGAAACATCATTTCAGCAGTAGCACAAATAGTTGGTAGAGCATGATACTCTTAATCATGGGGTGTGGGTATGAGCCGCACACTGGGCAAAAAGATCCTGCCTTGCAAGGATGCTGGGCTAAGTGACCACTGGGATCCCTTCCAACTCTACACTTCTGTAGAATACTGCTGGAGATCTACTCCTGCGAAATACTCTGCACTGCTGTAGTTAAGAGCGACTCTTACAGAGCATGTTGTCAAATGTTAATTAAGCTTTTATCTGCACAGGGTTAGTGGACCAAACTACAGTGGTGCCTCGCAAGACGAAAATAATCCGTTCCGCGAGTCTCTTCATCTTGCGGTTTTTTCGTCTTGCAAAGCAAGCCCATTAGCGGCTTAGCGGATTAGCGCTATTAGCGGCCTTAGCGGATCAGCTGATAAGCGGTTTAGCGGCTTAACGGATCAGCTGATAAACGGCTTAGCGGATCAGCTGATAAGCGGCTTAGCAGATCAGCTGTTAAGCGGCTTAGCAGATCAGCTGTTAAGCGGCTTAGCAGCTTAGGATCAGCTGATCAGCGGCTTAGCGGCTTGGGAAAGGGGGGGGAGAGGAAAAAACCCCGCAGGAACTCGCAAGACATTTTCATCTTACGAAGCAAGCCCATAGGAAATTCGTTTTGCGAAGCACCTCCAAAACGGAAAACCCTTTCGTCTAGCGGGTTTTCCGTCTTGCGAGGCATTCGTCTTGCGGGGCACCACTGTAGAATGAAAATGAAGGAATGAATGAATGAATGAATAGCAGCGGGCGGCAAAGGGAAGAATCTAATAGGTACTTGTGGGGTTTGACCAAACACCCTCTCCTGAAGCTGCTATTTAACCCACAGGGTAGTGGCGCCCGCCCTGTGTAACGCCCTCCCAGCAGATGTCAAAGAAATTAACAACTATCTGATGTTTAGAAGACATCTGAAGGCAGCCCTGCTTAGGGAAGTTTTTAACGACTGATGTTTTAATGTATTTTAATCTTTCGTCGGAAGCCGCACAGAGTGGCTGGGGAAACCCAGCCAAATGGGTGGGGTATAAATAAATTATTATGATTATTATTATTACTACTACTACAGGGGAGTGGCTCCTTTCATCACAAATTTCCTGTCCTTCACTTCTGTGTTCAAGTTACTGGCGAAACCATATTAGCCAATAATCAAAACTATTGTACAAGTTGGCAATTAAAAACACACACCCTGCAACCTTTATGCCAGGCATAGGCAAACTCGGCCCTCCAGATGTTTTGGGACTACAACTCCCATCATCCCTAGCTAACAGGACCAGTGGTCAGGGATGATGGGAGTTGTAGTCCCAACATTTTCTGGAGGGCCGAGTTTGTCTATGCCTGCTCTACGCTTAATAAATTCTCAGCTCTCCAATGTAATATCTGTACAAAAGCTTACTAGCCACTGCAGCATCCCTCAAGTCAATAAACTGAATGTGTGAAGGCGAAACGAGAAGTAGGGGAAATGCTGAAGACCCACTTCTGTTGCCTGTATTTCCTGACTTGAAGCGTTTAAAGGAAATTAAAACTACCACTTCTATCTAAACAAATGGAATGCTTCTTTCACATCTTGAAACGATTTTAATACTTCTAAATAGTAGACCTTTCAATAAAGAATTTGAGGTTAGAATTTAATGCCATCATTAAAATTTACACAGCAGCGTATCCCAGAAAGAATATACAGCATGCAACAAGCACTGCATTTTGAAATGTGCGTGTAATATGTAAAAAAAACTTTTGGTCCGGATTTCTATATATGGACATATAAATATGGAACTCTTTGAAGTGGCCTTCAGAACTCCTTATAACATGCGTTACTAGGATGGTTTAGGATGACTGCTGCATGGCTTACGGTTGCAATGTATTGCAAGATGCAGACTTGCTTGTGATCCGGAACTCACCAAAACCCTAAAAGGTATTTTATATAATAGACTTTTTATTTCTATTCTTTGAATATCATATTGTTGTTTTATTGCTATGGCTGATGCAAATAAAGATTCATTCATCTGGAACTCACAACTCTGGAACTTGTTAACGAACGAACTGACAACGCATGTACGAAAGACTCGAAAAGACAAGAAAATCACTACGTTTATGACTGACACACACACACACACACACAAATATCACATAAAGAAAAAAATACATTTTTGTTTTTAGTTAAAAGAAATCTTCATCTGTAAACATAAATATTCTGAATCAAATCTTATAGGCTGGAAAGAGGCAAAATAAAGGCAGAAAATTGTCTTAGCACTGATGTTTATTGTTTTCTGCTGTTGTCTTACCGATTATTGTTTTTTATGACCTACTTAAACAATTTATGGGTGGTGTGTGTGTGTTTGTGTGTGTCTATAACATACTTTTTACTTCATGACTGTATCATATTTTGAATGGAGGTACATGGTGTTCTAAATTCATGACACAACCTAGGCCTCACAGTAAGAATGAAATTGTAACATAAGCTAAGATAATGTGAGAGGGAGTTCTGTAACTGGTTACACTGGAAATGTCATTTCTGGTTATTATACTTACTAATTCTTGACTGAAAAACTCTAATCCAAAGCATGACTTAGCGTGAACAAGTAAGAATTTGGATTCCCAAAGCAAATATAGTAGCTGGAATGTTCCTCTCTTGGTGTTTTTTTGCTATGGTACTATCCAGGTTTAGTTTAGTGTTATGTCCAAACCCAATTTTATGGTTTGACTCCCCCAAACCATGAGTGGTAAACCAAAAACATACTTTGTTCACAACCTATGGTTTGTCTGGGATGAGACAAATCATGAACCTGGATTTGAATGTAAATTAAACTATGGCTTAGTCCTAGGTAGCGTCACAGCAGCAGAACTGGACGGGGAGGAACGATTTTCACTCAGGGAATCCACACGGTTGCATTACTTGTCAACTGGATACTTCTACATTAGAAGAATTATTATTAACCAAATACTGAAAAATTCCCAAGCATCATAAAGATTTCTGCTTGTTTTTGCCTGGGGGAGGAATAGCAGTGTCTGCAAATGATTTTAGACAAGAAAATTATAGGGAGGGGAGATGTTTTCTTTTCTAAAAAAGAAACATATTGGGTTCAGCTAGTTTTTTAATTTTATTATTAAAATGGACGTTCCTATGAATTGCTCTCCAATGTTACATCAAGTAGAAATTTTACTTTGTTCTCTTCATTTGACGTCATACTGCAATTAGAAATTTATTTTTTAAAATGCTATAGAAAGATACAAGTTTTTTAGCTATGGAAATGTTCTAGTATTAAATATAAACATATTGATTAACTGGAAAACGACCTTGAGATTGTAGAAAGTAGTAAAAAAGAGAGAGAGAATTTGAAGCATATTATTTAAGCTTACCGTTCCTGTTGTGCCCAAAGAAAGGTGATTCATCTGTTGTGCCAGGGGGCCCATCATACTTGCTGGTTGCATGGACATTGCGTGGTCCATTGTTGGCGTTAACACAGCACCCTACAAACACACATAGGTTCTATCACAATGTTTACTTCAATTTCATATTTAACGACCCAAAACAAAATTCACCACATAAAACACATCTGATTCACACAAATGACTAGAGACAGGGTGAGGGGTAAGAGAGGGAACCCACCAGATTTTGGAGTACCACTAAAGAGCAGCAAATTGTCACATATTCAGTTTATTATTATTTTAACCAATATGGGGAGCACTTGGCTTTTCTGCCAAAATCTTTCATCGAAGGGTTTCTTTTTAATCAACCTGAGTTACCGTCACAACTAAAGCCAGAAAGCAAAATGAGAGAGCAACATTACTGTTGCTTCAGGAATGATTGTTGTTGTTGTTAAATTGAATTTGTATACCGCCCTATTCCCGCAGGTCTCAGGGAGGTCCACAAGCTAAAATCACAATATAAGAAACACAAAATACATAATCAAAACAAAAACAAACAACTCAATAACCCCCTCCAACACATTTATTTATTTATACACTGCTATTTCATAAAATACATCAAAGATGTTTACAACAAAAATACATAAAACATTGACGCCACTGCAAGCCTATTATATCCCAGTTCCTGAATTATATGCCAGCTCCTAATACATGCCATATTTGGCTTCCTACTCTTTACAAAGAAATAAGCATAGGTGTGTAAACACCAGAGGAAACCAAATGCTCCTTACCTAATCTTTAGAATAGCCTACGTAAAACAATCTCATTCAATACTATTCTCCACAAATGCCCCTCTTTCTTTTCATATAAAAACTCAGTGGTACAACTTAGCAAGGCAATTAGTATATTTTTCCAGGTGCAAGAATGTATCCTCATGAATGGCATTTTTCGGTTTCTTGAAGGATCCCACATTGTTACAAATTATTAAAATACACAGAGCACGTGTAGGACTCATGTAAAGACATGTACACGTGCAGTTAGACTGTTCACATTAATTCTTGAATAGATAGCTTTCCCTGCTTTTCAAACTCTGGATAAGTGCAACGCCCTGTATGCTGCACAGGATCTGACCACAGTCTATAACAGCCTTGGCCCAGTATACCTGAAGGAGCGTCTCCACCCACATCGTTCAGCCTGGACACTGAGATCCAGCTCAGAGGGCCTTTGGCAGTTCCCTCACTGCGAGACATGAAGCTACAGGGAACCAGGCAGAGGGCCTTCTTGGTAGTGGCGCTCGCCCTGTGGAACACCCTCCCATCAGATGTCAAGGAAATAAAGAACTACCTTAATCCACAGAGCCTAGGGCTTGCCGATCAGAAGGTTGATGGTTCGAATCCCCACAACGGGGTGAACTCCCATTGCTCTGTCCCTGTTCCTGCCAACCTAACAGTTCGAAAGCACGTCAAAGTGCAAGTAGATAAAAAGTACCGCTCTGGCAGGAAGGGAAGCGGCGTTTCTGTGCGCTGCTCTGGTTCGCCAGAAGTGGCTTAGTCATGCTGGCCACATGACCCGGCTCCCTCAGCCAATAAAGCGAGATGAGTGCCGCAACCCCAGAGTTGTCCGTGACTGGACCTAATGGTCAGGGATCCCTTTACCTTTACCTTTACTCTTAGAAAACATCTGAAAACAGCCCTGTTTAGGGAAGTTTTAAATGTTTGATGTTTTATTGTGTTTTTAATATCCTGTTGGAAGCTGCCCTGAATGGCTGGGGAAACCCAACCAGGTGGGTGGGGTATAAATAATAAATTATTATTATTATAAAAGAATGTGCACAAGGTGTTACATTGCATAAAGATAGGGAGAGAGAGGTGATAGCTATGGGATGATGAACAAGAGGAATAACTGGTTGTGTTAGGCAGAGCACACATAATAAGCCTATGGCAGGAAAGAGGGAAAATTTCTTACCCATCTACAAAACTTGCTATGCTAGAATGAATTCCTAGAATGAATTCCTCCACCTGCGCTCATCCGTTAGACATCAGTTCTATACAAAAAAGAGAGGGGGAATGGCCACGCAGACCATCCTACTGTTCTTCAAAGATACCGCAGAGCTCTGCATCTTGTTAGAGTTAAGAGCCTCAATTAATACACAAATCTGCTTTGCCAACAGAAGAAGAAGAAACCCACAGATGAGATCTAGAGGTGAGTGACATGGGCTTGTTTATTTTCCTCAAGAGACTGAGAACATAATATTCCTGGCTGGCTAAAGGCTCTTTGAAGACATGAAAGTCACGCATGTGGTAGGCATTCACCTTTCTGCCAACTCCATTACAATAACGTCAAACACCAAGGGACTGACTGATGTTCAGAACAGCATCACTACTACAACCTATCGCAGCACCTGTGATTTACAGGCAGACATGCTATTCTCGACACAAGACACTGAGGTAGATCGCTTGGGGGGGGAAAGCTGGCTGGCTGGCAGGGGGGCAATGTCTGCAATATGTTAAGCCTCTGAAGTCTGAATGGCTCACGGCACACCATTTTGCAAGTGTCACCAGGCTTATTAAGGTGAATGTTACCCATTTCCTGCCAAGATAAGAGCACATTAACTGTTTGATGCAAAGCTCTCTGTATGAACCCCGTTCCCTCCAAGTCTGAGGTCTGCTAAATAACTGCTGCTTCAGGGACTGTATTATGTGGACACAGTGATATTTTTCTAGAAAAAGAGGTGCCAGAACTGACCATGAATAATGTTGTTCTCTGATAATGGCAAGGGCACCCACTTGAGAGGTGCCAGAACTGAGTTGTGGTGGGTTCTGGCTGGAAAAAAAACCTGTGTGGATGACAGATTGATCCTCACAAGAATGAGGGTTCAGAGTAGTGGGTCCTCCATATGCTGTCCATTTTCACAAACCCTCATTTCATTTCCAAAACAGGTGATTATCACGCCATTATTCTATTCTGCTTTTCGAAGTTAGTCCCTGATAGATTATTTTCTGCAGCTCTTGTTACTTTAATTAATGGTTTGTCTTATTTACAATTATATTAATTCCTATGTGTGGTTGTTAGATAGTATTGATCTCCCTGGCAGCAGTTTTTGAAACGCAACCCAGAAATACAGAAAGAATGCTCTTTTCTTTGGAATGTCATCTCTACAAACAATATTTTTTTTAAACACTGCGTCCTGTTCTGATTTGATTATTATGAACTTTTCGGTGATCTTCTGAATGAAGATCCTTTCACCACGAACGATAACCCTGTTGCTTATTCTTCTTTCAAACAAATGATTTCCAGGGTTTGAGGCAATACCATGCAATATCCTTTATCTAAAGGAGACTGTAATTTTCTTGGACGTTCAACGTAGCCTGAGAATACAAACCATCTTCAGAATTGAGAGCTTGCAATTGTCTTGGAATATGTGTTGCTCAGACTCAGCTCTCCTGCATTAGTTATCAAAATGATTCAGAAAGATGGGAAATGAGAGTAATCTGGAGGCACTCTTCATACATTGTGCCCTAAGGCCAAGATAAATTTGTTTGTTGAATTTTTTTACACACACACACACAGAGAGAGAGAGAGAGAGAGAGAACAGTTTCTTCTCCTGCCTCTCATAATCACCTATCAAAAAGCATCACTGACAGATAACCTCACTGCCAGCGGCAGCTGCTGCCCTTTGGCACTGGTGGGGTTAGAGGGCAGGTTGGCTAACAGCAGGAAGAGCCAGGGGTCACAACAGGTGGAGCTAATGGTAGACAGATCCAGCTAATTCTGGTGCTCTTCCTATTACCCTCTTCCCTTGCACAGACACAAAGGACCCCTCTTTTTGCAGAAAAAGAAGGAAACAAAGATATACACATGCAAATACACACAAACACCAGTTCCATATCATATCGTATGCAGATGATCAATTTATGGCCTGTAGCCATAAGAAATATTTGACTGTCAGAGGTGGCTACAGCAATTAATTTCCGAAGTCCCCATGGAAAGCAAGAGGGGGAAAGTGTGTGTGTGTGTATAGATGCGCAGGAGAAGAGAGTGGAAACCCGATTCGATTGTGTAAATTAAGGACACAGCTCATCAAGGGCAGGCAAGAAAGGGCCGTCTTAAGCATATCCGGTGCTGTGGTACAAAGATCCTTCTGGCACCCACCTCCGGCAACTCCAAAACAAGGGAGGGGCGGTGGAAAATGTCCTCTGCCTCCCCCACCGCCCCGATCCCTGGCATGGTGGCGGTGATCAAGCAAGAAAATGTGCTGGTGGACATCTCTCCGGCATTGGGGCGCCCGGGAAGGCTGAGCACTGCCTTTTGCCAGGAAGAAAGAGGACAATGACCGGGAGCAGGGCCGTCTTTAGCAGATGCAGAGGCTCGGGAGGGAAGCTGCACGCCCGCCAGCCATATAGTTGGCGGGGCACAGCTCGCGGGCATGCAGGGAAAGGAGAGGCTGCCAGCAAAGCCCCACAGCTCCCCCACTCGCTAGGGCGTCCCTGAGAGGCTGGCGCCCTGGCGCAACGAACCACTAAGACCAATGGGAAAGACGGCTCTAGGCAAGAGCAACTTTTGCTGGTTAACTAGTGCAAATCCAAGCCACTGATCAGGTGGTACATCAGAAATAACGATCCCTTATATCGCGATATACTGCCACCATTCTTTTAGTGCCACTAACAACATCCTCTTATAAGTACTGTCATGATACCAAAGTCCAGAAGCTACAACCTGCAGAACAGTGCTAGCAGCCATCTTCCTTCTGATCACAGTTCTCTGGATACCACCCACACAAAAAATATATTTACTTGGGCAATTCATATACTGCTCAATTAACAATCGTTTCTAAGCAGCGTACAAGAAACTCAGCACAATGCAAATAAATATCAGTTAAAGTTATAAAATCATAATCCTATTAAAATGTCTGCTGGAAAATAATAGTAATAAAGGATTCAGAAGGTGCTAAAAGTTCAACAGGGAGGGGAACAGTTTGACCTGGGGTAGCTCAGTTGGTAGAGCATGAGACCCTTAACCTCAGAGTCGTGGGTTCAAGCCCCATGGGGGGGCAAAAATATTACTGCATTGCAGGGGGTTGGACTAGATAACCCCCGGGGTCCCTTCCAACTCTACAATTCTATGACCTCAACTGGAATGAGGTTCCATAAAATTGAGCCGACAGGGCAACACACGGCTCCTGGTGGATATAAGCTGAGTATCGGAGCCATGGGGGGGCCACTAGCAGTTACCTGAGGTTGAGGTTAAGCAGCATATATAAATCCAGGGAATATTTGAAGGTTGTTCTCAATCATTGTTTTTGCTTTATTTTTAGCCCTTTACAAAATAAAAGAACTGAGTTGGTGTAACTTTATGTTTCATTAACAATCCACTCTTAATGTTAACAAAATTAAAACTGTGTGCAGCAAGGGGAACTGGATATTGACTCTTAGCTATTAAAAGCTCTTTGTGATGAGCAAGCCTGCCACCCTAATTCAGTTCATAACTGGGTATGGCAAACTGAGTTCTTCCCTTCTCCCTACTGCTCCTGAAAAAGATATAGCTCGATCAACTGGAAGTCCCTGTATAACTGCCCAAATCCCCTGCCACCATCCACGAACCCTCAGTATTCCTGGAAAACTACCGTATTTTTCGCCCTATAGGACGCACTTTTCCCCCTCCAAAAATGAAGGGGAAATGTGTGTGCGTCCTATGGGGCGAATGCAGGCTTTCGCTGAAGCCTGGAGAGTGAGAGGGGTCGGTGCGCACCGACCCCTCTCGTTCTCCAGGCTTCGCACACCTCTCCGCAAGCAGCGGGAGCCCAGCGCTGGGCTCCCGCTGCTTGCAGAGAGTTGCCCGCACGCTGAAGCCTGCGCATGCTGAGCTCAGCGCGTCCAGGCTTCGCGGACCTCTCCGCACGCAGTGGGAGCCCATCGCTGGGCTCCCGCCACTTGCGGAGAGTTGCCTGCATGCTGAAGCCTGCGTGCGCTGAGCTCAGCGCGTCCAGGCTTCGCGGACCTCTCCGCAAGCAGCGGGAGCCAGCGCTGGGCTCCCACGGCTTGCAGAGAGCTGCCTGTTTGGGGGCTGGGGTCGGAGGAAGCTCGGGCCTGGGGGGGGATATTTTTTTCCCTTTATTTCCCCCCCAAAAAACTAGGTGCACCTTATGGGACGGTGCGTCCTATAGGGCAAAAAATACGGTATGTTTCTCAGAACTAAGAGTGTTTAGGTTGTTTGTTGAAAAGGAAAAAAGAAAAGGAAAAAAAGTTCTAACTCTTAATTTAATTCCTTTGTACCGAATACAAGCATATTGAGTCAAAAACCTCCCAAATCCAGAGTATAATTCTTGCCTTCAAATATCCCATACACATTATATACTGTGCTGAAAATACGGTGCTAATATTTTCATATTAAAATGAAAAGTCATTCCATGCAAGCAAATTCATATATTTTTTCCTATTTCTGCCCCGAAGAATTTTTCTCCAAAAAGTTGTTGAAAATATCTTCATACTTTGCTGCTGGGCATGTGCAATCTGATCCATAATTATGCACATGATAAATGCAGCAAGACTAATCACTCTTTCAGAAGATAAATGTCTTCAATTACATGATAAAGTTTCACAGCTACCAAAATGTTTGCCAGAGTATGGGAATATAGCCTAATAATTATCACACTTAGTGCATCCTGATGTAAAGAAGTTGGACTTCTCCTATAAGGTTGTTTCCTACCGTTAGTTGGAGGTGACTTTGCCCCACCCTGACACTTCATGGTATCTGCTCCTCTCCATGTGGACCGTTTTGAACCAGCAGCATCAGTAGGATTACTGTATGGTACCACTGAGGTGCTGGGCCACTTGGAAATGTGGGGACGCGGTTTGGCTTTTGCCTGTGCCTTCCCGCAGAGGTCCATGAATAACCATAGTTTAGAGGTCCCTATGAAAGTCAGACTATCCTCCACCAGGGCCAGGGCCTTTTCAGTGATGGCTCCGACCTGGTGGAATGCACTGTCCCATGAGACTAGGGCCCTTCAGGATTTAACCTCCTTCCATCGGGCCTGGCCTTTAATTTGAATTCAAGCTGATCTTTTATTTCCCTTCTCTTCCCTCCCCCGCCCCTTTTATGAAGATCACCCACTCTGAGACCCCACAGCTAATTCTCCTCTGACCTCCTTGCTGGCCCAAGTAGGACCAATTCAGCCAGCTAGCCCTGGGGATTATCTAATTGTGTTTTTTTTATTGTTATTCATGTTTTTATACTGTATTTTATGCTGTTTTTATAATTAAGTGTTTAAATTTGTTGTTAGCCGCCCTGAGCCCGGTTTTTGAACTGGGAAGGGTGGGGTATAAATAAAAAAATTTTTTATTTTTATTATTCCCCATGTTTCTCGGCTGGTGTTAAATTCTTTGAGGATCCCCATATCAAGGCATGGCGTCGTGGTGTGTTTGGCACTTGCCTTTTCCCACCTTGCTCTTCTTGTCTTCAGAGACATGTTACACCTAGAATTCTAGTTTTTAAACGTGCATTAAACATCAGGCTCACTGGGGGAACATGCAATGTAGCAGCTTTATGGTCCTTCAGGTTCGAAGGTGGGACTTTTTGCCTTCCCCACTTTGCCTGGCGTTCATATTAGGCTCTTTAGGAGTACATGGCGTAGAGGTTTCTAAGCCCTCTAACGGGCTTTGCACCTTGGCTTCCCTCTTCATTCAAGTTAATGTTATAAGAATTCTAAGGTCTCAAATATAAATTAAATGTTCATAAATGCACAAGGCAAACACATACATAAGTGGTATATAAACCACGTGTCTGAAATAGTACAGGAGAGCAATCCTGAAGCCATTTTGACTCTCCCAAATTGACCTCAAATATTTCTCTGCAAGGAGGAAGGAAATGGGAAAGCCTCTCCATTGTCTTTTGCTTATAAATCCTGTCTTAAGGGCATATTTGTGTATGAATAGGGTGAGCCTGTGACCTGGATTCAGGAACTAAAGGATTAACCATCACCAAAGAATGGCCAGGCTGAAATCAATGACCATTATCAGGTATCCTGGTAGATAGGATTTCTGCTGTAGACCGCCTCCTTCTGTGATGTATGTATGATGTTTTAGGGGGGTGGTCTTGGGCTACAGGGTGGCCAATTTCAAAGTCTATATAAGGGCTTGTGAACCATTGTTCAGGGTTCTCTCCTCTGTCCTGCGTGTGGTGAGTGGGGACCCTGTTGCAACACTTTAATAAAGATCAGGCTTCCTAGCTGCTCTGCTTCTCAATATACTCTGGTTGGCCCCTGTTATTTCTCCTACCAACAGGGAATTTACAGTGGTGCCTCACAAGACGAAAAGAATCCGTTCTGTGATTCTCTTCGTCTAGCGGTTTTTTCGTCTTGCGAAGCAAGCCCATTGAAGGATTAGCGGATTAGCGCTATTAGCGGCTTTTAGTGGCTTATCTGCTGATCGGATCAGCTGATAAGCGGCTTAGCGGCTTAGAAAAAGGGGGGGAGGGGAAAAAACCAGCAGGAACTCGCAAGACATTGTCATCTTGCGAAGCAAGCCCATAGGAAATTCGTTTTGCGAAGCACCTCCAAAACGGAAAACTCTTTCGTCTAGCGAGTTTTCCGTCTTGCGAGGCATTCGTCTTGCGGGGCACCACTGTACTTAAGGACCCTATACGGGTTCTTGGATACCCCATAAGGGAAAAGGAGCAGTTTTTTCTTATAACAATGTGAAGGCTCCACACTGTGGACCTGGTGCGACCTTTAGAGACTGTTGGAATGCTGTTCATCTCCATTTCTTGCAACTTCCCTGCTTTCCTAAGAGATACTTTGTCAGCTAGAAAGCACGTCATCCATCACACCCTCATCTGCTTAGTGAAGCTGCAAAATGGTTGATTTTTCTGGACGTTATAGACCCATGTCTTACCATGTCTTACCAACCAGTGGATTTTATAGTACTACCAAGTACACCAGTAACTTCCGCAGAAAAACTACTATAGTATCCAGTACGAAGTTACCAGAACAGATGTACTCTGCAAACAAAAGTGCTGCCTAACTCACACAACTAAGAGATAATTTCCCAGCTCATACACTGGGGGTAGGAAACTCTTGGACCCCAGGGAGGTTCCTCATTTAGCCAATGGAGAAAATGGAATGTAAAGCTTGAGTGGAGTTAAAAAATACGTGTCTCTGTTGCCACGGGAAATATCTGTGTGTGTGATTGTGTCTCTGTGTTAAGATTGTGTTGCTTTTTGTGGATCTAGCCTCACCTGCTACTGGAATGCAGCCCCAAAAACATTTCACTTGGGTAATGAGACCTTCATCCCCCAAAAGGTACCCTAGGATCTCCCATCATGTTCTCCAGGTGTCTTTCATGTGTCTTGTATCTATGCCTCAGCTCATACGGGCAAAGTCAGTGGATAAGAGTCCATGTTGCTAGCCTTTGTACTCTGCTCAGCACCATCCATGTGAAATCTTATTTGCCAAGCAGAGAAACTTATCGTATGATCTCAGTATTTATTTTGATATCGGTCCTGTTAAGTAGGTCATTTTATGAGATGAGATGGGAACATTCCAGCTGCAGAACCCGTATATGCAAATATAGATATGCAGAATGACTTAGGCTGCTAGCGCAATTGCTGTTCTTGATTAACGAAGATCTGGTTGCTGGTTTGAATCCCTGAAAAGTTGGGATCAGAAGGTGGCTTGCGTTGATGGGGAGGAGGAGAGGAGGATTATTTGCACTATGGTCCCGCTGACTGTGCTCATTAATTAGGACTACCCAAAATGAAGGGTGTTTGTTTATGTAAAAGACTGCTTAACTGCTGAGCAGTGGTCCCTGCAGAGCTCACCTGCTGTGTTGCTGACTGTATAAGCTTCATCCCCTGATTTCAAAGGAATGTAAATTTAAGAAAGCAATAGATCCATATGCAAAATAGTTAGCCATTGTTGCTTTCACTCGCACAGTTAATTGAATACATCAAATGAAAGTCGTTCCCTGCTTAATTTGACCCCCTCGGAAAACAATCAGATACCCCTCCTATCCAGCTACAGCTGTTCATAGGACAGATTATGTTAATGTTATTTTGACCTAGATCAAAAAAGAAAGCACCAACATTTTCAAAAGTTTGACGGATTACTTGAAGCTCCTGCCAACCAGAGGTCCCATTCCTGGTCTTAGCTCCTAACTGGCCAAGAGGTTCAAACGTTTTCTGCGCTGGCTCTCTGTTGATGGAATGTTCTCCCCAGGGAGCTTCAGCTGGTGCCTTCATTATACACCTTTAGGTGACAGGCAAAAAGTTTCTCTTTAACCAGACCTTTGGCTGATTGACATCCAATGTCCTTTTAAAATGTGTTGGAGAGGAAGGAGGAATTATTGGGTTGTTCTTGCTCTTAGTTTTATTATGTATTTTCTGCTTTTATATTGTGATTTTATTTTGTGAACTGCCCTGAGATGTGCAGGTATAGGATGGTATACAAATGTAAATACAGTGGTGCCCCGCAAGACGAATGCCTCGCAAGACGAAAAACTCGCTAGACGAAAGGGTTTTTCGGTTTTGCGTTGCTTCGCTAGACGAATTTCCCTATGGGCTTGCTTCGCAAAACGAAAATGTCTTGCGCTTTTTTTAAAAAGCCGCTTGAAGAGGCACAGTTGCAACGGACCGTGCTTCACAGGACGAAAAACATCGCAGGACGAAAAGACTCGCGGAATGAATTATTTTCGTCTTGCGAGGCACCACTGTAATAATAACAACAATAACACTAATAATAACAATAATGGTTTTTTTCTGTACTCAATGCTTGTAGATCACTGGTGCGCTGGAATTATCTTAGCAACTCCACTGCCCATATTAACAGTACATCAAAAGCTGACTGTAGTCTAGTGTCATATAGCTTACTTAACTTGTTCCTTCCACCAGTACACCTTTCCTGGATTGCTGTGTGCTGTTCAAATATATATATATATTACATAGGTATAATATATATGGAGAGCTGGGTGGATCTATTTCTGGTCAATGCCACTTTCTGTTTACTCATGAGTATACCCCCATCGTTCTGCCCAGATACTGAGGTCCAGCTTTGAGGGACTTCTGGCGGTTCCCTCCCTGTGAGAAGTGAGGTTACAGGGAACCAGGCAGAGGAGCTTCTCGGTAGTGGCACCCTCCCTGTGAAACGCCCTCCCATCAGATGTCAAGGAAATAAACAACTATCTGACTTTGAGAAGACATCTATAAGTAAAGTTTTTAGTGTTTGATCGCGGTCTCCTTTTCCTTTGCAGTGGCATAAGAGCATTTGGCGCGCACCCTTGCCCCGTTCTCCATTTTTGCATGATCGCTTGAACAGAAGATGTAGTTTTTCGCTGTGAGACAGTTTGTTTCCTTAGCAAGCTTTTGTTGAGCGTCTTCTCTAACAAAAGCTCAACAACTTTTACCTGAAATGGGACTTTCCTTCCTAAAAAAAGGCTCAACAACTTGGACCTGAAACCCACCCACCTCCTGGGGTAGATCACTGCCTGTCTTTTTCCCTGTGAGTAGATCGCAGTCTCTTGGGAGTTGGATGCCCCTGTTTTATTGTACTTTTAATATTCTGTTGAGAGCCACTCAGAGTGGCTGGGGAAACCCAGCCAGATGGGCGGGGTATAAAATATTATTATTATTAATTCTGTCTGGCTTCCAAATGAATTTGAAATTATTATTATTATTATTATTATTAAAAAGATCTGCACAAAAACCTTCTCTCAAAATACACATTTCTAAATGCATTTTGATATGTTTTTGACATTTCTAAATGCGTTTTGATATGTTTTTGACATATCAAAATCGTTCAGCCCGGACACTGAGATCCAGCGCCGAGGGCCTTCTGGCAGTTCCCTCATTGCGAGAAGTAAGGTTACAGGGAACCAGACAGAGGGCCTTCTCGGTAGTGGCGCCCACCCTGTGGAACACCCTCCCTTCAGATGTGAAGGAAATAAGTAGCTATCCTATCTTTAAAAGACATCTGAAGGCAGCCCTGTTCAGGGAAGTTTTTAACATTTAACGCTGTATTGTTTTTAATACTTGATTGGGAGCCGCCCAGAGTGGCTGGGGAAACTCAGCCAGATGGGCGGGGTATAAATAATAAATTATTATTATTATTATTATTAACCAAAAACTATGCTGCAATATTCAGGAAGTATCAAACTAGGTAACTTAATTCTTGAAGGGGTGGATCAGGTCCATTTGTACTGGAACTCAAATTCACCAAGCATCCTTATATATAGGTTAATTGGTTATTTCAATATACCCACTATATCAGCCAACAACAAAAGTTAATAGGTCAGAAACCTAAATAATGTACGGGCAAAATAGTTGTACTGTTAGTGGATTTTGAGGATACAGGGAGAAGTTTCAGAAGCTCAGACTGGAAGGAACTGAAGTTAGGCAGAGGGACGCAGGTGGCGCTGTGGGTTAAACCACAGAGCCTAGGACTTGCTGATCAGCGGTTCGAATCCCCACAACAGGGTGAGCTCCTGTTGCTCGGTCCCTGCTCCTGCCAACCTAGCAGTTCGAAAGCACGTCAAAGTGCAAGTAGATAAATAGGTACCACTCTGGCGGGAAGGTAAACGGCATTTCCATGTGCTGCTCTGGTTTGCCAGAAGCGGCTTAGCCATTCTGGCCACATGACCCGGAAGCTGTACGCCAGCTCCCTTGGCCAGTAAAGCGAGATGAGCGCCGCAACCCCAGAGTCGGCCATGACTGGACCTAATGGTCAGGGGTCCCTTTACCTTTATATACTTTACAGTTAAAGAAAACCTCGCATTTAGCCATCTGAAAAACTAAGATGACATGGATCACCTAAAGCAAGGCGGTCCAACACACGGTTGGAGGACAGCATGTAGCCCTTGAGGCCATTTTTGTGGCCGTCAGCAACATGTGACGCACCCCCCACCCACAGCCCTCATGCTACCTTCCCAAAGCTGGGTAAGTAAGGCACTGGGCTTTGGGAAGTAGTCGGGTGGACCCTGGGACCCTGCCAGAGCTTCATGCCTCCTTCTCAAAGCCTGGTGACATGCTTATCCAGCTTTGGAAAGGCATCATGAGGGCTGCGAGGAGGACATCAAATTTCAGTCTTACTCCTTCCTCCCGCGTGACAAAACAATGTGCAGCCCGCACGTCAAGTACTATTGCAGCCCACTTCATATGAAAAATTGGGCTGCCCTGCCCTAAAGAATCGATCGATCAATCAGTAATCCTAAATAAGAGGTCTGAAGGAGACCGTATAGCACCTTCTATATTCACTAATGTTGCAACCGAAAAGGAGATTGCATATGCTAAATGATTCATAGAAGACAAATAATAATATATGCCTATATTAAGGTACAATATTACTTCACAGGTAACATATTAACATGACTATATGGACTAAGAGCCAAAGATCTCCTCTAAAAGCACATCAGAAGTGTTTGCATGAGGACTCTAATGCCATAATCACAATCAGATTGCGAAAGCTTCCTCAATTTCAAAAGTGGTTTGCCTGTGGACTGCCAATGTTCCAAAAAAATGCAGGAAATGTCTCTTCCTTTGCAGATTCTGACATATGAAGAGTGATGCTGTCTGGTGCAACAATCTTCTTTGAGGTTTTCATGGAGCCTCTGACCTCAGATATTCAAATGAATGCTCATTGGAAACAATTCTGTGGGAAAGCAGAGTGTCACCAATGACTGAATATTTTAGCTGTGTCATGTTTTATCTACAATTTGAAGAAAAACTGGTTTGTTCTTCCCGGCACTTGAAACAGAACTAGAATTATCCTCCTTGCATTCCCTTTATTATAAATAAAGAGTTTGATAAAGAAAACCAACACCTCTCAAGATCTCCACACACCCCGGCTTAAAGGACTGTAGGTTTTCAATATATATAAGTGATTATGAGCTATTTTTCTGTTAAGAAAGATGGTCAGAAAATATAGATGTCTGCTAATACACTCAGAGTAGTGGTTTTTGAGTGCAGCGCTATTTTGAAGAGCTCAGCACGCCTATCACATTATCATGCATTCATATTGTAGGTGTATTCGTGGTTTCATTCTACAGTTCCTCGCATGGTATTTAGGAATGCTGCTAAAAAACTTAATACACACCTGTGGTGGCAGCCAGTCTACTAAAGGGATATGGCAGCTGGTAAGGTGACTAGCTGAAATCACTGGGGGCCGCATCACAAGAAGGAGGAGAAGATGTCCCACTTTCTGGTGCAAGGAGATGGCAGTAGATGGGCTGGCAGCAGGGTGGATAAAAATCCATGATTTTTTTTAAAAAAATGGTTTTTGTTTTATTTAAATTGGATTTTTAAAAAATTTAAATCGGATTTTTAAAATAAAGGAAAAATCTTTCTAAAGATAGTTTTCTATTTAAGTTACATTGTAGTCCAAAGGCTATTCACCAGGAAATAAGGATTTGTTTTAAGTTTTTCATGTGTGCTGAAGTCTAAGTTGTTTAATAAATAAAATTGTTTAACCATAACAGTTAACAAACATGGATACATATGTTATAATGCTATTGTTTTAGTTAAATAAATTGTTTAAATTCTCATTAAGGAAATGATTGCTTTTCTCCTTCCAGTAAAGTACAGCATAAAAGTTGTCTAAATATAAACAGTTAACTTATTAAACCTCACAATAATTTCATAATTATCTGTCTATGTATTTCTAATAGTATAACCACATCAGTATTTTTGATACAACTGTAAAAACTACTCTGAAAATTTATTATTGCAAAAATGAAACTTTCCTCTGGTTGTAAATATTAAGATTATACCAGCAAGAACGAGTCTTTCTGTAAAAAAATTGATTTAAATCAAGTCTTACTGACTAGTGATTTAAATTGTGATTTAAATCGATTTGATTTAAATCAAATCCACCCTGGCTGCCACCCAGCATCACATTAGGGCACGGTTTCTGCGTGCACAGCTACTGACATCAGCAGGACTGACTATCTTCTCAGCAATTGTACACTTGAATGGTGCTGCACCACCTTCACCTCCAATACCACCTTCCGATTCCAAACAGTATGGGTGGGAATTCCTGATCCCACCCTCACTGCCACACAGTGACCACGGCTGCCTAAGTCCTAATGAGCTGCAAGGTGACTTGCTTCCAAACCACTTTTTACAGCTCTGAAGTCACAGGATAGGGCAGATCGTATAGGAAAAAGAGAATGAAAACAGTGAATACAGTGTTGTATAGTAAAAAGTAAAGGTAAAGGGACCCCTGACCATTAGGTCCAGTCGTAACCGACTCTGGGCTCCCTGCACTTGAAAATCATGAAGGTGGGGGAGGTCCCTTTCACTCCCATGGGAATGGTTTCCTCATTACTAGGCTCCCAATCCAGACTGGGGCCCCCTGGGTGGTTCCTTTCAATATGCCACTTGTCGTTTGGCCCTCTGTTTCATGGAATTAAAGGGAAAAGGTAAAGGGACGCCTGACCATTAGGTCCAGTTGCGAACGACTCTGGGGTTGCGGCGCTCATCTCGCTTTACTGGCCGAGGGAGCCGGCGTACAGCTTCCAGGTCATATGGCCAGCATGACTAAGCCACTTCTGGTGAACCAGAGCAGCGCACAGAAACATCGTTTACCTTCCCGCCGGGAAGCACTTTGACATGCTTTCAAACTGCTAGGTTGGCAGGAGAAGGGACCGAGCGACGGGAACTCCCCCCCGTCGCGGGGATTCAATCCACCGACCTTCTGATCGACAATTCCTAGGCTCTGTGGTTTAACATACAGCACCATCCGTGAAAAACAGTGATATATCCAGAAACAAATAGATCAACAATCAAACATTGTAAACAACACTGAGACATTTAAATGAGGGCATTTATTTATTTATTTGCTATATTTAGAATTGTAGAATTGTATAGTTGGAAGGGACACTGATAATAATCTAGGGTGCAGGCAGTAGTGTTAGCTAGGAGGACTTAGGTTCATCCATCAGCTGTGAGTCTGCTTCAATATGGTAGATCTCCCTACAGTGATTAATGCCCTGGCTACACCCAGCCTTGACAGTTGCAATAAACCCTCGAAGTTTCAGCAAATGCAGAATGCAGTGGTCCAGGTGTTGACAAGGGAAGAGATGCTCAGAGTATATTCTACCTATTTCTGTGCCATCTGTATTGGCGCCATTCAAAACGTTGGCCGTGACCTTTAAAGTCCTTAATGGCTTGATTCCAAGTTACCTGAAGAACCACGTCTGCCCATACAAATCTGCCGGAGATTTAAGATCAGCGACAGAGACCTTTTTGCCTTTCAGGGAGAGAGATCAGGCTGGCGAGAATGACAGATAGGACTTCTCCTGCCCCCATTACGGCCCACAGTTGTGGAACGCCTTCTTCCAAGAGACACAGTCAGCTCCCAACCTTGCTAATTGTTTAGGCGAAGTCTGAAAATGTTTTCATTCATGACTTCCTTTGGCAAGAGTGTGTGATAGGTTGGGGGTGTGGGTCTCTGTTTTTACCCGAATGACTGGCATATCAAATAGAATTAGAAGATACAAAATGTTAAATGTTAATTTCTATGTGTTGTAAGGTAACAGGGGAATAAATTTTGAATGCTGCCATACATTATGAATAACTAGTCTATTTTGTATTTATAGCGGCAAAATGTACGGCCACATTTTAATCTAAAACCGCTGCTGGAATCATGACAACATATATTATAAAAATAGATTTCAGCCACCTGTAGGTTAATTTTATTCACATAAAGCAATCACTGCATTCTACTATACATTGTATGCTTTACATTAGTTTCCTATGAAATTATGGGTTCCCCCCCCCCAAAAAAAATCCCTAAAAATATATCTCAGTTATTAACCTTCACTATAGCTGAGCTTGCACAGACTACATATTGTAAAGCATATTGTGCTGTGTATAAACTGTCAAAAGCCCATGATTGATCGATCTGTAATAACTAACATGCATCTACCTCTGATTGATCCGCTTTAGGCAGTTTCTCCTCCTTTTTGTGTTTAGCATGTTTGTATAGTCCTGAGACACATACTATTGATATTTTTTTATTATTACCTGAAAACAGCAGAAGAAAAAGAATAGGCTTCTAAATGCAACAGCCCCCAAACAGAATACTGTGGGAATGCCTATGATTTATATATGGTTATTTAAGATGAAGGAAAATCTCTAGATTTGGCTCAGTATTGAACAGTTCGTGCTGCAAATGAACACATTTTCGGGGCATTTTCAGGCACTGAGTCGCATGGACAGAAATGAATTTCTACTGCACTTTGTTGGGGGTGGTGGAGGGGGAAAAATGGTATTAAAGCAACACTAGCAAAAAAAGAGTTAGAATAACAGTTATTGTACAAGTCAACTTGTTTGGCTTTCAAAGCTATTCATCTAGGGCTTGGCTGTATTAAAGGTGTCCAAATCTCACAAGACTATTCTGAGAAGCTGGAATTTGCTCTTGATGGAAACTGCCAAGAATCAAATTGTGACTATGTGCAGCAAACTGTGGTTCTTTCACTTGATTAAGCAACAAATATTTCAAATATATAACTTCTGGTTGTGTAAGTGAGGGGGGATTAAAGAACCTCTTAATGAGGGTGAAAGAGGAGAGCGCAAAATATGGTCTGAAGCTCAACATCAAAAAAATGAAGATTATGGCCACTGGGCCCATCACCCCCTGGCAAATAGAAGGGGAAGAAATGGAGGCAGTGAGAGATTTTACTTTCTTGGGCTCCATGATCACTGCAGATGGTGACAGCAGTCGCGAAATTAAAAGACGCCTGCTTCTTAGGAAAAAGTGATAACAAACCTAGACAGCATCTTAAAAAGCACAGACATCACCTTGCCGACAAAGGTCCGTATAGTTAAAGCTATGGTTTTCCCAGTAGTGATGTATGGAAGTGAGAGCTGGGCCATAAAGAAGGCTGATCGCCGAAGAATTGATGCTTTTGAATTATGGTGCTGGAGGAGACTCTTGAGAGTCCCATGGACTGCAAGAAGATCAGACCTCTCCATTCTGAAGGAAATCAGCCCTGAGTGCTCACTGGAAGGACAGATCCTGAAGCTGAGGCTCCAATACCTTGGCCACCTCATGAGAAGAGAAGACTCCCCGGAAAAGACCCTGATGTTGGGAAAGATGGAGGGCACAAGGAGAAGGGGACAACAGAGGACAAGATGGTTGGACAGTGTTCTCGAAGCTACTAACATGAATTTAACCAAACTGCGGGAGGCAGTGGAAGACAGGAGTGCCTGGCATGCTCTGGTCCATGGGGTCACGAAGAGTTGGACATAACTAAACGGCAAAGAAGAATAGAAATGCTGCCTCACTGCTGAACATTTCACTCAGTATTGTTAGAAGCAGCTCCCATTCAACTGATGCCTTCAAAGGCGCGCACGCTCTCTCTCTCTCTCTCTTTTTGGTCCTGCCTGTAGCAGATGTTTTGTATCACATACTTGAACGAGCTAATTCATCTGTAAGGGATCGCCCACACTGGCTGGTGTGCATCCAGCTGTGAAAATAGCTCAAGTGTCATTTGCGGACACTTTCATTCCATTCTTCTGATCTCATAGGAACTCAGTGACCACAACCAAGTCCAAAAGAGAGAGAGAGAGAGAGCGCAAGAGAGGGGGAAGAATTGAGAACATTCACATCCTTTAAAGAAATTTCCAGCGTGGGAGTAATGTTACTTCAAGCAGGAAGCGTTTTTTGGAAAGGAATGCAGCTGATGCCAGAGGAAGATAATGCTGATCTCCTAGTGGTGGTGCCTTTGACACAAAAATGAGCCATTTCGTATTGAAAAGCTCAGGGACTGTATCATTATGATGGAGCTAAGAGCACCTGGCTAATTCGATGTCCGCAGGACGGTTCAATCAATCACCACTTCTCACTAAAAGCTACTGATTCCCATTACAAGATGCGTTAAGACATGATACAAGTTCACTTCACCACACAAGGACTTTTCTATACCGGGAAGCCACTTTAATATATTTCTGAGCTAGAAACAAAATCAATTTGAATTGTTCTCTAGTGAATCCATACCCTGTTAATAGCGGCGCAGCCACATTAAAATTTATTAGTAGGGAAAAACAATATTCTAAGTCTATGAAGGAGTCAGTTGTTATTTTGTTTTTGTTTTTTTTAAGTGACCAGATGAAGCATCTAATGGTAATGAAAATCAGACTATCTCGAGATGCCTTAAAGTCAGCTGGGATTACTCCATCACAGGTCTAAATTTGTCTGTGAAGGTACAGATATTGCCTTATTAACATCCTCATTTAAAAGAAACAAAAAGAAATTACGCATTCTGAATGTTCAAAAAATAGAGTCAATCCTTTCCCCCCTTCATTATACTCTCATATATTCTTAATGAAATTGATGTTACACAATAAAACTCACTATGTCTGACTGTGGTATTACTGCTGCTATTTCAAAGAGTGGTTTTTTAAGATAGAAAACAATCCATTTTTGGACTCTCCATACTTGCATACCAATTGCACACCATTGGAACCGTGCAACTAAGAACATAAGTCTCGCTTTGAAGCTACATTTGAACCTAGCCCAAAAGAAGAAAATTCATAAATCTGCTTGGATGGTTCCCTAGCTTCAGCAGTCTTTAGGCAACCCACACTAATACTGCTTTAACCAGCTGCATAGGGCATGGCCAGGTACTGCAAAATGATACCTCCCTGTTCCTGGCCAACCATTCACTAGGAGTGGCTTTTGCAATGCCACTAAACTTTGCAAGACCCATCACCGTCTTATGCCGTATGATTTACAACAGCCGGGTTATCGAACACTTAGAGGAAGACCAGGTCTTACCAGTGAAACACAGCAGAGCTGTGGATCGTACTCTGAAACTCTTTTTACCTTTTAACACTTCCAAGAAGACGCTATCACAATATTTAAAGGCAATATATACCGCGCAGAGGAATACAGGAAGTGCTTTCTATCTTCTAGACCCGTATTTCCTGTTCTGACTAACAGCATCTCCCGATTAATCCTTCTAACTGAAGGATGCCAGGAATTCAAAGCACATGCTCTGCTGCTGCTACTTTGTACAACCCAAAGTTACGTGAAGGTTTCAGAACCCTAAGTGCTTCCTCAAAATATTCGTGTGAAACACTGATGAGGTTTGAATGCTGTATCAAATCCTAAAGACTACTGGGCAGATCCATGTTTGAGAAAATACAGGCCCAGTCCACCAATGAGCGCCTCTGAGGCCAACTTGCCTTATCTGCCAGGGATTTGGGGTCTGGGGGCAGTGGGGTGATGCATACTCATGTTCAGGGAGTTACTAAAAAGGGGGGTAGGGATAATGGCTTGTCCTTGACCCAGCAGAGTATTGGTCACCCTTACAGTGTGGTATTTCCTTGTTAGTTATACAGTGGTACCTCAGAAGTCGAACAGAATCCATTCCAGAAGTCCATTCGACTTCCAGAATGTTCAGAAACCAAGGCGTGGCTTCCGATTGGCTGCAGGAAGCTCCTGCAGCCAATTGGAAGCCGCGGAAGCTGCGTCAGACATTTGAGTTCCAAAGAACACTTACTTCTGGGTTTGCGGCGTTCGGGAGCCAAAACGGACAAATACTAAGGTGTTTGACAACCAAGATACGACTGTACTCAGTTCCTGCACCTACAGTATCCTAGAGCAGGTTTGGTTTAATGTTCAATAATGTGATCTTTATTCAACCCAGTTGTACATGTCTGTGTATCTATTTCAGCCCTCAGCTAAAAGTCTGTTCCAGCTTGTTCTACCAGTTTGGGTGGCATTCTTCATCTTCCCAAAGGGAGGGATAAATTCTGTACTGCACATTCTGGGCATTTTCCAATTTGAACTGTAGGTGAATTCTCATCTAACTGTTAGACGATCACCCACAAATTAGAGCATGAGGAAGGCTGATGTGACCTCAATCTGACATACTAGTCCCAGACAGACATTGCCAATTACTATCTTGATTATCAGGGTTATCGACGCGGCAGCCCTTGATTTTCTCCCTCAAGAAATACTGGAAGATTGTTCTGCTGAGTTTTGGTACCGGCTAAGTTATTTCAGCTTTATATGTTTTAGCACGCTCATTTTCAAAGAATTAAAATGCACAGAATTTTGACAGATTAGTTGTCAATTTTATTTTCATGTTTTATGTTTATTTTCTTGTGTAGGTGAACCCAATTATGTTTCATTTTGGATACCAAACGTATCTGTCTATGAAATTTATGCTTTAGTTTCCTTCATCTTTTCTATTCAGATGCAAATGGGCTTATAATTTAACTTACAATTTACGTAAAGTAACTATAGTAATGAGATAGTTCTGTGATGACACACAAGGCGCTTAAATTATTTAAGGCTATTGCATCCAAAGGATTAAAATTATATGTTGCAATCTGGAGGCTTTCCAATAAAGCAAAATAGCCGATAGTAAATTAAAAGAACAACATGTCAACAGAAATGGCTGAATATACACTATCTATCTATCTATCTATCTAGATGCACAGGCTTCAAGGTTACCTTTTGGGTAACTGCTGGGTAAATTTATGAATAGGTTTCAGAAGTCATTGGTTAGTTTAGGGGAAACACTGGTTGGTTTCAAAGTTAGGAATCCATAAAGGATGAATCTCAAGAAAACACTGAATGATATCCCGAAATGCAAAAAGAGAAGGAATCCATACATTCTGAACAGGAGGGGTCATAGGTGTGGACCCCTAGGGGCCGAGGTGGTTTCAGCCCCCTGAATGTATTTTTCAGAGGGCGTTCAATTTTCAGAGGGCGTTCGGCTCCACCCCCTGGCTCCTCACGACATCACGCAGCCCTCCCCCCCCAAATAATCCTATGAAGAAGCTGGCACCACTGAGAGGGGTGAATTAGATGAATAATGTGGCATGCTCATTATTTTTCTAACGTTACATTGGGAGAATAATGTGGCATGCTCACTGTAAGGGAGGAGCTCAACATAGAACAGATCAGACTATTGCTCCTTTAGCTGTGTACTGAGAGCCAGTGTGGTGTAGTGGTTAAGAGCGGTAGTCTCGTAATCTGGGGAACCGGGTTCGCTTCCCCGCTCCTCCACATGCAGCTGCTGGGTGACCTTGGGCCAGTCACACTTCTCTGAAGTCTCTCAGCCCCACTCACCTCACAGAGTGTTTGTTGCGGGGGAGGAAGGGAAAAGGAGAATGTGAGCCGCTTTGAGACTCCTTAAAGGGAGTGAATGGCGGGATATCAAATCCAAACTCTTCTTCTTCTTCTACTGTCTGCATTAATAGACAATAGTTCTCCAGGGTTGGAAGCAGGGGTCTTTTCCAGGCCTACCTGGAGATGTCAGTAACTGGACTAACCCCAGTTACCTGGGAGTAAGTCCTACTCAATTCAATACAGCATACTTTTAAGTAAACATGATTAGGAGTGTACTGTGTGCCACTGTGCAGAATCATATCCAAGGACTGCCAGCATGACAGTAATCTCTATTCTGTGAGAGGGATGAAGAAATGCTTGGTTTTTAATACTAAAATCCTAAACTATTCTTATTTTATTTTTTGCAGGAATGCAAGCGATTCAGGCTCAAAATAAATGCCCTAGCTTCCAAAACCTGATTCACTGCTGTGTATGTAAGGGTCACAATTCTAGAGCGTTAAGAAATATTACAGAATGTATTTTACTTCTACCTGTAACCAAGCAAGGAATTATCAATGTAAGTGAGGAAAATATGTGGTTTAAAGGGGCTGGCATCCTCGCCTCCAGCTTAAGAATAGAAATGGCTCTTGCATGTAAATTGTAGAGGCTCGAATTTATGTTGCAGATTTCAACACAGTTGAAATGACTGCAGACTGTGTGTGAGAGAGGTCTTAAAAATAGCACTTGGAGGGCAGCAGTGGCAGATGAGCCAGAGTGCTGCAAATCAGGATTAGAGTAATATTGCATGTAGGTATGTTATATCTATTCTACGCATATTTACTCCAAGCCACTAAAAGTCATTCCCATAATTTCATGCACAGAACTCACTACCAAAACCTATTATGTTAGCAGATGGGCATCTATCTATCTATCTATCTATCTATCTATCTATCATCTATCATAACAGTCATACTTATGTTGAGAAGTGAATTGATGCTCCCAGAAAACAAAAACAAAAAATAAACCAAAGCCTCACTTTCTATCAGTCTCCCATATCTCCAAATCAAAATTGTCCAGTGGATTAAGTATATGACTCTGCATACTTAATACTTTCAAACTGAGCCGCTTCTGATAAAACTGTTGAAATCCAAAACAGGAAACAATCAAGCGCTCACTATCAAGAGGAGCAAGGCAAAATTATTTACCAGACAAAACCTGGTGGCTGATTGCCTTTTCATAAGCCACTGTTTATCAAGTGCCCTGTCAGGTCCTATAAGCACACCAGAAACAAAGCCCGGAATAGTGGCGCAAATTTCACTTACAAAAGTGATCTTCGGGGTTGTGTTAAGAAAATTCCATTTTATGCCATATATTGCAGAACAGCTCTGCAAATTTGCAAATACTCAGTGGGCTCGATCCAGAAAGGAGGAAGCGTCTTTGGATCCAGCTAAATCTCAAGCCATCTCACAACAAGTCTTCCCCATTATCTTGCAAGACAAGTGGGAGTTACATACTTATTTCTTTTTCAGTGAAGCTGTCACAATACTAAAGTTTGGAATTTTCACCATATCGGATAAGCTGTATTTTTTAAAAAATGCTTTAGAGAGCACTTATCAAAACAGGAGTCATCCAAACCAATCACAGTAGTTCTAAATGCCATCTCTGATTCACTGCTTGCATCCGTTTGAATATTTCAGCAATTCAGTACGGCTCCTTCCTCTCAACAATAAAGACCCTTTTTATTTTTTAAAAGAATGAAACAGGAGTAGCAGCAGATGTGCTCATCCTGGCAACTGAGAATACACAGGAGTGCAATTCCTTTGCTCTCCCCAATGTAATGATTCATAGACTACACAAAGTGTACTTTACTTTGCAATTCCCTTACCATCATTAACGAGCACAGAACCCTCCCAAGCAGCATACCAACTAACATAATATTTCCGTGCAAATCAGACCGAATGCTGGGAGCTCCCCTAAGGGATGTCCTCAGCACACCTGACACCTGGAACCCACTCAGGGACTTGCCCTGATCCCCTTGCTGGCAGAATAAGCAGACAGGGAGATTTAAGGGTCAACACTCCAACCCAGGAATCGTTACGCAAAACCTCAAACAGCATTGTCCCAATTATTTTCTGGATCCTACTCTGCTTAAACTTCCAGTTTAGCCCCAGATTCTGCAACCAGTAGTACAGGAACCCGTTATCAAAATGTCAACTTATTATCATTAAGGATTTGCTGCACATCTACACCTGAAGCACACTAAATTTCTCATAACTATTTAGCAGGGTTATGCAGAAGGCCAAGCTACTCCATAACACATAAAGTGACCTTGCACTTAGTTAAATAATTGGTCCTTCTAACCCACTGTGACATACAGCTTTCCAGGGTCTCAGAGCAGAGGTCTTTCCAATCTACTGCTACCTAATCATATCAACTGAAGATGCCAAGGTTTCCACGCAGGAATGTATGCATAGCAAGTGCTCTACCACTGAGCTATGGCTCCTCCCACAAGCTGCCATCATCATCATCATCATCATCATCATCATCATCGTCATTTATTATTTATACCCCGCTCATCTGGCTGGGTTTCCTCAGCCACTCTGGGCAGCTCCCAACAGAATATTAAAAACACAATAAAACAGCAAACATTAAAAACTTCCCTAAACAGGGCTACCTTCAGATGTCTTCTAAAAGTCAGATTAAACCTCAGCCTGGGAAACTTTAATACTCAAGAGTTCCTACAAAGCTAAAAATTGAACCATATTGCCCTTGAGTGTGCATATGATTTTTAACTACAATGCATGTTAGCACCAGACACAACAAAGATGCATAGAATCTACCAACTCGGATCTGCCTAATAACTATTCCACTAATCCTTGGCTTTTTTTTTTTTTTTTGCAGCTGATATTACTCTCAGTAAATTCTCAACTAACTTGAGTAACCGCAGTAAACCTGCCACAACCAGGAAATTCAAGTTCCACTAGCTCCCAGAGAAAAAAGAAGAAACAAGAAAAGTGTGCATATACGCTCACTTACTGTTGGTTGCATAACGTATGACGGATGAGGCATCCATGAAGTACTCTGAACCTGTGTATCAGAAAGCACTATATTAGCACAATGGTGTAAAATAAAAATAAAAAATCACACACCCAAATTTGGCAATCATCTTGCTTTGAATAAAATACATAGCAAATTGAAACTTGCTGTAGCACTTTGGAAAATGCTGCAGCCATATTGCTGCAAGTTAATGGATGTAATTTCCCCCCAGGTATCATCTATAGATTTGTGTTTTCAATCTTAATAGCAGGGCCTTGACAAGATTGATGTTGTGGGCTCAGATGCATCCTGCAAACTGCATGGCAGCAATTCTGATCATCCTTCTGGTCTCCAACGGTCCACCTTGCAGGTAGGAGCACAGCTGCAAGGTTGATGCAGGTGGCAGCCCATAGAGAGAAATGTTGTGCGAAAGTAGAGCCTGCCAAAATAGCTGTCAACCGTCCCTTATTTGGTGGGAAAGTCCCTTATCCCAGCACTGTGTCCCGCTGCTGTCCCTTATTGATGATGTCCCTTAAATTTCCCGGGTTTCAAAGGAAGCAGCTCCTCTCCCTCCCTCCCTGCTGGCCAGGGAGGAGGGAGGCTCCAACTGTGTTGCTTGGCTGCGTTGCTCACCCAATAAGGAGTCTAAGAACAACGGGCGGGGGTGGAGCTTGCATGCCTTGTGCCGATCAAATTGGCCACGTTGCCTGGGGACTCGCCTTTGCTCAGTGCTTCCCAGCAGAGAGGTGATGGTGGTTTTCCTTGCTGCATCCCCTTTGCCGGGTTGCTGTGCTGTGGGAACCACCGCTTGAGGCTTCGTTTGGCTGCTGGCTGGGCTTTCTGCCTTTGGCTTGGAGGGGCTCAGAAGTTGAACATACCTGTGCCTGGAAAATCCCTTATTTTGGCTGCTGACCCCTTATTTTTGAGGCTGCTTGTCCCTTATTTTCAAATCTGTAAGTTGACAGCTATGCTGATAAATGGGCAAGCAATGCTACTAAAACTAACAAATAATGCTGAATATTGCAACTAAAATAGAGCCAGGGCAAGTTTATGTCAAAAGGGCATATTCCCCTGGTTTATGGACTACTTGACTCACAACTTTGTTCTGAGTCAATGTACACAAAAGAGATATACACACAAACAAGTGTACTACTGACAGAGGCTTTTGGTGTTTGTGATAAAATTTATCGGCTTCAATCAAAGCAATATATTACAGAGTTAGACAATCAAGGGACAGTTTTCACATTACATAAATGGGCTTCCAGGAAAATCAATCAACTCAAGAGAATGATAACTAGCATTTACTCTGGAATAATTAGGATGTTCTTGAGCAAGAAATGTGCACATCCTATGTTGACCAAATCCTCTTTAAATTAAAAACACAGTTCAAAAGTTGAGAAGCATGATTCCTAAGTAACCTAATTAAATTATTATTGGTAGGAAGTTAAAAGTTCAGTAGCCTTTCAGAAAATATTCCAGTTTCTCAATGAATACTGTCACTGCCCTTAGGTCACAGGATAAATATTTTTCAAAGAACAGCTAGAAATATAGGAAACTGTCTTATATCAGGCCTATAGTCCAGTGTTGTCTACTCAGAAGTGCACTGTACTCACTGTTTGTTGATCAATTTACAGAGCTCTTACAATAACACAACATATAACAGAGGAGAATGATTCTACAGAGCCTGAGCAAATCGTGTTCCATAAGGGAGATGATCATAACCCCCAAAGTATGTCATTCATGTCAATTAGAAATCAAGCAAAATACTCTGGTGACATTGCAGCCTTCCCATTCAAGTTGTCTGAGTCAATAAGTATCAAAGTTCACTCTGACTATTGCTCTGACAACTACATTTCCTTTGGTGGCATTTTTAGTAAATGTTTCAGATTTCCCTAGCAATTTTGCATTGTAGAAGTGATAATAGAATATGAATAACTGATTACAAATAAAGTAAAGTAACCACAACTTGCAGTGTGTGTGTGTGTGTGTGTGCGCGCGCGCGCATTCCACAAAGGCTCTTCTTTTTTCAAATACTGATCAGCATTTAGGACTACAGGTTATCAGGCGCTTGCCACCAGTTGGTATGAATTCTCAAAAGGGGATGATCCATTTTGAGGCAGCGGTAAAAGTGATGATTTCGAAATAATCGGCAAATACCACCAAGTGAATTTCAAGCTTGGCTAGGAAGCATTGCCACTTGGTGATGAGAAATGGAACTGCACGCTTTCTTTGAACAGGAAATTTCCTTTCCAAGTTCTGTCTTTGCTAATTCATTTGATAAGTCTTCTACAGAGGAAACAGTCTGCGCCCTTCTTTTTGCCTTTGTGGATTTTCATCCATTTAAATGTATATCTCAAAAGGCATTTAAACATAATCTTCTGTCTTCCTTTCTTGAAAAAACTTTAAAACCTTTTAAGTTTACACCTATTCCTTCTGGGTTGTGTACTCATTTTCCTTTTTTTTAATAAAATATTTATTGAGATTATGCAAAAAATTACACATAGAGAGAAAACAAACAAAAACTAACAAACACAAGCTAGCAAGCAAGTTAACAAAAAAGCGACCTGGAAAGAAGGGGGGGGGGGGAGAACATGATACAAAATACAAAAAACAGATAACTAAGAAATAGGAAAAAGAAGAAAGAAAAAATATTTTAAAAAAGAATAAATCCATTTTTCAGTATCTTTAAGCTCATTTGCTTATTTCCTTGACCTCCTCACACCTCCCCTTTTGTATTCCCGTTTTCAAAGTCTTTTCAGCAAATCCTTACCCTCTTTCATTTATCTTTACTCTGTATCTTAACCTATTATAACTATATATTGTGTGTACTCATTTCCCCCCTCTCGGTTCTGTTTGACAAATACTTTCCCCCTCATTCCACAGAATCTGTTTTAATTCCTCAGATGTTTCAGAAACAAAAGTTGTTCCCCTGTTTCTGCCCATTGCGCTCCGTATCTTATCTACCTATTTCACATAAAATTATTTTGCTTTTATGTACTGCCATAACTCCTGAAACATCCTTAGGCAGAAAATTCAAAATAACTTCCCTAACCTCTTTTGAATAACCCATATTTCTTCACTGCCTTTATTTGTTATTATCAGACTTCATAGCCACCAAAGCTGCAAGATTTGTATCTTACCTGCCCGCCTTCCCTAAAAACAAATTAGAACTTTTACGCTATATATTCCCTTGTGTTCAGTCACCTCATCTATTCCTGTGATTGACATCCTCTTCTGCTGACACTTTTGTTTATAAGAAATCCTACTATCTCTACCTCTAGCTTCCTTGCATTTTCTTCAATATTATCCTTCCTCTCCTAACTATCAACATGGCACTGTCCCTCTGATATACTTAGAAAACACAATCTCAACAGAATCATCTGCGGCTAAATAACAGAATTCCCTTGAGGAAACATATGGTACTATCTCTAATATGAGTAACACCCAGAGCAGGCTTATGCAGTTCCGTAGCACATGAGGCTGCCTTTGAACATTGCAATTGTTCAATACAACAACCAGACTACTCACCAGAACGGATTGGTCAGAAAACCAGTCAACCCTGTGCTCCCCCCCCAAAAAAAATCTTACTTTCTACCAAATGGACTGAATACTTCCTCCCAAATGCTTCAGCTGTTCAGTGAAAACTATATTTGGTATTGGGTGCAAACGCTGTAGTTTCCGCAGAACAACTGAGGCACCTGAAAGGACTGCTCGTGGTTTTCATTTCAGACTGTAGAAAAACTTTGTGGGAAATAAAAATAAAAATGTTTGTCTCATAATTTTTAGAGCATTATAAACAGGCAAATTTGTATTCCAATGCATGTAACTGTGTGAGCTTTGTCAGCCTCTGTAATTGGACCCTTCATTAGCTTATAAACGTGGGACCCTAAGTATATTAAAGCCCATCTATTAAATAAGCTTATCTATCTATCTATCTATCTATCTATCTATCTATCTATCTATCATCACAATTTCTGCATGAACTGAACTTGAACAAAATCAGTTGTCTCCTTTAACTCCCATCAGTCCCTCAATATTTAACTCCTATTGCTAACAACTGATTTATTTATTCTGTGGTGTTTCTACTCTTTTCTTATCTCATACATACCTGGTGATGGACAGTTATTTGTATGACAGTTATTTGTATGGCCTGGTGATGGCCAGTTATTATTCTACACATTAATAAGGGCTATTTGATTTGGCTTTGCATGTAGGAAAAGGAGAATCACTGGCATACAAGTCAGAAAACCAGAATATAATCTAGGAAAGGGTTACCTTTTCCTTTTGTTCAAAGTGGCTTTTGTCAAATATCCTTTTTTTAAGGCAGTATGTGCTTTCATACTCAGGGATACAAAAAGCTAACAAATCTTTCTACGCTCACCTAATAAGCATTTCCGTAATCAAGAAGTTATATAAATCCACTGTCTAAGAAACCCCTGGTAAACAAAGCATATTCTACAATGTGCTCTTATTTCTCATATCATACACAGGACACATAGATCCATTAAGACAGTATCTAAAGAAATGTGAGAAAATGTTGCAGGACTGACTGATAAAATGTTGAAGGTAATGTAAAATATAGCATTCGCTTTAAAATAGCCAAAATGTGTTAGTTCGGAAGAGAAAACTTAAATTGCACTGCCACCTATTGTTATGGGTGAACTATCATGCAGAAGAAAGAACTGTGTGAAGTTCTAGACTTTCTTCTGGGCACATGGTGTTGAGAAGGCTTCCTGGACTTGAAAATCATGAAGGTGGGGGAGGTCCTTTTCACTCCCATGGGAATGGTTTCCTCATTACTAGGCTCCCAATCCAGACTGGGACCCCCTGGGTGGTTCCTTTCAATTTTCCACTTGTAGTATGGCCCTCTGTTTCATGGAATTAAAGGTAAAGGGACCCCTGACCATTAGATCCAGTCGCGAACGACTCTGGGGTTGCGGCGCTCATCTCGCTTTACTGGCCGAGGGAGCCGGAGTACAGCTTCCGGGTCATATGGCCAGCATGACTAAGGCGCTTCTGGCGAACCAGAGCAGTGCACGGAAATGCTGTTGACCTTCCCGCTGGAGTGGTACCTATTTATCTACTTGCACTGGCGTGCTTTCAAACTTTTAGGTTGGCAGGAGCAGGGAACGAACAACGGGAGCTCACCCTGTCGCAGGGACTCAAACCGCCCACCTTCTGATCGGCAAGCCCTAGGCTCTGTGGCGCCACCCATGTCCCTTTCATGGAATTAAGGAGCCATGAAAAAAGAAAAGTGCAATTCTCTGGTAAGAGCTATGCAGAATGTTTGTTTTAAGCAGTGACAGAAGTTGTTGCAGGAAATATTGAACAAAACGTTGCCAGATTAAGGCAGCACAGTAGTCAGGGTGGAAGATACCCTTGGGAGTAGGGAAGCCCAGAATACATTATGTTGATAACACAGGAAACATTTTTTAAAAAAAGTTTATGATTGTTTATTACAGCTCACCACTTTTTTTCTTAATGCCAATCTTCATGTGTGGTGGAGTAGTTAAGAGTGCCTGACTAGGACCTGGGAAATCAGGGTTCAAATCCCCGCTTGGCCACGAAGCTCACCTGCCTTGGACCAGTCTCTACCTCTCTGCCTAACCTACTTCACAGATTTGTTTGTGGGGGGTTGAAATGAGGAAGAGGAGAATCCTGTGCACCACTTTCAGCTCCTTGGAACAAAGGTGGAATATAAATGCAATAAAATAAATACAGTGGTACCTCTGGATGTGAACAGGATCCGTTCCGGAGCCCCATTCGCATCCAGAAGCGAACGCAACCCGTGTCTGCGGGTCGCGATTTGCAGCTTCTGCACATCCGTGTGACGTCATTTTGACCATCTGCGCATGCGCGAGCAGCAAAACCCGGAAGTAATGCGCTCCATTACTTCCGGGTAGCCGCAGTGCGCAATCCGAAAATACTTATCCCAAATCTACTTCAACCCAAGGTTTTACTGTAAAATCAAGGTTTTAGTTTATGGGTACTTTTAAAGAGAAGTACATCTCACTGGGCAGATATAACAAACACAGAGTGAAGCGTTAAAACCCAAAGGAGACAAAATGTATTCTGGCAACCTTCTACCCATTGCAAAAGAAAACATCCTATGTGTGTTTTGGGTAAGACTGACTGAAAATAAAATTAAAAAAGAGATTTATCTGAAAAGCTGGTTGAAATATGACGAATGCATAATAGGGTTTATTACTTAAAGTACACCTAGATCTTGAACGCACTAGGAATTTTAGAACAAATATGCACATATATTTTAAACGCTACCAAAACAGTTTATATAACAGCGTGACTAAAGTGTGCAGCAATTCACCATGCTGGCATGCAAATCACAAAGACTCACTTAGGGATACGGGAGGGCACATGCAGTTCCAACATACCTGATATGTAGAGACAGGGGAAGCAGCAATGAATGGCGTGATAGATGTCTGTGGAATCATGCGGTTTGTAGCAATGCTGTACGGTGAGGAATAAAATCTGCAAACAAAAAACAAAACAAAAGGGAGAGTCTTGAGGTGATGGGCTGACATGCTGCAATGAACTGTTTCATAGCCATTAACAGCCAAACATAAACAGGAGTCCTGTTCCCCACCCCACAAAAAAAGAAAAGAAAAATAGCAACCCAGTGCCTTTTTCTTTTCACATGTGTTGGTCAAGAAGCTGGGAACAGCCCTAACTGCTGCAGCTCACTAGATCCACCACAGCAGGGTGCAACACACACCTGGGCCAGAGGGGGCATGGATTGGCTGCAGCCTGAATCACTGACACAACACCCACCTGCATCTAAGGCATAGGCAAACTTGGCCCTCATATGTTTTGGGACTACAACTCCCATCATCCCTAACCACTGTTCCTGCTAGCTAGGGATCATGGGAGTTGTAGTCCCAAAAATCTGGAGGGCCAAGTTTGCCTAATCTAAATTGATTGGGAAGATGTGGGAAGAGAGGCAAGCAGAGGCAGCAACAAATGATGGAGGAATAAGGGCAACATTATCACAATCTTGGAAGCAGCCAAGAGAGTTGAGTAGAGGTACATTTAAGGCAGGGATTGCTAAAACAGAAGACTTTAAGTGGAGCATCTGCACAGTACTGGGCAATGGAGAGGAACTGCCTATAAAATGTTGGCTGGTGATTAAAACTCAATGAAGCTTCACAAGAACCCTTAACAAATGGCGTAATGGATTTGTCAAGTTGCTTCAACCAACTTGAGCAGACTTGAGGCTCTTAAGTAGTTAGACTGCTACATTTTTTCTGGGCTATAGACAAGAACCGTCGATTCTTTGGATCATGGCCATGATGTTGGGAGAATAACAAAGAAAGAGAGAGAGAGAGAGAGAGAGAGAGAGAGAGAGAGAGAGAGAGAGAGTTTATTTTATTACTCAGGTTTCCAGCAACTTTAAAGTCAGATGCCAGCTAAAAACTACAAACTTTCAAATACAAGAGAACCAAGACCTACAAACTTTCTTATCTAATTCACATCTTATCTAATTCACTTGTTGCCTGCAGTTCACAACCCAACTAACACACAGCTCCTTTGGAGGGGGGGGGGAATGGGATGGGAACGCTATGTTTGAAATATAAAGAGAATGGAGGGTGCCATAGTTTGATTGATTTGCAATCCCTATCAGATAGAGATGGATAATTAAAACTATTTATTAAATCATTCTTGACATGGGAGCAGAATTAAATTACGCCTTCCTACTCTGCTTCTTATGACGTCAACTCCAACTGTAGAAGCAAAATGTGTTTCTTTTGGGGGTGGGGTGGGGGTTATTGGGTTGTTGTTTTTATTTTGATCATGTCTCTTGTGGTTTTCTATTTTGATGTTATTCTGTGAACCACCCTGAGACCTCCAGGTATATAGATTCAATAACAATAATAATAATAATAATAATAATAATAATAATAATAATAATAAATGGCAAGGTGTGACCTGTGCATATGTGAGAGGCTGAGAAAAGAATATGCTGGAAGTTCCGCAGGGCATCAATGGCTGCTTCTGTTTGAACCACTCGCCTGTGATACTGGAAATCCCTCGCCCCAATGAAGGCCTGGGAGAGTTGTACAGCGGTACCTCAGGTTACATACGCTTCAGGTTACATACGCTTCAGGTTACACACTCTGCTAACCCATAAGTAGTGCTTCAGGTTAAGAACTTTGCTTCAGGATAAGAACAGAAATCGGGCTCCGGCGGCGCAGCCGCAGCAGGAGGCCCCATTAGCTAAAGTGGTGCTTCAGGTTAAGAACAGTTTCAGGTTAAGAACAGACCTCCGCAACGAATTAAATACTTAACCTGAGGTACCACTGTACTTGAGGAAGGGGAGTTTGCTGCTTCCCTCCTGTAAAACCTTAGCAGGAACTAGGACCATGTCATGTTTGACTGCGTAGCAGAGTTTACTCATCCACTTGGGGAGAGCACAGAGGGAAAAGCTGATGTAATAATATAATAATACCTCACCCATCTGGCTAGGTTTCCCCAGCCACTCTGGGCAGCTTCCAGCAGAAAATTTAAAAAATGATAAAACGTTTAAAACTTCCTGATACATGTATGCAGCAGTCAGGAGGACCACATTCTATGGAAAGTATTGGGGAAGAGATGCGACACAATCTGGGCTTGCTGTATGATGAATCATAGAACTGTGGTGTTGGAAGGGTCCCTGAGGGTCATCTAGTCGAACCCCCTGCAATGCAGGAATCCGGCCCACAGCCGTCCCTGGGTGGGGGGCTTGAACCATTAACCTTCTGGTTAACAGCCAGATGCACTTACACCTTGCGCCACCTGAACTCATATTTTGGCCTATTGCTTTGGAACTAGTAGGTGACTATCCAATGGAACGTTTCAGTGATGATAACCATTTGTTGACTACAACTATTATTATTAATCGAGTGAACTTCTGTAGCCACTGAACTCTTCAATGAAGTGCACTACTGCTTAATTGCAAGGACTGAACTATCAATCATAGAGAACTCTAGTCATGATTTACTGTAATCATTTGAGTCTTTTATTGAACTGAGAATGGTTTAATTACAGTTAGCAGATCTTCAAAGGTTGAATAGACAAAATAATTGAACGAATCCAAATGAAACTCACAAGTCTTTGTTCTGGCAACAGATGCATAATTAAACAACCTAATTATGTGCTGTATCAGTTGGTAACGGATTGCTAAACCAAGTTAACTGATGGGTAGAGGAAACAGCTCTGATTCCCAGATAGAGATCTTTCAGATTACTTAACTATGTGATCCTTTTTAAACTGGAGATTCCAGAGACCAAACCTGGAACCTTCTGCGTACATGCAAAACATGTGCTCCACTACTGAGCTTTGATCTCTCTCCAAGTGTTGATGATCACTTTTGTTGAGCAATAATGATTCACTAACTATTGATGGGAAATCGAGGCATTTCTTCAGGTTTTTATGTCAAGCGAAGAGCAAAAAGGGTAGTTTCTCTTCTGAGAAAATACACTTTGAGGCTCAGGAGTAATTCCTGAGGAGTTCAAAGTCCAAACTCAAGGGGAATCTAGGCTATCCGGAAGAACAATTTCAAAGGTTTAAAAGGATTTGACATTCAGATGTCCAGCTGCCATTGGATTAGCCTAGAGGGCTAATGCAAGTTCAACGCATTAAAGGACAATGGCTAGAGATGTCTCTGCAATCGGCATCTGCAGAAAGGAGGCTATTTTGAGGAAAATGTGAAATGATGACCTTTTTGAAATAAAAGGTAAAAAAAAAATTGAGGTTGTGATAGGTACACACCCATAAGCACAGATGATGTGTCTGAATGAAAAAAAAATGTAGCAATGAGACATTCCCTATTAATTTAATATTTTTAGAATGAGGCTGGGTCTCTGGAAACAAGATGTAGAGGAAGAAGCTTTGTTGGGCCTTATCTATAGTTGAACAACATTAAACAAAGCTTGTTCTCCCTGAATGAGGGCACGGGTTGCGGTGGGGGGGGGTGTCTGCCAGGCCAAACCTCTGTTGCCAGGCAGGCTAAATGGTTATGGCCTGAAGCAACGATTGGATGACCGGGTTGCTGGGGCAAATTGCATGTTGCAAATTGGGTGGGTGGGACCTTAGGCTTTAAATATTGGGGCTCTCTGCTTCTGCTTTCTCTTTCGCAGTGTGCATCAGATCACCCGCCCGCCCGCCCGCCCTGTGTTCCGGTTGACCTTGCTTTGCCTGTCATGAGGTCGTCTGCCTTGGGGCAGGGGCCTAGTATGAACTTTGCCATTTGGCTGATTGGCTGGTGCCATCTGGTTTTTGCCTACTACTTAGCAATTCATCACAACTTGTAAGGTTATGGTTAGGCATTGGTCATAAAAATTGGTGGAAGAGGCGTCAGGATAGGCTGGGCCTGCCCCTCCAATGGTGGTGGAAGGGAATTCCGTTAAAGGAATCCTGGGGCTTGTCACGATTTCGTCCAATCCCTGAAATGGGACCAGGGCCGGCAAGCCTTGGGGAGCAGATTGGGTGAGCGGTGAGGGACTGACACTCAGCTCAACTGATCCCCAACATTGTTATCCCTTCACTGGCTTCCGAGGGAGTTTGGATAGTCAGTTCTGTCCCAGGCGGGGGGACAGATAGTCATAACCAATGCCTAAGCAACCACTCACAGATTATGTATTTTAATAAAGTTGTGGCCCAAAATTTTATGCCAAAAACCTTAAACTAAAATTATGTGTGAATTGTGATTTATTTTGAGGGGTGGCTTGGGGACCTCCACACACAACAGAGGACGCCTGACTGATTTTACACATTTGACCAACTTGCTAAAACAAGCTTCTCCCTCTGCTTTTGTTTCTAGCTCAAATAAGAAATTTCCTTCTAAGGATAATTAGCCTTTGTCAGTTAATTCTATTTCTATATTACGGCCCATTTTTTCCTCTGTCCTTTTCTTGAACTGAACAGCAGCTATACATAACAATAAATAAGACCTTGTCTGTGAACATCAAAGGACTAATCTGCCTCTAAAAAGATGGAAAACTGCAAGGCTAATGAGAAGGAAAACGTTGGTATTATCTGCCTCCATATTAAAAGAGGTGGTAGAAAGTCACTAAATTAGAGAAAATGTATTTGGCAGAGAACAAAAGGCCTATATAAATACTGCAAATAAATAAAACAAAACTTTTGCCTGGAAGAGTAGCTATAATGATGAAGGACAGGTTATTCTGGAACCCTGTATTACTTATTAAAACAGATGGTAGATTTATCTTTCAGTGAAATTTGCAAAAAATTATGATTCAGATAGCTTCCTTTGTCAATATAAATGTTTGTATATAAATTTTCCCTCGGCTCTTCTTGCTGGCCCATGTAGGACCAGCATGGATAGTTGGCCCAGGTGAATATTTGACATTTTCTCCCCTTATGGCTTTGATCTATAGGCCACCAATAAAACGAGGCTGCATTTTAAGCTGCATTTTAAACTGTATTCTAACTTATATTTTAATCAACTGGGTTTTTTAAAAAAATGTTTTTACTGTATTTATATTCAGTGTTAGCCACCCTGAGCACGGTCTTGGCCGGGGAGGGTGGGATATAAATAAATAAATTACTACTACTACTACTACTACTACTACTACTACTACTACTACTACTTTGTAATATATGCAAACATTACAATAGGGGGGACGGGCTTTCTTTTGAATGGTCAAATTATGTGCCCCCAAATAGTTCTATTTGTTACAATATTACTAATGAATTACTGTCTTTTTCGCTCTATAAGATGCACCAGACCATAAGATGTACCTAGTTTTTGGAGGAGGAAAACAAGAAAAAAAATATTCTGAATCTCAGAAGCCAGAACAATCCCTCTTGCTGTTCTGGCTTCTGGGATAGCTGTGCAGCCTGCATTTGCTCCATAAGACGCACACACATTTCCCCTTACTTTTTAGGAGGGGAAAAGTGAGTCTTATAGAGCAAACAATACGGTAAGTTATAGCTTTCCTTTCCTTGGGACCACATCAGTGAGGCCAGGAGGCAGGTCTTGTCAACTAGGCAGCCCAGGACTTCCATACACACTTGCTGGGAGCCTGAAGGGCCCTGCCTGCTCCTCTCCACTTGGCTTGGGGTGGGGCCTGACAGGCTCCATAAAGGACCACTGCTGCTGCTGCTGCTGGACAGAGAAGGCTCCATTTTTTATTTTTACACTGCTTTTTTATCTATGTCATTTTAAATTGTGATTGATATTGATGCTGTATTCTTAGTTTTAGATTATATGATTTATATGGAAATTGTTTTCCATTTGGTTGTGTACTTTTGTATGTGTTTTATTTATTGCCTACGACTTTTGTTATACAGTGGACACTCAGGTTGCGAACGTGATCCGTGCGGGAGGCACGTTCGCAACCTGCAGCGTTCACAACCTGCAGCGCAGCATTTGCGCACCCGCGGGTTGCGACTCAGCACTTCTGTGCATGCGCAAAGCGCAATCTAGTGCTTCTGTGCATGCGCGGCCGCTGAAACCCGGGAGTAACCCGTTTTGGTACTTCCAGGATTCAGCGGTCTGCAATCCGAAAAAACACAACCTGAAGCATCTGTAACCCAAGGTATGACTGTATTGGTAATTATGTAAATCTTGTCATGTTGTAAGCCACCTTGAGCATTGTTTTACCTATGGGAAGGCGGCATACAAATAAAATGATGATGTTGTTGATGATGATGCTCCTCAGAAAGCTCACTTCGCTGCTGCTAACTCAGCGGTTTGACTTCAGCCCTGTAGGCGCAATCCATTGGCTCTCGAGACTGACGGATGCCAACAAATAAATCCCTACTGCACTCCAGTTCTCTTGATCACTTGATAACAAATTGTCTAATAGTTAGCAATAATATATCGTCCTTGTTGTTCCACTCTCAGTATGAATTGATTTATAGTCTAAAGGTAAAGGGACCCCTGGCCATTAGGTCCAGTCGTGGCCGACTCTGGGGTTGCGACGCTCATCTCGCTTTATTGGCCGAGGGAGCCGCCGTACAGCTTCCGAGTCATGTGGCCAGCATGACTAAGCCGCTTCTGGCAAACCAGAGCAGCGAATGGAAACGCCGTTTACCTTCCTGCCAGAGCGGTACCTATTTATCTACTTGCACTCTGATGTGCTTTCGAGCTGCTAGGTTGGCAGGAGCAGGGGCCATGCAACGAGACCAAGTAACGGGAGCTCACCCCGTCGCGGGGATTCAAACCGCCAACCTTCTGATCGGCAAGTCCTAGGCTCTGTGGTTTAACCCACAGCACCACCCGCGCCCCAGATTTATAGTCTACATGCATCCAAATACATAATTATGGGAGGGTGTTTAATTTTTCCAATTATTAATATTCCTTTTAAAAAAACCTTAATTTTTGTTCAATTTATTTTAATCTTTAATAATATTAATAATAATAAAATACCCCACCCATCTGGCGGGGTTCCCCCAATCAAAGAAACAATCAAAGAACTAGAAACTTCCTTAAAAACTTTGTGTGGTTATTTATTAATTACATTTATTCACTGCTTCTTAAGAAAAAGCCCCAAAGCATCTTACAAATTCAGAATGCAAAGATACCATAAGCTGCTTATAGAATTTCTCAAGAATAACTAGACATTGCTGCACAAATACTGTCTGAAAAAGGAAATGAAATAGTCCATTTACTAACTAATTTGGAGAGGTGATATAAGAAACCAGAATCTTAAAAGCCAAATCTCCCTGAGAGATTAGGATTTTAAAATATGGATTATATTTTTGCCAAGAAGAGGTGGTCACTGCTGACTCCTTAATACACAGTGATCAAACTAGTTTATTAATAGAAGAAATCTACTAATATAGTTTGATCAATATTATCAATCAGCTACACTTTTTCTAGGCACACAGAAAGAATATGACTAGGTTGAATGGAATTATCTGATACATAAATTGGAATTATTTGTTTTTGTTTGGGGTTACCACTATCTGTAAGGAAGCCTCTATTAAAATATGGGCTAATACTTATCAAATTTCTCTCTCTTGAGGCAAAGGGCAGGTATGCCCATTGCACTCATAGGTGTTTGCACTGTGCATTCAGCTGTTTGAAATAGCAGTAAGAAATAATGCTAAAATGTGGTGGTAGGAAAATGTATGTTAATAGTAGTAGTAGTAATTTATATGTTGTAAATCTGAGAAAATAATGCAGATGACATATTGTATTCAGTGCAGGACAAATAACATGAAACATGTACCAAACCATATTTTATAACACATGCCATTTTATAACATTTATATTTCATAACATAAAAAATAATAACGGTTGTAACAAAATGTTAAACACCAAGTCTATTTCCAGTTTCCATTAAAAATATTCAGGAGGTCTAAATTTGTTGCTGACTCTAGATCTAGCAGAATTGACAGTGCCTGGTGCATAAAGTTTGCCCTTTCTGATTAAATTTCTGCAGGATTCAAATAATTACTGTATTTTAGTGCCAAATCAAACAATCTCACCTAACACATTCAGGACCTTTTCAGTGGTGGTTCCCTGTTTGTGGAATGCCCTCACTCGTGAGGTGCATGTGTCTTCCTCATTATTGACTTTCAGGAGAAATCTGAAAACATGTATTGCCTTCCATTAGTGGCCTGGAACCTATTTTTTCCCCTCTGTAAACAGAAGGAACCTCTTTTCAGGAAGGAGAGTTCCACACAAGTAAAGAGTCCTTGTGTAGGAGCAATTCTCATTATGTTAAAAGTCACTCCTTCTGTTCATGAACTGAAATCTCAGGATCCAAGCTACAGAATCCGCATAGAGATGTTTCTATTTGAAAAAGCTATGGTTTTGCAAAAATAAAATATTTAATGGAATGTAGTCATTTCATACGGTGATTTACTTAATGGAATGCTGTTTTCCATTTCACAAAGTGATTTGTGTTGCCATGTGCATGCAAACTGAGGAGAAATAAAGTCCTCCCCAAAACTCAGGTACACAAAAATATTCTTCTTTGGTTCCCATATTTTCAAATTAGATCATGCATTTATAGTTAAGGGGAAAATATGGTCATTGGTCTGGTAGACAAAATGTATACATTATTAATGATATTGGATACCCCATCCCATAATATTAAAGAGGACAAGAAAAGAGCCTGCCCTGCAACATCTCCAGTACAATTTGAGAATGGAGTTGAAAACACTCTTTCGGAAAATTGCGAGTTAAAAACATAGAGGAAGGTGATTATAAAATACCAGTGACATTTGAGTCCATGTATGTTAAGTAAAATTTAAATAAGGATAACTGCTGAAGCTAAGAACACGTTAAGTCAAATTTTGTTAATATGTATTTGGACTTCTTCAGCTAACAGCCTATATTGGATAAGAAATTTAAAATGTAATTTAAGAAGTTACAGGATAATATTTACCAACAGATATTGTTCTGATGCTTGTGAGGTCTCTTCAACAAATGAATAACTATCATTTGGAAATGGTAAGATTTCCAAATATTTTTCCAAATATTTTTCCAAATATTTTTAGATTGTGTAACTATTTTACTGTCTGATTATTTGATTGTTGTTAGCCGCCCTGAGCCCGGCTTCGGCTGGGGAGGGCGGGATATAAATAAAATTTATTATTATTATTATTATTATTATTATTATTATTATTATTATTATATGTTTACTTACTGCAGTATGCATATGTTGCTGCATATTGGGGAGGAATTGATCGGTCACCATTGCTGGATTGGTTTTTCCGGATCTGGGATCTTATATATAGGCCTAACGTTGTAATCATATACATACTGACTTGAGAGCATAGTCATGTTTAAGACTGCACTGTAACGATTCAAATGGGAGCACTCAGTGGGACAATAGGGTTATTCAAAGATGGAGTTTATTAATCACTTATTAGAACTACCTGAATGACAACATCAATTCATATAAGCCTGTTCCATGCCCCAACCTGATACCCTCCTGATTTTTTTAGACTATACCTCCCATCATTCCTGACCATTTGGCTGATGTGAGTTGGAGGAACAAACCTCTTGGGAGAGGCTGGTTTATTTTCTCTTGAAGTCAGTGGCGTAGCGTGGGGGGTGCCAGGGGTGCCGACCGCACCGGGCGCAACATCTGGGGGGGGCGCGAGTCCAGAGGGAAGGGACAAGTTCCTTCCTCCGCCGGGCTCCCCGCCGCCACCGCCAGCCTTGCGCCCTAGCGCGCGCGCCCCCCGCCGTCGCTGTGGCTGCGCTCTGCTCACTGCTCGCAGGAGGAGCAGCCGCTGCAGCAGCGCCGCCACCGACGCCTGGCCGGGCACGGGCAGCCTCTGCACCCTGCCGCCGCCGCCATCCCCTCGGCCCAGCCACAGGCGGCGGCTGCTTCTGCCTCCATCCTCCTCCGGGCAAGCAGCGTTGTTTGCGCAGCAACTCGCAGGTTAGGGGTTGGGGGGGCGCAAATTACTTGCCTTGCCCCGGGTTAGGGGGCGCAAATTACTTGCGTTGCCCCGGGTGCTGACAACTCACGCTACGCCGCTGCTTGAAGTTTAGAGCTTACAGTTAATAAAAGTAAGCAATTGGGCATTTAGTTGTGTTAAGATGGGGACAGTGGCAGGGAGAAAAAGAAGTCAAAAGTAATCTGACAGAAATTTCATTTCAGTAATAAATAAAAAGAAAGATTTCAAAATATGCGTGGCAAGCATACTAGGCTCTGGGAAGGGGTGGTGGAGGAGGGGAATTAAAGAAAACAGCAATAAATTTCTGTTCAGTACTGCCTACACACTAAATGCTTGACAACAAATGTCTGTGGTTTTAGCTTTCAAACATAGCTGAGTAATATTTTGCAGGTGTCCTATTTATGAGGTAATGAATGAGGAGATAGGAACATTTTACACACCACTGGTGCTCTTTGGTCATCAAGCAAGAGCCTTTTATTTTTTTAAAAGTGGGTTCTGAATGCATTTATATTTCATTGGCTCACCAGGAATATTGGCGAGTTCTCTCTATTTCAATAGCACACCTGTGTTGGCCACTAGGAGTGGACACTGGTTCCCTGACAAATTTTGGTTTTAAGTACATAAGCAAAATGAATCTAGAGATGCTAAATGAAAATGATCAGTACATGATTATAGTACTGGGATTTATAGGGCACTCAGTTTGAAAATGAAATAAATGTAAGTAAGCCTGCAAGTAACCAGAACTGTGTGTTTTTGCTCTTTTCTGTTCTAATCCTTTCCATCACATGGACAATATTTCCCCCTAAGAGGTTAAAAACATTGCCACTTAGATGGATGCAATGTAGATGAAAGACTGTAAGAGGGTAAGAAAGTATACCAAGAGGGAAACGTCCTACTTGAACCTCCCAATACTCCTACCTGGGAATAAGCTCTTCGTGAATCACATTTGATGCGACTTTTGAAAAAATGGCTTGCTTAAGCCCAGGACTTGATAGGCAGCTAACCATTTCCTTTTCAGTTAAAGAGAAGCAGTTATCTAAATAGCATTTAAGCCTGGAAAATACATACTCAAGCAACAGCAAGGAGCAAAACACACACACACACACACCACATGTCTCTCTCAGCTTTCATGTCAAGGACTTTTCACCGTAATAACTTGCAAATGCTCTCTTATAAGACTTAAGATAAAATAGGTATTCAGACACTCATGCAGCTTCCTAAGCTTTCAGGAGGAGGAGACAAGATTTCGTTGCTTAAGGAGAATTCAGTGGTCTGGTAGGAAGGACATAGTACTTGGACGTAAACAAGTACTTGAACATAGTACTTGGACGTAAAGAAGTTTTTTCCTTTATTCGTTTCCTCTTAGAGAATTCATCTTTTTTCCTCTTCCCTCAATTTTCCATAGCTCTAAGCCACCTTGGTTGGGTTTTGGATTTCTTTTGGCATTGAAAGGTGAGGAATACATACATTTTAAAAATTCTTCCTCACTCACTCGTAATTATTTCTACCAAGGAACGTTTAGAAATCCCATTTCAGACCAATGGAGAAGCAAAGGGATCAAAAGTTAATTCCCATTATCTCCTAGGTTGCCTGTTTTATAGCTTATACAATCTTTGTAAGAAGTTAAGAAGACATCCGAAGAGTTGGTACACTGGAACCCTGTCCTGTCTTTCTGGTTTCTCCAGAGCTTTCTAGTCCAAAAGAAAGACAACTTACTGCCCTCTTCATCTGCTGCTTTCTTAGCCTTAGCAAACCTCAAAAAAGGCTCTCTTCCATCTCTCACAGCAGCTAACTGCTCTGACCTTTGCATATTCTCTTCTAACACTGCTTCTGATTGACTCCACCAAATCTCACAAGATCATACAAGATCATACTCCACCAAATCTCACAAGATCATACAAAGGGCGTGGGTGACATTTTTCTAGCCTAAGGACCACATTCCATTCTAGGCAAAGCTTTCAGTGGCCACATGTCAGCGGTGGGCAGAGGCAAAAGTGGACAACCTTTGTAAATTTTTTCTTTGTACAGCAGGCTAATTTTACACACACACCTCTCAATTCTCTATCCAGGTCAGCAAGCAGCATTATAGGAGTTCAAAGACATGAGTGTTTATCAAGACACTCAAAACTGGCTACTTTTCTTTTTAAAAAATGTATTTGATAGGAAAAACAAATAGAATTCTCTAACTTCCAAATGTAAATTCTACCTTATTGCTAGAAGTGTATTGTTCTTTTATGATGTAAAGTTATGCTTCATGCTCTTAAAATGTTGTAAGCTGCTTGGATGTTCCTTATGTGGCAAGTGGCTAATAAATTGAATAAATAATGGTGAGGAAGATGATCATCTTAGCAACATGAGATTTACAATTCAAGCAGCTAGTGATAAATACATCTTTTTCTATATCCCAAACTGTTCTACTACAGCAGCATTTGTTATGCTATTACAGTAGTCCTATCTACAAACATTTTAGCTATGACAATATTGCTTTCAAACATAAATAAATGCCATTTTCCAGCTAAACCTTTAGACCCCCGTCTCTCTTCCCATTACTCTACCATCATATCCCATCCCCCCAAAAAATTGCTCCTAGTATTCCTCCTGTCAGTTCTGTTACCACTTGCTCCCACCCTCAACATACCAAAAGGGGTTTTCCTTAGTCAGTCCAGGGAAAGCTCCCATGTCAATAAAGTGTACAATTCAAAATTACCTCAAAAAACAAGGCATCCATTTTCAATCAATCACAGAACAACTAAACGACAAAACAACAAGCCCATGGGATGTTACTACTGCCCCAGAAAACACTTCATATTTTTTTTTTTTGTCACTTGAGAATTTCATTATTTTACATCAATAGCAAGAGTAAGTGCTCTGTTTCACAAGCACCAGCTGGATGTCTAAATGCTATGAGAACTTATTGGACCGGGCCCAGGACATTGTTAGTATGAAACAAAGCAGCTCACCCCCTCTGCCATACATGTAGGCTCTTCTAACTAATAATGGTTTCACTTGTCTCTTTTAAAGCTCAAAAGGTTTTGAAATCAGGAACACTCAATATCAGTTGGAATTGGCATCCAGACGCATAATCCCAATGAATTAATAGACAAGAAAATACTCTAGTTCATAAAATGTGTTGTGGGAGTGTAAGGTTCCTTGTATGGCAAAACAGGAAAAAAGGCATAATGAATTATTTTTAAAAACCCAGTAAGTTCCACAATCTGACATGGCAGACTTTAAAAGCATGTGGCTAGGGTGGCGCTGTGAGTTAAACCACTGTGCCACTTGGGCTTGCCGAACGAAAGGTTGGTGGTTCGAATCCCCGCTCCCGTTGTTCGGTTCCAGCTCCTGCCAACCTAGCAGTTCGAAAGCATGCAGTGCAAGTAGATAAATAGGTACCGCTGTGGCGGGAAGGTAAATGCCGTTTCCGTGCACTGCTCTGGTTTCACCAGAAGCGGCTTAGTCATGCTGGCCACATGACCCGGAAGTGGACAAACACCGGCTCCCTCGGCCTTTAAAGAGAGATGAGCGCTGCAACCCCAGAGTCGTTTGTGACTGGACTTAATTGTCAGGGGTCCCTTTACCTTTTATATGGAGTAACACACCTGACAGGAGATCATTTATTTATCTGTACCTACACTCCGCAATCGTAATTTTGTTCTTTGATATACTAACATTTTGGTGTATATACACAGGCTACAAGGACAGATTTACAAACGTCCTTAACAAGATAACACCTGGTTTACAACAGAGTTCTTCAGGACACATTGCTGATAACTAGCAGGCAACTCACATATTTCAACGTCTACATCACAGAAGGAAGCCACGGTTGGGAAATGCATCATCGCTTCTCCTATACAGGCTGTATTTCAGTGCCAAAAATTTCACTACCACTATGTCTTTATGAAGTTGTACAACGCCAATGCCTCATATTTATCCTCAGAAATAAACATTATCTCCTTGCATGGCATGCCCATAGGTAGTTCTGACAAAAAGCTCATGAACAATATCCCTGGGCTAACATAAAGCTTAAGTATTACCAAGCATTATTACATTGGAGGCTTTCATTGCCGTGATATCAGATTAGAAATGAGAAAGATGAGTTGGAGCCAGCAAGTCTGTTTTACAGTAACCATGCGCAACCCTTTCTGTGGATGACAAGGCAGGGAAAGATGTCATCCGTCAAGTTCTCTAGAGAGGGCTGTGTGAGAGGGAGCCTGTGAGACTGCTGAGAGGAAAGAACCATCATGAATCAAAAGCCCAGTACAACCTCCAGTGTCTTGGAAATTCAAAGGAGAAATTCTGAGGCAGGATTCTGGTGATGAGATCTGCTGATAACCCTGCTTGGAAGTCACCAACCCATGCATGGAAACAACCAAAAATGGCTCCCACATACATGTATTGTGTATAAATAATAAATTATAAATCATTGTTATAAATTATTATTATGATGCCTACTTTATGTGCACATGGAGAATCTCTCTCTCTGACAGAACGAGAAGCCAATGTGAACTGCGATGTTGTCATGGAGATTGTCCACACAGGAAAATGTATATTATTGAGAAGCTTACAATTTTATCTCAGTCACTCCCCACGAATGGGAGTACTTGAACTTTCAAGGGAGCCATTACTCCAGTGTAAAAAATGTTTCTCTTCAAATGAGTGGATCTTTCTCCAAGAGGGTGGAGGATGGGGTTTGGGACATTTGCTAGTTTTTGCTAAAAGATGACCAGAAACACCTTTAAATGGTTGTTTGGAAGTGTAAAATGCACTGATAAACGCTGCCTGACAAATACCAAGAAGAAGAAGAAGAAGAAGAAGAAGAAGAAGAAGAAGAAGAAGAAGAAGAAGAGGAAGAAGAAGAAGAAGAAAGACCTTTGGTATGAGGGGCATTCAGGGGAGAAATGATCCTTCCCTAGTCCTGAAGATAATTTGAATATGTATGCATCTTGAGTGAAGGAACTAGGCATACTGAGGGAACTATCTACTGCCAAAACATATCTGCTGTCAGGGAAAGAGAATGACTCCTTCTCCAGAGAACGTACAAACCTACGTAAATCTGCAGTTGCCAAATGGATATGAGAAAAGGCTTCACAGTCAACTAGATGATATGAACAACAGGATGCAAAAAGGGGGGGAAAGAAAACTAGCATTTATGTTTGACAAGCTAGCTTAAATTTGTTTTCAACAGCATTTTTGTGGGTGACTTGTTCTTTAAATGTTTTTTTTTTTGCTGCTGGAAACCAGTCGGGGGCAGGGGGAGATCATGGTGCTGTGCAGTATTTTTTAAATAGTAAAGTATATGCTACTTACCCATTCTGAATAGCGGCCGTGGGGTCATATGTCAAGGCCATGCCAGCCTGTACACAGTTAGGGGGGAAAACAGAAGGTTACTCTTTTTATATCACACATACACACAACAACCAACGAAAAAGGGGAGAAATTAGAGAACCCACTATATAATCCTTTCCCCCCATTTTTTTGACTTAAATTGACTTTTAGTGCTTTTAAAAACTTGCATTCTATTGATGTCAGTTTCGTGCTGTGCCAAACGCTGCTTCTATTTTCACAAAAGTCTTCATTCACCATAAAAGAGTCATTGTTGTTGTTGTTTTTCTGTCTCTCTTGCCAAGAGCGGAGGAACTTAGAAGAAATGTTGTGGTGTCTGCGTGCAGGTTGCGCTTCACAAATGTGAGTGGTGCCTGGGTGGTCTTTTTCCGCTTTGAGTTAAAACAGAAAAAATCCCGTGCATGGCTCTTTATAAAACGGTATATCGTGGCAAGCCCTCCATGGCTGACAATTTCATCCCCCAACGTTGTGTGACTGTTGTTGGACTCCAGTTCCCATCAGCCACAGGCAGTATGGCCAATGATCAGGAATGATGAGGTTGGACTCCAGGAACCTTAGGAGGGTTGCAAGTTGTAATATTTCTCTGGAGTTCATGAAAGCCCCATTTGTGCTTAGAGGGGTTTGAGGTTCTTTGTACAAAGCTTATATCCTAGAATCCCCATGTGGCTACAGAATGGTCTTTCTAGGAAGCAGCGCCAGAATGTACTACGTTATATGAGGAGCTCATAGGTGCAGGGAGAGACATCAGGAATTGTGGTGTTTTTTTGTAATGAAGTAGAAAAATGACCATTTGGCCACTTCATTCATTCAGTAAGCAAAGTGCAAAGTTCTCTCCTTCACTCTCCTTGCAAACCACTTGGTTCACCTTCACCCTCTTGAATTGCCCCCAAAGATGGAGGTGAAAGATGCAACACCATGTAGATATTTTTATTCTCCAAGAAATAGGATACAATCGCCCGGTAAATGTGTTCTGTTTATTTCCACTGATTTGCACCTTCTGTGCTGTCTGTTATTTTATTTTTCTTTAGTTGAATGTGTCAAGCATTTAAAATGCTCGGTTTAGAGCCCATGATAGCAATCATGCTTTTCTGTATTGGAGACTTTAATCCTGTTGTGGATCAGAGCCATAGCTAGGTGATCTTATGCCGCTGGCAGAACCATCCAGATTGCGCCCCCTAGCCATGGACAAATGAACTCGTCTTGCCACCTCTCCTCCAACCCCCCCTCCACCCATTCAATTCCTCACACACTTCACCTTGTAATGAATTCTTTCACAGAAAATCCACTATTTATTTTTTTAACCAATTTTGAGGGCCCCCCTCGCCTGCACCCCTGGAGGGGGCCTTTCTCATCACCCCCTAGCTGCAGCCCTGCCCCTTATAGACCATGACTAGGATACAAACTACAACAGTTAAATGGTGTAAAATGTAAGTTGGTTCACATTTATTTCCTTCTTACAGACAAATGATCAGTTACTAAACCAGAAAAACTATGTTGAGACACAATAATTATTAGGCCCGGGCAGTTATGTTCAGTGGTACTGTAATGATAACATTACCCCAATGACTTGGGATGTTGCTTTTAAACCAGCAAAACGAGATAAAACCCAACGCTGGTAACAGCAACCACTGTTGGACCTGACATCGCAAAATACAGTTGTGCTACATTTTACCCTGTTTATTCTGCTTACTCAATGAGCGGGGTGTTCAGATCGTGTAATAATGTTTAAAATGTAAAAGGAATCAGAGGAACTGAGTGTCAGCTCTTAATGCCAATTGTGGGCCAATCATCCAATGCAATCCATACCATTATTGGTTATTTGCCTTTTGACTGACAGTGCTGACTGGCAGAGCCAGTGTGGTGTAGTGGTTCAGAGCGGTGGACTTGTAATCTGGTGAACCAGGTTCTATTCCCTGCTCCTCCACATGCAGCTGCTGGGAGACCTTGGGCCAGTCACACTTCTCTGAAGTCTCTCAGCCCCACTCACCTCACAGAGTGTTTGTTGTGGGGGAGGAAGGGAAAAGGAGATTGTGAGCCGCTTTGAGACTCCTTAAAGGGAGTGAAAGGCGGGATATCAACTCCAAATTCCTCCTGTAAACTGATAGACAGTGTGTCATCAGAGGTCTATACACCTTTTGTATGCTTGTCTCCATCTTCTTCAGTTGGAAAAATAAAAGCAAACAGCCTGCCTACTGGTATGAACTTGTAATTTAAGTACAATGTCAGCCTGACAAGGTGAGCCATACAGAGGAGGATGACTGGCACACATAATGACCCAAATAAATGAGATGGACTATAACTCGAAAGCCCAGCCAGAAAGCGAGATGCCAGGTAGAAAGTAAACAATAAGGATCTGGAAACTAATAAGCATGTGGTAGACACATAAGGAAGAGAAGAGGAGAGCAAATGGGTCACAGGAATTGTTTAAAAGTTGTTAGAAACATGGGGGATGATTTGGCAAAAAAAGAAAAAGAAAATACTGTAAATAAACAGAAAGAGAATAAACCTTCCTCATTGTAAGTATTCTGAGCTAGAAGCTCTTTGAAGAAGAAAAGGATGGAGCCAACAGTCCAAATGAGATTTGGTTTAAACATTCCTGTAGTAAAATAAGCTTTACTCAGTGGGTGAGTTAACTTGGCATTAATCTTTCTTTTGATAATTTATGACAGTTTTAACTTTAAAAAAAAATACTGTGTGATTGAAAGGCTTACAATTTTTTTAAAAAAAACATTTTAAACAATAAATCAAACATTTAGACATAGCATGTTATGAACATACAGCTGTACGTTCAAGAAATAAGATGTTCTCCCCAATGAAACACGCTGAGAGACACTCATTTCAACGTATATATTCTCACTGATATTCTATGAAAATAGTATTTCTGGCTTCTATTAAGGTTGTGTGTGCAGTTTTGAGTAAGACCTGTATGGGACTGAGTTAGGCCAAGCCAAGTCAGCTCCAAATCCACAAACATGTTTATATAAAAAATGGTCCAGGAATTCAGAATTCTTTCCTAGCAGTTATCCCCTGCTAAGCTCTATTGCCTCTTACTAGGCAATCCCTAGGATTACCTTTGATGCTGACACCCTTTTTTGAAAATGGCTTGTATTTAAAACCACACTGCGCGTAGCTGCAGAATACATTTCAATGCACACTGCATGAAAAATAAACATGACATTAATGGAACCAGGGTATTTGATTTTAATACAGTGACTGTTCCGATCTATTATAAATGCTTACAGCTGACATTTCCAATACCGGGTGCTCAGAAATGGTAGCCATTTATGTTAACATTAGAGAAGCTTGATGAATTTGATCTTTGTGAATTAGGTTGTGAAGTAATCTGATCTTAACGCCTCGGACTAATGTGCTAACTGAAATATTACCACCCTTCTGATTTTGCACTCTTCCAAATTCTCCTCAGCTCAAAAAAATTCCAAAATGCATTTAACGAGCATATTTTAGGATACAAATATTTAGAAATATGTGTGTGTGTGTGTGTGTGTGTATTTGTTTTATTTATTTTTATGTATTTATATGCATTATGTACATATTTTCATTTTAAGAAATAAAATAAAAATGTACATCAAAGCAGAATCAGGAAGAAATGGATTTATGAACACAAAATAGGCACACGTCCTGAACTGAACCATGTTCTCCTTGTAGCTATCACTGCTACCTGCTAGCTCATTGCATGAGAGAACAGGGAACCAGATAAGAGAGGCAGCTGGAGAGGGTGTCAAGGGGCTCTGATCCATGATGGACCTTTTGCCAAGATGTCATCAGGCACATAATGATATCAACTCTTGATGCTAGCCCTAGCAATAATGAAAGGGGAAAGGTGTAGGCTCACTGGGAGGGGGAGCCATTCTTTCCATACGCATCTTATTCTGTTCCTCACTAATTTTGCTTTGGTTGAAGCATAAAAACAGCAAAAATTAACTAAATACTGAAGGAGTTAAGAAGCTTGGAAAGATTAAGCCTACACCCAATCTGATGTGAATGTTATGAGTCCTTAAAGATCTTTTCCAGCATTTGTTATCTTCTGATTTGTACTATTTATTACAGTGTCTCCTGACTGTCTCAAGGAGAAACATTGCTTTATAGATGCATCTCCCAGATTAGCTCCAAATCACCTGGTATTCCAACCGAGGGCCAGCAAAATCCCCAAAATCTATGCTCCATAGGTCTGAGGACCTGCAAGTGAACTATTTGAACTGACACAGCTAAACATTATGGCTGTGATCCTGAATGTAATTAAGTGGAAGTAAATTCCAAGGAAATCAACACGACTCAAGTGCTTAGGGTTGAGACATATGGAAATGTTCTGCCAGGATTTTCTGTTCTATTTCTCACTAGCCTTATTTCTCTCCCTCCTATAGACCACCACTGCTTATTTTCTGACTCACTACAGAGCAGGCATCCATAGTATGCGCCAATATTCATGATGAAAGAGAGAAGTTACCAGAGATACCAACCAGAAAACAAAAAAATCAAATCTAGCCTGATTTCAAGGACAAGGACCCTAACCTATCTTCACCCAGGAATCTTGTTGGCTCAGCCCCATAGGAATGCCCATTATAATAAGATAAGCATTGTGAATGTGATTAATGTCCCAACATCGTATGAGAGATCATTTGGTATATTTTGGGTCAGAGGAATGTGGGGCCCTTCAACTGGGGCCAATCTGCTGGAGTTCCCAGGTCCCTTAATAGTCTTGTGCATAGAGCCAAGAATAAAAACTCTGCCAGCTATCAGACTGAATCATTTCTGTCCATAGAGGACTATGGAGCTCAATCCAGTATTACCTGTCTGCTTGGAAGCATAAAACAGCCTGTGTCTGAGATCTGAAATACACCCAACAGAGACCTGCTAATCATTTCTAAATGCCTGCTGCTCGGAGAGAGAAAAGGATTGGCACCAGGATCAGAAACTTTGACTTTCCTGCAGCTATTGACTTTACAACCAAGTAGGGAAATCCCAATCTCCCAAATGACCTCTGTATATTTCTCTCTTTAAATTGCTAGAGGGCATTGAGTAGAAAAGTAATAAATGGTAGGTCAAAAATGAGAAAGTTAAAGGAACAGTTGTAAGAAAAGTGTGTGTGTGTTTGTTTTAAGAATAATTCATTTTTTCTTTCCATGTTTGAGCACATACAGTACATAGGTTTGCCTCCTGATTATTTACAAAGGAAGCCCTAGCTCTAGATAAGCGTATTAAACGTGGAAAAGAGAGGGGGAAGAATGAAAGAAGCATCTGTGATCCCTTATCTGCAGTAAACTACTTAATTTCATCCTGGTCTGATCTCAGGGAAACTCATCATCAGAGTTATATGACCGGGTTGCTCATGACTCTATTATTGCAAAGAGATCAGTCTCCAAATGCATTATATAGGCTATTGCTGTGGCTCATTTAAGTCCATTTTCTACTTAGATGTATAATTTCAAAAAGCCAATGTAAGAGCAATGAATCTTTTGCTCTTCCTAATCTAACTTATCCAGTTTTGTCAAGTATGTTTTTAAAATCACAGTCTGATTCTTTGTGGTCTAAACCACTGCGCCTCTTGGGCTTGCTGATCGGAAGGTCAGCAGTTCAAATCTGTGCGATGGGGTGAGCTCCCATTGCTCTGTCCCTGCTCCTGCCAAACTAGCAGTTTGAAAGCACTCCAATGCCAGTAGATAAATAGGTACTGCTGTGGAGTTTCCGTGCGCTCTGGTTTCCATCATGGTGTCCCGTTGTACCAGAAGCGGTTTAGTTATGTTGGCCACATGACCCAGAAAGCTATCTGTGGACAAATGCCAGCTCCCTTGGCCTGAAAGCGAGATGAGCGCCACAATCCCATAGTCACCTTTGACTGGACTTAACCATCCTGGGGTCTTTTACCTTTTTACCATATCTTTGAAGGAATTTTGTGTAATATAGCACCAGAATATTCACTATATATTTCTAATCATTTCTTATAAAAAGCCACTGTACATATGTTGTCTACAGATAAATAATTTCAACCTCAAGTTTTAAAATAACACTATTTTCAGTCAAATTTATCTGCAGCCGAGATCAATATTCAAACTGGAAATACAGCACGTAGAATTTTCTGAATATTCATGGAGCTGCGTTTGAAAATGAGGCAGAACCTCAATTCGTGCAAAATGCACCTGCCTGACTGCTGACAAGTGTAAGGTGACTGGATCATAGAACACCAACTCTGTACCAGTTAAATTGGCTTGTTGTATGCTTCCAAGCTCAATTCGAAGTGCTGGTTTTCACCTTCTTTTTATGGCCCAGGATGCCCATATATTAAGGAAGACCTCTCTCGTAAAGTTCTAAACACCAGGAAGAACTTTCTGACAGTAGGAACTGTTCAACAGCGGAAAAGACTCGCCCGGGAGGTGGTGGACTCTTGTAGGAGCCAACTCCTAGGGGCTGTGGGGGCTTCGGCCCCCACAATGAAATATTTGAGGGGGGGTCAGGCCCCCACAAAGTTGATGGGTATTCCCCTTCATATAGGGTGTGTCAGATGGCAGTGGTAGTTGCTCGTGAGTAATCAGTCAGGACTCAGGCCTGTCTTTTACAGGTGCAAAACTATTTACAGTGCAGAGCCACAAGTTCATGTCTGCCTCAATCGCTAGCAGAATCCGGGAGTGGTTGTTTCCGGGACCTCCCCCAACATAAGAGTTTCGTCACCCCCAGCCTTTTCCTTCCTTCTTTGCGTTTTACACCTCTGCGCAGGGTGTGCGATGGAAGGGGCGTGCTTCCCTCCTGGCTGGCTTGGCCAGGAGCGGTGCTGAGGCTCCCAGCAGCATCCTCTGGTCCTTTCTTCTCTTCCCCACTGGAGGTGTCACGGCTTTCCTCACCACAGGAAGAGGAACTGCTTCGCAAGATTTTCGGAGGTTCCCTGTAACCCAACTGCCCCTCTGCTTCCCTACTCTGTTCCGATGGCAGTACCCTGACAGGGTGTGTGTGAACTGCATCATGTGATTGATTATGCAGGGCGGGGCTTACCTGGGCCCTCACAATATTTTATTCAAGTTGTCATCGCTGTGGACCCTCCGTTCTTGGAGGTTTTAGGCAGAGGTTGGATGGCCACCCGGTTGAGATTCCTCCATTGCAGAGGGTTGGGCTAGAGTATCCTCAGTCCTTTCCAACTCTACACTTCTGTGATTCTATGAATCTACGAACCCACCCAGACCCTTAGATCTTCATATGAGGGACTTCTCTGTATCCCTCCTCTGAGCGCAGTTCAAAGGGTCATAACAAGGGAGACGGCCTTTTCAGCTGAGGCTCCCCACCTGTGGAATGTCTCCCCACAGAGGTTGACCTGAGACTTTTAATGCCAGGCAAAAACTAACCTTTTCCCACGCCAATGATGGACCAAATTGGTTAGGTTTTGTTAATGTGCTTTCAAATTTTCAAGACATTGGACGGCTGGTGGGGGGCTGCTTTGAATGATAAAAAGGTTAGTGTTTTATATGACTCCCCTTTTTATGGTAGAATGAATTTCTGTTTTTGAAAAAATGTAAGTCACTTGGAGACCTTCTTAGGTAACAAGTAACTAATATGTTCCAATAATGATGGTGATGGAATTAACAAAACAAAACAAAAAAAACAGGGGACACATTGGGTGAGTGCAAGTGCCTTCTGCCCACAAAAGAACACTTCTGGGTCCAAGGAATGCCTCAGCTTCACAAAGTGAAAAAGAATAGCCATGATGACACATGTTAAGCATCTTATAAACACAAATGCTATAATGATTATGTGCAAGAAACTTTGTGTAATGTTTGAAAGTGCGGTGAGTAGAAAAAAAGTAAACACTGAGATAACACTGTCCCTCTCATGTACAGAAAAGCTGCAGAATCGAGTTTGGAAGCAGAATTAAAGTAAATGATCAAACCTTCAATTCTAGCACGCGGGGGGGGCACCTAAATTGTGTGTTTGGGTATTTGATTGATTTTGGAATTGATATTATAATTTGGTATTGATAAAATGAGGCATATATTGGATTATTGTTCTTGAAAATTAATAAAAAATATTTATATAAAAAAGAAAAGCTGCAGAATCCATGAGCATACGTAGTGCAGTAAGTTACCCAAGGCACAATAGCGTGTCAGCATTATTGACCCAAACCCTAGTGTGCAACCCAGTAAAGTTGATACGATGGGCAGCAATGGCATGTATTGTGTGAACACAGACTATCAGGGTTGTGGACCCTACAGAAGCGTTAGACTGGTGACTGGGAGCTGCCGCTGAGACCACATAACACTGGTCCTGAAAGACCTACATTGGCTCCCAGTACATTTCTGAGCACAATTCAAAGTGTTGGTGCTGACCTTTAAAGCCCTAAACGGCCTTGGCCCAGGATACCTGAAGGAGCATCTCCACCCCCATCATTCAGCCCAAACACTGAGGTCCAGCTCCAAGGGCCTTCTGGCAGTTCCCTCCCTGCGAGAAGTGAAGCTACAGGGAACCAGGCAGAGGGCCTTCTCGGTAGTGGCACCCGCCCTGTGGAACGCCCTCCCACCAAAAAGAACAACAACTACCAGACTTTTAGAAGACATCTGAAGGCAGCCCTGTTTAGGGAAGCTTTTAATGTTTCATGGACTACTGTATTTTAATATTTTGTTGGAAACCGCCCAGATGGGTGGAGTATAAATAATATATTATTATTATTATTATTATTATTATTACTACCAAGTGCTATATAAGTCTGTCTTCAAGTTCTTTCCTGTTGCAGTCTGTCATACCAAGGCCTTCTTGGGTCTTCCTAGCTCAGCAGATTCTTCAGCCAATGTGCCACGAAGGCTCTAAAGGGAAGCTTCTTGGTCTTGGGTCACCAGCATAATGGCTCCTTTGAGACTATTCTTCTTCAGTCAATGTTGTTGCCACACTGGCAATACTTGGGGGATTTATGTTGTAACAGCACACGGCAACTACCTTGTGAAAGTAAGCAACATATATGTTTTCCAGAACATAATCCCTCTTGGTCTTTGTGAGTTACTGGTAGTGCTTAAGTATGTCCTTCTCCAGACTGAAGGTCCATAACGTAGCTGCCAACACTATCAAGCCATATTCTTACTTTGTAAAGGGCAAAATGTGGTTGAAAACTGCTAAATATCTTTAAAAACCACCAGTTATTAGCCATTTAAAACACACACATACAAACAGAAAACATCTAAATTTAAAAATAAATAAATCTGTTTTTGAAATTATATTAGAGACACACCCTTTTATAACCCAAATGACAACTGCTAGGACGCTCCCTTGTTTAAAAATATGCTTTCGCTAATCATTTCCATGAGAATGTGAAATAATTTGAATGAGATTTACTCCAGTGATACAAATGGCTCAATGTGCTACTAAGATTTAAAAAAAGAAAAAAATAGGACCAAGCCTATTTCCTCTTTTCTTCCATACGTACTCTGTGATGCAAAGCACATATGGAGCTCATCACACCTAAATCTTTAGAAGAATAGAAATGAGAAGAAGGTAATTAAAATTAGGCTGTTCTAATGGCCTTGTGGGAAACTAGTACGTCCTAATATTGCATTTTGTTACAACAGAGACAGAGCAAAAATCCTAAGTATGAATAGGTCAAACTTGTTCCCCTTAGGGGAATGTATGTGGCCTTTCATTCCTTCATGCATTTCCCAAAATACAGCATCCTAAATATCAGCAACAGCACACCTCAACTAGGAACAATCCTGCCCAGGTACAGAACGGTGGATATGCTAGCTGTAGAATTCCTTTTCAGATTATATGCCCTGTGTTACAGGCATGTCCTCACAATGGCTTTTTTGTTAACCTCCTTTGTAGTGTGCCTCTAGGAGTATGGAAAGTATCTTTGTAGATGCCAATGACGGAAAGCCAGCTATGCAGACGACTTGATGAATGCAACTCCTACAATGGTCCCATTAATTATGTATACTGCTGGCCTAGTAATGAATGGATCTGTTGGAATAAAATATCTGATTTCCTGAACTAAATCACTTGAGTTGGATCCGGGCAAAGTTCCTACTGAAATCAAGGAGACCTAAGTTAGCCATGATTGCACATTGATTTCAACTAAGTGAAACTATACGTAGAGCCAACTAACTCTCTCATATAGGTGTCCTTTCCATTTTATGAGCATTGCAATAGAAAACAGTATTGATAACTCATCTGTACAAATCTACTGCCCCTAGGGCCCCAATCAGTGATCCTTATGCTAACTATATGTATGTTTGCTCATTTAATACTACTGAGTGAGAACACTAAGGTTAAATGCATTTAACGCATGGTTTTGTAATGCCCTTTCTTAATATGTACCGTATTCTTCGCTCTATAGGATGCACTTTTTCCTGTCCAAAAATTAAGGCGAAATGTGTGTGTGTCCTATGCAGCGAATACAGGCTTCTTGGCTTCAGCGATAGCAATGCAAAGCTTCCCAAGCGCAGAGGGAGCACTCCCTCCGCGCTCCGGAGGCTCTCCCGGCTTCAGTGAAAGGAACCCAAAGCCTGCGGAGTGCAGCGGGAACTCGCACTTCAGGGATAGAGCAAAAAATACGGTATTTATTCTTAGACTCATTTGACCTATTTTGTATTCAGGTCCCCCAAGTCAGCTTCTCAATCACCTCAACCCAAATACCCAAGGCATTACTGAAGATAATGGTGACTCACCTCTCCTTCTCTTGGCCATGGCCTCCCATTCTGCGTGTACTTGCTTTGATTCTGTCGTTTCTTTTGCCCTCCGTCAGCAAATTTGCACAGCAAAGGTTCTGTTGGGGCTGCGAAGAAAGGAAAAGCCAGGTCTGTATTAAGGCAAAGGCAAAGGACCCCTGGACGGTTAAGTCCAATCAAAGGCAACTATGGGTGATAGCCACCAATAGCCACTAATATCAGTGGCTATTGGTAACTGGCTATATGGAAATGTCATATTCAGAAGCACTATGGTAGGGGACAAAACAGAGAAAGGCTTTTGCATGCCTGTGAGCTTCTTGGATGATCTGTAGGCCAGGACAGAAAAAAAGTTACTAGACTACAAGGACCTTCAGTCCAAGGCCTTCCTAGCTCTTCCTAGGTTGATAATAAAATTGCTCAACTGGAGTTGTAGGGTTAGCCATCTATTCTAGTTAAGACATTCGTGGCTGGCATTAGTTAAAGCATAAACACTGCCGCTCCCCCCCTTTTTTCTTTTTGGTGGGGAAAGAAGAGAGTAGACAAGCTTGTCTGAGTAATATGTTTTCACTCTTCCTCTGTGTATCTCAGCACCCTGTGCTTACATATTTGAGTAAGTGAAATAAATACAAGGAGATCAAAGGAGGCTTTTGCCAAACAATCAAATTAGCTTAGTTCCCCCCATTAAATCCTTATAGCTTAAGACAGCTGGCAGATGACCTTCTTTATGCTCCCCAGCTGAGATCCCAGTCTTTCATCATAAAACAGTCAGCACAGCTAATGTACGACTGTTCAACGAATGTTCAAAAGGCTTCAGACCAAAAAAACAACTCCTAACATGCTGGCATGAAATAGTACTGAAAAAGAAAACAAATTTATGAGAAAGACTGAGCCAGCACCCTTTCCCAATTCTTATTCTTCTTTAAAAAAAAAACAAATCAGAGATGTTTACTAATAAAATAAAAAATAAAAACATATTGATGAATGAACAAGAAATATCCTACAAAAGGTTAGATGAGGTATGGCTACAGAAAAACTTAGGTACATATTTGGTGGTCATTTCCAAAGGTAATTTGATATTAGGCAAGAATCCTTAGCTGTATAAAACTCATCAGAGTATATGATCCCCTTAAACCCACTTACAATTTTGTTGGATAACTTTGAGAAAGAATATTCCAAATACACAACATGAATAGGCATCTTGTTAACAGCAGCCAAATTTCAACCGGCTTACAACAGAGACTTGCCAACGTATCACTTATAATATATCTATGTAAATCAGAGTTCCTTCGCATCCTAATTTCCAGGATGATTTATTGGAGAAACAGCTCTCATTTCTGGCGACTGTAAAAAGGGATTTATAAAAGGACTGCTTGATTCAGTATTTTATTCCTTAAAAAATATAATCTGTTTAAAAGTTGTTGGTGAAGGTCATAGCAATTTGTAATATATGTTGTGCTAAGCTTTCAGTAAATTTGATCTCTGGTGACTCTGAATAGAGAATATGTAAGCAAAAATCGGTGGCTATGCTTGAAATGAGTGCTTAATGAAATGTTGGCTAATGCATTGTTATTTTGTAACTGCAAAATCTTCGAGTGGGGAGGGAGTGCATGTTTGTGTGTGCATATATGTACTATTTGAAAGGTTATTGGCCAGTTATAGCCCATGGAGACGGATGTGATGCTATGCCACTCTATATTCCACTGATTGCATTAAAAAGCAGTGGATTTCAATATTTTCCATAAGGTGTGTTTGTGCATGAGCAAGTGGTCTGTTTTTATTTGGGGATGTCACTGAAAGTCATTGTGATAAACTGAATGCGGACAAGTACTACACATATTGTACTAACAATCCTCAGATATATACAGTGGTACCTCTGGTTACGTACTTAATTCGTTCCGCAAGTCCGTTCTTAACCTGAAACTGTTCTTAACCTGAAGCACCACTTTAGCTAATGTGGCCTCCTGCTGCTGCTGCGCCGCCGCCACACGATTTCTGTTCTCATCCTGAAGCAAAGTCCTTAATCTGAGGTACTATTTCTGGGTAGCGGAGTCTGTAACCTGAAGCATATGTAACCTGAAGCGTATGTAACCAGAGGTACCACTGTACACTTCACGCAACAGATTAATTATGTCAATGATGCAAGCTGACACAATAAGTTGGTAATTTTTCAGTATTTATCTTTTCCTGTTTGGACCTCCAAGAGTGTGGGAATTTAGAAATATATGGCTCCGGTGAGTCCTTACATAGAAACAAGTACAGTTGTACCTCGGGTTAAGTACTTAATTCGTTCTGGAGGTCCATTCTTAACCTGAAACTGTTCTTAACCTGAAGCACCACTTTAGCTAATGGGGCCTCCTGCTGCTGCCGCACTGCCGGAGCACAATTTCTGTTCTTATCCTGAAGCAAAGTTCTTAACCTGAAACACTATTTCTGGGTTAGCCGAGTCTGTAACCTGAAGCGTATGTAACCCGAGGTACCACTGTAGCTATAAAGCTCCGATTTCACTGATGTCGTTGCAGAACTTAAAATCACCTTTCAGTGCCAATTTGCTGGTCATACCCCTAGGTAGTTTCGAGTTACAGAAAAATCACAGGTAAAAGACTCCTCAAAGACTGGTTAGCAATACAACAGCTGCTTTATGTTGATGCAGTAGTTAAGACAAAATAATTATTGACAGATTGGTTTCTAATCAACTCTGCGATTCTATGAATTCCAGACAGGTCATGATTTCAAAACCAGTTGGCCAGAAGGAAGGATGGGAAGGTAGTAGCTCCAAGAACAAAGGAAATGTCAGAAGACCCAAATGCCCCACAAGTCAAGCCCCACAACTAAATGGGATGCTATATGCATATCTGCATCTAACAGGCAGGTTTGCATCACCTTCGAGGCTCAATGTTCACAGGATGAGAGCAGGCGCAGAGGAGAAACTAACATAACGTAGAAATAATTTAAATGATACCCAACAGGTTTTACCTGAGAGTGTTTATCTTTTGTAGTATAATAATAATAATAATAATAATAATAATAATAATAATAATAATTTATTTATACCCCACCCATCTGGCTGGGTTTCCCCAGCCACTCCGGGTGGCTTCCAACAAAACATTAAAATACAACAATTCATCAGATTTTAAAAGCTTCCCTAAACAGGGCTGCTTTCAGATGTTTTCTAAAAGTTGGATAGTTGTTAATTTCCTTGACATCTGAAGGGAGGGTGTTCCACAGGACAGGCGCCACTACCGAGAAGGCCCTCTGTCTCACTTCTTGCAGTGAGGGAACTGCCAGAAGGCCCTTGGAGCTGGACCTCAGTGTCTGGGCTGAATGATGGATGTGGAGATGCTCCTTTGGTTATACAGGACCCAGGCTCTCTTATTTTAATATAACATTTGTGTCCATATGCTTTCCTTCTAAGGTTGAAACCTATGCTATACACATTAAAACATTGTTTTAAAATATGTTGTTGTTGTTGGTACCCAACCCATCTGACGGGGTTGCCCCAGCCACTATGGGCGCTGGAGTCAACATCAAGTACAGCTGGTGCCTATTTTACCTCCTTAGTGAAGTCTCCACCCCATTCCCCACACCTCTGTGAAGGGGCTTGCCACATGAGTCTAATGGTTTTTCCACATCACCACAAAAAAAGGGCTTGCGATAGCATGGAAACGATTGCTGACAGCAATAAGGTAAACTGGTTTGTGTGCACCAGGCCAGCGTCATAAAGAAAAAGATATATCTATCCCGCTTCCAGATGTCTCTTATGCAAATAAACTCTGTCTGGAAAAGAAAATCTTAAAGATACAACTCTCTCGTTTAATATATTTGAGCTGGTCCTCTATTTTATATTTATTTATAGATATTATTTATGTACCAGCCTCTCATAAAATATCAGGGTGGCACAGAGCAATATAAGCACATAGAAACCCATTAGAAGCAGTACAAAAGAATCATTAAAATGTACAGCTCCTCAATAATATTTTAAACAACTGCACAAGCTTGTCGGCATAAAAAAAGACTTCAAGAGATGCCTCAAAGTCCAGATGCCTGCTGAATCTCTGCTGGAAGAGCGTTCCACAGCATGGGACGAGAGACACTAAATACCCAGTATACCCCTCTTGGCTGATCCTCTACAATGACTGTCATTTTGGAGGAGGAAGGTGATTTAGAAAGAGCTCCTGCTTTGTTCACATGGTTTTTCCCTGCGCTTGACTTTACTATACAATCAGATATATTGTGCTCGGCAGCTCCCAATGCCTGCGTTCCAACTACAGTGGTGCCCCGCAAGACGAATGCCTCGCAAGACGGAAAACTCGCTAGACGAAAGGGTTTTCCGTTTTGGAGGTGCTTCGATAGACGAATTTCCTATGGGCTTGCTTCACAAGACGACAATGCCTTGCGAGTTCCTGCAGGGTTTTTCCCCTCCCCCCCTTTTTCTAAGCCGCTAAGCCACTTATCAGCTGATCCGATCAGCTGATAAGCCGCTAAAAGCCGCTAAAAGCCGCTAATAGCGCTAATCTGTCAATGGGCTTGCTTTGCAAGACGAAAAAACCGCTAGACGAAGAGAATCACAGAACGGATTCTTTTCGTCTTGCGAGGCACCACTGTATTCCAAATCCAGGTATCTTCTCACGCAACTGTTGGGTATTATAAGACTCTTGGTGGGAGGGATTGTGAACCACGGTTGTCCCTCCAGCCAATATCTAACACCCTTTTCTCTGTCTATATACTGCCAGCTTACCCCACAGGTAAATCTGAATGCATAGAGTCCTGATCTCTAAGACTAAATATGCATCCTCAAACCCTCCAATTGTTCCTATCATTCATGGACAGTCCTGGATTTACAGAAGCTGTCCCGATTTATGATCCGATACTGGAATGTCCCGCTTTTCCTTAGGGCAGGCATGGCCAAACTTGGCCCTCCAGATGTTTTGGGACTACAACTCCCATCATCCCTAGCTAACAGGACCAGTGGTCAGGTATGATGGGAATTGTAGTTCAAAAGCAGCTGGAGAGCCAAGTTTGGCCATGCCTGCCTTACGGCGTCCCTATTTTCACTGGAGAAATCTTGGAGGGTATGGAGTTATGTGACCTCCAAGCCACAGAGTTAAGTAACTATACAACCTTTAGAAGACATCTGAGGGCAGCCCTGTATAGGAAAGTTGTTTAAAATTTTATTATGTTTTTATATATGTTGGAAGATGTCCAGAAATGTTGGAGGGTATGTCTCTCTCGCTTTGCCTCTTTCTTGTCTGTGTTATGGCCCTGACTGCAAACAGGAGCCAGGATACCAAAGAGGAGGAAGCTGCTGAATCTAAAAGACTGCCATTGTACTGGGTAAAGAACCCAGGCCCTGGCTGTGAGCTGGAACCTGTCAGCCAGGAGACATTTCACCCTGCTCACACCAGTGTTCAAAACTCCCATTGTCCTAGGTGCATTTTGCGACAAGGAATTTCATAAGCGCAAGCAGTTTCTGAGCATCTTACTGCGCCCAAGAATTCAGATTAAAACTGCAGAGTGGAAGGAAAGGAGGACCTTTACCTGCCTCCCCACTTCCAGCCACTCTCTGAAGAATGGAGAACAGACCTTCTTAAGAATATTAGAGAGGAAGGCAGGGGAAGCTTGGGTTTTTTTTATTTTCCAGTCTTCAGCTGAAAACTAGACCATGTGAAAAAAGATTTTAGCTGCAGCTCATTCATTTTCAGCTTTGCATTATTGTAATTAAAAAAGTGCGCTTAGACATTCCCTTGTTGCACCCATGTTGTTGTTTAGTCATTTAGCCGTGTCCGACTCTTTGTGACCCCATGGACCAGTAACTCCTGTCTTCCACTGCTTCCTGCAGTTTGGTCAAACTCATGTTGGTAGCTTCAAGAACACTGTCCAACCATCTCGTCCTCTGTTGTCCCCTTCTCCTTGTGCCCTCAATCTTTCCCAACTTCAGTGTCTTTTCCAGGGAGTCTTCTCTTCTCATGAGGTAGCCAAAGTACTAGAGCCTCAGCTTCAGGATCTGTCCTTCCAGTGAGCACTCAGGGCTGATCTCCTTCTGAATGGATAGGTTTGATCTTCTTGCAGTCCATGGGACATTCAAGAGTCTCTTCCAGCACCATAATTCAAAAGCATCCATTCTTCGGCGATCAGCCTTCTTTACGGTCCAGCTCTCACTTCCATACATCACTACTGGGAAAACCATAGGTTTAACTATACGGACCTTTGTTGGCAAGGTGATGTCTCTGCTTTTTAAGATGCTGTCTAGGTTTGTCATTGCTTTTCTCCCAAGAAGCAGGCGTCTTTTAATTTTGTGACTGCTGTCACCATCTGCAGTGATCATGGAGCCCAAGAAAGTAAAATCTCTCACTGCCTCCATTTCTTCCCCTTCTATTTCCCAGGGGGTGATGGGACCAGTGGCCAAGATCTTAGTTTTTTTGATGTTGAGCTTCAGACCATATTTTGCACTCTCCTCTTTCACTCTCATTAAAAAGTTCTTTAATTCCTCCTCACTTTCTGCCATCAAGGTTGTGTTGCGCCCATAACTTAGGTTTAAGGTGCCATTTCGCTCCTAGCTTTCACATCTCAGTTTCTAACACTGACTCACACTACACTAGGAGCCTCGTACTCCCCAATGTAGGCAACACATAAGGTTAGAGCTGAATGAGAAGTGTATGAATGCTAAACATCATGCAAGAGAACTGCAAGAGAGGAAGTGGATGCTCTCTGGGCATGCAAGCCTGACCTAACATCTCATTTGAACTCAACTTTGTTAGAAAAAGCCTATATCTGAGCTTAGCTGAGGTCTCACACAACTGCATGCAAGGATGTCTCTCCTCATTAATCTGTAAAACAAGTTGATGGATGCTGCAATAGGAGGAACAAGAAAGAAGGCCAAAGTTGAAAAAAGATGTGGAAACACTATCCCAATAGAACGATGGCATTGAATGAATACTGTAATCACCACGTTCAACTTTAAGAAAAGAAGAAACAGCACATGTTTTGTTATGCGGTCAATACCAAAACAATTACATCCGAGTACACATTACAGCTTCTCTTATCATCCCGTAAATCATAAAGTGCTTCTTTGTACAACTGCAGACCTTACTGCAGATAGGAACAGGTAAACTGCGTGAGAGTGAGTGTAAAAGGAAAGACATTACCAAAACGGAAGAGATAAAGCTAAATATGTAAAGCTGGACCAATTTGTGAAGCAATTTTGTGATTTTGTGAACAATGCAAATTGTTTCTTCTGAATATTTAAAACAAGAGTTTTGTGAAGAAAGAAAATTTCTGTTCATCTGAACAGTTTATAAAAGCTTGCCGAGACGATGGAAATGAAGTTAAACTGTGTTGTTTGATTGTTTCTTTAACAGCAGATTTATGAAAATGAGGGCTATTGAACAGAATTAAGCCTTACATTAAAATACTTGTATGCATACTTAGGGAGATACCAGGTTTGATAGGAACTCTGATTTAGTAAAGACTCAAGAAGCATATCATTGCAGATGATGACAGCAGCCATGAAATTAAATGACGCCTGCTTCTTGGGAGAAAAGCAATGACAAATCTAGACAGCATCTTAAAAAGCAGAGACACCACCTTGCCAACAAATGTCCGTATAGTTAAAGCTATGGTGTTCCCAGTAGTGCTGTATAGAAGTGAGAGCTGGACCATCAAGAAGGCTGATTGCCGAAGAATTGATGCTTTTGAATTCTGGTGCTGGAGGAGACTCTTGAGAGTCCCATGGACTGCAAGAAGATCAAACCTCTCCATTCTGAAGGAAATCAGCCCTGATTGCTCACTGGAAGGACAGGTCGTGAAGCTGAGGCTCCAGTACTTTGGCCATCTCATGAGAAGAGAAGACTCCCTGGAAAAGACCCGGATGTTGGGAAAGATGGAGGGCACAAGGAGAAGGGAGCGACAGAGGACGAGATGGTTGGACAGTGTTCTCGAAGCTACGAACATGAGTTTGACTAAACTGCGGGAGGCAGTGGAAGACAGGAGTGCCTGGCGTTCTCTGGTCCATGGGGTCATGAAGAGTCGGACACAACTAAACGACTAAACAACAACAGCAAGAAGCATAACAATCTTTTATCATTCCAAGACTGCAAACCTGCACATATTTCTTTCAGGAGCATGTTACATTGAGGTCAGTGTTACTTCCTCCAAGTGGTTATGTTCAAGATGCTGTATCACTGAGTGTGGCATCAGCCCCATGAAAGACTATAGCTTAAAAATTTGCGCAGTTCAATATTCTATTACATTCTTAATATGTGTGCTGTTTATACCTAACGTATATCCTTATGACCCAGTCACTAATTTGGTATTTTACTTAAAAGCTATCTGAGGTACAAAACCTTACCGTATTTTTTCTTATTCATTTTAAGCATTTAGATACTTAAATGCTTTAAAACTTAGATACATTTAGATACGGGTATCAATCTCTCAAAATAACTTATGACATTTGGAAAGATACAATGGATACAATACAACAGAAGATCAGCACAGGAGAGCATTTTATAAGCCAGTTATGTCCAACTTCGATAAAAGTGTGCCCCCCCCCAAAAAAAAAATCAGCAGACACAGGAAAAGATAACAGAGACAAATGTTGGAGGTGGATCAAAGGCTAGAACTGGACAATTGTGAGAGAAATAAGTTCCCCCCTCCCCCAGTATGAATTGCTGCTGTACTGCTGGAGAAAAATGAGATACCTCAGAACCAAAATTGCAATGAAGCACTTTTGCAAGTTCGGCAGAAATGATTTTGAGGGGACCTCTGAGAGTTTACAGACTGTCCTGTCTCTGCAACTGGGGTGAGGAACCTCAGTCCCTTGGCCTAATTTCACACAGCCTTCAGCTATCTAGATATTTGAGGCCTGCCCTTGCTCGTCAGACTGCCCCCCTGAGAATCTCTTCCTAGTATCTTGGCGGCAACATGGATGAAGCTGGTATATCGTGTCAGGAGAGATGATGGCAGAAATGATGCCCAGAGGTTGTTCTTGTGTCCTAATATAGTGGTACCTCGGGTTACAGACGCTTCAGGTTACAGACTCCACTAACCCAGAAATAGTACATCGGGTTAAGAACTTTGCTTCAGGATGAGAACAGAAATCGCGAGGCGGCAGCGGCAGGCCCCATTAGCTAAAGTGGTGCTTCAGGTTAAGAACAGTTTCAGGTTAAGAACAGACCTCCAGAACGAATTAAGTTCTTAACCCGTGGTACCACTGTACAGGGTATGAAAGTGGGTGTGAGTATCTACATCCAAGTGGTCACCGTGTTTCAGCGGTGTTGTCCTGAGGAGCTAGAGTTGCAACCTTGTGCCTGGAAGAGTATCCCCAAATCTCACCAAATTCAATGGGAAGTCCGTGTTCCTAACTAGCAGCAAGATGTCAGCTAGCGCTGGGCGATATCTACTTTTCAACATCACGATATATCACCTGCTAAACATCACAGTTTACTGATGCATCACGATGTCTGAAAAAAGGATGGAGCTATGTAGAGGCATTGGCTGGCTTCACAGATATTCCTGCGTCGTGATTTTTGCCGGCGCCTGCATTTTGTGATTTGCTGCCCCGTGCAGGAGGCAGCAGATAGCTGAGCCAGCAGAGGTAACAAGGACTGCAGGAATCGATCCAAGCATTGGCCGGCTTCATGGTTTTCCCCACACTGGTTTTTGCATAACACACACACACACACATCAAGACTCGTGATATATTCCCCTGTCAAAATTTTTGAAACATATCATGATATGTACTTCAAACCAGTTTTGGATGATATATCGCCCAGCCTTAAAGTCAGAATATAAACTCTATTGACAGTAGGTTTCATGAAAAAATTGTCCTGAAACTATATATTCCAGAGATGTTTCACTGACTCCAGTGGAACATTTGATTAGCCAGGTTCAGTATTACAGCTTCTTAAAAACAAAACAACGGTTCCTTTGACCTCTTTTAGCAAAGTCATGCCATCTTATTTGAATGAAAAATGATGCCATGTTATTTTACCATTATGCTATTATGGAACAGAAACAAAGTCAGCTTTCATCAAATGTACCAGCCGAATTTAAATGATTTCATGTACTTTAATTTACTGCAGAAGATCATATACCAATGGCCTGTGTTGCTTTCTAGTTTGCCTCTAATGGAAGTAAAATAAGTCTCTAGTAAGAGGTGACCTACAAGCACTTGTGGTCCGCCATTCCATCTCTCAGCAATGTCTTTAATGTTCCCCTGAATGGGGGGGGGGGTGGACCTTGAAAATGCAAGCTTTTATGCCACAAGAAATACATCACTCTTGTTTTTTTTATCTTAAATCTATTTTCTCGGTTAATAGCTTTTGATATTGATCACTTTAGACATTACTATTATCCTATCAGGTATCATGTAGAACATGAACTGCTAATGCTTGAACTGACACAAGAAATTACTTTTGATTTTCCTATTATGGGCTATTTAAAAGATCCATTTAAAGAAAGCATTTCTATAAACAATAACATTGTCACATTTATTTCCTTTCTGTCTAGCATTACAGAAACTAGCACGGGTAAGATGAAAAACTCCCCCCCCCCCAAACACACATCTGTTTTCATTTCCCATAGAAATCAAGGCAAATCTTGGCAAACATCTTAGTCAATAAACAGCCCCCCTTCTCCATATTTGCAATTGCTCTATTTTTTTTTCTTGCTAACTAAGACTGCTTGGGGCGTTTTTCACCAGTGTTTCAGTATTTGTATAGGTAGGCGTTAGACAAAGCTTATGAAATCTAATATAAAATGAGGAAGGAATGAAAGGAGCACATAGTCTATCTATCATCTATCTATTTAAAATTTGTATACTGCCCTTCATTCGAAGATCATAGGGTGGTTCACAACATAAAAATACAAAATGAGAACACAAAATGCATGATAAAACCAAACCAAATAAATAACTCCCCTTCCACAGACATGCTTCAAAGGCCATAGGATGCTTAATCAGCCAAAGGCCTGGTTAAAAATAAATGTTTTCACCTAAAGATATGTAATGAAGGCGCCAGACGAGTTTCCCCAGGGAGAGTATTCCACAATTCACAAGTCTATTCATTAGCCAATCCTGAGCACTAAAGAAAGCCTGTGATGTAGACATTTTTTTCCTAGCTCTCCCACATACACTCAGATGTTCCATCTCTGTTTGTAGACGCTTCTGTGTAAGTAACTGAAGCTACGTACGTAGGGTCCAAGATGTGTACCTCCGCTTTTTGTGGTGTCTGAACAGGCTGTTGATAGCTTGATCTTCAACGTAGTAAATTGTGCAATAAAAGAAAGTAAACAATGCAGCCTCAATAAAGCAAGTGAGTGAGGAAACAGCACAAAACCCTAGCGGTGCATCAGCATATTTTCTGATAAGCTATCATGGTTTCTTACCTAAACCAAGGCCTATGAGCCTATGAGGAGCAAGTATGGCTCTCTCTAGACGAACTGAATCATCAGAACAACAAAACAGCTGTGTTAGTTCAGTTATTAGAACGCTTGAAGTTTAAATTATGAGAATTAAAAGAAGCATTTATTGGGGGGGGGGGAGCAAGCAAGTGCTCTTTTCCAGCACATTCTTAGTTCATCATATGACCCTCTTTTGCAGCTCTGGAGTGATTCACAAGGAAAAAAGTTTTACAATGAACACAATTATGCAACTGTTTATTTACACTACATTTCTCTGCTCGAGGCTTTCGTTGCCGTAGTTCAAACCCTTGACAGGTAGATTTCACCAGACATTGAGAACATTGTTTCATTTAACGTGGTTTGCAACACACACACACACACACACACACACACACACACACACACACACACACACCTTTCTAAAACCTTTTGCATTTCTACAAAAGGTGTGTCTCTGGCTAGAGAACTTATAGTGATCTATCAACAATGCCAGCTCTGTGGAATTGCAATTTATTCAGATGTCCTTCCCTGTATAGCAGAAAGAAATAACCTGACATGCTAACAGACAGGTTTCTATTTAAACAAAAAGAATGGGGGAAAGACTTTAAGAGATAGCCTCTTAAAAACAGGTTTTTGACTTCGCTCCTTGAATTCCCCTGACAAAAGTAATGAGTGAGGTGACAGGAAACCCAATATTAATTCTGCAAGTTCTAACTAGATGTGCAGGAGGGTCTAAGCGTAAGGAATGGAGCAGGAATGCACAGCAAATAGGCAATTATTTGGAGTAGAAGAATTCTATGCCTGATGATGAGCTGCCCATTTCTGCTGTCCGGTGCTGGTTCTACGGAGACTGTAATCTTGTATGGTGATGCCTGAATTCAATCTTAATGCCTGATATTGAGTGATGAGAAGCTACAGGGATTCTTGTGAGATTCACTGTTAATGGGTTTAACTCAATTGGTGCGCCTGCCTTGGATATTTTATAAATATGCAGCCTAAGCTACGTGACGCGAATACCATCCTGTCACCATGCGAAAGGCTGAACTCAGCCGTTTAACAAGGTGCTCGTTCCTCCGTCCTCTTGCCATTTTTGGTTCTGTTATTTCGCCCCTTCCACTAGAAACCTAAAAAGTCTCCGCAGGGACCCAGCTTTCCTTGAAGAAAGATAACAGCAGTACGATAGCATTCGAAGGCCGACCGTGAACTGCTGTAGGGGTGAGCTATAACACACCAGGTTTTTTGACTGCACGAAAGTCCTCACTATGATCCGAAAGGAAGCGTCGGGTAGCAGAGTCTGACACAGACAATAACTGCACCTGGTTCTTCCTTGTTAACAACTTATTTCTCATTTACTACAGGAGAGCCAGAGTATTCCCCTCAGGTCCGTTGCTGGAATGTTGCAATTCCCCAGCACCGTTAACCAGAAATTTTCGTTTTTGGGGAAATTCAATTATCGCAGAATACACCCAATTATATATACCCAGAAGTTAAAAAACAAAAAAATGAAATCCATGAGTGCGAATGGCCACCAAAGTGTGTTGACTTTAACACACACCTTTGGGGAAAGGTTAAACCACATTCACAGTTTAGACTAATCCTGGCAGGGAAAAAATTAAGTCCACACTCTCCAGACATTGTCACCATATCTATACAGCATCTTTCCCCCCCCCCCCACAGTGCAATTTTAAAAAGGGGTTTCATGTGTACAGGTCCTGCAGCTCCACGGACACAATGATCGTGTCTGCATGTAACACTAAGTCAAATCAACGGTCTCAGGGGTAGGGAAAACTTAAGTGAATTTGCTTGCTCCTCCTCACTCCTTTTAGTTCAGGGCTATGTGGGACGCAGGTGGCGCTGTGGGTTAAACCACAGAGCCTAGGACTTGCCGATCAGAAGGTCAGCGGTTCGAATCCCCGCGACGGGGTGAGTTCCTGTTGCTGGGTCCCTGCTCCTGCCAAGCTAGCAGTTCGAAAGCACCTCAAAGTGCAAGTAGATAAATAGGTACCACTCCGGCGGGAAGGTAAACGGCGTTTCCGTGTGCTGCTCTGGTTCACCAGAAGCGGCTTAGTCATGCTGGCCACATGACCCGGAAGCTGTACGCCAGCTCCCTCGGCCAATAAAGCGGGATGAGCGCCACAACCCCAGAGTTGGTCACGACTGGACCTAATGGTCAGGGGTCCCTTTACCTTTATGTGGCAGCTAAACTAAGGTTTGGCTTAATGTTTCATCTGAATGAGGGATTGTGGTTAAGCTCTCTTCTCTCTAGGAGCCAGCATGTCCACATGGTTCCTGCCATGCTTGAATCAGTCCAAAGTTCGACTAGAGACTTAAGACAGAAGCAACCTATTCTTAATCGAAATGATTACATGGAAAATGTGCTACCCTTTCTGTTGCACTTTTAGAAGTTAGAGGTTTAAGAGATTGTCTTTCAGTTACCGTATTTTTTGCACCATAACACTCACTTTTTTCCTCCTAAAAAGTAAGGGGAAATGTCTGTGCGTGTTATGGAGCGAATGCCTACGGATGGCGGGGGGATCTGCTGCAGTCGTGAGCAGAGGATCCATGGTTCCCCTTCCTTCCCTCCTCCATGGCTCTCTTTGAAACAGCAAAGCGGGAGAAGAGCTGCTGAGTGGGGAGGAGAGAGGGACAGAAACCCTGCTTGCTTTAAAGGAGCAAAGCGGGAGAGGAGAGGAGCCGCTTACACGAGTGTAAGCGGCTCCTGTCCTGTTGGCTCCTTTAAAGCAAGCAGGGTCTCTGTCCCTCTCTCCTCCCCACTCAGCTGGCTAAATAGCAGCAAAGTTTTTCAGCGAGCTGGGGAGGAGGGAGAGAAGCAGAGCCTGCTTGCTTTAAAGGAGCAAAGCGGGAGAGGAGAGGAGCCTTCTCCTCTTATACCCCTCTTCTGCATTATTAACAGCATCCTTCTCCACCCACCCCACGCGTGTTCCTTGTCCCTTGAGTGCTTTTCCTTCCCTCCCCACTTAAAACGTGGTTACAAAGCACGGATCCACATGGATCCTCAGGATTTTTGCATTGGGCTACCCCAAACTCACCGTCAGATCACATGTCTGTGGCCACAGCATGAACCACAAAAATCATACATCCACTGTTTCATTTAGAATATTTTTTTTCTTGTTTTCCTCCTCTAAAAACTATGTGCGTGTTATGGTCGGGTGCGTGTTATAGAGCGAAAAAAACGGTATGTTCAATGACACAGTAAGAATTGCATTTCCCTGATAATAATTGGGGGTACAGCTTAGTTGTAAAACATTTAAAATCTCACGCAATCTGTTGTTCTAAATACGAAAGCAACTCACAATCAAATCTTGCATACGTCTAAATTATTTTATATAGTGAAATGCACAATTACACATAATGTAGAGATTTATTTTGATTTTAACTTACTTTCTCCAGTGTATAGTTGTGTAAATTTCAGTCATTTTAGCCTGGTCATGGAACAGTATATGACAGTCAATGTAGGTGCTCCAGAATAATACCAACAGTTCAGAAGCTAATTGCAATGGCCATTTCCCCAGTATACTCCAGTCAAAAGGCTATGTACTCAATGCAATCCTCGGAAGTGCCTTTTTCTTACATTTACTACTTTAACGGGCTCTTTCTTTAAAAACAAACAAACAAACAACCACACCAAGAAGGAAACAGTGAATTCATCCTTGACTGAAATTCAGTTTTATGTCAGAAGGTTTTCCAATAGTACTTACGTTCCAGTTGCAGGCGCTACAATCCTATGTACATTTACCCAGGATTTAAATGCTACTTAACACCGAGAAGCTTACTTCTGAGTAAATGTGCAAAGGATTCCGCTGTAAGCGCACCAACAAAATTTGCAGTCCTATAAGCCAACAGAATTTCACTGAGCACTATAATTCTACTTCCATCATACTGCTCACTGGAGCGCAACTCAACCTATTATTAAAATAATTTCATTAGTATTCTTGTTGCATCTACTAGGTCTTTTGACATGTCAATTTCTGGGAGCTGATAAGCACCTGTCGCTCATTTTAAAAACCCCAGCAACCACAGAACAGCACAGCAAGGTATAGTAAATAAGCTTTAACATTTTAAAAAAAGCTAACTAACAAAAAGGGACAAATACAAAGGCCTTAAAAGATCTGTCAGCAGAAGCAAGAACTGGGATAACGTGCTTTTATTTTATCATAACAGCAGGTAAATCCTTTGAGCAAAACATTTCCCAACCTTCCCTTGTCTAAAGAAGAAAATGTATGAGATATTACAATGCATATTAGTTTCTAGTTAGCATCTTTCTCACACCAGGGAACTTTTTAATAAGAGGCAGCAATGGAGAAATCAATGTTGGGGTTCTATGGAAGATCCTTTATTAATAAGGATGGCTTTGCTGATTGATTTGCTGCAAACATGAGCTTGCAAATAAATTGCATATGACAACAACATTAGCATTAAAACAAACACAAAAGTGAGGAAATGAAAAATTGTAGTTCGGTGGAGAGCTTAGAGTTCTTTTTGTTCAGCAAAATATGTGGGAAAGTTCGAGGGGGGGGGTGAAATAAAAGGCATTTTTAACAAGATTTTCCCCTGGAAGGGTAATCAGAGGATCAAAAGACACCCAAATGTTGACTTTGTTCCTATTAATATTTTACTGAAAAAAATGCTTCCAAAATATTAATGACATAAAAACATATTAAGAATATAAGAAGAGGTGTATTGAATCAAATCAAAGGCCATTCAAGTCCAGCAGCCTGTTCTCACAAGGGCCAACTAGATGGTTAGGGGAGTGGGACGTGAGCAAAATAACACTCAGGACCCTGTGGCCACTATTACCCGGTGGCAATTGAAACTGGTTCACGTTTATACTAATCAACTTTTGTAGGTTCACAAAAAAGGGAGGCCCATCTTCAATGCAAACATATTAGTTGTATCCTCATTTGAAATATTCCTCCATGTGCAAAAATAAACTTGTACTGTAGCAACCCACTCAGATGGGCAGGGTACGAATTTATTATTATTATTAAGTACTACTATTACTACTATAGCTTGATGAGGGTAGCCTAAGAAATTCTGAGCCTATCACAACTGCAGTTCCCTAAGCAGAGAGAAAGGTTACAGATCCAGTTTTATTTGATAGGGTAAAGGTAAAGGGACCCCTGACCATTAGGTCCAGTCGTGGCCGACTCTGGGGTTGCGGCACTCATCTTGCTTTACTGGCTGAGGGAGCTGGCGTACAGCTTCCGGGTCATGTGGCCAGCATGACTAAGCCGCTTCTGGCGAACCAGAGCAGCGCACGGAACCACTATTTACCTTCCCGCCAGAGCAGTACCTATTTATCTACTTGTACTTTGATGTGCTTTCGAACTGCTAGGTTGGCAGGAGCAGGGACTGAGCAACGGGAGCTCACCCCGTCGTGGGGATTCGAACCGCTGACCTGCTGATCGGCAAGTCCTAGGCTCTGTGGTTTAACCCACAGCGCCACCTGTGTCCCATTTGATAGGGTAGATGCTTTCTAAAATATTTTCAGGCACAGAAGCTGAGAAACGATGCACCATTAGTAAAATACACAGAAAGTTGTAAGCAATCATCACTTCGAAATCACATTTGAGCAGAACGTAAAACTGGATAGTTCTTTCCACACTCAATTCATACTCAAACCAAGGCCCCCAATGTTTTGAGCTTCTAGATGTATGGCAGGGGAATTGTGGCTAAGAGCTGCCTATCTTCTCAGCACTCAGCTTCACATGTTTATGTAAATTTGTCTCCAGGATGCAGCAACCTCTTAAGACAAACCATAGGCTCAAACTACAGTTAGCATAAACTATGGTTTGCAAGCCAGCTTCAAACTGTAGTTTGAAATCCTGGTTTGACAGGCACCTGCCAGTTATGTTTCCTAAGACAGCAAAAATTTAGACATAACACCACACAACTGTTTGGGTTTTCAATCTGTAGCTTGGCTGACTGTAACCATATAATAAATGATGATGATAACTGGTAGGTAATACTATGGTTAAATCACCCAACATTGGTATTGCATACTAAATAGGAGTTAACTTTTTTATCATAAAGCAGTATTCACATTAATTATGATTGGACAGTTCTCACCAGCCTTTTAAATTCTTTGTTTTATTACCTATACACAAACCATTACATGCGGGCTCTGTGAGCTGTGGAGATAATTTTAAAATGTAGAATGGAAATCAGAGAAACAAAAGATCACTTAAAACGATAGGTATTCAAGATTTGAGATAAACGTCCATGAACTACAGATAATTTTAAAATGTAGAATGGAAATCAGGGAAAGAAAAGATCACTCAAAAACACAGGTATTCAAGATCCCAGATAAATGCCCATGTTTCATGACTCTAGTAAAACAAAAGGAAACTTTGAAAGGCAGCAAAGAGATGAGAGAGCCAGATGAAGATGGCATTAGAAGGAGACGGACGGCAGATGAATGTTTGAATGTTTGCTTTAAGAGGCAGCTGTTTATGCAATTCATTTTTGCTTCAAAGGTTCTGAGATGAAAGCTCTTTTCTCCATCTAAAGTAGTACATTCCATTGTAACATCGCAGCCTCGTAAGCCTTTCCAGCTTATCCTCTGTAACTCATCGCTATAATCAAAATGTTAACATGAATGACCCAGAAAGCATGCAGTCTCTCAGCATCTACACAAAACTACCTTTGTCAGGCCACATGGGATTACATTTCTGTAGCACAAGGTGCAAAAGATCCCCTTGCTTTGAATGACAGCTACACTGGCAAGTACAGGTGTTTTAAATGTCCGCCTTGCAAGTATCAAAATTCTTCCATTATACTATAAATTGAGTTGTAACTAGAAACTCTATACTGTGCCATTTTCAACACACAGCCTGGCCTTTCACAATGCTGATTCTGGAGGGGGTAAAAAGTTTAGTATCTTACTTTTAAGTTTTATTTTAATTCTAACTCAAGGATTTTGATACTATTACAAATGCATGTAATAAAATACTTACAACTTATTTAACTTTTGCATGTGTATGTCCAGAATGAATGTAATATTATTCAGAGCAGTTGACCCTAAACTTTTTACTGGTAATCCATGCTAAGATTTTCTAAAGTCCAGAATTTCACTCAAAATACTTTAACTTTTATCTTTAGAGGCAGAAAGCGACCTGAAGGCCCAGCACCTGAAGACAATAGCAGTTGTAATGGGTATGAGTTACTCGTGCGTAAGCTGGTGCCTTTCTCGGTTAATTTGCCTTGTTAAACCTTTCTGACTGCACAGCCCCTTCTCATGGTGGCTGCCTCAGTCACTGGCAGAATCCGTCAGTGGGCGTTTCTTGAACCTCTTCCAACATAAAAGTTGTTTGACACCCAGTCTCCTCCTCCTCTCACTGCACGGGAGTGTTCTGCGCAGGGAAGGCGTGGGTAGCGGAGGACCTGGGCTCTCCTCACTGATGTCCAGTGAAGAGTCCTGGAGCCCTCTCTCCAATTCCCCCGTCTGCCCCCCTTTATCCCTGGTGTTGCGCTGATTGGCTTCCCCCTCTACTGAGCTGTTTCTCCCCCTGCTGCTGGGTCCTTCGCCAGCATCATCTGGGAGCCTCCCCTTCGCCTCTCGCTCCGATGTCAGTTTCCTGACATCCGTATATAGCTATTACATTAAGTCCTGTCTGTGGGCTTCCCAGAGGCATCAGGTTCCCCACTGTAGGAAACAGAATGCTTGGTTTTTTAGCCTTTGCGCCCCAAATGGGAAACTAGTAAAAAAGGTAAAGGTACCCCTGCCCGTACGGGCCAGTCGTGGGTTGTGCGCCCATCTCACTTAAGAGGCCGGGGGCCAGCGCTGTCCGGAGACACTTCCAGGTCACGTGGCCAGCGTGACGAAGCTGCTCTGGCGAGCCAGCACCAGCACAGCACACAGAAATGCTGTTTACCTTCCCGCTATAAAGCGGTACCTATTTATCTACTTGCACTTAAGCGTGCTTTCGAACTGCTAGGTGGGCAGGAGCTGGGACCAAAAGACGGGAGCTCACCCCGCCGCGGGGATTCGAACTGCCGACCATGCGATTGGCAAGCCCTAGGCACTGAGGTTTTACCCACAGCGCCACCCGCGTCCCAACAGCGCCACCCACGTCCCAAAAATGGGAAACTATGGTTTGTTTAAACTGCAGTTAGCCTTTACACCCTAAATGGGAAACTATGGTTTAATGTTGATTTACCAATCAGGATCCAACGTCGAACTGTGGTTTAAGATCCTAGTTAGTAAACTGATATTGAACCACAAATTCTCATTTCAGATGTAATAGGTAACTGTGGTTTCATTAAACTAGGATGTAAGCACCGAGGGAGGGAGGGAGCGATGAGAAAGAAACAAGCTGCCCCCTTTCTAATTTCCAGCTTCTAAACTGGTTTAAGCGGGGTGTCTGAATAAGGCCGGTATTGTCCAGTGGTTTGGGATAATTCAATGTCTCCAGTTATCAAAATATTACATACATGTATCATCCAAATCTGACTGCACTCGTGCATTGCAATGACACAAACTTTTATTGTGCTCCTACGCATGGCCAAGGTTGTTTTTATCACGCTATAAATTCTACAGGGTAGTTTTGCATTTTCTCTCTTACTTTGCCAACACTGGTTTAAAGATGATGAAGATAATTAAAGGAATGACTTGCAGTATGATATAGTGTATTCAAAGAAGATCTGGAGCAAATAAGTGTTTATCTCTTCTCTAGATTCTTTGAATGATCATTCAAACCTTATATCACATCATATGTGAAAATTGGTGTTTTGGCATACAGCTTTTTTTAAAAAAAACAACAACAACAACCAACAACAACCCAGTATCTATTATAACATTATTACTATCATCAGGAAAGTCTGCTCAGAGGCTATGACACAATGTGCTTGACAATATCGAAGTCTGCATTTCAGGCACTACTATGAATACAAACTGGATATAAATAATTGCACTTATTTAAGGTCAATGAGCAAGTGCATTGAGAAAGAAAGCATATATATTTCAGTGTGTTTAAGGAAGACACCAATAGGTCTCTGAAACAACTATATTTGCATTCCTGGGCTGCTATGCAATCAAATATATGTTTACACAAGCCTCTTTCCAACACATTTATTTTGTTATCATTAATAGAAAACATTTGCCTAGATAGCTTTAAATTTTCAATCTCTCATTTTGACTCGAGGGCAGCTTTTGTATGCTATCATGCTGCAGGATTATAACGGCGAGAGATTACCTGTTTCATTATTTAAAGTCTATTTGAAATATTGTAAGATCCTACTGGTGGTTGCTTATCCCATGTAATCTACTGGGAAATTGTCAACATTTACATTAGCACAAAAACAAACAGCTCCGCAGAAAGAAGCAGTAACCTCAATCTGATTAGTTAATCAAGCTGAATGATATTGACCTGCCTTCATAGAAATAAAGAAGAGCAGGAAGCAAATGGATTGTATAACGAGACCCTATGCCAGTGGTGGCAAACCTATGGCACGCGTGCCAGAGGGGGCACTCAGAGCCCTCTCTGTGGGCATGCGCGCCATTGCCCCAGCACAGAGCTGGCCAAAGGTGAGGACGGCGCATTGAGTCCTCAGCTCAACTTGAGCAGCCGGAACGCCATGTGTGTGGCGGGCCGCCGCAGGAAACTGCACAGTCAGAACAAGATGCAATGCCTGTTAGGACGCCAACTCTCTCCAACACGGGGGTCGCAGCTATTCTTTGGCCCAAGTTCATCGCACCCAAATGCGCGGAGGCTTCCAGAACTTACTGTGGCAATTAGTATTTTGATTATGATTATGGTGGGCCCTCAGATGCAGGACAATAAAGAGCTGAAATCCCCAAACTGGCCTGTCTGCTGCAGTGCTTTTAGGGCTCCTTTTGCTCAGGCACTCTGCCTGGGATGCCCAGACTGAAAAGGCACCTTCGTGTCAAGGAGGCGCAAAGGGTGGGGCATTGGTCGCATTTGGATACGTGACGCTATCCCCAAGCAGGCACTCATGTGGTTTTCAGAGGCTGGGCGTGGATCCTGGGACTTGTGTTCGAGGAGAAGCGCTTTGGATGCGTGCAAAACGGAGCCACAACCCCCAGGGTGCGCATTTTCCCTTTGGGGCGCCTCCGCTGCAGGTGGGGAGGGTGCAGCGCTCTGCATGCGCTCAGAGGCGCACTGCCGTGTTGGTGGGCTGCCAAGAGCTCCAAGCAGCCGCCTTCCTCCTCCTACCGCTGTGAGGTTGAGGCTTCACATTAATTGTTCAAAAGCATGCCAAATGCAAACTTTGACCTTTCAATAAAAAGTGGTTTGTATCATTGGAAGCTCTGTTATTGTGTTTTTCTTTTAAGACAAAAGCGGTTAATGTACGGATTGTTCTTTCCTAAACGAAAACCTCGGTATTCAGGTTAAATTGCCGTGTTGGCACTTTGCGATAAATAAGCGTGTTTTGGGTTGCAGTTGGGGCACTTGGTCTCTAAAAAGTTCGCCATCACTGCCCTATGCTATGTAGTTTATATCCAGGTTCCTGCATATACAATTAAAAAAATCAAACGTTAATGACATTAAGCCCCCAGCAAATTATTTGTCAAAATTACAAATACCCAAATACAGACAGTCATTTACCCTTGCTAGATTCAACGTGCTGCCATCTGCCTTATTGCAGGGCAGATTTGAGGGTAAACCATACATGGAATGAGTCTGCCCCTGCGGCTTGATGGAGGTAGAAACTGTCTCTCATGTCTTGTTACGCTGCCGTTCCTACGGGGATATACGTTCGGTATTTATCACTCCTGTTATACAAAAATCTCCAAATGGGTCCGAACTTCAATGTCTAAAACTCCTGGTAGAGGACAAGGATCTAGAAATCACGCTAAGGGTGGCCAAATTCTGTGCGACTGCCATAAAACTTACTAACAAAACGATTAAGGTTTTAAATGACAATTTTAAGTTATATTTTAGTGATCAAGATTTAATATATATATTTAACTGCCACTATATCTGAATTGTCTCTGTTATACCCAATTGCAATCCAATGTATTCCTGTTGTGTTTTATGATTTTTCTGATATTGTAAGTGAGCTGGAACTGGTCTGTGACCGTAATAATAAAATTCAATTCAATTCAATTCAATTTGACATTAAGCAGTGCACCCAGGCCTGCTCTGTCAAGGATCAAACAATAACACCAGAGCCTGGTTGGCTTTTTCCTTGTTCTGACCTTGCCCTCTGGTTTTTGACCCATGTAAACAAATAGGTTTGGACCCATCGAAGTGGAATCATCTCCCGCGAAATTTTTCAAATATATAAAAGGATGTCACATAGAGGAGGGAGAAAGGTTGTTTTCTGCTGCTCCAGAGAAGCGGACACGGAGCAATGGATCCAAACTACAAGAAAGGAGATTCCACCTAAACATTAGGAAGAACTTCCTGACAGTAAGAGCTGTTTGACAGTGGAATTTGCTGCCAAGGAGTGTGGTGGAGTCTCCTACTTTGGAGGTCTTTAAGCAGAGGCTTGACAACCATATGTCAGGAGTGCTCTGATGGTGTTTCCTGCTTGGCAGGGGGTTGGACTCGATGGCCCTTGTGGTCTCTTCCAACTCTATGATTCTATGATTCTATGAAATGTCTAACTGCTTCTGCAGATATTACAAAATATACACGGATACCGGCTTCCTTTGGGTGCCTGTGAGAACCTTCCACCCCTTTGGCTCAAGAGTACAGGCTTTTCACATCCCTACCTGGATCTTTGCCTTAGGTCTACCTGGATCTGTGCATAATGCTTCCTGCATCTTGGTCCTCCCTTTGCCTTCCATCCCGCATCACACACAGATTGGGTTTCTAGGATTATGTTTTTGACACAAGGTGAAAAGGGATGACCACTTACAAATGTTGCACATGGCTGCTCTCAGACCACAGGATAAGAACGCTACTACAAATTTATTTATTTAATGTTATTGTTGTGTTTCAGGCACTTAGTGGGAGGAGTGTTGCTATTCTTCCCAGTGCTCCACAGGCAGAACTATCCCGCTATACCCTACAAGCTTTGCCAGGGATGACACATTTAAGATGTGTACGATTTTTGCTCTCACTTTCCTGCTTAGTGCCTCCTTCTATTCAATATGAAAATATTCTCATTTCCTTCTTTTGGCTCTCCTGTGGATTCTTGATGCAGCTGATGGCCTCAGGTCAGAATGTGTCCCTGACAATAAATAACCACGTCTGCTTTTCAGCAACCCTTCTCTAATGCAAAAAGAAATTAACAACTACACACAAATATATATAGCTTTATATCCTGCAGGGACAAGCTGATTATCCTCAATTAGAGAAAAATAAATTAGAGTATACAATTTGCACTGCTAAACCTCCATAAAGGAGAAACTTTCATTATCCTCTGAGGGTCAAGAGAGCCCTTAGGGTACTAATGAAGAATTTGCAACTAAAAGCAATAGGATTAACATAACAGACCTCTGTGATCAATAGCTGCTGCATCAAGAATGATTTCCAAAGGAGCACTAAAGGCAACTGATGGCAAACTTGTGGATTATTGGCAAAGACCTCTTCCCTTTCAGACAATGCCCTGCTGGGGGGGGGGGACACCAGGCTGCTCGCTATCTACTGTGCATTAGAGAAAGTTAAGAAACGATTTGACATTTTCATAAGCCAGGTCATCAGGAATGACAGGAAACACAGGGAACTGGTTGCACAATTGGCCTGAAACTTTTGTCATGTCCACAGGAAAACTTGTGCAAAGAAACGCACAGGCTATAGATACAGGCTATATACAGTGGTACCTAGTTTTGAGTCTGGGATCTGTTCCGGAGCCCTGGATGCTAGACAAAAGGGACACTCGACAAAGCACCACTCTGCACATGTGCGGTTTTGCGCTTCTGCGCATGCGTGAAGCCTGATTTAGTGCTTCTGCACATGCACGAGCAGCAAACCCGGAAGTAACCCATTCTGGTACTTCTGTGTTTGCCACGGACGTTCCACAAAATGGATGCTAAACAGGACGGACTCACAATGAGGTGCTACTGTACTGCCTTCACATGTCTCCTTTCAGGTGTTACAAATAAACTACGCCAGCTGGGATGCAGGACACACCTACCCTGGCTGGTTTTTTCATAAGATCAAAAACACACAACAACAACAACAACAACAATCGAGAGTGTTCTCCTCTTCTGCAGTTAAGAAGTAAGGAGTTCATGATACCTTGCCAACTGCTTGTGCCTCACTTAGGAAGCTCTGCACTGTCACTGCAAGAATACTGGTTTTGGCAAACTTGTGTATCAACTCCCTGCTAGCAGATGATTCCTGGTGTACAATGACTGCAGACAATTTAAGGCAAGATAACGCAGCTGAAACATATGAGGCAAACATGAAATGGAAGGAAGGGCTTGGTGATCCGACAGGCAGCTTGCACCATAGGTTGGCTTTGATTTTAATGTGTTTATTTTGGGTTTAATTTCAAACTTGGATATTGATCTGAAGGTTTGGATGATTACTCCCGATCTTCCTTACAGCATATTCTGCCTCAATTCCTTTCCATAAGGGAAACAACAAGCAATATTCAGTGGCTCGCTGTGTAAACCCTGATAAAACTAGAGGAAGAAGGGGGACTTAGCTGTTGAACATGCTTTAATGTACACCAGTGGAAATGTACATCATTCTCAAGAGACACACACATGTGTAAGTTGCTCCTAAAAGAAGGACATCTAAAGTATTCTGCAGCCTTTCCACAGATCTCTGAGAGCATTGAGAGGTAAAGTGGAGAACTCCACAGGGCTAAAGGGACCTGTTTTAAGCATCTTTACTCCATGCCATTTACATATAAGAAAGAAATGATGTCTATGCATTCACCTCCCTAGACATTAATGCGTATATGAAGCCATTCAGAATCTGCACTAATACAAAATCATATCCCAATGCTACTGTGGTCAAGAGGTCAATGAGGCAGCCATGAAGCAGGGCTGCCACACGTCTGGAATTTCCTGGACATATCTGGGATTTGTCCTTCGGAAATAGCGTCTGGGTGGAATTTCCAAAGTCAGTTGGAACAACTCTCCCCACCCCCCCAAAAAAGAAATGAAAAAGAAAAGCTCAACAACTTTTGCGTCCAGATTTTCACTTTTTGAAATATGGCAACCCTACGTTAAAGCTATGGTTTTCCCAGTAGTGATGTAGGGAAGTGAGAGCTGGACCATAAAGAAGGCTGATTGCCGAAGAATTGATGCTTTCGAATTATGGTGCTGGAGGAGACTCTTGAGAGTCCCATGGACTGCAAGAAGATCAAACGCATCCATTCTTATGGAAATCAGCCCTGAGTGCTCACTGGAAGGACAGATCCTGAAGCTGAGGCTCCAATACTTTGGCCACCTCATGAGAAGAGAAGACTCCCAGGAAAAGACCCTGATGTTGGGGAAGATGGAGGGCACAAGGAGGAGGGGACGACAGAGGACGAGATGGTTGGACAGTGTTCTCGAAGCTACCAACATGAGTTTGACCAAACTGCAGTAGGCAGTGGAAGACAGGAGTGCCTGGCGTGCTCTGGTCCATGGGGTCACGAAGAGTCGGACGCGACTAAACGACTAAACAACAACAACATGAAGGGAAGTGGTGAATTGCAGTCTGAGAGCAGCTTAGTCTTTCCTTCAGTGACAAGTTGCTGAGGCTTAGGAGCTACCTAAGGAGCAAACCATAAGACCTAGTGGAACACCTATTGGTTCCTTGTCACATGATCCCTTTACCTACAATACCGCCCTCTGGCTATCTGCAGTGGCAACGCTGATTAACCTCACAAGCACCATAATCTGCACCTCAGACCATCTAAATAAGACGTGTTGCTTGAAGGTTCTGAGGTGGGCTGTCAGCCTGGGATTCTCTTCTTGGGGGTAGTGCTAAATCGCTAAACAAGGGGTGAGGAAGGTTTCCAAGTAGAGATGCTCTTTAATTTGCAATCCCAGTTCCCCGGCTGCATACTATTCAATCTCGGTCTCAACTGGAAATACTTTCCTATTATTTTAGCTCCAACTCGAGAAAAGAACATTGCCTTTCTGTTTGTGCATGCATGCTTCTAACGTCTATAAAATCCTGGATCTTAGAACAATGGGGGGGAAAGCTACACAGCTGTAACCCATCAACATAGTCCATTCTTAAGCATATCTAGAGAGCATGATTAATGTTTAGTTTGATTGGTATGTAGGCCACACTGTGGGTTTGTTTGTGTGTAGTATGTGACTGGAGAAGAGACAGCAGGAATAAAGATAGAATATATATATATATATTTTCTATAAAGAACAAAGGCTTCAAGGGAGAAAGATACATCCGGAAGGAAATGTCTGATGGCACTGAAAGGATGACTCATTCTAGAGACAGATGGATTTAGATATATAGATAAGACAGTACATGCTGAGACAGAAGCACCGAGATACACATCATCATACATACATAAAGCAGCGATGGGGGGAAGAAGCCACACCTTTCTGCAGTTAACGAGTCTCCTTGCCTGCCTTCCTGCCCTTGTCTAGAATGTAAACTCTCCATGGAAGTGAATGTTAAGAATTTTAATGAAGTGTACACTTTAAACGTATTAAACTGAATTATGCAGGAAAACAGCAGGACAGCAACAGATGTAGAGATCTGAGGGTGACATGCTTAGTTTCACTTGATGAATGTTTGTTTTGTTGTTCTGAAAAATTAATGTAATTAAATATTTAAAGAGAACAAGCAACGCTTAAATTGACTTGGGATGGATTACTTTCTTCCAAGAACACTTAAAAAATAAATAAATATCTCAGCCGCATTTAAATGGTTGCGGGGGCTTGATCTTGAACCGTCCATTGTTGCATTGCAAACATCGCGGTACTGTTGCAGAGAGTAGTTTGAATGTTTGGTGATGCCATTGCCATTTTTAGTTTTTGCCAAGGTAACAGAGAGAAGAGGATATTCACTGCCTCCCGTTTTGCAGAAATAAAATCAGGAGTTTTCAATTTTTGGTGTGTGTGTGTGTGTGTGTGTGTGTGTGTGTGTGTGTACATGTACCATTCATTCATTTTACTTTTTGTGTTTTATTCATTTTATATACAAGCTTTACAACAGAAGACTTTAAAAACAAAATAAACCAAAATACAAGCAAGAACATGACTCACATGTTTTCATTTGTACCAAATTCTTCTCAGATTTCCTAATTTTACTGTTAGTCTGCTTCTTTTGACTCCTTGTTCTTGACCTCTTAAATCATATATATCCTTGACAATTTTTCCAAATACTGCCCTATACCTCCCTCCCCCTATGCTCGTTACTTTCCTTCATCCTTCTCTACATTGTTTCTCGTTGTGTTGACAGAGGTTTGTATTTGTTGTTCCATAGATGTTATGATATCGTCTTATATCCTTGTGGACTTTAACTATTTAACTTTAACTACTGCATATTAAATTTGAGCTCCAAAACCAAATCTTTTCATATATTCCTTTAACCACTCCAACTCTTTGTGAATTTTTTTTTATTAGAACAGCCTCTGGTTGTTGCCGTTAGTTTTGCCATCTCAGCAAATTCACAGATTTTTACTCGCCATTCTGATATTTCTGGTATTTTTTCTGTTTTCCCATTTTTTGCCACTAATAACCTAGCCACCGCAGTTGTGTAAAGGATGATATTCCTTTTATCCTTGGGGATATCACTGGATATTAAGCCCAGCAAATATGCTTCCGGTTTTTGGAAACGGAACTCTTAAATATCTTCTTGAACTCTTCATACCATGGACATTTATTTACCATAAGTACTGCTGAAATAATACTCAAAAATCAAAGCAAGCACAGTCAAGTGAATAGGACTTCAAGTCATTGAATCCTATTTAGGGAAGTTTTTTAATGACTGATGATTTAATGTATTTTTAATCTCCTGTTGGAAGCTGCCCAGAGTGGCTTGGGAAACCCAGCCAGATGGGTGGGGTATAAGTAATACATTATTATTATTATTATTATTATTATTATTATTATTATTAGTTTGTAGATCCAACTGGTTTGAGCAAGTCCTCCAAACCAGGACTGAACACAAATATCAAACCATGGTTTGAAGTCCTGGTTTGGAGATCTCAGTCAAACCATAGTTTCCCACTTCAACTATAATGACAAATGAGCTACACTCTTTCCCATGTCTTCTTTCAGATCTAAGTTCCTTTCAAGGTTCAGATTAATTCTACTGGATCTGACTTTTATACAGATCCCTTGGGAAAGTCTCTGTGTATGCTCTCTCTCTCTCTTTCTGGGGAATGATCTGAGAGAGAGGGTGGTACTTTTGATACTCACTCAAAAAATGCAAATATGAAGAAGAGTTTGGATTTGAATTTGATATCCCACTTTATCACTGGTTGCCAGCTTGTATAGCCAACCACAAGTGAAAGGTAATATTTTAAATGTATCAGCGACAGATAGTAGAAAGGGACTAACTTGAAATCATATATATTAAATATCCAACAGCTGATAAAAATAATAATGCTTAGGATGCTATGATAAGTGAGATGAAGGGTATCATTGGAAAGAATGTTTCTTATCCTATCCTTTCATTCTGGGAGAGCCTGATTTGGGGAGATTTCCCCCATCCCTAGCAGCCTCCTGTGTCCCATCCCATTGTTCAGGAGGATCCCCCAAACCACTAGAGAAGCTTTCTGGGAGCGCAGGTGAGGAAGAAGAAGAAGAAGAAGAAGAAGAAGAAGAAGAAGAGGAGGAGGAGGAGGAGGAGGAGGAGGAGGAGGAGGAGGAGGAGGAGTTTGGACTTGATATTCCACCTTTGATACCCCTTAAGGAGTCTCAAAGCAGCTAACATTCTCCTTTCCCTTCCTCCCCCACAACAAACACTCTGTGAGGTGAGTGGGGCTGAGAGACTTCAAAGAAGTGTGACTAGCCCAAGGTCAAAAGCTGGTACCACTGCCATAGACATCTGCTGATGGAAAACTCTTTGATCCAGTGAAGGGTTCTGTCAGGTGGAGTTTTGTGTTTGGGCCATAGCTGTCAACTTTTCCCTTTTCTTGTGAGGAATCCTATTTGGAATAAGAGAATTTCCCTTAAAAAAAGGAAAACATTGACAGCTATGGTTTGGGCTCCCCCTCCCCCCCCAACACCCTTTCTCCTGCAGCTTCCCACCACTTTCCCTGCAGTTACAAAGGGTGACCCAACTCTCTAGAGAAGATAAAGGATATAGGGGCTGGCAGAGATAAGAGTGGATTAAGAAAAGTCCCCTCTGCCCCCTTTCTACTCACAGAAGCCTCCACTGGAAAGAAATGTGCTGTGGGGTACCAGCAGTCACAGCCAAAAGTGGGGCTGTTCCTTTGAAGGGGGAATAAAATTACACAGATGCACAACACAATCCAGCTATTTCCTTCTTCTTCTTGGCAGCTGATAAGATCACGAAGAGAGCAGCATATTGCATCTTTATACAACAGCGCTTGGGGAAAGAGGCACAACGGATTTGGAGATTACCCAAAATAGTACACAAGAGGTTAAGCAGATGGATTAGCTTCCCTTAATGTGTCCTATTTGATAGACCAGGGTGCTTTGTGGGACCGAGAGAGATTTCACTCAACAGACTCTGGATAGTAGGGGAAAATGAGCACCTGCTCCTTGAGGAACACGTTGAAAATTAGATTATAGATTGCAAATCAAATAGAGTTGCAGCCACTGTTAACTTCATTGTCTCCATCTCTTGCTTTCCATCCCACATTTTTCTCTTCTTACTCTCAGAGACATGATCCTTTAGAGGGAATCCTTATATTTGCTACCTGATTAAGGATACTGCCTTTTCAACCCTGGTATCTTCTTGTATCCTAGGAAACATCAATCTTTCCCTGGCGTACTGTTGTTTTGGCACTGCTTTCCCCAACAGCACACTCAGGGACAGCAGAGGGAGATGGCTGAGAGGCAATGTGATGGCAATGGTGTTTCAGGACCATTGTGCTCCTTGAAATAGCCTGTTGTGCTATATAGCTGAGGACAGATCACTCGAGAGACCTCCTTATCCCTTATACACCCAGGGCACTGCATTCTGTTGGAAAATTTTTCCTTAAAGTCCCCAAAATATCAGAAGCCTGCTCCACAGCAACTTGTCTCTGTTCTATGGAACAGCATTCCTGTGGAGATGCAACGTGTGCCTACTATATTCAGTTTCCTGAAATAAATTGAATACATTTTTATTTTGACAATCTTTTGTAGCTGGAGAAAAAGTCTCCACCGTAGGTATTAATGTTGTATAGTTTCAACCCCCTTTTCCCCCAATGTTCTTTTGTACTGCTTTTTAAACCATCTTAGCTATTTTTATGATAGGTCTATAAATTGCAAAAAGGTATAATAATGATAATGATAAATTGGAAAAGGTATAATCATGACAATGATAATGATTTGTTATTTATACCCTGCCCATCTGGCTGGGTTTCCCCAGCCACTCTGGACGGCTCCCAACAGAATATTAAAAACATCAAAAACTTCCCTAAACAAGGCTGCCTTCAGATGTCTTCAGATAGTTGCTTATTTCATTGACATCTGATGGGAGGGCATTCCACAGGGCGGGTGCCACTACCGAGAAGGCCCTCTACCTGAGTCCCTTTAACCTCACTTCTCACAGTGAGGGAACCGCCAGAAGGCCCTCGGAGGAGGACCGCAGTGTCCGGGTAGAATGATGGGGGTGGAGACGCTCCTTCAGGTATACAGAACCGAGGCCATTTAGGGCTTTAAAGGTCAGCACCAACACTTTGAATTGTGCTCGGAAACGTATTGGGAGCCAATGTAGGTCTTTCAGGACTAGTGTTATATGGTCTCGGCGGCCACTCCCAGATAGTGATAGGTCCACTCTGATTGTTCTCTGAGGGGCATGATAGGGGCACTGATCCCACTCCCATTTCACTCCAGAAATGAAGAACCTGGATGTTCTTAATTGAACGTCATCGGAAAGTTTTGCAAAGTAATAAAGCCTTTGACTACGGTCTCAAGTGAACTGCTATGCAGAACAGAAGTGCTTCCTATTGCTCACTTCCCTGGTAGTTACTGGGGTGGTGGAAACTGAGAATGTTCTTGTTAGACACTCTAGCCAGCCTTCACTGAACATGCTTGGCAGAATTTAGAAATGCTAGGAAACATGGCAGCACACCTTCCTATGTTGCAGCATCTCCAAATACTGCTGCACATGCTTGTAGCACAATCTAGTACTTTATTCTGAAAATGTAGGGCAAATCAAGTGTCCAGGGCTGTATCCAATGTTAGCTATACTCAGAGTAGATTGAGTGAAATCAATAGAGCTGACTAACTTTGGAGCATTAACTGCAATTGGTCTACTCTAATACTTAGTAAGTGTGCTTAGGTTTCTGCAACATCTATGCGCAACCACACAGAAAGAAATAATAATAATAATGTGGTGGAATAAGCAAATGCTATAAGCAGGAATCCTAAGATAATGCTACTATTCAGTAACAGGAAGAAACCACAGAGAAATGTATCTCCAAATAAATGCATCCCTCTTGCTCTTCCAAGCGATCAGGCAAACATTGCAAAAGAAGGCAGGAAATAAAGAATGGACAGTTAGAACAAAATAGCCTGATACACAAGCTTTGAAATATGAGCTGTTAGTTTTGACAAGAAAAGGTTAATGAGCTGAATGGATTAACTATTTTTTTAAGGAAATGATTCTGTGCAGAATGCTTACAACTTTTCAGAATGGGGGCTAGCCAAGGGGAAGATGCCTTTTCAGGGGGGGTGGGGGATACGCAACACTAGTGAGGAAAATATAATAATTATAACCCTCAGATTGGGATTTTCACTCCATCGAAACCTCTTATTTTTTCTGCATTAAATCGAGCATGCTAAAACACCGAGGCCATCCAAGACCACACAATTACAAAATGGTAATAATTGCAATATTGATAAAATCTGATAACATGAAGAACAATGCGGGTGGGGCGGGGTTTCCCTTATATAAACACAGGAACTGGAAATGTCTGACCGGTTCACAGGACTGCTAAAACAATTTCTTGCCTTCACCGCTGGCCAATATCCTAAACATTTTCCCCCTAAGGTGCACTGAAGTCAATAATTAATGTAGCCATTAGCTTACAGACAGGAAGGAACTTAGACACTTACTGAAGACATGAAAATTAAACCAATTTTTCTATACTTTGGCTAGGAGTCACCAGCTCACTCGGTAATGGAATTCTGAAGCGCTGCAGCCCACCCTATGACTCGTTCCCACACAATTTATGCTAAGATAGCAACCACGAAATCATTTCAACCTTTGGTTGATTTTCATGATGTGTATTTTATACGGGAAGGCAAAGGAAGTTGGAAACCGCCAGCATTCCCTAACATGTCTTGCCTTTAACTTGCCGCTTCTGCGAAGAGCTGATCTTTCAGTATGGCAGCTCCTCTGCTTTCGGAACTGGTCCTGCCAGAGATCTCATAGAATCATAGAATCATAGAATCATAGAATCATAGAGTTGGAAGAGACCACAAGGGCCATCGAGTCCAACCCTCCTCAGTTGTTATTCCTTCCATGCCAAAGGCTACTTTTCATTTGCGAAAGAGTGGCCATGCTTTGACAAAGACCTTTCGCTGCATGTGTACATATAAGTGTGTTTCTGCAGGTTATTGGCATTTCCCATGGCGCTGAGTGACTGGTTCAGCATTTCAGCCAGCCATATGATGAAATCCTATGATTGGGACCACAGGCGCCCAGTCGAAAGATCGCAGCTGCAAACATTCAGTGCATAAGCAGAATTTGAGCTGGAGAGTGCAAAACGGGTGCTTTGAAAAACTCCCAACCATACCTTTTGGGGTGTTGCTCATGGCTGCTTGCAGTTAATGCGTTCCTGTTCTCCGCTGCTTGATTAAAAAGGAATAAGATGCCTGTCCTTCCAGTCAGTGGTCTATCTTGGCAATGGAAATGTTTTACTACAGAGAGATAAGGCAAGGGGTCTCCCCCAGGCCGTCTTGGCAACAGGATTGCGTTCTCTCCACCCTCCGCAAAATGTGCTAACATTGTGGTGTCCTTTGGACTCCTCAAAAACCACCAAAAGTAGAGCGCTGGTGCCATAGCTGTCAGCTTACAAATTTGAAAATAAGGGACCAGCAGCCTCAAAAATAAGGGATCAGCAGCCAAAATAAGGGGATTTCCCAGCACAGGTATGTTCAACTTCTGAGCCCCTCCAAGCCAAAGGCAGAAAGCCCAGCCAACAGCCAAACGAAGCCTCAAGCGGTGGTTCCCACAGCACAGCAACCCAGCAAAGGGGATGCAGCAAGGAAAACCACCGTCATCCCTCCGCTGGGAAGCGCTGAGCAGGCAATGCGGCCGATTTGATCGGCACAAGGCATGCAAGCTCCACCCCCCAGTCGTTCTTAGACTCCTTGTTGGGTGAGCAACGCAGCCAAGCAACACAGTTGGAGCCTCCCTCCTCCCTGGCCGGCAGGGAGGGAGGGAGAGGAGCTGCTTCCTTTGAAACCTGGGAAATTTAAGGGACATCATCAATAAGGGACAGCAGCGGGACACAGCACTGGGATAAGGGACTTTCCCACCAAATAAGGGGCGGTTGACAGCTATGGCTGGTGCTGATGGGAGAATAATGAGCTCATGAAAATTGAAAGACTGTACGAAGGGCCCTGCTGGACTGCATCAAAGCGCCCAGTCAGATGCTTGTGAGAAATCCACACGCAGGACATGAACGCAACAGCACTCTCTTGCTTGTGACTCCCAGCAACTGAAATTCAGAAGTGTACTGGCTCTGCTACTGGAGGGAATAGGATATAGGACCATCAAGACAAGCATTCATTACATTATTATTATTAAAAAGATGTTTAAAATAGTCATTCCCAAGAGGCCTGAAGCATTTCTTTTGGGGATTACAGGGGCAGAGGTTCCAAAAGAGATGGTTACGCTGTTTATGTATGCTACTACCATAGCCAGAATCCTGTATCCGCAGAAGTGGAAAGAAGTCCCAACAAAAGAAGAATGGATTTTATAGTTAATGGACTATGCAGAGATGGCAAAGTTGACAGCATAAAAATAAGAGATCAAAAAGACGAGAACTTTGTCGAAGAGTGGAGGTTCTTTTCGGACTATTTGAGGGAGGGGGAACTATAGCTAAATGAAATCACGAACAGGAATTGAATAGCAGGCCAGAGAAGGAGAATAAAGAAATGATTGTGTTATAAGTTATAATACAATAAAAAAAGAAACAGCAGTTATGGCAGCAGGTAAATATTCCATGACAGAAACATCACAGACATAAGGATGAGAAGTCAAAATGTATTATATTGAAAGTACACTGAATAATGTCAAATTTTGTGTAAAACAAACAAACAACTAATAAAAATCATTCTAAAGACAAGCGGTCCCTGATAGGTGCATCATTCAAAAAAATATACATTTCCATTTTAAACTCACACATCTTGATGGGCAGCACATCTTGTGGTACCAAATTCCATAGTGTAACTATGCACTGAGTGAAGTTATTTCCCCCTGAATTTTCCAACATTCAGTTTCTATGGATCACCCTAGCTTCAATGTGTGTGAGAGAGAGCCCTTCCCTTTTCTACTCAGCGCTAGTGAATCCTCAACTATTGCAAACTCTTCAGCACTGGGATGGTGGTTCATTTCACACTTTCTTGCCCTCACCCTTGATGGATCTCATCTATATTTCGAGGAAAAAGCTGCAGAGCACCGTAGGAGGCAGAGACTCCAGTAGCAAAATTATGCAACAAATAGTGGCCAAGGGGGATCTATTAACTAGCAATCAAAAGATAATTTAAAGCATGGGAGAAGACAACAGGTGCCTAATGGATGGAGCACTGAAACATCTGGCAGAAACTTCTGGGTATAAAATGATACTGTTGTTCAGATAGCTTAATAAAAGGCCAAGCGCTTACTGTCTTCCAACTCTACAGGATGGCATGCTTTTGAAAAATAATAATTTATGCTGTAAAAAATTATCTGCATTGCTGCTCAAGGGACTGAACTTACAATAGACTTAGTATGTAAATAATTCTGTCCAAGAACTGAACCTTTCCATCACAGCTGCAGCTGACTTCCTGCAGGTTAGATGCACCCCCAGCAAGATCCATACCGTGAAACTGACTCATTTTCTCAGGCTTGAGTCTGGCACAGCACTGAAAAGACTATAGATAAACTCGGGGATCATGTCACTGCAAAGCTGTGTCTTATCTTTAATAAAAAGGAATATTTCTTCCCACACGTGACCACCAAAAAATCAACAGTTCCTTGCTGACTTTCAATTGCTACATATTCATTGACAAAGTCATGTCCTCATGGGACTGTTGGCTCTTCAAAGCTAAAGAGTTTGTGTTCACTTCGATTGATTATTGAAAAAATTATCATTACTTCTAAATAACTAGCCAAGTGAACACTTTGTTTTTGAAAGAGTGAGAGAGAGACAGAGAGATGCAGAGAAGAGAGCTATTTCTTTTTGCAGTGGAAAGCCAATTAAAATGGCTCCAATATGGAAACTTCTGAAAAGTGTCATACTTCTTTTTAACTTTAATTATTCACATTCCTTTGAACCTTCAAGGAAAGGTTTTGTTCTAATCTAGGGAGAGTGCTGGGGAAATGTTATAACTTAAGCAGTACTCTAATACGAAGACTAATGTAGGAGGTGGAGGGGGGGAAGGAAGATTGATAATAATAAAAAAAGATGACTCAATATGACGTAGCTGATTTACAGTGTCAGGGGACATTCACGGAGAGCCATTAGGAGCTCTTTGAAAAGAAAATCTAAGTCATATTTGAACTTCAAAAGATCATGCAATCTGGGAAATATCATCCAGTTTCTGATTGTAAATATTTTATAACTAAAGCTCTATTAACTCCTCAGTGCTTTAAATCCAAAATGTTTTAAAATGACTTGAAAGCCTGAGGAGAATACAAGAGGAGGAGAAGAGGAAAAAAACACACGGAATAAAAAGAGATGATGGCAGCAGAAGCTTCATGTTAAAAATGAAGTAATTACCTTCAGTACAAAATGTTCACAGACAACACTGTCTGAATGGGGTGTACTTGCAGCAATTTATGACACCCTTTTTATCCTCACCAACACACTAAGCAGGGAAAACACTGGCATTTTATTCAACCAGTTTACCTCATGCATGCCCTGTCATAGCTTCCATGATACATGCCTGTGATGTCATCGATACATGCCTGTGATGTCATCGATACATGCCTGTGATGTCATCGTGCCATCCAACAGTGTCAGGGCATGTCATCAAAAGTTGCAGTGACACCACCACCCCGGTTTACATATTTCACATAGTTATATACTACTTAATACCAAAACCAACACTCTTAATACCAATAATAACACTCTTTGCACAGGCCACAGGGCAGCTTACAATAAAAAGAAGTAAAAAACAAACAAACATAAAATCCAATTAAAAAAACCTTCAATCCATCAAAACACCCACAACAACAGAGGCGTCATCTTCTTAAGAGGATTGAGGGGACCCGGGTGCAATGCCATGTGACACAGGGACGCCATGCACGTGATGTCCCACAACACCCTGACATTGCGCATGTGATGCTGTGAGGAGCCAGGGGTGGAGCCAAATGCCTCCTAAATATTGACACTACCACCCAGAAACAATCACCCCAGCCTTAAGCAGCCAGGTGCAATCTTGGGTTACCACATTAGAGGAGTCTATGTGCAAGTATCTGTCCAGAAGCCAAGAGTGGAGAAGATGGGCCATACAGCTTCCCTCAGCTGCCTGGGGAGGGCCACCTTAGTAGACCCACATCTCAAGTGGCCCTCCACCCCTGGCACAACCCTGCTTAAGTGTCAGCCCTCCATCTGGAGGCTGATAATGGATATATACCCAATGCTTGTGCCAAAGCCCACCAATATCTGTAATCAATAAAAGCTGTGGCCAATTTTAAATCCCATAACTTTGCCCTGCCTGGTTTGTTTACTCCTGCTGTTGCCTTGGTTTCACCCTCTGGGAGGGCAGGGTGGTGGAAACTAATTGGCAGCCAGTGCATTCGGGACACAATCAGTGTAATATACTCAAAATTATGAGCAACCTGTACACTGAATTCTGCACCAATATGGAGATTACAGCTAGCCCAAACTTCCCCGTTCCATACAATCTGCAGTTACAAATGGACCTGCATGCATGTATTGGGAGAGCAACTGAATAACACAACTGCGATGCTGCACAAGGGAAACACACCTACAACACAATGGGAATGAACCAATTTGCCGATTTGACTGGCAAAGAGTTTAGGCAGAAAATGCTTAGTTCCAGTGCTGAGAAGCTGCCAGCACTGAATAATGTTCCTGGCAAAACTTGAGATCACTGAATTGGAAGTATGTTTTTATTTTATTTTTTTATTTTTAAGAATGTTTTAATCTGTTTCTGCTTTGCTTTTGGTTTGAAATTGTATGTCTGTTTATAGCCCTGGGCTCCTTGAGGAGGAAGGGTAGGATATAAGCAATAATAATAATAATAATAATAATAATAATAATAATAATAATAATTTATTTCTTATACCTCACCCATCACACTGGGTTACCCCAGCCACTCTGGGTGGCTTCCAACAAAATATAAAGGAACAAAACAGAACCTCAAACATTTTTAAAAGCTTGCCAAAACAGGGCTGCTTTCAGAGGTCTACAAAAAGTTTTGCTGTTTACATCTGATGGGAGGGTGCTCTACAGGTTCCCTGTAACTTCACTTTTCGCAGTAATGGAACCGCCAGAATGCCCTCGGAACTGGCTGAACGTAACCCATGTGTAAGCTGAGGGTTTTAAAGTATTATGATGCATAATGGGTATGGATAGAGGATAAACTGTTAGATATGTCAGAATATGGAAGAAAACTACCTCCAGGAAAGAGTACTGGTAGGATGTCCTTCATGGTAATTCTTCCTAATGTATCACTATTAAACAGCAATCTGAACAGCTAGGGTGAGAGGCAGGAAGAGAGAAATGTGCCAAAAAAAAAAAAAAAAGATTCTTGTTTCTAAGGGTAAGAAAATAAAAAAATTAAGATGCTACTAGTACAGAACTTCCTAGTAAATCTTCTGGCAGGATATTAAGTTTTATTTCAGTTACTCTTTCTAAGGAAATATATTGCTCTTAAGTGTGTAATTTCCCATTTTGAAGCTATTTCTTAGGAACAATAATTAAAGCAGAAGAAGGCATTAAGAGGCCTAAGAGAAATATTCAAGCTTATGAAAGAACATGAAGCAAAATTAAATGTCCAAAACCGGATGAGATGGATTTTCAGTATCAATACCAAAAGGGCCTCGTTGAGGGCATGATATGGATAAACATAGCAATTCCCATTCAATTTAAATACAGGTTGTTGATGTTTTAAAAAAGGAAGGTATATTTAGTGCTGCTTATTATTGTCCCTCCAGTTTCTCATATTTTGAGAGTGATCAAAGCCAAAAAGCAAAAAGAACTTTGGGAGAAACTGTCCGTCGTGAGGGGAATGAGTCAAATCCACTACTGGAAAGGTTACATGTTTCCATTAAAAGGCTCGTTAGCAAGTAGGAGAGGAAACCTGGAATAAACAAGATGTTTCCCCAAACATGAAATCTGCTCCATTCTGTACAGACTCTTCTAACAGTCCGCTAGGAATTCAGGTGAAAAGTGTGAAGCAACAGTATTTAACCTCTGACTCATTGGTAAATCTTTTCTCGCAGCCAGACAGCTGGTCAGTATATCAGCTAAAAACTGGTATATATCTGTATTATTATTATTTACACACACATATCCCTCTGTCTCATGCTCTCAAGTTTCCGAATTTCCTACTTAAATTCATAAAGAGGTCACAGCAATAACTAGAGCCCATTTTCCCTTTCATGCCAATTATTGCGGCACTGGGAGGATAATTTTCAGACTCTGATTGTGCCTTTCCAAATACACTGGGAGACTTGATTCTCTTTGCCTCGCCATGCAGGAAGATCAGTAATTGCCTGGAGGTGGATAAAGCATAATGCTTCTATCTTTGCTGAGAGGCATAAATCCAGGTTTATTACAGAGATTTATAAATTGAGTAGAAGCTGTGAGGGGAAACTACATGAATATAAAGAAACTTCTACTTAACCTTTTCCCCTCCCTCTCGTCTTGGAGGAAGTAAAGGACAAGCTAAACCCACCAACAGGGAATGGAGCAATTTATAACTTTTCACTGTATCTTAAATATTATTATTTCTTTTATTCCGTCTTTCTTTCTTTTTTTTATTGTGAGCTCTTAAGGAGTATAATAACCAATACAGTACAACTGTCTCAAAGATGTATTTTGACAGCACCCTGCTTAGGTAATTACACCCAAATGCTTGCCCTATACAAATCAATGAAATTGTGATAATTCCGAATCAATCATATTTACAGATCCGCAATTCTCTCTTACAAGGCTAGGGGGAGTTCACTGAGTCACTTTCCAGGGGATTTTTAGAATACAACAATATCCCACTGAGAAGCATATCTGAGGGTGAAGAAAGCAGAAAGCCACTGGATAAATTAGAATTCAAAAACGGGCTTTGATTTCTACCATGTACACATATGCAATCAATCCAATCTGTGATCATTAAAATCAAATTCTACCAGGCAGCATATAAGCACATTTGTAATTTAAATATACCATGTAATTGAGATGCAGTTTTCTCTTGTTTTCATATCCTTATTTTTCTAATGACAGACGGCTAATGTAACTGCTTTAAAATATTTTCTACATAAGCATCTCAGAGCACCCAGACACACCTATATGGGGAAGAGAGATAAGCATTTAATAAAGGAATCTTGAAATGTAATGTTCCTTTTTGCAAAACAGACAGAAAGGTGCCATCAGGAAGATTAGCTGGAGGGTACATTAAAAAGCCAAGTTTATCTGCTTACACTTATACAGTATATATCCTCATTCAAATTTCTCCTTTTGTGAGAAAGCTCTTCACAAATGCCTCTTCTCCACTGACACTAGAGGGTAAAAAACTACAGCAAGGCTATTTTTCTGCACCAGCTTTTTATATTATTACTCATTTAGATACTTTTATACTGACTTTTCACTTCCAGACTGGATATGCCCAAGGTAACTTGCGGAACAAAATGAAAACCTAGCCACAACATCAATAAAAATGCCATGCATCTAGATCAAATACAAAAAGGAGGCAAGAAAAACTTAAGAGACTTGATCTAAGCGGAAGAAAACATATGAAGTAGATAAATGAGAGGACTGCCAGAGGAGAAATGGTGATTAAAAAAAAACAACTGGGAAATTGGGGGACAGCCAAACCTCCTAAAACAGGGAGTTCAGCATCTTAGATGGGTGGTCTCTCCTAAACTCGTAGGATTAATTCAGAAGTGATCTGGGATCTTCCAGAAAAACCAGGGACCATTTTTCTGCTAGCCCCCATGTCCCAACGCACACGCCTTATTAAACAGTGGCGGCAACAGCAGCTGCGATGGTAGAAAAGAAAATGGAATTATGGGAGCTGTAGTTCTGCCAAGGGCTACAGCTTTTCAAGGGTTCTATTTTCCAAACAGTATATTCATATGTTAATCAAATGTTAATCAAAATATGTTCATATGTTAATCAAACATATGTTCATATGTTAATCAAAATGGTTATTCAAAATGCTGATCATAGTGCTGAGCTGCTGTTTATCCCCATTCTTCGTCTAAGTACTGACTTGCTTAATAATGCTTATCCTTGTTGCCCATCAAAAGGCTGACCATTTAGGAATCCAATAGGACTGGAGCTTAGACCTGCAAGATGTGGGGCATTGTCCCCACAGATGTAAGGAGAAAGAGGGCTTGACTCCCATTCAGGGATTCCAAGGCCTTGCTAGGAATAGGACAGAAATTTCGTTCACAATTCACAGCAAAATTACCAAACTGACAGTTCTTGAAATAATATGCAAGCTGAAAAAACCAGCCATCCTTCAAAATTTCCACTCTCGGAGTTTTGCAATGCAGTTCTCCAGTCAAGTAATGTGTGCTCAAAAATGCATATAGAACGTGCATAAAAATGTATATATATTTATAACAATAATATAGAAAAGTGCATTACAGAAAATTGCTTACAAAATTTGCATTTTAGGCAAAATACACTAATGCATATATCAAGAGAAAATTGCACTAAAATACTGGTGAATTTTCATGAGCTCTTTTTGAAAGAAAGAAAGAAAGAAAGAAAGAAAGAAAGAAAGAAAGAAAGAAAGAAAGAAAGAAAACCCATGTAGAAACCCATGCAGATGTAAAGACGAGATGGGGGGGGGGGAATGAGAGAGAAATCATAATTTGACAGATTCGCTCGTCCTTATTCCTTCCTTGCCTCCACTCTAGAGTTCCTGTTCAGAAGCCAAAACTTGGAAGTTGAGTTCCCTGCACTCACTCCCAGTTCTCCAAAAGCTAAAGGACACTGAAATAGTTCCTGAGCCCAAACATGATCTCTGTAAATTTAGTTCTTGCAGCATCATTGGCCGCTGGAAGCTTTGCCATAGCATGAATGCTGGATTTTGGGGTTGTAGGTAACATTATGTAAATTTTTTGTTTTTTAAAAAACAGCCCATAGTTTCTAGATAATTTACGCATGGCGCAGTTCCACCTAACACTTCCTTTGGATGAGAACTCTGAATTCAATATTATGTATATAAAACTTGGGGAAATCCTACAGTTAAAAGTCATAAAGCTGCTGCATTTATGGCCAGCTGACTCACATATGCTAAGAGCATTTTATTACTGAGTGACGTGGGAGATTGTTTACAGAGGACAAGGATTCTGTTGACTGGAAATCTGCTCAAAATCATTGCTATCCTTCGCATTTCCATCGGGTGTAGCTATGATATTAGGCAGGTTCATATCGCAACTACTGCAATTGCTAGAGAAGGAGTGTCCATCTGCTGGTATCTTTGTATGTAGAATTGTACCACAATATTCTGTGACCGATCTTGAGTTTCCCTGGGATAACTTGTGAATCTACTCACATACATTTACTTTATTTAACCGGGGTGTGGGGTGGGTGAGTGTCTCTTCCAATGGATGTATTTTTTTCTGCACTGAAAGGTTGGATGCCATCACCAGGGATGCTAACAGGATTTCCTGGGCCCGGTATACTGTATGTGCATTGGGGCCCCCGCACCTCCATCATATGCAAGCTATTGGCAAGACCTGCTGCTTATTGTGTACAACTTGCCAAGATGTACACAACCTTGATCTCCTGGGAGGAGGTTTTTTGTTCTTATTTTTACTATGCATTTTGTGATTTTTATATTGTAATTTTATGTTGTGAACTGCCCTGAAATCTGCAGGTGAAGGGTGGTATGCAAATAATAATAATAATAATAATAATAATAATAATAATAATAATAATAATAATAATAATAGCAATAATATTCTACTCCAAGTGGCCATAAGTGCAACACAACATTTTGTGTGACTTGAAGGTGACATACTTTTCCAATTCCGATCATCAGGATTCACATGTAACTACTGTTTATACTCATAAGTCAACCTAGATCTTGCGCATAATACGTAAATGTGCCCACATGCATTCTCATTCTGCTCTCTATTTTAGTAAGAAAAACAAATAAAAATGTGGGAAGCTGTAATTGTGAGCAACAAAGAGGAAACACTACAGCAATTCAAGCTCAATCTAAAATGCTGTAAAGGTAAAGGGACCCCTGACCGTTAGGTCCAGTCGCTGTGGCATAAAGGACAGTAAATACATTGATGGCAAGTAAGAACTCATGATAGTGGGAAATGGGTTCAGTGACCTTTCTATGTAATGAGATTCCATAGGTTGAGTTAAATCTATTTCCCCTGCTCTCTCATTTTCTCCCCCCCCTGCCCAGTTTATTTGGTTTGTTTATTAATATATTTAATGTGGAGGTGGGGGTGTCTAGACCGAAGACATACAACAGCACAAATTCAATGCAAATTGGAGAGGGAGACACCAATATGTGAAATGTCAAGTCAGAACTCTCCTCAAGAACCATTTCTGGGAAAGGAGCTTCCATATTTTATCACACAGAGAGAACACACAACACTTACCTGGCACACCAGGGGGTGTTTTCAGGTATTTCCCATTAAAATGCTGAATAACTACTTCACATTTTTCGGTAGATTCCATCCTGAGAAAGAGAAAAAATAATAATAATTATGGAGCATCGATCAGATGACAGGTATCAAGAAAAAGTCACGCTATATCACTTGATAATGAAACGTGCCGCCTGCCTCCATTATACTGATGCTTTAACAGGAATGGCGATGCTTTTCTGTCTGGATGCATTGGTTTTGTACATCCAAGTCTCTGTGTCAGTTACACTTACAACATTACCTTTTTGTGTGTGTGTTCTGAAAATCACGTGGACATAGGAGGAGGAGGAGGAGGCTGCTGGATCAAGCCAATGAACCATCTTGTCCAGCATCTTGATCTCACCATGGCCAGCCAGATGCCTATGGGAATCCCACATGCAGGGATTCTCCAGCAACTTCTAAAACTGGAGGTAGTACATAATCAGAATGGCTAATAGCTACAGATACTCCATGAAACTGCCTAATCCCCATTTAAAGCAATCCGAGTTGGTGGCCGTCACTCCCTTCAAATCCACACAATACTTTTAAAGCACATTTCTTTTTAATATGTTTCCTTTTTATTGCTTTTCAAATTTTTTTTTTATTTTTTTTACAAATTTGACATCTCATTAATTCAGATTGAAAAAATGACTCCCCAACCGGCCATCTTGATGTTTCTCTTCCCACTCTTATTAGCCGCTCAATTTTCAAATGCCATTTCGAAAATATTTTAACATCTTATCTCCCCACCCCCAGTTTTCTTCCTCTTCGTTTCCCACCGGCTGCTCATTTTTCAGTTCCTGCTAGACTTTTACTAACTATGTGCATCCAAAGCACATGACTTCCCGCAAAGAACCCTGGGAACTGTAGGCTGCTAAGGGGACTGGGAATTATAACTCTGTGAAGGGGAAGCTACTATTCTCAGGGTTATTCTGAGGAAGTCATGTGCTTTAAAAGTGTATTGTGCGTGCTATAAATATACAGTGCAAAGAATTATTTCTGTTTACCCTGAATCTTCCGGCATTCATTTTCACTGGATGGCCCCAGATTTTACTATTATTATTATTCTTAGAGAGAGAGAGAGACTTTCCCCTATCCACTTTCCCTACAACATGCACAATATTTTATTAAAAAGTCTCAAACGCTGCAATTTTTCCTCAAAGGAAAACTGGCTACTTTTGGCATTTTAAAAACATGTTTCACTGAGGTGCAGGCTACAATAAACTTTGAATGGGCTGTGGTGTTCCTGGCATCCTTGAGAAATGGGGTGGGGTGGGGTATGCACGTCCCCCCTTCATAAGTGACCCTCTGTTTCCCAGACAATATCACCATTATGAAATGCTCCCTGGTAAGGCCTTCAGTCGGGATAATATATTCCCCCCCACCCCAACTAAACTTCCTCAACCACAATACAAGCAATACAGAAGGGAAAGTTAAATCAGCCGGGGTAAATTGGGGAAAATATTTTAAATTTAAACTTTTAAAAAAAGATTTAAATCAGTCCATCGGAACAAAACATAAGGATTGTAATTTTCAAAATGGCAGCAGTTGTTATCAGAGCGGTTTCTCCTGAGGAAAACAACACCCCCCCCGGTCCTTCCTGCATTTTTTTGCTGTCCGAAGAAAAGCTCTGAGAGACTGAAGTAGCAAGTTGGTTGAGGGAATCTTATCCCCTTACCAACTTTGCATTTCTCATTTTCTGAAGCCAAAATGATTGTCTTGTTCTGCATCTGACAGTAATTCCCCTCCCCCTATACTTCAGAGGTCCAATTCTCCAGAAGAAACGGTCACAAAAAGCTTTCCGCTAGCTGAATCTACCTGGGTACCACACTTCCACTTCCACGAGACGGAAGCACCTAATTTCCTTTAACACCACATTTTGAACTTTCTTCTCATTTCCTCCTTCCCTCCTGATCTTCTCTGTTTCCCAGCCACCTTTAGTTAGCATGCAAATAGGGATCGTGATGAAAACCATTACAGTGGTACCTCGGGTTACAAACACCTCGGGTTACAGATGCTTCAGGTTACAGACTCCGCTAACCCAGAAGTAGTACCTCGGCTTAAGAACTTTACCTCAGGATGAGAACAGAAATTGTGCGGCGGCAGCGGGAGGCACCATTAGCTAAAGTGGTACCTCAGGTTATGAACGGTTTCAGGTTAAGAACGGTCCTCCGGAACGAATTAAGTTCGTAACCAGAGGTACCACTGTATTTTCAAATTTAGTACTGAAACCAGGCATGGTTCTGTGCTTTGGGCTCAGTATTGAAGCAACTTGCATAACATTCTGTGTGCATCCATGCAATTTCACGGTGCCCTCGTCCCCGTTTCCAAACTTACACTTTGTATGCAAAAACAGAATACCGTATTTTTTGCTCTATAAGACTCACTTTTTCCCTCCTAAAAAGTAAGGGTAAATGTGTGTGCGTCTGATAGAGCGAATGCAGGCTGCGCAGCGATCCCTCTTGCTGTTCTGGCTTCTGAGATTCAGAATATTTTTTCCTTGTTTTCCTCCTCCAAAAACTAGGTGCGTCTTGTGGTCTGGTGCGTCTTATAGAGCGAAAAATACAGTATATACTAACAAATCAGTTCAAATCAATTCCAGTTGCCTACCCTGGTCACATACTTCCAACACCCCAAAAAGTTTTTAAATCCCCTCAAAACGCCTTGGCTAACCTTAAAACATACTTCATCCACACCGCTCAGAAAAGGGAGCTGCTATCAGCCCATTTCTGCTTAAAAGCTCCATCCCCAGCAGACCAGCCATACCAAGCTGTGAAAATCGAAAACTCATATCTGACTCTGAAAGAAGATCTGGTAGGATTTCCCCAAAGAAATGATGCTAAAGGGACAGTATAGAAAGTTCCAACATTGCAAACATGTATCAACCTTTTCCATTTTCTCTCTCTTCCCAATACTGGCTGCCACTTGAATTTCTGGCCCCCAGCTTGCTGCGCCTCCAGCAAGAAAACTGCTATAAACTCAATATATTTTCACGTAGCTTGCCTCAGCTTCCTTCCACAGTGCATTAACATACAGCCCCCAAAGGCTGACCCAAAAACTCAAAAATATGCGATATGGTAATATGCATTCTTCTGGAGTGCGAAGATGCTCTCCAGAGTGTCAACACGGGGTTTGCATTCTCCTATAGCGGTTTTCAGAGGCAGTTTGGAAAATGTGAATAGGGGATGATTTAATGGTATCAAAATGCATGTTACTTTATTTCAGGAGGAGGCACTAAAACTGTCCCTCTTGACTTGTAATCATTGCAATCTTTTGTACACCTGCTTTTTGTTTTGTTTTTTAAATGCTGCCACAACCACGTGGGCTATGGACCTTTCGACAAAGAACAAAACGACTGATGCCGAAGATTGTTCACTTTGGCTTCATTCAGATTTAACTAAGCATACGTCGGCAGCAAATCTATAGAGACTCTTGTCTCTGAAAGAATAAATGCAATAAAAGCCTGTTTTCTGTAGCTGCGGGCGTGGAGTGTCAAACCATGTTACGCTGCACCACACAGCAGTGACAATTTCATTTTAATACATGGGGGCACATCCTTAACAACCCAAAAGTATTCCCAAGCAAAGAAGGCAAGGGAGAGGCTGCCAAATGAAAGAGCGTCTGTACGCTCTGTGCATTTTATGTGGGAAGAAAATAAAAGCGAAGCCCACAGTGCTCTAGAATGACACACACAAAAAAGTAAAAAAGTGGGGAGGCCCAGATTTTGAATAGCCACCTCAGAAAGAACGAGTTCATTTTCTTCACAAGTTCCACAATTAACAGCTTTCAAATGCTAGGGCTAGCTATCTGTAATCTGGCACACACTTCACTTGAAACAGACACTAGCATTATCAAATCCCATCTGAAAACGAAGCACAATAGACAAAGCTGTAGCGACATACTCCTTTCAAGCACAGTGCTCAATAGCTACAACTGGGCCCATTTTTCTTCCACGTTACCTGAATCCTTTGGAGCCACCTAGAACAATGTTGTAGCAGGCAGTCCACGACACATTAAGCCTGGCTTCAGATCGCAACACGAAAATTCACACGTTCCGCTGGGTCCGCTTGAATGCCAGAGATATATTTGCAATTGCTTTATATGGGACACGGCTTGCTGAATTACCAGTATGACATCCACTCTGCGAAACATATTTCTACCTTATATATCTCCCAGCAGAAGCATATACACATTTGTCTCCCCCAGAATATACTCTTCTAAAATATATTTTTGCTGTATTTTACAGAAGCTAACATATGTAAGCTATCTCATTAGTGACCAAGAAACCCATCCAGTGAAGAAGAGTTTGGATTTGATATCCCGCTTTATCACTCCCCTTAAGGAGTCTCAAAGCGGCTAACGTTCTCCTTTCCCTTCCTCCCCCACAACAAACGCTCTGTGAGGTGAGTGGGGCTGAGAGACTTCAGAGAAGTGTGACTAGCCCAAGGTCACCCAGCAGCTGCATGTGGAGGAGCGGAGATGCGAACCCGGTTCCCCAGATTACTACCGCTCTTAACCACTACACCACACTGGCTTTCAAAATGTGAGCAAAAATGTCTAACACATATAATGAATATGTCAGCATCGCCCTTGAGCCAGTGCCACCGACTGGACTCATCCACTTCAGCCCGACTGGGCCAGGCAAGCTGGGGTAGCACTTCCAGAGACCACCTTCTGCACAGGAACAGGTCAAAGTGCTGTGGACTCACAACTCAGAGCTATGAGCACCAGACTCACTCCAACAAGAAGACAGTCGTCGTACAGCAGAGTACAGCAGAGTATAGCAGAGCATAAATGACTTGGAGAGCAGCTTTGTAGAATATCTTCTTTTATTCTATCTACAACTATAATACACAACTATGTACAGAGCTATATGAGGTCTAAGCGAAAATGCTGAACTGCACTGAGTGTCTGCAGCTGCTCTTAGCAGCAACCTTATACACACGATCTCTCTCTAACACTCAGTCTCTCTCTCTCTCTCTTTGATGTGAGGTGAAGCGGAATAAGTAGAGAGCAGAAACTGCCCCCTCCTCTCTGGAGAATCAGCAGAGAACATTAGCAGATTCTTGGATATGGGAGGGGTGAAGTCTTCTCAGAATACTGAGTATTCAAATGTGCTGACCACCACTGTGCTTCTGCAGCCATATCTATCATCTATCTATCTATCTATCTATCTCTCAATCATCTATCGCTTTAAAAATATTTATATTGGCTCAGTGTTGACAAGAGCTTGCATAGAGGGTATTGCATTGTGAGAAAATTTAAATGGCTTGGCAGAATCCAGTAATGCAGGGCTGCCATTAGCACAGATTCTAGGCTGTCATGGTTCCACTACAACTATTATATTTTGTGAACCACCCTGAGATCTTATTATGAAGGGCAGTTTATAAATCTAATAAATAAATAAAATATAAATAAATACTACTGTTGGGTTGGGGCGGCCTTGGCTGGAGCACTGACCTTGAACTGTCAGTCCTGTGTGGCTGGACTTACCTGCATCATTTAAATTCCATCGCTATAATGTGTGCCCATAATGTATACACGGCAGTTGTTACATTGTGCGGATTATTTATTTATCATTAAATTTATATCCCACAAAGGGCGGCAAACGTCCAAGTGATAAAACAATAAAGATGTCATAAAAACAAGTCCAAATGCAGACTGGGAAACATCTCAGCTTAAAAAAGCTTGCTGAAAGAGGTCTTCAACAAGCACTGGAAAGACAAGAGAAAGAAAGGTCTTCAACAGGCATTGGAAAGACAAGAGAGAAGGCACCCATCTAATATTCTTCTTCTTTGGCGATCACTCGTAGCTGAGTAAGATTGTCTTCCATAAACACGGTTTTAACAATGAGTCCGTAAGTGATTCTGGATCCACACGTCCTTCCACAGTGGGGACATTGGTTTCTGGGCGGGAGTTGATCACGGTGTGGATTTGCCAAGCGTGCCTTCCTCTTAGCACATTTCTCCCTTGCATCCTGCGTTCGAGTGTCTTCAAAGCCCTTGACACCTTTGGTAAAGGCTGTTCTCCAACTGGAGCGCTCGCAGGCCAGTGTTTCCCAGTTGTCCGGGGAGCGGCTTGGTTTTACTGGTGAAAGTGCTGGGGAGTCCAATGATGTGGGCCTGTTCTTCAAGGTCTGCACTGCTATGTACCACTACCCAGTAATCCTGTTGCCTCTGGGGTTGGGAGTGGGAATGGGCATGTGGGGCCAGCCTCTGCTGCTGCTGCTGCTGCTGGAGGGCCCTCATTTCCAGGGAGTCCCACAACAGTACTTTGCCCAGGGTCTCTTGAAACTTGATGTTGGCCCTGGAAGAGCCATAGATCACAGGCTTTGTAGGATAGTGTGCAAGCTTTTCAAACGTAAGATTCCAGATCAAATCAGTGGTGTCTTCCTTTAAAGTGCTACGGGTGGCACATCTTTGAATGCTATTTTGCCCGAGCTTGTGGTGACCTACCAAACGCAGCAGACCGCAGATGTGCTTGATATTGATACATGGTCATAACAAGGCAACCTCCTGAGATCTCCTCATCACGAGCAGATCATCAGTCGCTTCGATTCACAGATATGCCCAAAGTTTCATGTGAATTAGCCCCGTCTGACTCAAAAAGCAAGCTATATCATATATAGACAGACAGATAGTTTTAATTCTATCAGTGCTTAATTGTTTTCCCCATGTTTTTAGCAGTTCTTATTTTATCTGCAAGCCACCTCGAGTCCCATTAAGGGAAAAGGCAGGATAAAAATAAATATATAATCAGCAGCAGCTGCTTCAAAGAAAGTGACTGTCAATGCCTCTCTGGCTCACAGAAATTGAGAAAAATACCAGGAACATCCGAAGAAATATTACTTTAGTGAAAGTTTCCGCTGTGAATTTGTGTACCCATAATGCTTATAAAACATAAGTGTTGAAAGTTAGACATTCCAAGTTGATAATTTAAGCCAAATGCCAGTCACAATCTTTGTGTTAGGGATAATATTATATATATATATTCAGAATATCCTGTGGATATTGGTTCCGCTGGAAACCATAATTGACCCAACATGGTCATTAAGAATTATGAAAGTAATAGGGAGCCTGAACAAAGATAACAAAAATAAATACTACATGCAGAGACCTTATGGAACTAAGTCAACTGTACATGATCATTATGCCAATTAATTCAAACCACAAATGAAAAAGACAAAATATGTATTACAAAAATAATGAGATGATTAAATGAGTTGCTAGCAAAATGTTGGAAGCCTAAAATAATAGGTTAGTGGAACAACTGTGTAATTTTCCTTCACTGCCATACAAAATATATTATTCCAATTTCCTTTCCTTTTCCATTAAAAGTACAGTATAAGTAACATCCTTATAAATTGACAAAATGTTTTTTAATCCTGATCCAAATCCCAAGTCTGTACCTCTAGCTTATTATTGCTCTTGGGATTTGAAATATTATTCCTAAAAGGTGAAGGGAAACCCTGAGATATCAATATCCCACATATCAAACCGAAAGCATATTTATAACTATAAAACATTTAAAAGTGCGCACAAGGCATTATGGGATGTGGCACACTAAAAAGGTTACTATGGGAGCACGGGGATCTATCCAAATGTCATATTTTGCAGTCAGTGATTCAATCCTGCAAGTGAACCGTATGTCTGGATGTTTATCATCAAGTCATAGTAATGCATACCATTTAACTCCCTCCAAACAGCTCCCCTGAAATTTCTAACGTATGATTATGGAATGCCTCTGGTTGGCAGAGAAGCCAACAAACTTATCAGGATATCTCCCAAGGTGCCAGACCGCCTTAAAAAAAACTTCAGAACATGCCATGATACTTAAAAGCAAACAACGGAGAAGATCCATTCATTTGGCCTCACAAAATATACAGTGATTGTTAAATGTCTGATCTAGCTACACGTGCATGCATGAGACCTAGTTAAAAAAAGGAGGGGGGGACCCAAAACCTGATGATGAGACCAATCAGCAAACTCGGCCCTCCATATGTTGTGGAACTACACCTCCCATCATCCCTAGCTAACAGGACCAGTGGTCAGGGATGATGGGAATTGTAGTCTCAAAACATCTGGGAGGGCTCAGTTTGCCTTTGCCTGCAATAAGGCGTGTAAAAGAAGCACCCCCCCAACCATTCTATTCTCAAAGGGATGACCTGTACAATCATATTTTAAGGAACCTTTCAATATCTGAAGGACTACTGTATTTTAATATTGTGTTGGAAGCCGCCCAGAGTGGCTTGGGAAACCCAGCCAGATGGGCGGGGTATAAATATATTATTATTATTATTATTATTATTATTATTATTATTATTATTATTATTATTATATTTCTGACTAGAAATATGTCAGGAGCTGTTTAAAGCACCCTTGCTATAGGGCTAAAGCTTTCAAATGTGTATGCCCTGTGGCTGGGCAGAGGTGTGGCCTTTACAAAAATTAAAGTAAGGAAAAACTGAATTTCTACCTTTGACATAGCTACGTGCCCCATATAGCAATATTGTTCTAAAGCAGTTTATGTGCAACACATTTACTAGTGTTTCCTGAGCAGGGAAATGGGTAGCATAAAACATAGCCAGGCACTGATTGATTTATGTTGCCTTTCAGTTTAAGTATTATACTGGTACCCGCTAGCACTGCAAGAGATGAGTGTATGGCTGTAAGCATTTCCGTCATTTTTTCCCTTTCTCTCTCTCTCTCTCTCTCTCTCTCTCTCTCTCTCTCTCTCTCTCTCTCTTTTCAGAGCTTTATGAGTCTGCTATAAAATGTCACTTGGGGGTGAATTTTGGAAGGTCAATTTAAGATACAAGACGTCAGCCCCCCCCCAATAAAAGTTATAGCGTCTACTACTTCTGCAAACTTCCATCATTAAGAAACAGCTTCAGAAAATGAAAGTTAGTTGTCCGTAACTGTCATTTATCAAGAACAACAGCTCTTTCTACACTAGTGATAAAACTCGAATCCATGTCCTGTAATGGAGATTCTACTGCTTAGGGATATGTTTCCCAGTGGAGGACATGATGACACACCTATAATACAATTTCAGATCATAAGATGCACTCTCATCTTTCAATGGGATTTGCACTGCTTAGAGATCTTGCTTCCCAGTGCAGGGAGGAAGATGGTGTGGCTTTAAAGCCAAAACACACGTGTTTTGTGTTTCCACATAGCAGCTTTAAAAAAAAGTCTGCGTATACCCAATAATGATTCTGTATGCAAGTGAAAACCATTATGTGGGTATTTCTGAGGTCAGTGAGCTGGAAGGAGGAAGTATTTATTGGAACAAACAAATAGGTTTTGCAAAGTCCTCGGCGCACTGTGTTTTTAACTGTTTTTAATCATCTTCAGCATATACTGCTTGAGACAGTTGTTTAGAAGGTGATCCATAAATCAATAATGAGGATAAATCAATACATCTTTCTTAGATTTGTGTGCTGGTGCCAATAGAAACTTCGTTCAAAGCCTTATAGCCACATGGAGGGTGATTTTCATTCAGATTGTGGTTGGGAAAAGAAGGAATATGACTCTCAGCTCCATACATGTTACAAACCCTGTTGCAGTCTTACTCTCCCTCCCTCTCCAACACCGCTTGTAATTAAAGAAAAAACACACCTAGCTGCACACTATGGATTTAGTATAATGTGCAGCTTTGTTCTCAGACGTGCCATAATTTTATTCTGCATAAGCTGTGAAGTAGCTCTGAGCAATAGGTAGCAGAACTATCCCCTGCCCTCAATCTCCTGCTTCTGCAATGTTTTGTCTTTGTGAACTTTATGTATTTACAATCGGCACTTCCATAAAAATGTATCAATGTGGTATTTAATATATTAGAATGAAATCAGGAAAAGAACATCCGTAAAAGCAACATTACAAGCATCAACAAAGCATCGATAAAATGCTTTGGACAAAAAGAGAAAAATAATCTTGCAAAAGCCCTTCTAAACAATACAGTTTTCAAAATACATGGAACAGATGGGAGGGGTTGTTCCTGCCCAAAATCTGCTGGCAGGGAGTCTGGCAGGGCAGGGCCTGACACACCAAGGATGCAGTGCCTGGTAAAAGCCAACCAAATCTCATGGGCATGGGGAACCAGCAGAAGTGACCCATCGGAGGACCTTAGTGACAGAGGTGAGACATAAGGAATCAGAGGGTCCTTAAGGGTGGCGCTGTGGGTTAAACCACAGAGCCTAGGACTTGCTGATCAGACGGTTGGCGGTTCGAATCCCCGTGATGGGGTGAGCTCCCGTTGCTCAGTCCCTGATCCTGCCAACCTAGCAGTTCGAAAGCACATCAAAGTGCAAGTAGATAAATAGGGAAGGTAAATGGCGTTTCCGTGCACTGCTCTGGTTCGCCAGAAGCGGCTTAGTCATGCTGGCCACATGACCCGGAAGCTGTACGCCGGCTCCCTCGGCCAATAAAGCGAGATGAGCGCTGCAACCCCAGAGTCGGGCACGACTGGACATAATGGTCAGGGTCCCTTTACCTTTACCTAAGGCACTTTGGATCTAAGCTACTTAGGTCTTTGTGAATTAACATAAGTACCTTGAACCTGGACAGGTAGCAAACTGCCAACCTGTGAGCTTTCTCAGCAGTAATCTGCTTGTGTGTGTCGTCCAATCACTGCATGCTGCACACGTTGAAGCTTCTGGACCAAATACAAGGGCAGCCCCACAAAAAGCATGTTACAGTAATCAAGGCTTGAGGCTGTCAATGCATGGACCACTGAGGTCAGGCTATTGTGGTCCTGTAATTGTTGCAGCTGGTAAAAAACACTCCTGGCCACAGAGGTCATCTCAAGCAGCAAAATATCTTGGGCAGCCCTTGAATTTTTCCATGTACACAAAGAGCATTTCAACCACACAGCAGGCAAGGCACACATCCCAGAATAACCCCCAGCGTTGGCTGCATTTATACTTCATGGAAACACAGTTTGTGCTACTTGGTGCTTCTGAAAGTGTATATTCCACCTTGTCATCTCCTCCCCTCCCCAGTCCCTGTTAAATTCATTCCTGTGGAAAAAAAACCTCAAGCTTTCAAGCGCAAGTTAATGTTCCAGATATGCATCTCCCCTTAGCAAATGTATAATAAGGCAAGTTAATGAATTCACTGGGAGGAGGCAACAGAGCCTCATCCTTCAGTCTGTTTTGCCATTTGAATGCAGACCCTGTTATTTTAACATCTTCTTCGAGCAAGATTCTTTTGCATCAAGGACAAAAGGTGAAATCACAATGCCTATTAACTTATGACACCTTATTAGCACAAGGGAAACCTGCCTTGCTCATGATGGACTAAGATATGTTGCATCACACAGATATGCATGAAATAGGTGCTACGGTTTTACTTGCTCATCGGAAGTCCCTTGCCACGAGGGGTTCTTTAAAGCAGCAAGATTTTGCTAACAGCAAAAACAAATTTCACGCAAATCATTTTTGTGAATGACAACAGTTCTTTTGCTTTTCATTTCTGCCTTCTGATTAACAGATTTTCTTTTCTGCATCTTAAGACAGCGAACAAAAGTGATGACGTAAAATGAAAGTATCATCACTTCTTTTTTTTTAAAAAAAAGTGGTGTCTAGACTATATTCAAACATTTTGAGAAACTTGCATCTTTAGTGAAAACAGATGTGCTTTTTTTCCTACAAGACACTTTTGGCCAGTCTGCCTGTGCTGTATAACAGCCATAGATCACACATTATATAGATGAGCACATCTGCCAAGGGTTTTCTTGGGGGATCAAATAGATTCATTAACTGCATCCCGTCCATCTACCTAACCCAGCCTTTCTCAACTTGTGGGTCCACAGATGTTGTTGAACTACAACTCCCATCACCCCTAGCTAGCAAGGCCAGAGCTCAGGGATGATGGAAGTTGTAGTCTAACAACATCTGGGGACCCAAGTCCTGCCTTCACGGTAGATCAAAAACAGGCCAATACAGATTGCACAGCCCAGATATTCCAAAACCCAACGTGCGATCGTATGGGTTTGTCTTGCCCCCACAAAGCACCTTTTTTTAAAAGACAGGTTCTTATGAGCTTTGATGTTGACCCTGAACACTCCAAAAAAAAAAAAAAAAAGCAAAATTATTAATGTATTTGCTGGGACAAAATGATAACTCCTAGTATAAACATGTTTAGAATTTTAGCATAAGGTTGTTCTTTTGTGCATGATGCTAAAACTTCGTTCCAGGATCCAGTATGTTAGTGTGTACATAGTAAAGCACAAAAACGGAGAGAAGAGCCATTTTTTAATCAAATGTTCATTCTCACCAGTCTACAGTTCAACTTAACTATAGACATAAAAGGTAAAATTCAGTGCTGGTCCTATTCAGAGTAGAGTCACTGAAGTTAATCGACATGACTAACTTAGGCTCATTAATTTCAGTAGGTCTACTCTGAGTATTGGTCAGGGGTCCCTTTACCTTTACCTTACTCTGAGTATTACTTAGCTGAAAACAACCTACGGTGCCTAGTTTCTCTGGCAATTCTCAGATAGTAAGAACACCTTCTGCTGTTGGTTATCAATTATTGCAATCCACAAAAGAGAAGCAAAAAGAGGTAAAAGTGCTATCAATTTCCAGCATCTTGGCTCAAGAAATGAAAATTGAACATTAGTATTAGCAACTTCATCTCCTATTAAACTCTTCAGGCAAGTCTTCTAGATGCCTGTCAAATTATTTGGTGACATAAGCCAAGGTGGAGAATATGCTAATGTTCCTTGATGGAGCATAACTCTAGAGTATACTTGTATATTCCTGCAGAATATTTATAAGCAGTTTTTGTTTCTGGGAAAGAAATTAGCTGGGACTGGATAACTTCCCTTTGTTTGCAGATGTAGCAACACAGACATTCAACTTCATGATATTGCTGTAAGTCATAGCACTATCTTCCAAGTGCCTTACAGGGAGGCTACAGACCCCATCTATTTCAGATTACACTCCCGCTTTCTGATTTTCCTGTCGTTAAATTAAGAAATATCAAGCATAATCATATACAGGAGCTTGGACAGAATGACATTTATTCTTATTAGTGTTGAAATTGAACTGCTATCTAATTATCCCTGATTATTTTACTGTCATTTTGCTAAATAAAATAAACGGTGTTTTCAAGCAAAGCCACACAATCTGATAAAGCTCTCCTCCTCCTCCTCTGTATTCTATAGCCACAAGATCTCAGAGCAAAGACAGCACTTGCAAAAAGTCCAGAGCACATAATAAGAAGAGAAAGAACTCCTGCACACAAGTCAGGAAGAACAAGGTTTTCACCTGGCGAAGCCGACTCCTCTACTGACGCCATTAGCATCTCTTAATATTCTGGTGGAAATGACATGTCCAAAGGGTTTCAGCATATTCTCCAGCTCCTGTTCATCCATGGAAATGGGCAAGTTTGAGATGTAAAGATTTGTGGGGTCTTGCTCTTGTTGCTAAAGAAAGAAAAGAAACCCAAACACAAATAAAACAGAGTTATTAGATTCAGCACTATCAGAAGAACAGTCTTTAGCTATAGCTACGCCTCGAGAGTCACAAAAGCAATAAGCACAACTGTTTTTTGAGGGGTGGGGGCAGCGCAAAGCAGTCAAGTCACATCAACATTATTTGCTGGTGGATTCTAGCTCTCCCAATGAGAAAGAAACATGGCCACCATTGGACACAAGAGCTCCAAGCACTGCAAAATCAAAGGGTTGTAAGGGTTAACTTTGGGCTGGGCTGTGAACCATGAGCTACAACACTATGGTGCTATGTGCTTCACTTTCAGCCGCTCCTTCTGTCCTGTTTCACAAGTGGTGCTTTTGGTACTTGGCACATAAGAGGGAAGAGGGGAAGCTAAACTACTATAAGAAGATAGATACATGGGCGTAACCAGGATTTTTTTGGGGGGCGGGCTTGGATAGATAGATAGATAGATAGATAGATAGATAGATAGATAGATGATAGATAGATAGATCAGGGGTAGGCAACCTAAGGCCCATGGGTCAGATGCGGCCCAATCGCCTTCTCAATCTGGCCCGTGGATGGTCCGGGAATCAGCATGTTTTTACATGAGTAGAATGCGTGCTTTTCTTTAAAATGCATCTCTGGGTTTTTGTGGGGCATAGGAATTTCTTCATTTTTTATTTTATTTTTCAAAATATAGTCCGGCCCACCACATGGTCTGAGGGACAGTGGCCCGGCCCACGGCTGAAAAAGGTTGCTGACCCCTGATATAGATAGAAGATGATAAATAGATAGATAGATAGATAGAAGATAGATAATAAGATCGTACATGTACCAGAGGGTACTTCCTGAAACTGCTTTTAAAGACTTTTCAGAAAGGCAAAATAAAAGCATGTGGCAGTTCAGCAGAGGACCTGCTAAACAAGATAAACTGGGGGGGGGGGGAGGAGAGAAGATAACTCCAGTGCATAAATGAGGATGATTCTCACAAGTATACATACACCAGGTATATATTCCACAAGAGCAACTCCACAATAACTCTATACAGTGTATGTGTTCACAAATATTCCTGCAAACATTATTTATCAGTTGTCACAACTAAAAAAACAAACCCTCCAATCCAAAGGAGAGAGGAGCAGACAAAAGCAATTATAAAGTCACATAAAGCCTCCTTGTTTAGATCAAATAGGAAACAGTCCTCAGGAAACATGCATTTTCTGATGAATCGAAATCTCTCGATGGTGGTGCAAAAAGCTAAGGCTTGCCTTCTTTTCGATAGCAGGATGTTGAATTATGGTGCCATTGTTGTAAGAACACTGCAAGCTTGTGATCAGTATTTGGGCTGTAAGCTATAAACTGCCCACCTTTGAACTAAGATGATATGTTTTATGGACTAGCCTTTGGGCCCACAAAAAAATAAGAAGGGCACCGTGGACAAAAAATGTTGCTTGACTCAACCGGAGGCGAACAGCATAAGCAACTGGCTTTAATAGTTATCTTCTATAACAGATGTGACACATCTCTGTGAGTCTGCCTGCCTGGCTTCTCCTCTGGAACTGTTCTGCTGGGGAGGAAAAGTACCATCAGAAAGATGGGTTGGACAGGAAAGTAACAGACTCTGTCTAAGGAACTGTGACCTTTCATGTGGGAGAATCCCTCAATTGCTCTTGTTCCCTAGGTCAGCATAGGGCAATAGTATTGTATTCCACTATTTTGGTGGAGGAATTATGACCCAAACAGGAATTACTCCAATCTCCATCATTTCAGAACTATTGGTGTACATAATAACAGACGGCTAGATCCTTTCTATCTAGCATCTTGTTCTCTTTGCCATTTATTTAGACCATTTATTTATCACTGATCCTTCATAAGAACCTCAAAGTGATTCAAGGCAGAAATATTTGATCATATTATCAAGAAACTTGCAACCTTCATGTCTTAAACACCCACCAACATTTCCAGCAACGTTTGAAGTACGACTGAAGTTTCCTCCTCATACATTTTGGGTTTATAAACATAATCCATCTGTTACATTTGGCACATTTGAAGGAGAAAAACAAAGTATAGGTGGCCATCTGATGACTAGATTACTACAGTGTTTAAGTCAAATACAAAACCTTCTTAACTCCTTATAACACTTTATGGATGAACCAGGCAAATGTAGTGATTCAGTGCTAGTAGGAAGCTTTTTTCTGGCATTACACGCTGCTCCAAGACACCTGGTGGTTGCAGTGGAATTGCAACTTCGGTGCCAATATGGCCGCCAAGCAGTAAGCCAAATGTACCCAGAAAACAAGGAAGCTCTGTCTCCCGCCCGCCTCCTTTGTTCATACTCAAAAGCAAATGAGGAGAAAAGCATCACGAAATAAACAATCCTCCCGAAAGAGTGAAAAATCAAGACTTGTTTCCTTGTTCCTAAACACAGCCAACATTCTAAGGACAGCCATCCACCAGTGTGCTAAGGATGCAAGAGAACAACAACAACAATAATTTATTGTTTCTACCCCACCCATCCGGCTGAGTCTCCCCAACCACTCTGGGTGGCTTCCAACAGAAGGTTAAAAATACATTAATACATCAGTTATTAAAACCTTCCCTAAACAGGGCTGCCTTCAGATGTCTTCAGATAGTTGTTTATTTCCTTGACATCTGACGGGAGGGCGTTCCACAGGGCGGGGGCCACTACCGAAAAGCCCCTCTGCCTGGTTCCCTGTAACTTCGCTTCTCGCAAGGAGGGAACCGCCAGAAGACCCACAGCGCTGGATCTCAGAGAACCAACCCATTGGCATAAAGGGTCTCTTAATGTCATTACCCAAAAGCACCTCTGCATGCACCATGTGCTAATAAGCCTGTTTCCTATGACTAGCTGCTCTAAAATGTCACCCAGTTCAGAACTTAGCTAGCTGTGCCACAAATGCAGAAGCCATGCCCCCAGGGAACTCTGTGCTTTACAACATGACTGATTTTACCTACAGAAACAGTCAAACGGGAAGGATCCTGAAGCAGAATATTATTGTTCTTTCTGCTAACCAAGAAGACAAACGAGTACACAAGTTAAGTTTAACTGTATTATTTATAACTACTGTATATCTCAGGGGTTGCAAACCTCTTTTGGGGCGGTTGGCACATTTGGAATGCACACTGAATGCATATTTTCCCCTCAAAGAATTATGGGCACTGTAGGAGTGTCTCCAACCCCATCATTCTGCCCCGGACACTGAGGTCCTCCTCCGAGGGCCTTCTGGTGGTTCCCTCCCTGCGAGAAGTGAGGTTACAGGGAACCAGACAGAGGGCCTTTTCGGTAGTGGCGCCTGTCCAGTAGAACGCCCTCCCATCATATGTCAAGGGAATACAGTGGTACCTCAGGTTACATACGCTTCAGGTTACAGACTCCGCTAACCCAGAAATAGTGCTTCAGGTTAAGAACTTTGCTTCAGGATGAGAACAGAAATTGTGCTCCGGCAGCGCGGCGCCAGCAGGAGGCCCCATTAGCTAAAGTGGTGCTTCAGGTTAAGAACAGTTTCAGGTTAAGAACGGACCTCTGGAACGAATTAAGTACTTAACCCGAGGTACCACTGTAAACAACTATCTGACTTTTAGAAGACAACTGAAGGCAGGAAGTTTTTAATGTTTGAGGTTTTATTGTATTTTTAATATTCTGTTGGGAGCCAGCCAGAGTGGCTGGGGAAACCCAGCCAGATGGACGGGGTATAAAAAAAAAATTGTTATTATTATTAGTTTGTTAAAGGTTGCCGGGCATTGTAACTCTATGAGGGGCAAACTACGGCACCCATAATTCTCTGAGGGGAAAAAACTGTGAGGGGTACACTTTGGCGCCTGTAATTCTTTGAGGAAAAGAACGTGCTTTGAATGTGCTATAACAGAACAGTGTGTGCGCAGCCCTAGTGTGTGCGTGCAAGAGAGAGAGAGAGAATGAATGAGAATGTGTATATGTGAAGACAGGTGTGCACAAATCTCATGCCAGATTACGGCTGGCTGGCTGGCTGGAAACGCAGTCCAGCAAATTAATGGTATGTTAAAAACAATATTTACACTAACTGCAGCGTGAGAGCATTTTAAGCACTTGGCACCAAGCACCTTGCTGTGAGAGCCGAGCTTGAGAAACAGTTAGGAACATTTGCGTAGGGGACGTGGCCAGAAATTCTGTCACTGCTGCCAGTGAGGAAGATCTGAGTCAAGCCTCCAGAGTTGTGCCAAGGAACTCTTCTGGGAGCAATCAAAACTGATTCGAGCTGAAATTCTCCACATGGCTGAAGCCGAGACACTTTGAAATAAAAGAGGAGGGGGCGCAGAGACTCAAACATCCGGCTAGATTGTGTGTTGGAGGATAATGTGAAATGTTGAACAAAGTGTTATCCACTTCATTTGAGATAGTCCTTGGAAACGTCCATTTCCAGCATATTAGCAACACGTTCAGAATCAAAACATACCAGTCACCCCTTAAAAATACATTAAGAAGCTCATTGCTCTCTTAAGGTCTCATCATATGACATGCTTCTGCTAATGGGAGATTATCACAGAAACCACCCCTATTGTGGGAAAGAAGAATTCATAGGAAGAGATCCTAAGAACAGCTTTAGAATGTGCAGCAGAGCCTCCAAGTGTCCCCGCTATTTTCCAGGGACATCCCTAATCTAGAGAAGCCATCCCAGTTTCTTATTTGATCCCAGAATGTCCCAACTTTTCCTTAAGATGTCCCTATTTTCATTGGAGAAATGTTGGAGGGTATGGAGTTATCCGAGCCCCGAAGTGTCTGAAGGCAATCCTGTATAAGGAAGGTTTTTTGTTTTGTTTTTTTTAAAAAGGTTAATGTTTTATTATGTTTTTATATACGTTGGAAGCTGCCCAGAGTGGCTGGGGCAACCCAGTAAGATGTGCAGGGTATAAATAGTAAAATTATCATTATGGAATGGGGTGTCCCTATTTCCACTGGAGAAATGTTGGAGGGTTACGATAAGGTCGCATGAAATAGGACCTTGGGTTGGCTATCATGGCTTTAAAATCTGGTAGGCAAACAAGCTGGGGAAATTTCCCTTTTGTGGATACTGCTGCAAAGGGAAGAGACTCAGTGCTCTAAGTTCTTTTTTCCCACACACAGGCTACGGAACCTAGAACAGCTGCCACATACCACCTCTCGGCTGTTGTTAAGAATTGGAGGCAGAGGCAAGAAGGAGCGGCCGCGGCCGTAGTGCTGGCTTCAGTGAGTAAGAGCATGGCAAGGAAAAGAGGTCAAAGGAGGACCAGAAAGGTACAAGGTGGTGACAGGCAGCCAGAGCATTTCAAGTAATTGGGGATACGCTTTAGAACACCCTGTGTTTCATATTTTCTTATTGTGGTAGAGTTTCCATCTGGATTACGTTGTGCTCCATGGGAGTCCCCTAGAACATGCCTTAGCTATTGCTTGCTGACATACAACTACTGATAAGCTTCTGCAACAGTTGCATGCTTTGGATGAGTGGGCAACCTCTGTCCCTGCAGGTACTGCTGGACTACAACTCCCATCATCCCTGAGACCGATGGGAGTTAGAGTCCAAGACATCTGGAGTACCTCAAGTTCCCCAACCCTGCCTTGGATAAATGGAGTGTTTTCTATAGTCTGCAAGGCTTCACCCAGCAGGCTCTGACCCATGCCTTACCAAAACATCAGAAATTTTATGTCAAGGGGTCGCAACTCTAGAACTCATTTGTTGCATTGTCTGTGTGAAACCAAACATGCAGAATCTTTCTCACATGACATTTGTTGTTTAGTCGTGTCCAACTCTTCATGACCTCATGGTCCAGAGCACGCCAGGCACTCCTGTCTTCCACTGCCTCCCGCAGTTTGGTCAGACTCATGTTTGTAGCTTCGAGAACACCGTCCAACCATCTCGTCCTCTGTCGTCCCCTTCTCCTTGTGCCCTCCATCTTTCCCAACATCAGGGTCTTTTCCAGGGAGTCTTCTCTTCTCATGAGGTGGCCAAAGTTAGTTGGATCTACATATAGTTTCACTTAGTTGAAATCAATGTGTAATCGTGGCTAACTTAGGTCTCCTTGATTTCAGTAGGAACTTTGCCCAGATCCAACTCAGTGATTTAGTTCAGGAAATCAGATATTTTATTCCAACAGATCCATTCATTAATGCTGTTGTTTAGTCATTTAGTCATGTCCGACTCTTCGTGGCCCCATGGACCAGAGCACACCAGGCACTCCTGTCTTCCGCTGCCTCCCGCAGTTTGGTCAGACTCATGTTTGTAGCTTCGAGAACACAGTCCAACCATCTCGTCCTCTGTCGTTCCCTTCTCCTTGTGCCCTCAATCTTTCCCAACATCAGGGTCTTTTCCAGGGAGTCTTCTCTTCTCATGAGGTGGCCAAAGTATTGGAGCCTCAGCTTCAGGATCTGTCCTTCCAGTGAGCACTCAGGGCTGGTTTCCTTCAGAATGGAGAGGTTTGATCTTCTTGAAGTCCATGGGACTCTCAAGAGTCTCCTCCAGCACCATAATTCACATGACATTACATTTTGCTAAACGTACATCAGAGTATATTTAGGCTAAATGTAACCACCCAATGAATCTCCCAATAACTCCATACAGAAAACACTCTTCTAACTCTTGCACTTGCATATTACAAAGTATAGTTTAGATTTGTTGTTATTTGGCATGCACTGATATTGATACAAAAAAGTATTTCCCTCCGCCCAACAACAAAAAGAAGCCACCTGCTGCTGACAGGAAACAAATAATTGATTTAACAGTTATTTTAAAGGAAAATACCACTTGTTTAAATAAGTGGTTAATGTATGTCCATGAACCAGCAATTTCAAGGATACCAACTATAAACAGAAAATAAACTAAAACAAACTTTTTTGCAACAAAGAGTGCCATGGTTCCTATAGTATAATATTTAATATATTGGAACTAATGTTCAGCTTGCATAGTTTACACACACAGGCAAATTCTCCTAAATGAACTAACGGAGACTGATGCTTAGTAAATGTGTTTACAAATGGTACTCCCAATTCCAAAAGCAGATATTGCTGAAAGCTGTGCACCGGCTGGTTTGTTTACTGTATTTGTCGCAGAACCCTCCATCACACATATTATCTGCCAATAATGATTGGATTTTCTTCTCATTTTTGGTTGCAAGGGAGCCAGCAGTGGACTGTGTCTTTCGAACATAATATCAGATCTGCGGTTTGTTAGTTTGTTTTTTTATTGAGCACAAAATATTGACCTAATTCAACCAGAACTATCATAAGCCAGTGCAGAGTCTGGTTGTCTCGTTTTTTATGCTCTTTTAATTCTAAGCCAGTCTGTTAACCCCTATTTTGACAGCTGCTACTGATGGAAAGAGAAATGGCTCCTAGCTTATTCACACACTGGCTCCCACACAAAGCTGCATGTTCATGCCAAGGCGCATGGCTTGTGTAGGGAGGCCCACACATACCCTTCCCTTCACACATAGAGGAATTCATATATGAAGCTGCACATTTACAACTGAAATAAGCAAGGAATATTGAGCAGATATGACTCTACACACCCCAATATCCTCAGAGGTGTGCAAGGATGTCCTGAATCAGAGAGACAGACAGACTCCAAGCCTCTATTTGGAGTGGATACTATTCAGTTACTGTCAGGGCTGGTAGCCAGGAGGGCAACCTGGGAGGCAGGTTGGCAGCTCAATAGCCCAGAAGGAGATTCCAGAAAGCGTGGAGCAGCTCAACTGGCACTCAATGACATGTTCAGGCGGAGGAGCCAGGCCAGAGGCAGCAGAAATATAAGCTGCTGGAATGCCAGCTGCACCCTTTTCTGCAATACGCTAACCTGGTCACAGTCATTCTTGCTTTAATAACCTCCAGACTGGACTATCATGACATGATCTACATCAGGCTGTCCTTGAACAGCACCCAAAAAACTTCAATTAGTCCACAACGCCACCACCAAACTTTTGAATCCACAATTACATTTTGCACACTCTTTCCAGGCACAGGTTGACGCTTAAAAGCTCCGAGTCTGATTGTTTGTTTTATTTTTTACCTGGAGCTTTCCCACAAAAACCTGCACTTTAGTGCTCAATCGTAACAAACGTGCATTTGGATTTGCTGCAGATTGCTGTTTGTTCCAAGTGAGCTTTAAAGAGTGGGTTTTCATGACTTTGCCTGAAAAGAGCAGAGAAAAGGGAAGTGAGGACAAACCTTGAGTATGTTGACTCTGATCCTTTTACAAGCTGACTGGGTTGCTTCTTCATTTTATTTTTTTCCTCAATCTGAGGTGCTGGTCCTTATCTATAAAGTCATTTAGACATTTGTGCAAACCTACAGAGGGCTACCTTTTAGCAGCTGAATCGTTGATTATAGTCCTTTAGTTGTAAAAAAAGTTTTTTTCAGCAAACCGCAGCTATTCTGTGCCTTGGTCACAAAGCAACGTAAGTCATGCATCTGACTATCCATGGTCATGTTTAGAAGATACTTAAGTGAAATCAGAGCCGCAACTACAGAGGTCCTGGAATGGCCAGCCTGCCACTTCAGGATTCTTCCATCCCTGCTTCCTAGTACTGTTATCAGAAAGCTCATAGACTGCAGAGGAGAATTTCACACACCGCTATGTAGCTCCTATGTAAAGCCCGAAAGAGTCTATCTGCATTTGAACACACAAAAGTTCTGTCCGCACAAGGAAGAAGGCAGAAGTCACTGACTACACAGCTTGAGCCTATGCACTTCTAACAGCAATGGGGAATCTGTGGCCCCACCAGATACTGTTGGACTCTAATTCCCAACAGCCCCAGTCAGCAAGGCCAAGGGTCAGGGATGATGGGAGTTGTAGTCCAGCAGCATCTGGATGGCTGCAGGTTCCCCCATCACAGGCATATAGTTTATTGAGTTTAAATATTACACCAAAAGCTTGGGGTTTGGCTAGCAGAAACACAATAACCCCTCACCCCAATACAAAGTCTGACTTACGAAATGTGCTTTATTCTTCTTTCCAAAGTGAGCCTCGAGCTATTCCAGTTCTGGAGACAAAAACCATGCATGCAGTAATCTAACTGTTCACAAAGTAAAACAATTAAATAACTTTAAACTTGTTAGGCCCTTTGCATTTATGTTCTGGCTGCTCCGGTTTCATTCTCTACCTCTCTAGTTCCCCTCACCAGGAAATTTCTGGCCATGGAGCCGAGGTGAATGGAAGGACACTAAATGTGCGCTGTTGGGAAAGTGTCAGAAGTTTTGAGAGACTTTATAGGGCTATATTATTGCTTGACCTTTTGACCAGAAGCAAACACAAACCACAGTTACATCCCAAGTGATTACTTGTAAAGACAGATGAATGCCTCCTTTTGTCATGTTTTACTCCAGCTCTTATAAGCCATAAATGACTCTGAGATCTTCATGTCTGGGAATTCCTGTTGGGATAGAGGCTTGCATGAATTTAGCCAGAGTTCATTTCATATTGCTTGCCTGCAGATGCAGTTAGTCATTTTTATGCAGAAATGGGAAAGTCCTAGCATTTAAAGATGCATCCAGTAAATCTCGCTTGTTTTTAAAGAATGAACCTTTGGGGAAACAATCTATATAAACATCCCTGTAGCAAAATGAAATATGATAGTCACAGGTTTGTTTTGGAAAATGCAGTAGAGGGCCATTGCTTTAGGTTATGACCTAATCACAACATTGTCATAAACATACATACAAATTAAAGATAATTGAAGAACCAGATTATGTGAGATTGCAACAGCATTTTTTTTAAACTACCAATACAGCTGAACAGGGGTTCGTCTGAGGCCTCGGGGAGCCGGGGGAGGCCTTTCGGGACAATAAGATTGTCTCAAGTAGGTGGACTTTTTATTTATTTATAATTGCAGGGATCTAGAAGCTACTTTTCCGCCACCTGTGCACACAAGATGGCTCACAAATAAGGCTAAAACAGTGAACATCCAGTGAAACAATACAACAGTAAACAGAAGGCGTTTAAAACATTCCTATGAAACATGGCATTCATTAAATGGGTACTGGGATAAGGCTGCCCTCACTGTCCACTGGAAAGTGGGCAGTGAGGGCACCAAACATACTTCTGTAGGCAAGCTGTTCCATCGTCAGAGAATCACCTCCTGTGTGTCATGCTCAGCAAAGGAACACGAAGGAGAGCCCCTATGAGTCCCAAGACAAAGAAGTAAGTTCACAGTCAGGTGAAAACAACATCTAGGAGGAGTTGTTGTTTTCGTTGTTATTTATTAATTACACTTATTAGTCATGTGATACAAAAAGTCTTAAGGGAACTTAATAAGGTAAAATTTAAACAGATAAAATCAATTAACAGCCAATTTTGTTTAAAAAACTGCAATACAAAATTCCTAAAATGTCCATCCAATAAGAAGGACAAGTCCAGAAGAAGAAGAAGAAGAAGAAGAAGAAGAAGAAGAAGAAGAAGAAGAAGAAGAAATTGTTCAAACTAAGGCCCAAGGGCCAGATCCGGCCCAATCGCCTTCTAAATCTGGCCCGCGGATGGTCTGGGAATCAGCGTGTTTTTACATGAGTAGAATGTGTCCTTTTATTTAAAATGCATCTCTGGGTTATTTGTGGGGCATAGGAATTCATTCATATTTTTTTCGAAATATAGTCTGGCTCCCCCACAAGGTCTGAGGGACAGTGGACCGGCCCCCTGCTGAAAAAGTTTGCTGGCCCCAACACACAAAAAATGAGCACTGCAGTAGAGGCTAGTTTAACTATCAAAGTAATTGACAGAATAGAAATGCCATAGTCTGGCATCAAAAAGTGACAGTGATGGTGCCAGACATGTTTCTGCAAGGAAAACATTCCACATACAGGGGGCCACCACTGAAAAAGCCTATTCTCACAAGGCCACCCTCTATAAGGTAAAGGTAAAGGTACCCCTGCCCATACGGGCCAGTCTTGAGAGACTCTAGGGTTGTGCGCTCATCTCACTCTATAGGCCGGGAGCCAGCGCTGTCCGCAGACACTTCCAGGTCACGTGGCCAGCGTGACAAGCTGCATCTGGCGAGCCAGCGCAGCACACAGAACACCGTTTACCTTCCCGCTGGTAAGCGGTCCCTATTTATCTACTTGCACCCGGGGGTGCTTTCGAACCGCTAGGTTGGCAGGTGCTGGGACCAAACAACGGGAGCGCACCCCACCACGGGGATTTGAACCGCCGACCATGCGATCGGCAAGTCCTAGGCGCTGAGGTTTTACCCACAGCGCCACCCTCTGTACCTCCTTTCAATGAGGCACATAGAGAAGGGAGGCTGGTTCATGTAAGGAGAGGCAGACTTTGAGCTGTATAAGGATTTACAGTTCAAAACCAGTACTTTGAATTAAGCCTGGTAGCCGGTGCAGCCACACCAGAATTGGTGTGATATGGTCAGATCTTCTGGTCCCAGTCAATAATCTGGTTGCTAAAATCTGCACTAGCTGCAGTTTCTGAACTGTCTTCAAAGGCAGCCTCACATATAATCAGTGCTTTTTTCTGGGGGGACACAGGGGTACGCATACCCCTAAACATTTTGTGAATCAAAGTTTGGCCTCATTGAGGGGCAGTATTTCAACATGAGTAGGAAAATGAGAGTACCCCTTAACATTTTTTTAAAGAAAAAAAAAGCACTGCATGTAATGAATCTAACCTAGAAATTACAGAGTGATATCTCAAAATCAATAGATGCAATATACTCTGTGGTGCACACGTTTAAGTTGATTTTGATTGTTTACTTTTTTGTGTTTCAGGGAATAGCAGAAGCAGGTTTGTGCCTGGAACAACTGAAGGAGAAAATTTCAGAGAAACATTCAGGAATGTTCAACACAGCAAACGATTCCGGAATATGACATTGGCCCCTTTTCCCTCCACCTCCATCCCAGTTCCAATATAATAAAACTATTTAATGAGAGGTGTGGCTGGGTGTCGGGGGAGAGGTTATTGAAGTACACCTTTGTAACAAGCACCGCCCCCCCCCCCCAAAAAACCCCCCAACAACCCCAGAACATTGCTTTCTAATTTCCTATAACAGTTTGCAGCTTTTCAGTGGTGAACACCTTTCCTTGCCTTTTGTACTATACAACTTGTCATTTAGCACCAAGAAAAGTGATGAAATTTAAGTGATTGGCAAATGACCTTCAGTCCTTCAGAGATTGTGTTAAGACACTTCAAAATGAAGGACACTTGTTGCTTTGATATGGTAAAAATGACTACAGAAAGAGAGAGAGAGAGAGAGAGAGAGAGAGAGAGAGAGAGAGAGAGAGAGAACAATTTCTTCCTTGGCCGTATTCTCTAGATGTTTTATAAAATTAAAGCAGGTCATTTCCAATGAATTCAAAATTCCACATTTTGAAACAAAACCATCATGAGCTCAGAAAGCTTGCAATCCGTGAGAATTTTGCCATTGTCTAGTGCCCAAATTCCACCCCATGCCTGCAAGGCAACCTCACAGGGGCGGGGGAACACAGCAAACCTTCCCACCCCCAAAACACTATTCATATAATTTATGAGGCAAAAAGATTAATGATTTATTACCAGGCTCATTAATCAAAAGAGACGGAGGGAACGAGAATGAGTGTGTGTTTTAAAGGACCAATTCCACTGTTCAAGTCAATTAGGCCCTGTAAAGCTATTACACTGCGAAGAAGTTGCAATATTATCAAGGCTTCCCCGAGTGTATTCAGAGTATAAAATAAATGCTATTATTCAGGAGATACTGAATTGCTAAGCTTCTTAAATTTGTACAATTGGGAACCTGCAGTACATTAAAATGCTGAAGCTCATTAAGGCCCCTTTCTGCAGCCTTCGAATCATTGGCATTCACAGCAGTATTTAGAACAATAAAGCACCCTCCCCCTCCCCACCCCACCCCACAGAAAAGCACCGACTTCCGTTCCTTCAGCTCTGTTTTAATGAATCACTGAGGCAGAACTTGTACCCAACCTCTCAGGCAACTTCTTGTCTTTGGAAACAAGGGAAGAATGTAAAAAGAAAATGCTAATAGCCCAAGCAGAATGAGCAGAATTTGCCAACACCGCCATACGCAAAGAGAGCCTCGACAATTTAGTTAACATTGATCTCTTGGTTAGAGTGTGTAATTTAATTTTCTGCCTTTGCCAGTAATAAGTAAATCACCTTCAAAGTTACAAAACAACCTGTTCTGCTCCATGAACATTTGAAACTCGGCACCCCAAGAGAGAGGCTGCTTCCTTAGCTGTCATCCTTCGTTGTGAAGGGCAAGGAATCAGTTGCCTCAGCGCTTGTTATCATTAATGTGAAGAGCACTTCATCTTTCTGTGAGCCCCAAGTGAGGTGGTGGGGAGTGGGGTGGGGGAGAGCAATCTCTCTGTTATTCTCCTGGCTGCGGTGATTATCCCACCTTCCCCACATGTGGCCATAATAAAAAACTGAAAATCCTATTCATCGTTAGTTAAATCAAGGCATTACCTCTATCATTATGAAATTCTGTGTGGGAAATCTACTTTGTGAAGGGTGCAAGCTGGCCAGATTTCAGAGAGAGGAAAATCAAGAGTTAGCGTAGTTTCAGAAGCATGCTTTGATCAGCGAGAAAGCTGTTCGCGGCATCTCCCCGCAAACCACCGACGTCTTTCAAGCTTCCCCTTTGGGTGGGTTTAGAAAAGGTAGAAAACTCCCCGGGTGCTGCAGGGGTCTATTCTGGGGGAATATCTATTCTGGGGAATATCTGATGTGCCTTTCTCAAGTTACGAGGTTTCAATGTTCCGGTTTTAATTAATGTGGGTTGAAGTAAGGGCCAGTTGTGCAGGTCTATTCTGCAGAAGGAAGTTCTGGAGCTAGATTAAAATGTGAAGTACTGGATGGAAGAAAAATTAGCAAGGAAAAATAATAAGAATATATAGTGGTACCTCAGGTTAAGTACTTAATTCGTTCCGGAGATCTGTTCTTAACCTGAAACTGTTCTTAAGCTGAAGCACCACTTTAGCTAATGGGGCCTCCTGCTGCCGCTGCGCCACCAGAGCATGATTTCTGTTCTCATCCTGAAGCAAAGTTCTTAACCCGAGGTACTATTTCTGGGTTAGCGGAGTCTGTAACCTGAAGCTTATGTAACCTTAAGTGTATGTAACCTGAGGTACCACTGTATAGATGATTTGAGAAGACTGTCGAATACAAAGATTATTGTATGTACAGTGGTACCTCGGGTTAAGTACTTAATTCATTCCGGAGATCCGTTCTTAACTTGAAAATGTTCTTAAGCTGAAGCACCACTTTAGCTAATGGGGCCTCCTGCTGCTGCCGTGCCACCGGAGCACGATTTCTGTTCTCATCCTGAAGCAAAGTTCTTAACCTGAGGTAATATTTCTGGGTTAGCAGCGTATGTAACCCGAGGTACCACTGTAAATTGTATAATGTGGAGGAAATCTGAGTGGGGGCAGAGGGAAGTGGGAGAAAAGAATACTATGATGGATTGAGGAAATACAAATGTAAATGTATGGTGGGATGGGGAGGAAATGGTGTTGGCTTTGGTACATTTATATGGTAGTGTAATATGTGAAAACCAAGAAAGAAAGAAAGAAAGAAAGAAAGAAAGAAAGAAAGAAAGAAAGAAAGAAAGAAAGAAGTTCTGGAGCTTCCCAAAAGTAAAAATGGCTGTTACCAAACCCATCAGGTGAGGGGCAGCTGAATTGGGGAGGTGGGGAGCATGATGAAAAAGAGATATGAAGAAGGGAACTGCTATAGGTATGTGGGGAAAGGAAGGTGGCCATAGGGCGGGCTGGGAGCCAACAGCTATACCACAAACATGGACACAAAACGCCCTTCAGAGCTGAGAAAAGAGAACTAATTATGTGCCACGAAATTCCAAATAGCTCAGAAGTCTAGGGGTGAATCGAGAGGAGGAACTGCCTCTCATTCTCAACTATAATCTGCAATATAGGATAATGCCAGCCTAGGCTTCTTGTAAGAATTACTGATATAATGCAAATGAAGCACTTTTGGAAGCTTATGAAAAGTGCTACATATTAAATGCTAAGCATTATTCCAACACCAAGAATACATTTCAGGGTTGCTGCTACTGTATCGGAAACCTCTATATTTTACACCGATTTCACCGGCAGCCCTAACATCACACTGCCCTAAAGAGAAACACTGTAGTGTAGTCAGTGGTTTAGGGTCACAGCAGGATTAACGCAAAGCTCGCTGGGTGACCATGGGTCAAACACTCTCTAAGAACATTGGAGCAGCCTGTTGATTCAGGCCAATGGGCCGTTTAGTCCAGTTTTGTGTTCTCACAGTGTTAAACCAACTCTCTTCCTACGTGAGAGTAAAATGGGGAAGGAGAAATAATCTAGTTCGCCTTGTGTTCCTCGGAGAAAAGTCAGGATATTAATGTAAACATAATTAGTAACTGAACCACACGTGGCCTCACAGAATAACAAAACTGAGGCAGAAAGAGCGATAGGGCCTCAAAAGAACTCACAGAAACAGTAATATCTCATTCGTGGGTTGAAAACTTAAGAGTGCATTCCAAAATCAGGTCCTCTGCAAGTTTTCTTCTCATTCCTTTGATTTAGAAGTGTTGCACAAGCTTTCTATTTCATATTCCAATTATCTGGTCAAAAGCCTTTAGCTTTCTTTTTACTTACACTTTCCAGGTAGGGAAATGGTGGCCTAGGCAACACAATGTCTCAGAAATTCTGCAATGGGAAATGCCTGTAAACCCAGGGCTTTTTAAAAAAAGAACAACCAGAACTTGCAGAAACTCAGTTCCGGCACCTCTCAGGTGGGCGCCATTGACATTATAAGGTGAGTACCAGCATCTCTTTTTCTAGCAAAATAGCACTGGGTAAACCTATCTTGTAATGCTTGTAAACTGTCCGTCTCAAATTGTGGTTTAAATAACTACCTTAGCATGAAAGAAGTTCTGGAAATTAAATGTCCGCGACCAGTGCCTTCAAAAAGTTATGAAAAAGCGATCAAGACTTTCTTCTCTCAATCACAACTACGCACCACTGAGGGAAGTGTGTTCTAACCAGTGGCGTAGCGTGGGGGGTGCCAGGGGTGCCGGCCGCACCGGGCGCAACATTTTGGGGGGCGCGTTTGGCCGGCCCCCCTCGAGGAAGCGGGAACCTCTCCAAGGCGCAGCGCGCCGTCGGTGGAGGAAAAGAGCCGCGCAGCAGCAGCAGCAGCAGCAAAGCCGGGAGGAGGAGGAGGTGGAGCGAGCCTGCTAATTGCTTGCTGGGAATTACCGTAATTTTCACTCCAAAACACACACTTTTTTGCTCCTAGAAAGGAAGGGAAAATGCCTGTGCGTGTTACAGAGCGAATGCACTCATGCTTGCTTTACAGCCAGGAGGAGGGGGTGGAGCTGAGGAGGAGGGAGGGAAGGAGAGCCATGCCAGCAAAGCGGGCAGCAGCCGCTTACACGCGAGGAGGGACAGACGGGAGCCATAGCGAGCCGGAAAAAGCGCTGCGTAGCCAGCAACAGCTGCTGCAGCCTCAGCTAGCAAAGGTCCGTGCGCTCTCTAAACGGAGCAATGAGGCTGCAGAGGGACGGCAGGGCACAGGAGGGCTCTGAGCCACGAGCGCAGTGAAAACCAGTAAAAAAGATTTTTAAAAGGCTGCTGGGGACAGGAGGGCACGGGATGAGGGAGAGGGGGAAATTACAATTCTCCCAGCGTCTCAGCTGATCCGCTGAGCAGGACTTGGGTTGCAGGGGATTCACCATTAGCTGTGTAAAGCAGCAAAGAGGGAGAGAAGGAGCAAAGCGGGAGTGGAAAGGAGCTGCTTACACTGCTGTAAGTGGCTGCTGTCCGGTTGGCTCCTTTAAAGCAACAGTGCTCTTTCCCTCCCCCCTCCCCGCTCAGCTCTCCGAAAAGCTCCTTCTCCACCCACCCCATGCGAGTTCCTTTTCCCCTTAGACCCCCCTCCTGCATTATTAGCCACATCCTTCTCCACCCACCCCACGCGTGTTCCTTGTCCCCTTAGCAGTGGCGTAGCGTGGGGGGTGCAGGGGGGGCGGCTGTACTTGGCGCAACATCTGGGGGTTAGGGTTAGGGGGCGCAAATCCACGGGTTAGGGGGCGCAAATTACTTGCCTTGCCCCGGGTGCTGACAACCCACGCTACGCCACTGGTTCTAACTGCAAATACTTCAGGGAGAAGAATCCTCAAGATTTCAAAATCAGTGAAGATTTTTAGAAAGCTCCAGTACATCTGACATGTTTCTTCCCCTGCTTTAAATCCACTTGGTCAATTTTCAAAATGTGGCTCCTTTCTCATCATTTTGCAGCAATTGCTAGCTTCTCCTTTGCCTGTGGCTGTTCACAGCTTTGCAAGGAGAAAGCAAAGGGCTGGTGAGGGAGACGACTGGATCTGTTGTGATCTGTTATATCTCCCCCTCTGACGAGAGGGGAATGTCTTGCTGCCTGATGCTGTGCGTCATTCACACACTGAGAATGATTTCAAATCTTTTTGTTTAGTTTCCTGTCCCAAGGAAATAAGGTGCAGAGCAGACCTGTAGTCTAGTATAGTTTGTTAGAAAGAGGTTCCATTACTTCTGGGGTTTGTACAGTATATGGAATTCTGCTCCCATTCCCCCCCAAACAACTAACACTTTTAATAAACCATTTTGTTATTTCTAAGGTTTTTGTTGTTTTAATAAAAGAAGTCTAGCTCTCCTTCCCATCCCCTGCCTCCACAGTCTTTCCAAGACACAGAACAATCACCCATTATTATATAAATGCCTGGACAGACTAATTGCAGTAACCCTGGGGACATGCAAATCCGATGCCCTTTTAAAATGCGTTTTTTTTGGGGGGGGTGTTATTGGGTTATTGTTTTTCTTTTGATTATATATTTTGTGGCTTTATATTTTGATTTTGTTCTGTGAACTGCCCTGAAATCTCCAGGTATAGGGTGGTATATAAAATTCAAATAATAATAAAATAATAATAATATAACAAATAAATACTTGATGTTGGGCACTCAAAAGAGTAGCAATACTGTAAATAGCAATACCCATTACATAAGTGAAATCACAACCCTGTAAGGAGAATTAAAAACAGTGTTTGGGGTGGTTTTTGTTTTGTTTTTTGCAAACTGCCAGGCCAGGCTGAGATATTGTACCAATTTCATGAAATGTTAAACACAACTTTGAGTAACAATAACGTGATTGGAAAGACGAACAGGCACAGATGGCAAGCCCTATCCCTATCCAGAAGGCATATCTACCTACTTCCTAGACAATTTAAATCTATCTACATGAGAAAGAAGGGTGAAGTTGCCTCCCCTACTCCAATTCTGCTGAAAGTGGGCATGCGTGTATTTCATGAACACAATTGTGTGTGTGTGTGTGTGTGTGTGGACACGCACGCACATGCGCAAGACAAATTTTCTGTGGTGGCATCTCATCTCCTGATAATTGAGAGATATAGCTAGGTGTCATCAGCATATTGAAGACACTTGGTTCCAAATCCCCTAATAACCCAAGGGACCCCACAAGGTGCTTCTCCTAGGACTGAGCAGAAGTCGCTCAATGCTATTCTCCAGAACTGTCCCTGGAGATGGGAAGGAAACTACTACAAACAGCTGTTTGACCTGTGTTTGCTAGCATAATTTTTATTACTGTTATGATCACATCTTATTTTATACTTTTTTCTTTATATTTTAAACCACCACAAACCTATTTTATAGAAATCCAAGATTAAGAGAGACTAATACACACATTTTGCATTTCTAAAAAAAGTGCCAATGTTGCAATGGGCAAGAAAACTGTGTGGTCCAGCCAGAAAATGATTGGTTGGCAATTGTAATGGGGGGGCTCCGGTGTTGATAGGGAATCCGGTAAAAATGAATGAGAGCAGCATCGGGGAGTAAGTGAAGATGGCGGACTAACATCCTCAAACCTGGATCCTTTTTAAAAAATATATATATAAGTTTTTATTGTTAAAATAGTTCATCATTAATACACATATACAAGCATACAAACATACATTTCATACAATCCTTAAAAATGTTCAAACATACTTACATTCAATCTCACAAATAATTGCTTTCCCCATCACCATCCACCACCCCTGGATCCTTGACCCCTCAATATCTATCTGCTGTTTGCACCTTTCTTCTGCAGTTTGGGATGTGGAAGCCCACTGTGAAATGTTGGGATTCAATCTGCATCCAAATCTACTTCTGCTAAACACTGTTCTGTACACACTGCCACATTTCGTTATAAACAACATTTCTGGCACATCTGAAGTGCCCTCACACTTACTACAGCACAGATGATAGGTTGTTTGTGTTGCTGATTAATAACATATGCATGTATTAATGCCTGAGGTGAAAGACTTTAAAAATGCATAATTACATTCAACATGAAACAAATGATTCAGAGAAAATAAATATTTTGCCTTTAGTCATCATGGTGTTAATTTACGCTTATTGCTAGCTAGCAGTCAGTTCCAACATGACTCCTTCCTTCTGCTAGAAGGACTTCAATGGAGAGCTGAAGTTAGAGATCAAATATCAAGACAAAAATCCAGATTAAAAATAGTAAATTCCTGTGTGTTTTCTCCACCCATTACCGGGCATGAGAAATGTCCCTCCAGACCATCATCTGTCAAGGGCTCTTAATGACTGATTGCCCACTCTCTGAGAATTATCTAATGACTGATTGCCCATCTCCTGCACAGGTGTTGTGTTGCAGCAATTGCAGAGAGTACAGCTGCGATAGCTGGAGTAGAATGAACAGTGCTAAGAGACACAACTTTGGTGTCTGTGTTGAAAGACTGCATCCTTAACATGGAAATTGCATGGCCAAACAGTCAAGTCAGCTAACAAAACTGTGTTTTGGGGGAGTGGGGGTGGGGGCTTTCGGCAATCCAAAATTTAACGTTTTTCATTCACTGCCACCAGCTTCTCTTAGTCTGCATGGTTTGCCTCTAGCTTTTCAGACTCTTAGTTGATGCTTTTGGGCTGGCCCTGTCCCAGCGGTGCCAGTGGCCTCGAACCTCACTGGCCTCTGGTAGGCCTACCCTGACAATTCTCAGAATGCTAGGATTAGGGGAGGACACAGATCTGCTCTAGTGCTCTAGTTGATACAGCGCACAGTCTCCTGGTTACACCAAGATGTAATAAAAGGATGGTTGACTCCTGGGATAGCTCAGTTGGTAGAGCTTGAGACTCTTAACCTCAGGGTCAGAGGTGGGTAGGACTACATGGCCCTTGTGGTCTTTTCCACCTCTACAATTCTATGACTCTATAAGCAGCCTAGCCAATGAACAAGGAAAACAGCACTGTTGCAGAAAACAGCATCTCTCTCTCTCCTGGAACAGTCTTGGAACCTGCATAAAATGCAGAGAGCTTATGTGATGCCTTAATAGAGAAGCATAATATAGCACAATGGTGACATTGGTGATATAGGCAGATTCGGCTGCAATTTCACTCTCAGCCACTTGAGATATATATATATATATATATATCCCCAATGCAGTGACTATTGTGTTTTAAAAATAGTCAAATAAGCATCTTATGATGTATGCAAGAACATGGGGCAGGTGCTCATTATTGACATTGCTGTTTCAGGGTATTAAAAGGCGAAGCAATAGATCGCTCCAGAATCAAATCTATTAGAGAACGCAGAGTCACAAAAGGGCTCCTTCCTTTAAACAGCAGGTAAACTAGCACAAAGCAATTTTAACTGAATGTCTAGGAACTGGTTGCCAGCTTGTATAGCCACCCACAAGTGAAAAGTAATATTTTAAACGTATCAACAACAGATAGTAGAAAGGGACTAACTTGAAATCATATATAATAAATATCCAACGGCTGATAAAAATAATAATGCCTAGGATGCTATGATAAGTGAGATGAAGGGTATCATTGGAAAGAATGTTTCTTATCCTATCCTTTCATTCTGGGAGAGCCTGATTTGGGGAGATTTCCCCCCATCCTTAGCAGCCTCCTGTGTCCTATCCCACAATGTTCAGGAGGACCACCCAAATCACTAGAGAAGCTTTCTGGGAGTGCAGGTGAGGAAGAAGAGGAGGAGGAGGAGGAGGAGGAGTTTGGACTTGATATCCCACCTTTCACTCCCCTTAAGGAGTCTCAAAGCGGCTCACAATCTCCTTTCCCTTCCCCCCCCACAACAAACACATTGTGAGGTGAGTGAGACTGAGAGACTTCAGAGAAGTGTGACTAGCCAAGGTCACCCAGCAGCTGCATGTGGAGGAGCGGGGAAGCGAACCCGGTTCACCAGATTACGAGCCAATACATTTTCTTTCCATGAACTTCTTTAAGTTAATGACTGCAAAGTATTGTTACAGGATTAGAGGCTTGGGATGGATGATATCTGTGCATCCCCTTCCAGGCCTGTTATTCTGTATCTGTGATGTTTATAATCTAGTACAGGGTTTTTCAAACTTGGGTCTCCGGCTGTTGTTGGACTATAACTCCCATTATCCTTAGCTACCAGGACCAGTGATCAGGGATGATGAGAGTCATAGTCCAAAAGCAGCCTGAGACTCAAGTTTGGGAAACCCTGTTGTAGTAGAAGAACCTGCTGAACTGGGCAGACCAGTTTCTTTGTGAGGCTAAGGGCTCTAGCCAGGCCCAGCTAAGTACCTTCATCAGCCTCTTAAAAGTATGAGCCACACTGACAACTGGAACTGCTTCTAGGAGACAGGTGGACCTTTTACCCCCTCACCTGGATGGACGCTGTGTCATCCTAGGAAGGATATATGCTAAATACATTACAGTCTCCATCAACCCTCATTCCAAGGAAACTGAATCCTGAGTAAGGCCTGGAATCTGGAGTCTCTCACTACTCACGAGACAGATGCGTGCAACAGTATAGTTGTTTTCTACAGCTCTGATACTCTAAAGATCTATAGGCTACAAAATCTTATTATGCTATACACCAAACACGTTCTTTTGCATCTGATGTTTCCTGATTCCCCCCCCCCCCATTCACTACAGAACTTACTCTTAAGAGAAAAAGAATGGCAATGGTTATGCAGTTTTACATCTAATCACAATAATATACATGCTTATTTGCGAGTAAGCCCCTCTGAATACAGTGGACAAAGTAAACATGCTTAGGATTTCAAGGATGTGAGAAAAATCACAAGTAAACCAGAAAAGGTTGGGAGGATACAAAATCCCGTACCAAGTTATGGTACTTAATTGTATTTAGCTCGCAGAATGCTTTGAATTTAAGGATAAATACAACAAAATTAAATTTGTGCACCTTCTAACACTTAGTAAGGGAAATTATGCATTTCCCACACAGCCCTATGCCAGCTCCACAGGGATTATATTACTATTTATTGTTTTCTTTGCTCAAATAAAACACCTGTCAGGGTCATCTATTTGAAGAATTTTTAATATAGCAGCCTTACACTATGGAGAGTGAAGAATGTTTATTCTGGTTAGATTGCTAGCTTCCCCCCTCCCTTCCACCCCCGAGGTAGGTGCATAATGATTTAATAACAGAAACAGCATGCCCACAAACCTCTGCACCCCATATTTAAATAAAAACCTAATATATTTGAGATCTGGGTATCAGTTTGTACTGCTACTTCGAGATTTCTCCATTATGAATAGAGCGGTATCCCTAGGATACGGCATCCTTCTTTTCTAAAGTCCTGTCTTAAAGTGTCAGGAGTCAAAGAATTAAAAACAAAGGCAGCATAAATTGCTGTCAATCATTAAGCCCTTTCATCTGTTCTTGACTTCAAAAGGCATTCTGTTTCCTAAATGGAGGGATCAATCACCCCACATTACATCTGCTGTTAGGAACAATGCCACCACACTGTCAGCCCCAGGGACAGATAGTTCAGACACATGTAATTTAACATTCAAGGCAAACCAAACAAATATATGCAAAGGAGTCTGTTTGTGAACCATACCTGTTGGGTGCAGCCACATCACATTGTTCTCGCTTTAAGAGATACACAGCTTTTTTCCCAAGACAACAGGAAGCATCTCTCCCACCCTGTTCTCGCCGGACAGCCGTGTGCTATTAATTGCTTATTTGAGGCTGCAGTTCCATGCACACTTAGTCAGAGAGAGTGAGCCCTGCTAAACCAGCAAGTTCCCCCTTCAGAGTAAGCATGCTTGGGTCAGTGCTGCAAATCCACAACCCGCCTAAACCGCAGGATTTCAATAACTTTTGAACAAATCAGAAACGTCCAGTTAAAAGCTCATACACAAGAGTTGAAATATCATCATTATCTAACGCTCTAGCACTCCAAAAGCCAGTACAAATAACAGGCCTTCCAACTCTTGTGAAAGGTGATCTGGCTAGGGCTTAGGGCAGCAAATTTCTCCAGGGGAGGAAACATCTCTGTGTGCCCTTGCTGCCCTGATGGATAGTGTTGCTATTGGTCAGTGTTAGAGGCCATGAAGAGACCCAGGAGAAGGAAGCACTCTCCTAAGTAAGTTATTATTTCTCTTTGACAAGCAGCAACACGCAAAAGATAAAGTCCTCACCTCCGCAAGCCGCATTCCTGCGGCTGCTACTACTGCTGTTGCTAGTAATAAACACCACCACCACACAATTACAATTCTTTAATTATTTCAAATTTACTAACCATTTCTGGCATATAGGACAATTGTCATTGTTTGGACCATTCTGACACCTCTGTTTCTAACATAGCAAACTCTTGGTATGTATTTTATTCATTTCCATCCCTTCTGGAGTGATCCCAGCAACTGAACAAAATGGGTGTGCAATGTATAGCCAGTGAGAGGACAAACCTATCAGCGAACCTTACCCAGCATCTAGAAAAGGGCTTTCCATGAAGGGTCCAGGCTGGACATAATTTATCATCATCTAACAAAAGTCTTAGGTGTGAACTTACTAGGATAGTTTGCATTGCATCATAGCCACTGAGTTCCTGCCAGAGGGTTAAATACCTGCCACAAAGGCATCTCCAACCTGTCAAATATTATTTTAGTAAAGTGTTATGTTTAGTAAAACCTTACTTTATTTATTACATTCTGTGTTAGCAAAGGAATGACTTCTGAACAAATGCAAAAAGCATATTTGGTTTAATTATGCTAGGATATGCTTGCTTGCTGTCTGGCTTCTATTCATTTACAAGGGGTGATATAATGGTTGGATCAGAGATACGGCCTTGTATACCTGAAGGAGCATTTCCACGCCCTGGTCTAGCCTGGACACTCAGGTCCAGTTCCGAGAGCCTTCTGGCCCCTATTGCGAGAAGTGAAGTTACAGGGAACCAGGCAGAGGGCCTTCTCAGTAGTTGCACCTGCCCTGTGGAACACCCTCCCATCAGATGTCAAGGAAATAAAAAACTATCTGACTTTTAGAAGACATCTGAAGGCAGGTTTTTGATGTTTGATGTTTGATTGTGTTGAAATTTGTTGGAGGCCACCCAGAGTGAATGGGGCAACCCAGTCAGATGGGATAGTGCTGGCTTGCACCACAGGGCCTTTTGCTGATTTATCAAGTCATACACATGTTCTAGAAGAAGGCAGGAATGAAGATATTGGAGATATACTTCAGCAGTCCAGACTATGGGAACCCTGGGAAAAAATAATAATTAGGACTGTAATTTGGTTGTTTTTTTAAAATTTTAGTTTATTGTTTTTAATTGGATTATAATTGGATTATGATTATGATTTGATGGATATGTTAATTGACTGTTTTTATTGGAAAATTAATAAAAATGATTTTTTCAAAAAGTCATACACATGTTCTTGGGGCATGGGCAGACTTCAAGCTGAGCTAATTGCTTATAGTGCCCATGCACACTAACATATACTGAAGACAACAGGGGCATTTTCATACACGCAATAGTCTGGTCGAATCATTATGGTGGTTTATTGTTTTAGTATGCTGTGCTTTATTACTGAGCCTAAGCTTCATGGACAATTTGTTCCTGAACCTTAGCAAAAGAAGGAGATGGCAGCCACAAAGGAGTAGACACGGAACCAAGTGTTCCTCCTAAGCTCTTGGACGGATCACGTCAAAAGCGAATGGCGCAGCCACCGAGAGAGTGCTTAGGGAGTTTAAGGTTAGCTAATATATCTTTGCGTTACACCGACATCACTTTGAAGTAAAGCTGGAAATGGCCGTACTCCACAGTTTTCCCACTAGGATGTCTTTTGTGACATCTTCTCAACCTGCCTTCTACTGTCAAAATTATTGCATCAACAAACAAGGAAGTGGAAACGCATCGGGTCCCTTCAGTACAGCTGTGCAAGCCTCCCCAACTTGATTACGTGTCACTGTTGATTGATGTCATAGCAGTACCTTGCCACATTCCTAGGGGCAAGGGGGGGGGGGAGAGAGAAGAGCATGAGGACTAGAGCATGTATGAATAACTTATTTCAAAGAGAATCAATTACCCTTGCAGCCTATTTCATTGAGGGATGAGAGGAGCTGCAGCCATAATTGCATATCTTGGGAATACGGTGCTTTTTCAGAAAGTTAAAAAAAAAAATCCCCCAGTTTTTTAAATCGTTTTCAGTTATTTCCATCACTACGAGGGGTTTCGTTGCTGCCGGTAAATACTATCCCTCACTTCAGGTGGTAGAACTTACTGGGCAGACCAAGGCTGTGCCTAGCAAGGAAACCAACGGCATCTAGTTCAGACTGCCAACTTTGGCTGGACCAGTGTTTTGAATGTTTCCATGGTGGTGGGATCTGAAACTGGATCTCTCTTCCAAGTACTGGGAATTCTGTCTTCAGCATCCAAGAGTGGGAGACATGATATGGCTATGGGAACACCCTTCCAGGAGACACAGAAATGCACTCCTTAAAAAAATAGAACTTTTTTTTTTTAAGCCTGGGGAAATAAAAATTATTTCGCCTGGTGCCACAAAGGTAATTTGGTAGGTGAGTCTCTTCGCGAAGGAAGTCTGTGCAGGGAACATCCAGAGAAGAGCTTCACAATATGATATCAAAGTCTACTTTTCTAGAAAAAGACTTGTTTGATATTTAGCAGGCCTGCTTTAAACCACATCTCCGTGAACTGCCCTGCTTCATTAAGTGGCATTAATTTATTAAGCATTCAGATAGAACCATTGTTATTTTCCTCAAATTCTAACTTTATTAAGCATGGGCATTTCCTTGTCAGTTACATTTAGCTTTTAGGCATGTACTTAAGTATACTGGAACAATGTGAACTGTCAAATATATGGCTATATATCGAGGGATTTGTAGTGTCTGCATCTGAAAATCAGCTCGACATAAAGCTGCTATTGAGAGCCTTTCCACTCTCCCAAAGCACCATTGCTTCCTGGTCTCAAATAAGATTTTTTTCCAAAAAAACAACAACCCCAAAACCCACAGAGCTCCACAAGAATAAAAGATGTGCTAGTGCCTGAAGGAGATTTACATTTCAGCTCCAAAAGGAAATACAAATTTGACACTCTGTGATTCAGAATACTACTGAGAAATAGAGGTGCCAAAACTGCTGGGTTTTTAAGTTTTATACTTGGTCCCAAATCTACCAGTTCAACACCTCTTAGCTCTCAAATACTCATATATCATAGTCCATACGTGGCAGGAAACATCTAAAACAACTACATTCAAGTATTGTGCCCAAATAATCTAGCAAAACTGAGGTTAGGTGCTCAAATACAAAGGAACATATGCCCATACAAAAGTAAGGAGGTGGAAAGCTTATCTAATGCGATATTAGCAGAATGGTTACTTCCATAGCTTTACATGAAATATGCTTTATATGAAAGATGAATGCAAGTCCTACACAGAGTTTCCCATTGAAGTTAATGGATCATTGGCTCCAGTGGGTCTACTGTGAGTAGGACCTAGGTTGAATACAACCCACAGCATAACATGGAACTTGGGAAGGTATGCATGTATTCTGTGGATTCCACAAAAAAGCATAAGGACATCTGGAATCTGAAGGAAATGTGATTTCAGCTTTGTGCAACCACCAGAGAGGTACCATGTTTGCCAACTAAAACACCTAATAGAACCAACAGGAGTTTCACACTAGGTGACTGGTCCTCTGTGTAAATCAGGTTTCTGGAAACTATTTACATGAATGGATACAAAGCCTTTTAACTCTTGCTCTTTTGTTTCACGCTACCCTAAAGGTTCGATCATATCTAAGTTTGAAATCTCCTCAGAGAACCCACTGGTGGTCTTAATACCGTTCTTAGAAGCAACCAACTTCAAAAAGGGGAAAGGAAAAAGAAAGGAATTGTCTTTCTTTTGATAACCTCCACAGGAATAATAAAAACAGCAACAAAGGAGCAACCTCACAAGCCACATAAGGCTGTGCTATTAACAGGCCAATGCAAAGCCATCAAAAACAATTTTAAATAAAAGAAGCAATTGGATGCATCTAGCTTTTTACATGTGGGGAAATCTGTGCGTACTTCAGCATATCAGAATACTGCAGTGAGGACATTTCCTTTGAGGAAGAAAATCAAAACAAGAAAGAAATGTGTGAGAGGGCGATTGTTCCTTCTGTGTAAGATACTACATGTAAACTAAAGAAGCAATGCTTATATTCAGCAGGTACACAAACCAACCTCTGTAATTGTTAACAAAGTAAAATTTAAAAAGCACCATTGCTTAGTTCTAAAGTTCAGAGTACAATCCTATACTTTCAAATGAAGCCACTGGGTCTCTATGCTTCTGTGTTCCTGCGTTTTAATGCACAAATAGACACACATGCTGAATTTACTCTTCCACCAAAAGGAACAGGTTGAGCCTTGTGTGTGGTGGTGCTCTGTGCCTGCAGCAAATGGATAGAGCAGGGCAATGGAGGATGAGAATGAACTAAAGCAAGCCTAATTTGTGTGGAGTGGTTTTCCTAAATCTACCATCCAAAGAAAGGGCTCTCTTGCTGCCATCACAAATAGCGCTACTTTACCACATATTCAGGGGTGGGAAGCCAGTGGCCTGTGAACCACATCCAGTCCCTTCTGCCAACATCTCTGCTATCCCCACCCCTCCATGCCATGTTGGCTTCACAAAGTCCCAGTACCCACCTCACAGACACAATTATGTGCCATGCATCCCAGTTCATTCTACCACGCACATGTACCTGTACCTGTACATGTACACATGTACATGTACCACGCATTGTGTACCTGTATCACAATTATGCTACCTTATTTAACATTACTAAGGAGTTGCTTGTGTTGTTTCCACACAAGCCTTGCTGAAATAAATGGAGGCTATGCAACAGAAGCACCCAGTGGCCTGTGCTTCAAGAAAGGTATAGGTAAAGGGACCCCTGACCATAAGGTCCAGTTGTGGCCAACTCTGGGGTTGTGGTGCTCATCTTGCTTTATTGGCCAAGGGAGCCGGCGTACAGCTTCCAGGTCATGTGGCCAGCATGACTAAGCCGCTTCTGGCAAACCAGAGCAGCACACGGAAACACCGTTTACCTTCCCGCCGGAGCAGTACCTATTTATCTACTTGCACTTTGCCGTGCCTTCGAACTGCTAGGTTGGCAGGAGCAGGGACCAAGCAACAGGAGCTCACCCTGTCGCAGGGATTCGAACCACCGACCTTCTGATCAGCAAGTCCTAGGCTCTGTGGTTTAACCCACAGTGCCACCCGCGTCCCTCAAGAAAGGTATATGGGCGGCTTAATTATTAGTCTTATTTTAATCCACTGAAATCACTAGTAAATTTAACTTTAAATCACTGCAGCTTCCGAGGCTATGAAAGCCTTTTCAGGTCTTCTTCACCTGATAACAACAACTTCAGTACATCCCTTGGTTACAATGATTTAAATTGTGACCCCAAAAGCATCTTATTGTGCTTGGAATGGCGTCACCTAAATCATGAACAAATATCCTTCCCATAGAAAGTAGGAGCAGGGGCTCTTTTTGAGGTATGGAAGACATGTGGAGAGCTGTCTGACATAATCACCATCACAACTTGTCATGCTGTAGTTCCATAAACTCAATCTCCATTGTTTCTGGATGTTCTTTTAACGTTCCCTTCTCTCTCTCTCTCTCTCTCTCTCTCTCTCTCTCTCTCTCTCATTCTCTGCTTCCTCCCACAGGTTCCCATTCTACAATGATATCTGGTTCAGGTAAACAGCTTTCTGCCATTCAGCATATATGACCCAGACATCTCCTTTCTTCTTCTTCTACTTCCCATCCAGACTGTGCACTAAACTTCAACTCCAATTCTTCACGCATGACGTCCCCGGGGCAGAAAACCTGCCGACAAACTTGTATGTGATTGCATTTGTGTGTTGGCCCTCCCCTCCCAGGAACAGCCTGCTCTCGTCTTCCTCTTGCATTTCTGCACAGTATTTGTGCATTACTGCACAGTTTGACTTTGTTTGATTACCAGTACTTACAAGAGATACAAAACTTCAACAACTTTGCCTCTGCTCATGTTGATTTGCTACTACTGAGTCCTTAGTATCTTCTCAACAGTCATCACTGGGGTGTGAATATGTGCTGGATCATCAACTTGTCATGGTGAGGGGGCTTGCACGTTCTTGTGACCCTTGTGAGCGAAGCTGTTGGGAGTCTCATACACCCAGTAGGGTCACCCAAGGCGGTAAGGTCAAAGGGGAGGAGCTAGACAAAGAATGATCCAAAAAGTCCTCAACGGCAAAACAGGCGGAAGATAACAAGCAGTATGTTACAACGGCTGTGAAGGCGGATGAAGACTGCAGCAGAAAAGAATCTACCCGTCGTCGTGATTACTCATGCCATCAGAATAGAACCTTACTGCGAAGACTGTGCATTGGCCAGCGTGCACTGATCTGCACACATAAAACAAATTCACACACAGGCACCTTCCAAAAACCCAAAATCTTGTTTGTGGAAGACAATCTTACTCGGCTATGAGTGATCGCCAAAGAAGAAATACATACAAACGTAACCAGCTCAGAGACAGGAGTGGCTGGCTTGAATGAGCAGCTGCACACATCTGGCCTCCCAAAGGCAGCATTGCTGCAGCTTGCCAGGAATAAGTAATAATGTGGTGCACCCAAAGTCCACATGCCCAGTTTATCTCTGAGCAAGAGCAGTCAATGAGAAGGGGCAGCTGCATCCACCTGACCTCCTAGCAGTGGTACCACTGTCGCTTATTGGAAGGGAGAAGAGCAAAGTGGTAGGGAGGTTGGCGTTGTGTCGGTACGCTGGTGGGAGCCAGTGTGTCCAGACAGCTCGGACATCCCTGTTGCACACCACCTTTTGCCTCAAGCAAGATCTCAAAAGATATCTATACTTGCATAGATGGCCGAAGTATAGCTGAAGTATACTTCACCCCCATCACTCAGCCCAGACACTGAGGTCCACCTCCAAGGGTCTTCTGCTGGTTCCCTCACTGCAAGAAGCCAAGTTACAGGGAACCAGGTGGAGGGCCTTCTTGATAGCGGCACCCTCCCTGTGGAACACCCTCCCTTCAGATGTCAAGGAGATAAAGAACTACACAACTTTTAGAGGACATCTGAAGGCAGCCCTGTATCGAGAAGCTCAAATGCTTCATATTTTACTCTGTTTTTATATATGATGTAAACTGCCCAGAGTGGCTGGGGAAACCCAGCCAGATGGGCAGGGTATAATAATAATAATAATAATAATAATAATAATAATAATAATAATAATAATAATACACAGCAATGGAAACCACTGACAGATACTGGAAACCTGTATCAGATGTCCATGCCTGATGACTCAGAGTATTTGCCAATCACAACCCAGAATTTTCTGGACCCTACCAAATAATTTCTAATAAATCTGGTGTCAGTGTGACTGGAATTCGACTAACCTAGTGAGCAAATGAGGTGTCCTCATGCATGCTGATTCCTGATTTCTGGAAACTACCACACTTTTATTTCACTATACTTTGTATTAGTTTTAAGATGAGCTTTATGCTGCTTTTGATTGTATCCAGTATCATATATTTGATCTCCTTGATCCTGTTTCCAACAATATTGCATTGTGATATCTTTCAATTATTATAGCTTCTGACCTGCACTGACATGTAACATTTTATAACTCTCTGTGCAAGGCCTTGGTACATGTTCTGATCACAGAAAGCCTCATTGTACATGCAGATATTGGTTGTGTGACTTTGAAAAATGGATGGCATACATTAAGTGATTGATATGATATACCTTTGCACAATTGTGCTAGGGCCTGGAATGGCCTGGGTATGTTGTACTCTCTCCCTGACCTCACTTGGCTTTGCCATTCATGCTCAGCAAAGTTTAGCAGCCAATTTGATCCGACAGATTCTGAATTTAATCATGATATTCCAGAAGGTACCACAGAAACCTGGTCCTCTGCTGGAGCTTTTTGGGAACAGAACAAAGCAGCTTTACTCATCTCATGTAGAAACCTGTATATTAGAAATAATGAAGTTTCCTCTTCTTCAAGTGAATCTTGACAAGATAAAAACATTAGTGACTTGAAATATATTCATGTATTTCCTGCAATGCATTAGATTTCTCCCTGAAAATTTAATCATGCTACTAGCTTTTGTCAGTAATAAACCCTTCTTTATCAGCTAATGTTAGAATCTACTCATGGTTTGCCTTCTGAAAAGAATTGCCAATATGGGGAGGGGGAACATTTTACACATTGTGTTTCTCACAATCGAATACAACACATTTTACATGTTCTGGTTGCAAATACACCTCCCTGATCTGTGTGGCTATGAGATGTATGACTCTTGGAAACTCATCTTGTTACATCGGATGGGGGGGAAATCTCTCCCTCCGTTATCAACCCACGAGGACAGCTCCATTTTCCACACGAAGTCCCTGAGAGAGCCCACTTCTAAAGCAAGTGGTATCTGCCAAGCACACCATAAAGCTGTGTCTTGCTTTAAAGTATAAAAAAAGATGGAGAGAAAGTTTTAAAAGCCTTTGGACAACTTTATATAGCACTGTAAATAGAGAGAAAAAATGTTACCTGAAAAAGTCACTTGATTTTCCTACTCCAGTCCTGAAAGTCCACACACAAAAAGTGTGGGGAAACTTGACCTGGCCCAAGGCGGACTTTCCCAACCATCTCAGAGGAGTCCCATAAAACACAATTTCTAAAAAAATCAAGGTTGTAAGATATTATCCAAATTACATATTTAAAAAGAGCTACTTTTGCTTGATATACAATGGGAAGCTGATATATTTGAATCCCAATTTACCGTAAAATACATTGGTCGTATTGTTATAACCAGCAGGGGCAGGGAGGGAAGCACTACAAAAGAGATTTCCTATTCATGGTTTTTTTTTTCATGGCTCAAAGACTTCTAAAACATTATCACTTCTCTCCAGCTTATATGCTTGGTGGTTACAAAGAGCTGTTGTCCCAATAACAACAACATGCTGATAATGTTAAGAGTTCCTAATGGCTTCTTACACACGGTGGTTTGGGGGCACTGTGCTTGAAAATTCTCCGTTCAGTAAGTCGATGCATTACCATTTTGATACTACTAATGACAACAATTTTTAGCTCAATATTAAAGCTATTAACATACCGCCATTTGCAAGAGCGTACACTCAAAACTCAAATGGAAATCAAAGGGTTTGATGAATTTCACAGTTATCAAGCAGATGTTACAGGTCCTTATTGCAGTGGTTGAGGTCAACTGTCTTGTCTTGACGTCTACATTTTCTGTAAACATTGCATGGTTATCTGCAGGATGCTTTGCAATTTAAAGTGGCAGGTGTATGATTAAGTACAAGACTTCACAAATTCAATTCTGTGCCACATTACAGTCCTGCTCATCAGTGCTAAACCATATCTGGTAGCTGTTCTGGGCATTGTCCCATTCCGTAAGTGCCAGCGTGTTTGCGAAAACTGACAACAAGGGGGAGCTTATTTTTGCAGCTACCATTGCCTTTCAGTCAAAATGTTTACAGATGTTGCACTGATCCAGAACAATGTAGTAAAAACAAAATGATGGCTGCAGCAGTCAGCTTCTCCCATCACCAGAGAGGAGGGGAAAGCTGAAGATGATCCCTACCACTGAAGAAGTTAAGGCACAGAGACCTAATGGAAAGACTGGAAGTCACTGCCTAGTCATTCCCCTTTTGCATTAATTTTGAAACAAATGGAAATAGGCTCCAGTGTGCCCTATTTAATTCAACTTTTCATTCTCCCATGATGAATGCACATCTTTACTCTGTAAGTGAACATTTCCTATTTGCAAGTCTTATTAAATTTTGATGCTGCTGTGCTATTATGGCACGGATAGGCCTTAAGCCCAACTTTTAGCCTAGATATAAGAGCCAAATTTGAAATTGACATTGCTGGTGCCTCTTCAGTTATAGCCTATGATAAGAATGCAAAGGATGCTCTTCAAGTAAGCAGTAAGCGCTCAGAGCAATTTCAAAGAGTGGGATATACTGCGTAAGCGATTGCTAATAGTCATGTTGTGTTCTCTCTCTTGCTTCAGTGTATCAGCAATAAACTACATGTGCAATTCTCCTTCACAATGGGAGTATTCAAGGGAATCAGTACTTGTAAACGAGCTCTACTAAGGGTTCATTTTACCAATTTAAGATAAACCATTTTGTGCATTTAACTCTACTTCCCTGGTAAAATTTCCCTAATGGAATGTAGTAAAACTCACAAACCATCAGATCAACATACACAAGCAAAATTAAACCCCAGAGAATGTGTTGCTTTATTATTAGTAGTATAGTTTTAAATATTCAAAATGTGTGGGTCATAAAAATATGCTTAGGGCAATGTTTTCTCATAAGTTCATTTGTGCATTTTTTAATAGATTTTAAGCACTAAATAATATCCACGCAGAATCAAACAGCAGTAGCAATGATCGGAGAAAGGTTCCGATAGTCCCATACTGAGAGTGCTCATTTTAATGTATGTTACAGGCAAAAGATGCTGTAGGCAAAAAGGAAGGCATTTAGAAGCCTGAAGCAATTCATATAATGCTTCATAATTCTATATTAATTCCCACCAGCAAACACACATGCGTGATGGAGAAGGGGGGGGAGACGAAACTGCTGGAATTCTCCCACCCCGCCCACTGAACCATTACAAATATTCTGCATTCTTGGAAGACAAAGCATTTGATTTCATTTACAGGAGAGAACATGGGGTAGTGCAAAATAAATTTAAAAAATGAGGGATCTTCAGTGATGGATGGCTCTCTTACTGCTCTGATTACACAACCCCCGCTTAAATCCTTATTTTGGCTTCTCATCTGCTCCCAGATCCAGCACAAACCCCTTGCGTCTCTCTTGAAAACACCCCATGGTCTTGCCTCCCCTTTATTTCCAGATACATTCCAGCCCTCACCTCCTTTCCCTTTGCTCCTCCAGCTCCACTACAGTTTGAAGTGCTCCTGCTTCCTCGAAAGACTCCAGCCTTTCTCCCTAGAAGCCCCATATGTTTGGAATTACCTCCCAGAATGCCTCTGCCCTCCTTCTTTTAAACGCCTCTTCACGACTTACGTTTCTCCATTAACTCACTCGCTCAGCCCCCTAGTTCTCATGCCATACTGCTGAGACTCAGCCAAAGCCATCGCAGCTGAAACTGCCACATTTTGCTTTCCGTTTTAGCCCTGCCTTCCCCTACTTCCCTCTCTTCCCTCTATTCCCCCCCCCTCCTGTGGCAAATTTTAGATTGTAAGCTCCTTAGGGCAGAGTCATGTCCTCTTGCACTTAGTGAATACATCACCACTGAGCTTGAATGTGTTTTTCACGTGTCCTGAAGTGTTCTTCTCTGAGGTAGGTATTATTCTCCCCACCCCACCCCCAATTATTTATTGCATTTGTATCCCACCATTTCTTCAAGAAGCTCAAGGTGTGTACAGTGGTACCTCAGGTTAAGTACTTAATTCGTTCCGGAGGTCCGTACTTAACCTGAAACTGTTCTTAACCTGAAGCACCACTTTAGCTAATGGGGCCTCCTGTTGCTGCTTCGCAGCCGGAGCACGATTTCTGTTCTCATCTTGAAGCAAAGTTCTTAACCTGAAGCACTATTTCTGGGTTAGCGGAGTCTGTAACCTGACGCGTAAGTAACCTGAAGCGTATGTAACCCGAGGTATCACTGTATAGTTCTCCTCCTCCCCATTTTATCCTTCCACAACAACCCTGTGAAGCAGGTTAGGCTGAGGGTGAGTGACTGGCCCAAGTAAGCTTGGTGGATTTGGCTATGTGACCAATCCCTTATTATTATAACTTTTGGCAAAAGGACCAGCACAGAAGGGGAAGAATCAACATTGGGCAGCAAAGTGCCAGTACCCTGAAGTTCATCTTACCTGAGGGTGCATGGGGGAAACAGGCCAGTGACAAGGCTAGACACCTGGGGTTGCTTTCTGTGATAGTAAAAGGTAAAAAGATAAGAAGAAGAAGAGTTTGGATTTGATATCCCGCTTTATCACTACCCTAGGGAGTCTCAAAGTGGCTAACATTCTCCTTTCCCTTCCTCCCCCACAACAAACTCTGTGAGGTGAGTGAGGCTGAGAGACTTCAGAGAAGTGTGACTAGCCCAAGGTCACCCAGCAGCTGCATGTGGAGGAGCGGAGACGCGAACCCGGTTCACCAGATTACGAGTCTACCGCTCTTAACCACTACACTGCATTGGGACCATAAGCACCATTCCTTCTCTGGTGAACCAGACAAAACTGGGAAGATTGGGGAAGGGCAACAGGGCCCCAGGTTCAATTCCTGGCATCTCCCGGTTGGGCTGGGAGAGACTCCCTGTCTGAAACTCTGGAGCACGGATAATAGATAGGTAAGAAAAGGTAAAGGACCCCTGGAAGGTTACATCCAGTCAAAGGTGACTATGGGGTTGCAGCACTCATCTCACTTTTAGCCCGAGGGAGCTGGCATTTGTCTACAGAGAGCTTTCCGGGTCATGTGGCCAGCATGACTAAACAGCTACTGGTGCATGGAGCGCACGGAAATGTCATTTACCTTCCCGCCGCAGTGGTACCTATTTATCAACTTGCACGGCATGCTTTCGAACTGCTAGTTGGCAGGAGCTAGGACAGAGCTCACCCCATCTTGGGGATTCGAACTGCCAACCTTCTGATCGGCAAGCCCAAGAGGCTCAGTGGTTTAGACCACAGTGCCACCAACAGGGGGTGATAAAACCAACAAGGGTTGGTTGTCCAAAATGAAAATCTATGTCACACTTAACTCTCTGAAGGTGAACAGATCGTTGAACAGGGATAACTTGGGGTGAGCCAATTTGTGCCAGGGAACATCTCAGCTGCCTGTCTATGCCAGTACACTTGGACACTTCAACAGGAAGGGTTACAACACCCATTCTAAACTGTTCTTAATAGCTAGAAGGCCAGGCAATACACATATAACAAAGTTTTCCTGTTGAGATCCTAGCTATTAGAGCCATCTTTTTAATTCCTTGGATGGCTTTATGGGAGATAGTATAAGGAGATATTTATTGGTTTTATGGGAGACAGTATAAGGAACTAACCAAGCAAAGAATAAGCATCTGACAAGATGGCAGCTACAACAACGAAAAGCTGGGGCCACCCTGTTTTTCTCTATTCTTGATTGCAAAGAATATTCTATCGGCTGCAGACCCATGACACTACTCACCACGCTGCATTATCGCTGTGGGACTTTATAACACCTTCACAACATCTGAGACAGCTACTATTCAGCCGTGCTCTAATCTTAATTTTTGGTTTGGAACACAAACCTGGTAAGAATAACTCTGAAACATTTGGTCGTGGTTAGCAATAAGCATTACTAAATCAGCAGTATTGGCTGGCAAACTAACCCTCCCCAAAGCATTTGGGGGGTGGGGGGCAAATGACAGATTTGCTTGAAAAGCAGTTACATTATCAAATCTAGCACTCTGTAGACACAGGAGCCTGCTCCATGTTGCTTCATAGTAGCTGAGTTTTAGATTCCCTGCTCCCACTACTCAGAATCATGTCCTCAGCTGACACAGTTTTATGGGAGATGGTATAAGGAACCGGGCAAGCCAAGAATAAGCATCTGACTAAATGAAAAGCTATGCAGAGAGAAAATTCTCACACAGAATACATATTAAGCAAATGCACAGAAAATAAATGACTTGTAAAATTTAAATTAGAGCTGGGCGGGTGTTTTCAGTGCACTTCTCCCCTCCCAACAATTGGGAGGGTGGAGAGAAACCACCCCTGAACACAGAAGGGTGGCAGAAGAAATTATGTGAATACTTTGGGAGAGGGGTGTGTATGTTTGTCTTACTTACCTATAAAACAGCAGGCTTCGTTTTGCAAAATTTATAGAACAGGAACCCTTGGCACCTCATAGTATTTCCTAGTAAAGTAAGCCAAACTTCTCCTCACCAAAAGCTTCACAGAATTCCTCCCCTTTTGCAGCCACTTAATAACCCCTCAAAAATTGGCCTCTGCTGACTAGGATGGCTGCACCATTTCCTACTTTCACAATAAGTTCCTCAGTTTGGTGTCTAACAACTTCTCAGTCCACTGACACCATCACAAAATGCCCCATGATAGGTCATGAGAAGCTGTAAAAAGCTATTGGCACAGCTGAGCCTACCCCAACCCTTACTGGCGCTGTACTTGCAAGTACGCAGAAACCCAAAGCAGTTCTTGTCATTCACGTAATATACAGTATACAATTGCTGTCCTCACAACAGTAGCCAAGGATGCTCTCTTGACTCCATGCACCAAGTCCGCCATTTAAGATGCAGCTGGCTGCAAAAGGACCTTCTCTGCGCTGACACCCAAGAACTCCCTGCCCTGGAAGGTCTATTTAACCACCTCCCTGTGCGTGAAAAAGCTGAAAACTTCTATGCTCTGGCAGCCATGTGGCCCGACCAGTTCCTAATTTAGCATGTTTGCGGCTCATTATCTACTTTTGATTCTATTGGTGCTCAGGAGTTTTGATATTCAATGATGTTAACAGCTTGGGTGTCTCGAATATAAGTGAGAAAGGGGAGCTATAAGTATTTAAAATGAAGAAACAAAACACATCATGAAGGCCAGAGAGGCTCTCTCAGGATATTTGAACCCCTCTTAGCCTATATTTCACTGATTTATTAAGCTCTGGTCATGTGAAGCCATGTTGACCAAGGCATTCCTTTCATCAGCAGAGGCTACCACACTCTGTTTTACCTTAGAAACCAGACTGAACATTATCTACGTGATACTTTCATAGGAAACCAAGGAAAAGCAATACTGAATTGGGGGGTTGGGTTTGGACAGTGCTATATTGCTGCAGTAGCATAGAAATTAGGCCTAAGTATACATGCATATGTAAGCAGAAGATTAGCAGGACAACCAAATATCCACTCAAGCGCATATATTAAGAGAAAATAGAAGACAATCTTCTAGACAGCAAACATACTGTACCTGTAATGCATGTCAGTGTGAATAATTTTGTGGCTGCTGGCTAGAATATATTCTGCAGTTCATTTTGTTTTATCACATTATTCATACTTCTTTTTCCCTGGAACGAGCAGCCCTCTTCTTATATGACTATATAGTGCAGTGGAACGAATGAGCTCAAGCTTATGATTGATTCCTTAACATAACTGAGGTGTTACTGGTTTTATTCACCTTTAAGGGGAGGAAAAAAAACCCAAACCCAAACACCCTATTTTATTCATTATTCTCTATCTTCCAACGTGGCTCCAAAGTGTCGGCTACCGAAAAACTACATTGTGACATGTTAATTCTGCTCCCGAGGAGGCGAACTTTCCGGCTGCCAATTTCACGATAAGGAACAGAAATGGCCAACACGCAGGCACAACACGGCTGCTCACCAATTCAGAAAGCAAATTCCCAGAAATGTTCGCTGGGAGCTTATCACCTCAAGCATTCCACTTCTATTGTGCTTCCCCAATGCCAGATTGTGAAACGCCACTGGGAGCAAGTCAGCCTCGCCGCATTTGTATTTCCTCAGTCTGTTAGAAAGGATTTGAGAACAGCAATTGTTTCTGTTGTACTTAAAACTCTACTATAGACTCAGATGAAATAATGTGGGGGCCCAACACTGGGGACATTTTGGACTACCCCCCATATTTAGAGCCTATACACAAACAGCGAAACAGCGACAGGCAGCACACAAACCCCAAACTTGACTTGTAACTTGTAATGGCTGAGCTGTTTTCCTAAAATGCTGAGAAACAGCTCCGTTTATAAGTCCAATTATGAGTTATTCTTGGACACAAGTGAAATAAATAAAGACATCACCAGAAGGCAATTGAGTTTAAATCTTTTCTTCAACTGCTCATGTCTTCTCAAATTCCCTCACTTGGCAGGTTTCCCTTCTCCCTTAGGCGGCTGCAGTGGTTGTAGCTGTGGATGTTGGAAAACAGTTCCTTCCTCTATATATGTTGGTCACTTGTGCAGCAGCCATACAGACAGAAATTGATTTTCCCAGCAAGCCTGATGAACATCAAGAGACCTAGGCAAATTTCAATTTTTCAGGGTCTTTGAAAAATGGCACCCAGGAGAGTGAGAAGTAGGGACTGAACCGCCATTACCATGGTAGTCAGGTAAAAGAGAGGAGAAAAAAGGAGGTGGGTGTAGGGGTTCTTCTTTGGTTCAGATTGCATTCCAAACCTGAATTATTGGGGTCACAATTCTCACCTTGGATTGGAAGTAGTAGGAACAGTAACAAGTTTCATATTGCACATCATGTGATTGTAAACTTTGGTAATACTGAGTGGTCACTTAAAAAGAGGAAATGTATCACCACAGAAAAAAGACATGAGGATGCAGATGTGCATAAAATTTGCAAATGCTAATTAAGGTTTACATGCAAATTTGGAAATAATTACTGTATACTGAATATAAATACAATCTGTCTCTCCATAGAGAAGACTGCTCAATCTGCTACCTGTTGATGGACAACTTATTTAACTTTAAACAAGACTAGACTGTCAGCCATTTGCATAGCAGACAATTCTTTGACGGTCCTTCAAATGGAGAACTGCCCTTCATAACATAAATCCCAGTAGCAATATCAACGTAAAACCCATTAAAAAATTTCTCAGCTCCAACATACATATCCTCAGCTTCACTTACACATCAAGTCAGTTCCTTCATCTCAAACACATCCTGCAATATTTAAGAGAGGCAGAGTGTGATAGCAAACCAACCAACATTTACTTTCATGAGACTGAATGAGACTCTAAGGCATCTGTTTTCCCTTCATATGGGTCTTTGCCATTCATATAGGAGGCTCCTTCGAATACAGGACTGACTGTCCCCTGTAAAACACTTTCACAACAACATGTTCATTTGTGCACAGTTGAGTTTCAAAGTCCGTCTTTCCTTGTTCTACACTAAAAGACTTTTTATCCAGTTTAAAATCTCTAACTGCATGTAAGAAAACCACTGAAGATCATAAACGTCCACTATTAGTTCCCTTTTATAGTCTCCTTGACTGTTTACTTACTTACAAGGAGACAATAAGTAAACAGTTTCCATATTCCAAGTTGTAGGATGGTCATATCTCAGCCATTACGGACGCCATAATTGGCATAATGACTAATTGAACCCTGGCAACTCCACTTAACTGTCTGTGAAGTTTGTGCTGTATGAGCCTATTGAAGCATTATCTGAAATTTCTTTTCCTGTTCAATATTTTATAAGTAAACAGCAGGAGACAGGACTGACAGCTGTGGTGGATAGTCTGTATGGAAACAGAACCAAATAAAGATGCAGAGGATTCAAGGGGAATCAATTTTCCCCTTCCAAAATGCTTTCAACAGAAAATTGAGATGAATTCTCTTTTATGGAGCACTCTCGCATCTTCCCTTTGGAGCACTGAAATAAATAAAAACCCACCAGCACATTTAAATGAAGTTAAATTCACCAAAGCCAACCTTTTCACCATTTTTTTGTGTTTGTTCACCTAATACGTTAAGACAGAAATGACTGGGTAATGGAGGTGCTGTTTGTAAGGTGAAAAAAGTGGCCAGCTGGAAGAATGGTTTAACAGCAAGTGAAGGGTGTCAACTGGACTCTAAATAAGAAATGATGTGGCCACGTGAGGAAATGATAATGATCGTATGTTTGGGAAATTAATAAAAATAATTTGGAAAAAAAGGAGAATACAGATATGAATGGGCGGGGTGTAGATGTTCCTTGGAGGTTTAAATATGGATACAAACTCTACTCAATGGTAAAACACTTATTTGTTTTTAGGGACCTAAAGGTAAAGGGACCCCTGACCATTAGGTCCAGTCAAGACTGACTCTGGGGTTGTGGCGCTCATCTCGCTTTACTGGCCGAGGGAGCCGGCGTACAGCTTCCGGGTCATGTGGCCAGCATGACTAAGCCGCTTCTGGCGAAACCAGAGCAGCGCACGGAAACGCCGTTTACCTTCCCGCTGGAGCGGTACCTATTTATCTACTTGCACTTTGATGTGCTTTTGAGCTGCTAGGTTGGCAGGAGCAGGGACCAAGCAACAGGAGCTCACCCTGTCACGGGGATTCGAACTGCCGACCTTCTGATCGGCAAGTCCTAGGCTCTGTGGTTTAACCCACAGCTCCACCCGCATCCCAATAGGAACATATCTTACTGTAATACTTTAGACACCACACAATGAGCCATGTGTGTTATTTCACTGTGGTAAATCCCCACCCACCCACATTTCAAGCCAGGAGAGTCCCTTAGTCTCTCTGTTATTACAGTTTAGCTAAAGCTGACATGCAAAGATGAGGGCATTTATTACTAAGTGGCATTAAAAGGGGGGACGCTTAACCCATCATTGAAGTGCTTACAGCAATGCATGGAGAAATCATCCAATATGTGCTGGCAATAATTTATGACACTGGAAAAAAAATGCTATCATCTCTTTTTCCACCCGTCTGTGGTCTGGCTTTGCAAACTGCAAGCCCTGAGGAGCAAGTTTGATATAATACAGCTAATGAGAATAAGTGAGCATGCGGCAATGTTCTTCAAGGGTTATGCTGCTGAGTCTTTGACTCTTTATACTTTTTAATTTCCTTGTACAAACAGCACAGGGAAAATGGCAAAATCCATTTGGCTGGTCTGTAGTACAAATTAAATCCTTGATTAAATTTTGGCGATTACTACTTTGGGTCCTTCTCTCTGTCTCTCTCTCTCTCTTTTTTCATTTAAACATTTTTTAATGCATTTGAATAAGCTCCTTAATCATGATTCTGGCAATCTATTGTATATGAAAACAGGCTATAATAAATACTAGAAGGTAACCTGATAAGACAAATGGAAAGACAGAGAAGGTATTATAAATAGAGGCAGTTGTGTGATCCAAAGGAGCTTTCCATTTCGAGAAAAGGCTTTGCCATAACATGTTTTTTTTTAAAAAAAATGTTCGGCATTCTCCATTGTTCTCTATTTCTAATAATTTAAAGTTATTTTCTTTTTAAATCACTGCTCTTTAATCCAGATTTCCCCAACCTGGAGGGTGGTCTGTAGCTAAGTGGTAGAATGTGCACTTCGCAAGGAAAAGGTCCTCGTTCCCCCCCCTAGCATCTTCCAGTAGGACTGGAAATGCCCCTTTTCTGAAACCTTTGAAAGCCACTGCCAATCAGTGAAGACAAGAAGGACCAATGGTTGGACTCAGAATAATGCAGCTTTCTATCTTCCAAAATTTGTTGGTATGCAATTCTCATTATTCCTGACCGTTCGCCATGCTGGCTGGGGCCACTGAGAGTTGCAATCCAAAAGAACTTCAGGGTACCAGCATGGAGAAGCTATCATAAACTATTGATAAGTTTAAACTCTATCACCATGGCTAGTTCTTTTATTGTGCGAACACCTTACCTTTGTACAAACTTGTAAGACAAACATCATTCTCAGTTTTTAGATGGGGAAATGGAACCTAGAAATAGGGCCAGATCTGAAAACTACCTATGTTTCCAGATGAAAAGAGATTACAAAGCAAGTCTCTTGAGTTCAAGTCCCATATTCTACTGGGTAACAGGTAAAGGTAAAGGACCCCTGCACGGTTAAGTCCAGTCAAAGGCGACTATGGGGTTGCGGCATTCAACTTGCTACAGGCCAAGGGAGCCGGCGTTTGACCACAGACAGCTTTCCAGGTCATGTGGCCAGCAATGGGACACCGTGATGAGTGCCAGAGTGCATGGAAACGCTGTTTTACCTTCCCACCGCAGCAGTATCTATTTATTTACTTGCACTGGTATGCTTTTGAACTGCTAGGTTGACAGAAACCGTGACAGAGTAATGGGAGCTCATCCCGTTGTGCGGATCCGAACTGCCAACCTTCCAATCAGCAAGCCAAAGAGGCTCAGTGGTTTAGACCACAGCGCCACCCGCACTGGACCACATCAACTCTCTAGGGAAGTGTTAGGAGTTAACTACCCAGAGCATAAGATGTTGCTCTGCAACAACTGCTATAGAAGTCTTCAAGACACTGAGATCTAGCGCCGAGGGCCTTCTGGTGGTTTCCTCACTGCGAGAAGTGAAGCTACAGGGAACCAGGCAGAGGGTCTTCTTGGTAGTGGTGCCCGCCCTGTGGAACACCCTCCCTTCAGATGTCAAGGAAATAAACAACTATCTGACTTTTAGAACACATCTGAAGGCAGCGCTGTTTAGGGAAGTTTTTAATGTTTAATGCTGTATTGTGTTTTTAATATTCAACTGGGAGCCTCCCAGAGTGGCTGGGGAAACCCAGCCAGATGGGCGGAGTATAAATAATAAATGATGCTGATGCTGCTGATGAATGGCTTGTCTTTAGCCATATTACTGTAATGTAGAGGGCCCATTTTCTGTGGTTTTCTGTGTTCCTAAAGTTTGAAGTCAGTGTATCTGTAGTCTTTAGAAACGTATAATGAACTAATTGAGTCTGTAGGCACCTTGTATGCACACAAACATAGTTCATCAATTCATCAAATGAGGATTATTAATGCCTTGTTTAACACTTTCAAAGATGTATCGCCTTTTAATGGCCTTCTTAGTGATGGGAGAATCCTTTTTGGATCACCTATCATTCATTTCCCCCTAAATTATATTCTCTTTTTGCTATCTCTTCTTTTAAGTGCTCTAAAGAATCCTTGCATCTTTTTGAGCCCTTGTGAGACACTGCAAAAAGTGAATGAATGAGGAGATGATTCCACATACCCCATAACTCTTCCCTGCCCCTTTCCTTCTACCAAGCTGACTTAGTGGTTCATATGAGGGAAACAAGGTCTTTCAATCCACTAACTCCTATTAGCACCTCCTATTAGCCTTTGCCACCCTCCCTTGGTCTCTCCCTTTCTCTTTCCGGATACCTGGAATGCTGTAAGAATAGCAAGAAGGTGTAAGAAGACGGGGAAATATAGTTTTCCAGGCTATACAGTGCAAGTGGACTTAGCTCCCTGTCAGGTAAGGGAAGAGGTGGTGCGGATTCAGAAAAGCCCAACGTGCCAAGATTTCCCTCTGTATACCCCTTTACTAAGCACTCCTAATGACCAGTATTTTGGAAAGATCGCTTTGCAATCTACTGGGCTACCATTAGCAGTCGTAATATTGCACAGGGGCTAGTGGCAGAGAATAACCGAGGAGTTTGGCTAGGTTTTCTCCTCTGTGGCCTGGCAGTGTCAAAGTCTATTGACCTCTAGAACGTGTTGCCAAGCTTGTCTGATTAGTCTGGCCATTTTTGGCAGAGCTGAGTTGAGCAGATGGAGGAGTACTCATGTATCTTGTAGGTGAGCAGAACATAAAACGATGATCAAGTTAACTGGGGAATTTGTTGTTTAGCAGTAGTAATTCTGTATTATCACCTTTCTGCAGTTCCATTCAGTGTTGTAACTTTTACAGCTGGCAAAGCAAGCGCAAGGTGTTCTGGAAAGTTTACAAAGCACTGACATTGGTAGAAAACAATAGCCTAGTGGTTTCCAATTCCAGCATGCCCATTTTATATCTGGAATTGAATGGCAGTGCTTTGTGGTGGTTCCTGCACTATCTGGATGCTCGCCTTCAGAAAGTAGTGCTTGAGGAATGATGCTTGGTCTCTGAAGCCTTCAGTGTGGCTCCAGTGGTTGCTTATCCCCCACACTGTTTAAGATCTATATGAAACTAATGAGTGGGATCATCTGGAGATTTGGAGTGTGTTGTCATCAATATGAAGATGACACACAGCTCTATTTCTCCTTTACATCTTCAGGTGTGGCAGTGGACGTGTTGGATCTGTGTCTGGCTTCAGTAATGGACTGGATGAGAGCCAATGGAATGAAACTCAAGCCAGAAAAGAATGAGGCAGTGTGACTGGTTCTCCTGGCCAGATGTTCAACCTGTTATGGAAGAGATTGCACTTCCTCCAAAGGAGCAGGGGCACAGCTTGGTGTTGCTTACTTATTCTTTCAACAATTTGTATACTGCTTAATCACAGACACCTCTAAGCAGTGTAACAGGAGTCCCAATACAGCCCAGCTTGTTTCATTCAAGTCGTTGTGCTGCCACACCCAAATATACTAAGCAGTTGCTCATAAGACTGCAGTTTTGGAAAACAACAGCATGTCTCGATAGCAGTTAGTATGGACCAGCTACTATTTTATGGTGTAGGTTTGATGTTGAACATCTGTGGACCCAACTGCACCAGATTATCTGATCAATTATGGAACAGCTAACAAGTGCTTTCTCCCTGCAAAAATTAATCATCTAATCCAAATCATTCATTATTTATAATTTTATGTGTGTCTTGTTTTTGCCATCTTTTTCAGTCCATGACACTATTTGCACATTATTTCAGTAAAGTCAGACAAACAGGCCTTTTTACCACCACCTCCTCCCTCTCGATCCGGCAGCCATCCCAAAAGCATGCTGAAGTTCCCTGAAGTCTATGAGAAGAGAGCAGGAAATCCAGAAAGAAGACAGGTGCATACAATGGCCCTCTTTGTGCAAATATCTAGCTTCTGCGATGCAATGTAAAAAGTTCATTGTGATTCAAGCCAACATATTATTCCTTCTCAGCCATTCCCTAAAGGAACAGTGTTTGACAGAGCTGAACAGATGCTACATATTTACAGATGTAAATGTATTAAAAAATTTAATGAATTGTGTCACTTTTAATAAAATTAATATTTAAAATTCTGAACATTTCAGACATTTATTTAGACTTCTAATATCCATCCATAGTACAATGCAACCAACCAGTCCCACCATTTTACCACCTGCTAGATGCAAAGGAAGGGAAGCCTCTCCCATTCCCCTGTGAATGGCATGTTGCAATGTGGCGCCAGGACTGGCTTCATTGCCCCTACAAAATGTAGTTTCCCCATCACTTTTTCTGCATGATGAAGAACTATTTAATTGGCCACCATAGCTGCAAAAGGAAAACTCCTATCGCTTTGAGGGGGTGGGGCTGGCAATGCCAAACGTTGAGCTGAAAAGTATGAAGATCAAACTTTTGGCTCACGCTTGGGTTCCCCTCTGCCTCCTTTTATATACTGACTCCAAACCTGCACTGAGATGAAGCATCACTGAAAGATATGAATGGCACAAGAACCTGGAGAGACATATATCGGCCATTGACTCAGGCAAGTCTACACCTTAGAATTAAGAGAAGCATCACAGCTAAGTGGAAATTGGAATTGCATCTAATGTAAGCATTGGAATTGCATCTAATGGAATGGAACTGCATCTAATGTAAGCAGGAAACGCATCCAGCCAGTTCCAAGCATAGAGTAATAGAAAGAAAAAACACCTGCAATGCCGATTCAGGATCTGAGGGAGGTAGAATTCATTGGTGAATGACACCAACTTAATTCAGACATCCTATTTCTCAGCTATAGGCTTGTATTCTCTGCCTTCTCCTCCTTCTTCCTTTCTTTCTTTCTTTCCTGCACTTCCTCTCCCTTCCCTAGTTTGTTGTAGCTATGCTTCATTGGAACAGCCAGTTTGGGGCTAAGACTTAAAATAACCAGGCCTGCTGGCAATCACAGCTTAGTGTGGAACTAAGTAGATTTGCAAACCATGATTTGGGGCAGTTCTGGTGGCCTCTGATTTGAACACCATGGCAAACAAAGTGTAGAGTTAGCTATGCAAGGGAGAGGGGAATCTAGGCACCTGAGTGAAGGACAGAAAGAGGAATCAAGTCGGGACTCCATGGCATGATCCTGGTCTCAAAATTAAAAATGGGAAATGGATTTGGCTGAACTGAGACGCTAGCTCTGTAGAAAACAGCAATGTTGAAAGAATCAGACTAGCTGTAATTGGAAAATGTGTTCCATAATAAAACACAATAAGAAGGCATTATGGAAGAGACAGAAATAAGACTAATTTCTATACTATTTAGAATGCATTTGTTATTGAAGCCTCAAGAATACTAGCCAATGATCTAAGAAATTGTTGAAGACGTTTAAATTATTCACTCCCCCGTCCCCATACCTCTAAGCGCAAACAACTAATGCTTATTTACAAGAATTGCTTATGCATTCTCAGTTATCGAGCCCATTTCCATTAGCACTTGGGGAAAATAGCATATGATTTATACTGACAAGCTCCTAGTTGTACTTAACTTGAATGTAGGCAGTGACCTATCTGCATGATTTATCTGTTTGTATGAAACACAATTACCATAAGAACATTTCTGAAATAATTCCCCTTTCATATGTTGATATTAGGTTTTATGAAAAAGATGTCAATACAGGGTCTTGCGTGACATACTGTATTTCAGTTGAGTCTTTCATCTTCCAAATCACTGTAAGCTTAAACAGAAAACAATACATATAATTTATTCAATCAAGAGAGATGAGCTGAATAAAATTTGGTATAATTTTATCTTTTTTTATGGTTACCCGAACCAATGTATACTATAATCATGCAACCTTGCTTTACCCAAAGGAACAAATGTAATTCTTTCGCAGTCTGTGGAATATTAAGTTATCCTGAATACATCTGATATTACCACTAGATAGCCAAATGCAGTCATAACTAAATTTAGCAACTGTTAAAATGTCCATCCATTACAGAAGGCTCAGTCTAGATAAAAAAGAGGACCACATAAAGTTCATACACAATTTCCTGCTCATATCCTGCTATGTTATATATGTTCTTGTAGACAGAGTGGCATGGGCAGTAATTGTGCCCTAATCTCGTGCTGCAGTGGGTCGCAAACCACACCCCTATGTATAACTAAAAACTGAAAATGTTTGCACTAGAACATATCTCAACAATGCAGAGAACATTTGGACTTCTTCCTAATCATATCCAAGCAATAGGCTTTTCGTAGCTAGAGGAAACCTTCCTATGTAAACAGCAGGTTTGTGGTTCCTCAGTTTGGATCAGGACCATGATATGGGAAAGCATTATAGTCCTGCTATTTGCCCACTTCACGGTCCCAATCCAGTTTGTGGGCCCTCACACCTGATAATGTCTAAATATTAAAATTAATCAAACTCACCCCAGAGTGGGGGGAAATGTCAATAGCTCCGTGCCTGGTCTGGCCCTAAATTATTTCCATTTCATTCCCGCTGAAATAAATGGGATATAAAGTCATGGTTGACATATCCTGTTTATTTCAACAGGAACCTAAGTGCAAATAACATAAAGCAGAATCCTATACATCGGGGTGGGTTATGTTTTCTTAGCAGCGTTCTTTCATAGGTGACCTTATGGGGGGGCACATGCCAGGGGAGGATAGAGTAAGAGGCAAAAGTGGGGCAAAAGTGGGCAGAGCAATGGATGAGGCTCTTATTTTTGTGCGGTGGGCTACATTCCAGCCATGCAGAAGTCAGAGGTTTACACACACACAATTCCAAGTCCTAGCCAAACAAGAGGCATCATCACAGTTCCAAGACAAATTCCACCCAAACTAAAACATTCAGTGAGGCCATGGGCCAGTGAGAGGAAGTGGCCTGGGGAAGTGGGTGGTCCAGCCTAGGGTATCCTTCCCTAAACTGATGCCCCCCAGGTGCTTTGGACTACTATCAGCCTGTGCAGTTGATGAGAGTTGTTGTTCAAAGCATAAGTTGTAGTTCATAGCACCAAGCTGATGAAGGGTGTGTTGGAGATTCATGGGGTTGAGTGTCTGCAGTCATGGGATTGTTGTCTACCACATGACGATGTATGTTTTCATTCCACAGTGCGGGAAGTGATGGAGACAGGATGTTTGTGTTACTGTGTTCCATGAAGTGGGACTATTGTCCTTTGTTTGCACTTTTTGCTGCCTGATAAGAAAGAGGCAGGAGCCAAGTCAGAATGCTCCGAGTGTATTATATGTAAATAAAGTAGATTAGCCAAAATGCTGTGCTATTGGTTCTGTTACACAAACTGTGAATACTCTGTGGATCCCTAAGTGTGCTGATGTCTCCAAGGCATCAGTCACTGTGATGTTCGGGGAGAAGAAAGCTTTTGAAGCTCCCGAATGTCAGACCAGGAGGGAGAGAACATGCCCATTGGGCATGTGTCTCTACCAAGGTCCTACACGAGAGTAGGACGCTCCTAACAGGATGGTCTAGGGAGAGTCCTGATGGCTGGACAGAGAGTACTAAGGGTCACATCTGACCTCCAGGTTTGAGGTTCTGCACCTCTGCCATACATATTAACTTGGAAATAGTTCAATGGGGTAAGGCTGCATAGAGTTAAAGGCTCACCTCATTGCGTTGGTAAAAGACAGTCAGCGTTGTATGATATGTCAAAGCTACACTTCAGTAGTGGTGTACATGCCCCAAATAGGCTGATTCTACACACACTGATAGGCAAAGCATATGTGTCAAAGTGAGAGCCACGCCCATCACTAGGAATCTTCTACTGTTTCATTATCCTGGGATCAAATAAATGCAAATCAAGGTCCACTGGTCTTGCTAGTGTTTTTTGATTTCCCCGAGCCTTCAACATCACACTCCCCTTGTCTTCTTACATGAAAAGAGAAAAGTATGAACTGAAAGCAATGACTGATATTCAATACAAGCGTCACTTAAAGAGCAATAATTCCATGAGTCTAGATTGGAGGAATGCAAGCAAATGGTCAACAAATTGCTACACTCTGCATAAGCATAGTGATGCCCATGCAACAACCAGACCAGAAGCCAGAAGTCTTGCAGTGACTATTAAATTACACCAACAGGTAAGACAATGATGACCTTTCATACTTTCTGCAGTAGTTCCTTACTGAACTAGTTACAACTATTTCGTTAATGAAATCATGATCACCGTAGATTCTGAAAAGCTGCATACTCAGCCCAGAATACATATGTTATCACTGTTACAAATCACATTTCTTTCTATTATAAACGGCCCGAAGGGAAAGTCCATCTCCTCTCACTAGAGGGCAATCTTTTTAAGTCTAGGTTCTTTGCCCCCACCTTCCATAACTTAAAGCTGCCAGCTCATCACTTTGGAAGCAAGAGCAATTAAACACTTGCACTAGAACTGCGTCCCATTAGATCTCTTCCACAGGTACTTCTCCGTAAACAAGATCCGCAGAAAAAGACATCTGCTTGGAGAGCTGGGTTGTAAATTACTATTTGAATGCTGACAGAGCTTGGAAAAATAACCAGCGGTTTTAAGTGTTATACCCAGAGAGGTGTATTTTTTAATTAACTGCAAGAGCTGACAAGGCTTGAAATCAAAATATTTTCAGGTGCTGAACCTGCAAAAGCCAAAAGATTTTTTTAAAAAAGACTTCGTTGTTCGTTAACTTTTCATGCAGTATTCAGTTTTAACATGTGACCCCCAGCTTCTGCCTTGAGAAAGCTGAATAGGGGCTGAGAAAAAGCTTACATTCCTTGCAAGCATGAAGAAATTATTTCAGTTTGGAAAAAACAAGCCTGGCGTTGCGGTGGGAGCAGATGAAGTATTTGCGTACACTACATCATAAATACACATTTTCTAATTTTATGGGTCCCTCTCTCCTCCCTCTTTTCCATAGACAGTTAAATATTCCTAGTACATATTAAACTCATTTGTTCTGAAACTGGTGCTAAGATACACCCCTCTCCCCTCTGTCGTAGGTCAAGCTGCAATCCTAGACAGTCATTTGCACAGGTGGGAAATTATCCTGATGCAACCATGACTGATCATGTTTATTGAGCAGACCACTCTGCAAGCAAGTAGTGATGATATATTAGTGACCAATTTTGGGGAAACAGAACTTTGTTCAACATTCTCTCCTTCTCTTTATACTGATAGATGCTGTATTTATGACTGAATTCATACGTTTAGGAATACTGAAATTACACATGCGGTAATAAATGTGTTTTGTTTTTTAAAGTACCACAAGACTCTTCCACTGCTCAGGGGAAAGCTCAGCATATAAACACAGAAGACATTTGGCATATTCCACAGGGCATTTCTTCATTTTGCTATCTTCAGTGCCCCAAAGAGACCTTGCTAGGTTGCCTCTAGTCCTCCCTAATTATATGGTTACATTTAGAATCCACACTTTGTCCAGAAGGTGCACAGACAAGAATATAAATGCAGAGCCAGTGGAAGACAATTCTGGCACGGCTGATACCCAGGGTGGGGCAGGTAAAGAAGAAAGATGCAGCTGCAAGGAACATCTGGGAGCCTTAAAGTATGCTCCTCGTGGCTTCAATTTTGATGCCTTTTAAATGGCCTATGGTGGGTGAGGCACATCAGAGATTTTACTTTCTTGGGCTCCATGATCACTGCAGATGGTGACAGCAGCCGCGAAATTAAAAGACGCCTGCTTCTTGGGAGAAAAGCAATGACAAACCTAGACAGCATCTTAAAAAGCAGAGACATCACCTTGCCAACAAAGGTCCGTATAGTTAAAGCTATGGTAGTGATGTACGGAAGTGAGAGATGGACCATAAAGAAGGCTGATCGCCGAAGAATTGATGCTTTTGAATTATGGTGCTGGAGGAGACTCTTGAGAGTCCCATGGACTGCAAGAAGATCAAACCTCTCCATTCTGAAGGAAATCAGCCCTGAGTGCTCACTGGAAGGACAGATCGTGAAGCTGAGGCTCCAATACTTTGGCAACCTCATGAGAAGAGAAGACTCCCTGGAAAAGACCCTGATGTTGGGAAAGATGGAGGGCACAAGTAGAAGGGGACGACAGAGGATGAGATGGTTGGACAGTGTTCTTGAAGCTACCAGCATGAGTTTGACCAAACTGTGGGAGGAAGTGGAAGACAGAAGTGCCTGCCGTGCTCTGGTCCATGGAATCATGAAGAGTCGGACACGACTAAACGACTAAACAACAACAACAAACCAAACTGGGGGATAAGCTATTACAAAAGTTGCTGGACCATGAATATCATATTTTTTGTACAATGCTTAGATATATTGTTAATATGTTAAGCGGTACAGAAATTAAATAATCAAATCAGTCAAGTATCAAAGAGAGGAGAAGCCATGTCAATACATGTTTACATACATTTTACTATTCGCTTATTCATTCATTCATTTTATTTGTATCTGGATTTTCCACACAAAAAAGAGACCTCAAAGCAGCCTGCCACATAGAAGTATTTCAAAACGAACACTATCAGGCTATTTCATAATGGCATAGCAAAACACCCAAATAACAGATACAGTGGTACCTCAGGTTACATACGCTTCAGGTTACAGGCTCCGCTAACCCAGAAATAGTGCTTCAGGTTAAGAACTTTGCTTCGTGATAAGAACAGAAATTGTGCTCCGGCCATGCGGCGGCAGCAGGAGGCCCCATTAGCTAAAGTGGTGCTTCAGGTTAAGAACAGTTTCAGGTTAAGAACGGACCTCCGGAACGAATTAAGTACTTAACCCGAGATACCACTGTATACTAACATTCGAAAAGCATGTCCGTACTATAAATATAACAAGATTACATATACAACATTATGCATCCAAGAGCAACAAAAAGCAGCCCTTTCACAATGCTGCTTACCGTCCTTCTCCTGCAGCAACACACATACACACAGTGCCCTGGAAATGTGTGTCGTTTTTATTTGTTCAAATGAGGTTTTTTCTCAACGTGATGATGAATTCAGGATGTTCCTAAGCGTCTTTCTCACAGGTGCCATCTCTCCCCAATGACACATCTGCATGCACACGCACACACACACATTCACACACAGAGATTGCCCATGGGAAAGCTACACTTCAGGTGATCACACAAGCTTCTTGCAGTTTGAAGAATGAAGCTTTTAAAGAAAAAGCAGGCTGCAGTTAACAAGACAAAGGACCTGCATGCTTTCTTGTTTGAGTGCGCAGACTCCCTCAGGCATGGAAGCTGAACCAAAGGACAATGTCTTTAGTTTAAGGAAACTTAACAAGATACACTCAATCTCTAAACATATTGCTATTTCAACCCAATACATTAAATGAATGTTTTTAGGAAATAGGCTATATAGCTGAATTTGCACATACTCTATCTAGAGACTCTACTCTCCCTGTAGTCATTTCTTTTTCTTCAACACTATTTACCCACTATTTATTTATTTGTTATATTTATGCCCTTGTCATTCCTCGAAGGAAATCTATGTGGTGTTTTAGCCCCACACAACACTCTGTCTTATAAGTTAGATTGAAAGGAACCCACAGAGTTTCACAGCAGAACATGAATGGAGATTTGCCACATCCAAAGCTCAGCACTACGCTTAAAGCACTACTTGCCAAAATCTCCAGTGAGCAATGACTTTTGGAAAACACTCTGCTTGTCTCATCTGAAAACCAGCCAAGTCTTCTCAGAAAGAGCCCTTTGGTCTCCCTATGGTAGCTTCCTTATGCAAAAGCAGGGAGACAGACCCGGCACCCCACAAGAAAGCTAAATTATTCAGAGTTACAATAATATGAGAACAGTACTCATGTGTATAAAGGTAAAGGTAAAGTATCCCTGAACGGTTAAGTCCAGTCAAGGATGACTATGGGGTTGTGGTGCTCATCTCGCTTTCAGGCTGAGGAAGCCGGCGTTTGTCCACAGACAGCTTTCCGGGTCATGTGGCCAGCATGACTAAACCGCTGCTGGCGCAACAGAACACCATGATGGAAACCAAAGTGCACGGAAATACCATTTAACTTCCCGTCACAGCGGTACCTATTTATCTACTTGCATTGGCAGAAGCTGGGACAGAGCAACAGGAGCTCACCCCATTGCAGGGATTCGACCAGCCGACCTTCTGATCAGCAAGCCCAAGAGGTTCAGTAGTCATAGGTTTCTGGGACATATCTACCACATGCTTTCAAGCACACAGATGTGGTCGAGTATCATAGTAGAAAGCCAGGGATAATATTTTCATAGCATATGACGAATCTCCGATTTCAATTTTTAAATGCTCACTGGTTTGCCTTGTAAACATCTTGATTCTCACTCTGTGACTTTATTCTTCTGGATTTCCAGGGAGGGTGTCTAACACCTGCAACACTGAACCATAGTAACAGCTGCCAAATTAAGATTGGATCCCTTCGGACAACCAGCTTCTCCTAGACTACTAACACCAGAAGACAGAAGAGGGAAAACATCACGCATTGGGAAAACCGATCTCCAGAATCTACCTTCAGGATTGTAATTTTGCAGTACCCGCCTTCGACTGCTAACCGAGCAGCAGCTCCTGCCAGAGAAATTTATGTAAGGCACCCAAACCATTGTTCCTACTGGAGATGGGTCAGGGTTATTTTTCCCTTGCTCCGCTGGGGGAGTCGGACAAAGCACACTAGTCCTGCAAGCCAAGTCACCTCTACCTGCAGAAAACAACATGAAAACTAGAGGAGGGGGGAGATGGTTAGGAGGGATGGAGGTGTGTTAACTGACTTACATGGCCAGGAAATTATTCCTTTCATGTCTTGTCTTTCTAGATTTGATCTATTGAAAATTAGGGCAAACTTTTCCAGGCAAACTTCTTTTTACCACAATACCAAACAAACCCTGATCTTCATTGAATAACTAAATTAAACCAGGCCTAAGATGGTCTGATGCACACATATATACAGTGGTACCTCAAAGTTGAATGGAATTTGTTCCAGAAGTCTGTTCGACTTCCAAAATGTTTGGAAACCAAGGGGTAGCTTCCAATTGGCTGCAGGAAGCTCCTGCAGCCAATCGGAAGTCATAGAAGCCGTGTTGGACATTCAGGTTCCAAAGAACGTTCGCAAACCAGAACACTCACTTCTGGGTTTGTGCTGTTCAGGAGCCAAAATGTTCGACTCACAAGGCATTCGGGATCCAAAGTATCACACATACACACACACACACACACACACACACACACACACACACCATTTGAATATTGAAAAGACACAGCAATAGTATTCAGAATGCTGCTATATATAGCTTTAAAATGGCACTTAGCAAGGAAAGATTTGTAGTTTATGTGTGAGATAACACACACACACACACACACACACACACACACACACACACACACTTTAAATTTGCTTGTAGAAATTATCTGATGAAAAGCAAATATTTTAGAATCCGACCTCAAACATTTATACTTGCCAAGAAAATAGATGTAATAATACAGAGCTTAATCTATCTCAGTTAAAGTGCCATTTTAAAAAAAGGAGACTCAAAATAAACACACACACACACACACAAATTAAATCTGATAACAGAAAAATGGGAGACCCTGTATATGAACACCCCATCAGACTTCAAAATGCATGGCTGTTTCTTTGTACAGAGAGGCACTCTGATAATTCATATACACCAGTTAAAGCCCCTTTATCTTAGCTCCTCTACAAAGGCCCTCTTGTAACGGGAAAATTTCTCTGCCATCACCAGGCACTGGGGCAAAGAATGAGCAAGACAGAAACTAAAGATCTATAAAGCACAGCTCATTCAGCAGATATTAATTTTAACAGTCGAGTCACACAGCAACCAAACATATTGAGATCACTGCTGAAATTTAAAAGCACTGGGAAAACATGAATGGGCCTGGCAGTTGCTGCCTGCTAAAGAACAGACATGAGAGTGAGGGGTTCAAGTGCCTATCAGAAATTTAGGGTTTGCGCCATCAAAGTGCTCTGTCATTTTGGCTCAACAAATCCACTTAGAAAAAAGAAACCTGACATTTTGCTTTTAGGAAAATGGCAAGGGAAACAAACGGGGTGAGCAAATGGTTAACTGGTAGATGTGTAAACGCCACAGAAGCACATCAGGATGAATGTTCCTTGTAAGGTAAAGGTAAAGGTACCCCTGCCCGTACGGGCCAGTCTTGACAGACTCTAGGGTTGTGCGCCCATCTCACTCAAGAGGCCGTGGGCCAGCGCTGTCCGAAGACACTTCCGGGTCACGTGGCCAGCGTGACATCGCTGCTCTGGCGAACCAGAGCCGCACACGGAAACGCCGTTTACCTTCCCGCTGGTAAGCGGTCCCTATTTATCTACTTGCACCCGGAGGTGCTTTTGAACTGCTAGGTTGGCAGGCGCTGGGACCGAACGACGGGAGCGCACCCCGCCGCAGGGATTCGAACCGCCGACCTTTCGATCGGCAAGCCCTAGGCGCTGAGGCTTTTACCCACAGCGCCACCTGCGTCCCCCAGTTCCTTGTAAGGCCGCCCCACAAATAAATCAGAATGAATATTCAAGAGAGACTGGATGTAGTTTAACCTCTTTGCAATCTGTGAGCACTTGCATCAGGATGAATGCTCAATGAAACCTAGAGAAGCCCCCAGTCTACCTTGGCTCTTGCAATCACATGCTAACTTCAAGGGGGGGGGGAGAGGTAGATTTGCCAGGTTTTTAAGTAGTCATTTTCTGCTTGATGCCTGGGGTTGCTGTTGCCAATCAGAGTAGATGAAAATTAGCTGACTCAATATAGGACAGTATGCAGGGTGGATAAAAATCAATTATTTTTAATAAATAAATAAATAAATAAATGAACTTTTTAAAATTTTATTTTAATCAGATTTATTTATTTTTTATTTGGATTTTTATAATAAAATGCTTTTGGAGGAAAAATCTTTCTAAAGATAGTTTTCTATGTAAGTTACATTACAGTCCAAAGGCTATTCCTCAGGAAATAAGGATTTGTTTTAAGTTTTTCATGTGTGCTAAAACTCAGTCAAAGTTTTTGTTTTAAGTTTAACCACATCAGTTAACAAACATGGATACATATGCTATAATGTTATTGCTTTAGTTAAACAAATTGCTATTAAGTAAATGATTATTTTTCTCCTTCCAATAAAGTACAGCAGAAAAGATGTCCAAATATAAACAATTAACTTATAAACCTCACAATAATTTCATAATTATCTGTCTATGTATTTCTAATAGTATAACCAAATCAGTAATTTTTTATATAACTGTAAAATTTATTATTCCAAAATTTATTATTCCAAAAATGAAACCTTCATCTGGTTGTAAATATTAAGATTATTCCAGCAAGAATGATTCTTTCTGTAAAAAAGAAAAGAAAAATGATTTAAATCAAGTCTTACTGACTAGTGATTTAAATCGTGATTTAAATTGATTTGGTTTAAATCAAATCCACCCTGGCAGTATGTTCAGTTCAGGAATTAAGCCACTGTGGTTTCCTGTAGGGGGAAAGTTTCGTCTGCTTAGATTCTGCTGACGTTGGAAGTCTGGAAGCATGGAAGCAGACAGTTACTAGCCAAGCAAATTGTTGAGCCAGGAAGCAGGTAGGCTGTCAAGCAGGTGAGTGGACAAGTTGAGATGGGCAGTCTGAGATAAGTCTGCCACGTAAGAAAGCCAAGATTAAAATATATATATATTATTATTTTGATGTCTTGGGGACTGAGGAGCTAAGCTAGAACTAGAGGCTTCATAACCCTGACATTGCTTTATCGAGCATGAACTTCTGCACCGGGGAATCCTCTGCGTATGCAACTCTAATCATGCAGACATCCACATGCGCTGGATTTATACTTGTGCATTGCTGCTCCTGGAAAAATGCATTTGCATGATGAGATTGCAGTTTGCCACAAAAGAAAGGCAAGGTTAAAAAAGAAGAATTATTTTGAAGAACTGTATTTTAAAACAGGCTTCTTTTTAAAGGTACATGACCTTTAATAATAATAATAATACAGTGGTGCCTCGCAAGACGAATGCCTCGCAAGACGGAAAACTCGATAGACGAAAGAGTTTTCCGTTTTGGACGTGCTTCGCAAAACGAATTTCCTATGGGCTTGCTTCGCAAGACGACAATGTCTTGCGAGTTCCTGCTGGTTTTTTCCCCCTCCCCCCCTTTTTCTAAGCCGCTAAGCCGCTTATCAGCTGATCCGATAAGCCGATAAGCCGCTAAAAGCCGCTAGTAGCGCTAATCCGCTAATCCGTCAATGGGCTTGCTTCGCAAGACAAAAAAACCGCTAGATGAAGAGAATCACAGAACGGATTATTTTCGTCTTGCGAGGCACCACTGTAATAATAATAATAATAATAATAATAATAATAATAATAATAATAATTTATTATTTGTACCCCACCCATCTGGCTGGGTTTCCCCGGCCACTCTGGGCGGCTTCCACAGAAACCAAAAGTACACTAAAATATCACACATTAAAAACTTCCCTGAAGTTTTATGGTGTGTTTTCCATCTGATTCGGGAATTAAAAATGCAGAATCACGGTTACTATGAAAATTATAAGAATAGCTGCTGAGTATTTTGGTTTAATAAATGTTTCTATTCCTGGTGATGGTGGGTTGGTTTTTTTTTAATAACTTGCCATAGATTTTGCTAGCTCAAGCACAAATATCCTTAAACACACAATCTCAGCATTTCCTTCCATCACATAACATAAACTGGGTATTTCGGAGTATCGTTCCAGCATCTTATACATTTGAGGGTGGAATTATGAAATAATTTCCCTTACGGCCTGACAAGAAAATGGGAGGGGGTGGGGAATGACAGGCAGGATAAATGCCGCTGTCACACAACCAGCACACAGTAGAATCATGCCCTGAGAGCGGTTTGCTTTTTAAAAGAAAATATTAAATAAATCTGAATTTTGTCACAACACTAAATGCTCCCCCCCCATCCACCCGCAATTCCCACCAACATCGGCACTTTAACACAGATATGTCACATTTCTTGACAACTGGCCTGGAGACAACATGGCAGTCTTGCAGTAATCATTAGAGAGTTTGTTTTCAACATGTCATTTACTTTGCTGCCTTACACAGGCAAAGCTTCACTCTGGTGTGCAATGCAGGGTTGTTCACATTAGTGCCGTTTTGTTCCCTCTTAAAAATAAAATAAAAAGAGAACACACAAAGCTGCCTTACTTAGAGTTAGTCTGACTAGTTCATCTAACCAGGGCTGCTTCATTTCACCAGTCACACCTGTTCCCTAGCTCCGCTACCTACAGACCTTCCAGGTGGAGGTGCTGGGAAATCCGCTCCATTTCCCAGTGGGGAGGAGTTGCTGTGGCCACCCACTCCCCACCGGGGGGGGGCAGGGGACTTTGTTCCCCATTGCCTGGGGGATCCCGGCCACGTCAGAGCCTGGGCTGGCCTGGGGTGTGTGTGGCCGGAGCCGTTTAAATGGAGGAGTGAGTCACAGGACTTCCTCTTTGGCTCGCTTCCTCAATCTGTAACCTGAAGTGTATGTAACCTGAAACGTATGTAACCCGAGGTACCACTGTACAGTTCCCTTTAAATGCACACATAATATAAACACACACTCACTTGGTCCATTTAGCTCAGTATTATCTATTGTGCTCCAGAGTTTCAGACAGGGAACCTCTCCTAGCCTGACCTGCAGATGCCAGGAATTGAACCTGGAGCCCTATGGCCCTTCCCCAATATTCCCAGGTTTGTCTGATTCACCAGAGAAGGAATGGTGCTTATGGTCCCAATGGACAGTTGCTCCTTTCTTGCCAAAAGTCATCAGTTAAGATGCCGTGAGGTTCTCTAAAATAACTGGAGAGCGAGAAAAGCCTTTTACAGCTAATGACTGGAGGAGAATTTAGGTAGAGATTGCTGATGAAAGGGATGAGTGGGGAAAGCAAACAAGTTCTAACAGACACACTTCATCATCTCTTTCTTTTTGCGGGTGTGTGTGTGTGTGTGTGTGTGTGTGTTCCTTCTGTGTTTACCTGGGACCGCTCTGGCCTAAAAGCTCATCCCTAAAAGCTCAGCATGTGTGGCTCCTAATGCACAGGAAATGTGATTAGCAGTCTGAGTAAGGCCCAGAATTACTCCCATTCTGACTAGATTACTGGATAATTAGATTGGTGGCACTCTTCCCTGACTGGGCTGTCAGATTAAATCCTGCTGTTTTTCTTCAGATAACTGTCATGTTCCACAATAACAAACAGAGATCGACAGAGAGGGAGGGAGGGCTTCTTCCCCTTAATGTTCAAAGGATGCAACTGTCTTTTTTCTTTCTTTTTCTTTTTGGCTGGCCCAGCCAGTGAGCTGATATGAAAATTGTCCACAGCACTTACCAGTTCATTCAAAATGCCATTATGTTTGATTAAAGCATACCTGGCTTGACAAACCTGATCAGGAACGTTTAATGGGAATTGATAAATTGAAATCACATGGTTTTATGTACTTAGCCTCATGCTCACTTAAAGGCAAGGCAAAACCACATAATTAATTTTAAAGGAAGGGAGAGGGGGGAGTTTTGTGCACAGCACCCTGCCTCCTCCTCCCCCCCCCCCCCGAAATTCTGGCTATAGCTGCTGTTGGAGAAAATTCTACTTAGCAAAGATTAGCAAAGGGTCCCTGACTAAAACACCAGCCTTTGCAGGAGCCTGTTGATGCAGATTCCTGATGCCAACCTTGCTTATGCGGGTGATTAAAATGCAACGCTCCATACAGGGCTTTTAAAGATGCACAAAATGACTATCCATCACTGAGATTGTGACAAAGTCTATTCATTTGCCTAGAACTAGGAACAGGCAACTTTCAAGGAAGACATGTGGCACTCGCCTTTAACCACATAAACACTGATAATAATGTCAGCATATAGCAGTTCAACTGATGCTACCTACCCACAACCTCGATACAGCTTACCCTATGCTGTGGGACGCAGGTGGTGCTGTGGTCTAAACCACTGAGCCTCTTGGGCTTGCCAATCAGAAGGTCGGCAGTTCGAATCCACACGACAGGGTGAGCTCTCACTGCTCTGTCCCAGCTCCTGCCAACCTAGCAGTTCGAAAGCATACCAGTGCAAGTAGATAAATAGGTGGGAAGGTAAACGGCGTTTCCGTGCACTCTGGTTTTCGTCACAGTGTTCCATTGGAGTGGTTTAGTCATGCTGGCCACATGACCTGGAAAGCTGTCTGTGGACAAACAGCAGCTCCCTCGGCCTGAAAAGCGAGATGAGCACCACAACCCCATAGTCACCCTTGACTGGACTTACCCGTCCAGGGGTCCTTTACCTTTTACCTATTTACCTATGCTGTAGCTCACCATAGTTTATAATACAGATACAAAGGAAGATACAGTCTTACCTCAAAGAAATCCATCTAAATCAAAGCTAACCATTAGGATGATATAATTAAAACTAAGTATAAAAATAAATTGTATTATTAAAATCCACCATGAAGGAGCCCTGGGCAGCACACACACATAAGATAAGACAATTAAAACTTCTTAAAAACATGCAAGACACAATACCCCACTTTTGTCATTCCTAGACCATACCCCACAACCCCTTAGCTGCCTAACCGAGAAGAAGCAATCCATCTCATCACTACCCCACTGCTAAGCCCTTCATTCTCGCTGTCTTCCTGCTGTTCCATTTCACTGTATCGCTCAGGGAGAGACCCTAGCTGAAAGCCCTAGTTTCATACTCCCTAGTATGTCCAGTTGAAGGGAGATAAAAACCTGCTGCCAGAGTCCCTGGCGAGTACTGCCATTCAGAGTACAGAAAACTGGGCTAAATAGACAAGTACTCTTTCCTGGTATAAGGGAGCTTCCTATGTTGGACTAGATGATCTCTGGGGTCCCTTCCAACTTGACAATTCAATGATTCACAGAATTATAGAATTGTAACTTTAGAAGGGACCCAGAGCGTCATCTAGTCCAGTTCCTTGAAAGGCAGGAATCCTGCCCAGAGTCGTCCCTGGGTGGGCTCAAACCACCAACCTTCTGGTGAACAGCCAGGCACATGGACCCATTCTGCCACCACATAGTTACTCATAATTAAGTCCAACTGGAATCAGTGAGAGAGACAGAGGAGGAGGAAGAGGAGGAGGAGGACTGTAGGCTCAGGGGTAGAGGTTCTGCTTCGCACGCAGAAGGTACCAGGTTTGGTTCTCAGCATCTTTAACCAGGGCTGCCCAAGACCCCTGCCTTAAACCCAGGAGAGCCATTGCCTGGCTGTGGTTAGTGCTGAGCTAGATGGAACAAAGGCAGCTTCCTTCTGAGTAAACTTCCTTCCTTGTGAGTAAAAACAAGCTTCTGGGAATATGCCCTACTGCAGTCCACGTGGCTTGCTTTCCTAACAAACGTGTGTACAAGTCCCTGTTGTGAACGAAAATTGCAAGTGGTGCAATACTAAAGGTAAAGGTAAAGGGACCCCTGACCATTAGGTCCAGTCGTGGCCGACTCTGGGGTTGCGGCGTTCATCGCGCTTTATTGGCCGAGGGAGCCGGTGTACAGCTTCTGGGTCATGTGGCCAGGACTAAGCCGCTTCTGGCAAACCAGAGCAGCACACGGAAATGCCGTTTACCTTCCTGCCGGAGCGGTACCTTTTTATCTACTTGCACTTTAACGTGCTTTCGAACTGCTAGGTTGGCAGGAGCAGGGACCAAGCAACGGGAGCTCACCCTGTCGCGGGGATTCGAACCGCCAACCTTCTGATCGGCAAGTCCTAGGCTCTGTGGTTTAACCCACAGCGCCACCCGTGTCCCTGGTGCAATACTACTGGCATTCTTTTTATGTCAGTTTGTACAATTGTTGTCAGAGCTGAATGCACTTGTAATGCCAAATGAAACACACAGTGCTAAATGCACAATATGCAGCTACAGTTTTTATGTGATTCTTATTCGGACAGCATTGCGCTGGAATGGGAGGCTTAACCCCCATCCCACCCCCGCTGCAATACAGAGGAAAAAATCCACTCCTGCCACTTTATGAATATGAGGGGTTTTTTTGGGGGGGGGATTCCTATTGGTGTCAGTGGAAACTTTTTTCCTAAGCCATGTTTTCTTTTGCGAGGGGGGTATTTTTCTCTGTAAGAACTGGGATCTCCTCCCCCTGCACCTTTAATTTAAAAAAGAAGAACTAAAGATGTAGCTGTATGCTACTGATTTAGTGTACACAGACACACAACTACGCAGGATGGAAACATAATTGTTCAAGGCATTATTCTAAATGAAGAAGGGGAAAAAAAACCATAAACTTGGGAAATGGGCATTCAAAGGACTTCATGTGCTTTCGGTGCTGGGAAATGCCCAGGAGAAGACAAGCTATAGCTTTACCCTTTCTAAAATTAGGCCTGTGCCACTGACACAGAAGCTCTTTGTAGGAACCAGGGTTATGCAGGTTCTCTTTCAGCTCTCTGAAAGGTCATTTCAGGGCACACAATACAGATCCATATGGGAGTCAGGTCTCCCTTTTCATATGCTGTCCTGACTAGAGCAAAGAACTCAGAATCTAAATGCATAACAGACAGCGGATGCCTGACTTTAGGCATATGCCTTAGATCACATGTACTGTACTCAAATTCTCACATTATGTCCTGGAAAATATGCCGCTTTATGCCTCACTGAAACAATATATTGAGGGGGAAACAGTGAACAAATTCCAGCTGCATTTAGAATATATGACTAGCAGAGCATTTTTTATTTCATATCCCCCCCCCCAAGTGAGGCACTTTCTGCATCTTACACTGCACACATGTATGTACAAATTATAAACTATACTCTGAGGTGTATGGAAAAATTAAAAAGGTAGTAGATATTCAGATACTAAATATTCAGAAACATCACTAGTAAAGATGAAATAAACAAGTGGGCGGGGAAAAGAGAACCTAGTTATATTAGCTTTAGTCAAGTGGTGGATTATTCAGAGAAAGGTTTAACTGCAGATCAAAATACGACCACGCAATACCTACTGTATTTTTCGCCCTATAGGACGCACTTTTTCCCCTCCAAAAATGAAGGGGAAATGTGTGTGCGTCCTATGGGCACCGACCCCTCTCGCTCTCCAGGCTTCGCGGACCTCTCCGCAAGCAGCGGGAGCCAGCGCTGGGCTCCCACGGCTTGCAGAGAGCTGCCTGCTTGGGGGCTGGGGTCGGGGGAAGCTCGGGCCACCCCAGCCCCGCGCCTGGGGGGGAAATAATTTTTTCCCTTTATTTCCCCCCAAAAAAACTAGGTGCGCCTTATGGGACAGTGCGTCCTATAGGGCGAAAAATACGGTATATTCTATTTTTTTTTAATATAATATTTGTATTAGTTTTTTTAACATATCATTTTCAACAGTAATTAAACATACTTTTACATCTTATTCAAATTTTTGACTTCCATCAATCCTGTCTGAAAATTTTCCAATCTAATCTCTCAGTATGCATTTCTTATCTTCCCTATTACATTTCAAACTCATAACCAATATCTCTATCTTTTTCTACTTTGTAACACTTCGTTTATTTCTCCTTACAAAATTTACTGTAGTCCTACTAGCCTAATTTGTTGGTTACAGTTGCTCTTCAAATAATTCATATACTTCTTCCAATCTTCTGTAAATCTCTGGTCACACAGGTTTCGAATCTTTCCTGTCATTTTGTCCAATTCTGCAATACCTATATTCTAGTCAGGGCCGTCTTAGCCATAGGCGCTAGGGGTGTGGGGCACCCGGGCACCGGGCTCTCAGGGGCGCCAGGCCAAGAGTCTGGGGCCTGAGAGTTGAGTCCGTGGAAGAGCCTGCCCATTGGCTGGAGTGCCACAGAAGGCTCTTCTGCTGTGGGCGGCTCTGTGCCGCGAGTTCGGGGACAACCGAGCCACTGAGATGCTGAGGTGCCCGGCTGGCTCCACCCTCCTGCGTGCCTGGGACTAGGCAACCAGGGGGGCACCGGGCAGATCTTTGCACCCCGGCGCCACATATGCTTAAGACAGCCCTGATTCTAGTTCCACAAATCTGGCTAGCAAAACTTTCTGACTATGCAAATTTCAGTCTTTTTTGCAATTGTTTTTAAAGCTACACATATCAACGGAGCACAAAGCTTCTATATGTAGTTCAGTGATGAATATCGTCTGGGAAGGTGGGAATGGAGGCAATGTAAATGGGATAAAGGTATTGGAATGGCAATTAAAAAAGAAAGATAGAAAAGAAACCACACTTTTACATGAAATAGCACCAAAGTGTCATTGGCTGCAACAATAAAAAAAGTTGGAATAGACTCCTTAGTCACAAAATGACAGGATAGAAAACTAGTTACATAGTTTGGGTGTCTCATATTTCTGATTCAAAATAAAGTCTAGAAGAGGGGAAAGGAAAGGTGGACTAGCTAATGGTCTGAACAGGTTTCAGTTGCATGGACAAAATCTAGGGCAAATTTAGCCAACTAGGCCACATAGCAACATTGCCCCCTGAGACTGAAGGGCATACTGGTATGCAGACTACCTAGAACACAATGTCAATCTCAGTGATAAGTTTTTCCTCCCAGTTTGTATCCAAAGGGAGCAGATATTTGAACATAGCTGATAAAACCACTATGGCTTTTCCACCTTGAAATAAGACCCGCAGGCAGACGACACTGGCGCTGCACTCTTGAAATCAATACCAGTGCAGCTTTTGAAAATATGGTACTTCCACTATATTGATCACATTTCAGCTTGTTCACTTTTTGAAGCCATCGAAGAACTTCCCAAAGTGATAAAAAAGCAGTCATCTTACATATAAGAGCATCTAAAAACTTTTGCTGAGGTTCTGACATATATTGTTGTTGTTGTTATTATACTAGCCAATTAAATATTTTTACTTAATTCATAGCCATTACATTGATTAGTCAATTTAGAGTTAGGTGACTAATAAACAAAATAATCCAAATTGGTGGACAGCCTGCAGAATATACATAACCCAAGGCTGGAAAAATAATGCTGATTTGCGGGTGACATCTTTAGGAACCCTAAAAAACGATACAGGGAACAGTGTGAATCACCTTGAAATAACTTTAACCAAAATATGTTAGTCATCATTCCCATGCTGTTATTTTATGTGACTCCCTAAAACTCATTAGTACCAATGAGCACCACTATTGTTACTGAGGCAATGAAGTTTTTCTTAAATTAGAAACAATTGCATTTTGCACATACAGGGTTTCATTACATAAACATAAATTGGCCATTTGTTAACAGACCACCTTTCCTTTCCTGTGCATTGTATTCTGCATTCTTTACAGCATTTCCCTCTTATACTCAAGTGCAATTAAAGGGACTAATTAAAACAGTAGTTTATACACCTTTGCAGAAAATTGCATCCTGCCGCGAGAAGTGGCCAAACCAAAATAGCTGTACATTCACGAACAGTGTGTGGTCCCCGCTGGGCAAAAATACTGACTCTGCGAGAAAGAGACAGCGACATTTGAAGTTACTCCCAACCGCTGCAGCAAATGGAGACACAACTTAAAATGGAAAAAGGGTTACTCTCTAAGGCAGGCTTCCTCAACCTCGGCCCTCCAGATGTTTTGAGACTACAATCCCCGTCATCCCTGACCACTGGCCTGCTAGCTAGGGTTCATGGGAGATGTAGGCCAAAAACATCTGGAGGGCCGAGGCTGAGGAAGCCTGCTCTAAGGTTTCACTTAAGCAACACTCAAACGGTTCAAATTCCCACTAAAATATTGAACTCTGACTCACCACAGTGGTCCTCCCAGAGTCCATTTATTGGCTTGCAATCAGTTAGCCGAGTGAAGAAGAGGATGACCCATGGGACTCCCTTGTCGGTGGATATTCAGAGCAGTCATTTTCAACCTTTCTGAGTCCACGGCTCCCTTGACCAACCAGATTATTTATGCGGCTCCCCTATGGGAGCACCTTACACAGGCGTTCCGTTAAAGGACACACTTAAGTGGGGATTCCCCCATTCCATCCCTGCCCCGCCCTGTTCTGCCCCCACCAGCTCCCCTGAATGCTCCTCAGAGAGAAAGAGGGAGAGATAATGGAGGAAGATATGGGCTGCAAGTTAATGAAAGGACAACCACTTGGGGCAACCCTGAACATTCCCCAAGTCTCCCCAGTACACTGGTTGACAACCAAAGGTTTAGAGCAGGCATAGGCAAACTCGGCTCTCCAGATGTTTTGGGACTACAACTCCCATGATCCCTAGCTAACAGGACCAGTGGTCAGGGATGATGGGGATTGTAGCCCCCAAACATCTGGAGGGCCGAGTTTGCCTATGCCTGATTTAGAGGCTAAATATGGCAGGGACCCATCACAGTTCCATCACTCATATTAAGATAAAACAAAACTGACGGTTCAAATGATTGTGCTAAAGAAGATGTGGCTAAGCTGTGGCCTTTCAGAAGTTCCTGGACCCAAAGTCCTATAACCCTCAGCCAGCAAGGCTAGTGGTCAGGGATGATGGGAGGTAGTCCAACAACATTTGGAAGGGATAGGTTAGCCACCATTGTACTAAAGGACAGGCAGTTAAGTAATTAAGTCCATTCAAGCGCTGATGACAATAAATAGACTTAATACCAATTGGAGAATTAATTTCCATAAATGTGAGGAGAGAGTACAGTGGTGCCCCGCAAGACGAATGCCTCGCAAGATGGAAAACCCGCTAGACGAAAGGGTTTTCCGTTTTTGAGCTGCTTCGCAAGACGATTTTCCCTATGGGCTTGCTTTGCAAGACGAAAACGTCTTGCAAGTGTTCCGATTTTTTTCCGCTCCCCCCCTTTTTCTAAGCCGCTAAGCCGCTAATCCGCTAAGCCTTTAATAGCCGCTAAGCCTTTAATAGCCGCTAAACCGCTAATCCGCTAAGCCGCTAATAGGGTTGCTTCGCAAGACGAAAAAACCACTAGACAAAGAGACTCACGGAACGGATTAATTTCGTCTTGCGAGGCACCACTGTAATGCAAATAGCAATGCTAGAACGCCAGGCTAATTTGAGACTGCCAGAAAAAAAGAAAACAACAACCTTGATTTGCTTTCAGTACGACACACCCCTTGAAACCCGACCCTGTGGTTTTTGAGCCAACAAACAGCAGTTCTATTTCAAACGTGAAGTAGTGCCTTAGGCTACAGCTTTACACCACATTATCTGACAGCATTGTTGTTCATATCTTCACATCCTTCCCTAACCAACCAAAGGACATGGATAATTGAAAGCATAAAACAAACAACGTACCAGTCCAGTTTCTTCTGCACCGACTTCTAAAAACACAACCAGAGGTTCCAGCTGACATCACTGAGACCAGAACCCACTGGGTCACTTGTAGTACACCATGTATACATTTCCACCACCACTACCCCAGGGGTAGATGATCACCCTCTTTTCAATCTGCTGCCTGTTTCATATGTGTCCTCCAAATAGCCAGTTCTGTCCCATTCCCACATTAATGTGTATTTATTGTTTAAAACAAATATGTGTTTAATTTTAACTTCAAAGAGGGGTAATAAACCCAATGGGGGTGAGAAAAATTCATGGGCTGCCGAATTATTTTGAATACTTCTGAGGACACCAACACTTTCAAATATCCCTGCAAAACAAGTTCTTCTGAATGGTTTCCTTCCCACCCCGAACAGGGAAAATATTGAGGAAAGAACAGATCACTTCTTGAAGGAACATATCTCTTATTCACAGGAACCTGCTCCTGTAACACTGACACTACTTTTCTCCTCGCTATCAAACATCCCTGAAATAAGTTTGTGTCCTGCATTAACACAGGATAAACTACATGGGTGGGTGGAGCACAATAATTTCATCTCCCCACTCTTTTTAATTTCTAAATTTTCATTCATTTCTTTTCCCATCTGTATGAATTGCAGTTGGGGGAGGGTCTGCTATAATGATATGGTCCAAAAAGAGAAATTCAGACTTATTTTTGGGCGATGCATAGTACTGAACAATTCTCAATCACACCCAGCATAATTTAACTATGCCATTATATAAGTACTGTTAAAGATAATTCTGCCATTCACTGGCAAGCACAGAAAATGTTGATATGCATATTTTATGCAGTATTTATTTGGCTAAAAATAACCAGCAATTTAGTTAAATAACTAAAGAGAAAGTGATCAGACTCCCTTGTGTTTTCCCCTCCATCTCTTCTAGGTCTTGTCTGAACCAGTCAAATCCCTTTTTGCACAAGGATGTTTACCCTCAAAGGGCTCTCCCAACAAAATGAACATAAATGAATAGGTTCATTAACACTCTATTCTCAAGACCTTTGTTCACTACAAGGCTTGCTGGTGAGGTCAATGCTCTCAGGGGGGGAAACAAAATGATGAGGAAGCTCTAAATGTTCTGAAGATGATAAAACACCTGGTATCAAAATTGGAGTCGTTTCACTAGCAACAAACAGCTCCAGGCTTCATATGATAAAAGATAATCCAAATATTGTTGCTTTTCCTTACACACACACACACACACACACACCTGTCCGAGGGAACAAAAATAGCAGCACACACTGTTTACAGCCAACGTCTATGGTAAATTGTCTTTCTTGCCAGAATGAAAATATGTGGAACATCCTGAATCAAGGGATCTTAAACTCCCTCTCCCTTTAGGTTCAGTCTGCTCTTCCCAGAAAACAGGGAGAGAGAAAGATAAGACAAGGAACTTTGCTCAACAACTTAAGGAACGAAAATACAATCATTACGGCCAACATCTGACTAAATAAATCTTGGTTGCTTAATCATATTCGTTTTCGCCCCGTGATTAACCATCCCTGAAAACAAATTTTACTGATCTAATATTAAACCATTCTTAAATAATTAATTTGAATGGTGGTTGTCATTGGGGGTTTCAAATCTTGTAGGATAACTTCCTTTTTTCCCTTTTGGCTTGCTCCTTCATAGCATCAACAGCAGTAGCTTTGGTGTAAACATTAAGAAATATTCTATCCTCTTCTATTCTATTCTATTCTATTCTATTCTATTCTATTCTATTCTATTCTATTCTATTCTATTCTATTCTATTCATTATTTAGCTCAGGAGTGGCTAAGCTGTGTCTTTCCTGATGTTGATAGACTTCAGCTCCATCAACACCAGCCAGCATGACCAATAATCAGGGATGATGGGATTTGTAGTCCAACATCATCTGAAACTCCCACCATCCCTGATTATTGCTCATGCTGGTTGGTGCTGATGGGAGCCGAAGGCCATCAATTTCAGGAGGACCACAGCTCAGCCACCTGAGACACAGACAAAGCTATTCATGTACACAGCACACACACCTTACGAAGAATGAGAAGGCAGGTCCCTGCCCTGAGGAACTTTCAATCTAAGAAAAAGACAAAATAGAGGAAGGGCGGGTAGGAAAGGAAAGGAAAAGCTAATATTTCAGTTGGGTATATTTCTGCTTAGTTATAATAAGGCCAAAGAGGTTTTGCAAAAGGCACCACAGAAACCTGAAAGGTATTTTTAGGCACAAGTGAAAGCAAGGGGGAAAGGGCAGAGTCATTTGAGGGATGGTTGGTTAGAAGGCTGAGGATGGTGGAGCTAGGTGGGGAGAGGACAGAAGCAGACATGGGTTCAGGATTTAATGGCAGAAGCCATGGAGGGTTCTGAAGGTCAAGATGAGCAAGGAGCAGACAGGAAGCAATGGATTTAAGGAGTGGGGTCATGTGGTCAGAGCGATGCTTTTGGCAGCAGAACGTTGGAGAAGGTGAGGGGACCAAAGGGAGACCACAGAACAATGCTGTCCAGGGTTGTAAAGACTGCGGAGAGAATAATTGGGTGCACTCTTCCCACCTTGGATCAAATCTATGCTTCCAGGTGTCATAAGAAAGCTGCAGAGATAATGCAGGATAGTGCGCACCCCGGAAATGACCTCTTTCAGCTTCTGCCTTCTGGAAGAAGGTACAGGGTTATAAAGACTAGGACTAGCCGCCTGAGAAACAGTTTCTATCCAAATGCAATTTTGGTTTTAAACGCAGTGTAAGGTAGTCTCTATGGGAGTATATTGTATTTAATTATGGGGTATCAGAGTTTTTAGAGGGCTAACCAGGCTGGGATAGCTGGCTTGTTGGTTTTTGAATGTCTGATGTAGATTTTTTCAATTTCGTTGTTCTGTATGGGACAATGACAATAAAGATTATCGTATCGTATCGTAAAGAGAAGACAGGACAGCATTAGTCACTACGTCTAGGGCATGAACCAAATCTATGATGAAAATATATTAACTAATTAAAAAAAAATATCTTGCCATAAGCCCAAGCTAATGTTGTAACAACAGGACAGCTTACCTGTCATTTATTGTTAACCCAACAATAAGTGACTGGTATTTCTTATCTATATACAATACTGGTAGAAAAATTATGTTATAATCATCATTTTAATGGCTGGGTTTGAGCAATAAGGCTAGGCGAAAATTTTAAGCATTTTACCCCCAAATGGTTGCTAGAACAGGGACACATTCTGAAGGAGAATCAGAAAATTGTTTTGAGACACAGCTGCCTACCCTTGCCTTTTAATAATAATAATAATAATAATAATAATAATAATAATAATAATAATCCTAGTAGACATACACATTTTCTTTCTGTCTCTCTCTCTCCCCACAAACCCCTGAAATCGTTCTTATTATATTTCAACCATAAATAGGCTGGAAAAATTCAAAGACCATTTTGGCCGAGACCAAACTAAGTCATATAGATCAAAAATATCTCCCTATGCCAAAAGTTAAGACTGGTGGTTGGATTATTATTCTTCAGTACAGAATAGCTTCAAATGGAGAGATTATTTCGTCATTCTTATGCAGAAACATGTAAGTATTTGTCCTATGAATTTTAAAGGCCAAAATATTAACAGTGAACCCTAATTCTAATTGTCATCCCCTCTATCACATTCTCTCTTGCTACTTTGAACAGATTACAGGATGTGTGACCAGCATGGGGTCTTATATTGCTGCCTACCTCTTATTTCTGAACTCCATCGCACCCTGTGAAAAATCTAAAGGACAGGAACTTGGCCTTTCTAACCAAAAGTCTCCATGGATGTTCGTTTCCTGTCGATGTTCTTTCAGTCAGTGGTGTGGCTTTGTGACCTTCTCAGCACCTGGGAAGCACATTTCCAACTTTGGAAACGTCTATTCTTCGCAGATTAAAGAGCACTTTCTGGATGGCGATCACAGAAAGTTGCAGAAACAGATGGGACAATGATCTGTCCAGATTTCCAAAAGCTCACCATGAGGAGGCTACTTACAGGGGGAAAAAACTTTTTCCTGGAGGATCAAAGGAATCTTTGTTTCCCCTCTAAAACTCAGTCATACGAGGTCCCTTAAGTAAACAATTACATGACTACAAAATATTCCCCTTTGGATAGTAAATGGAGATGTGACTTAAGCAAACAAAAAAAGATAAAAGATAAAGATAATGGAGGTCTGAATAAGGATTTAATAAGTAATGTTCTGATAAACAATCAACCCCAGGGTTTCTCTGCCCAGGACAGAGAAAACCTAAAATCTTTTCTGAAATTAATGGTAATGTATCTCTATCATAGAAGCCAATTTTAGTTACAACTCACTTTGAAACCCGTGGTACAAGTTAGCCTTGTGACTGAAGGTGACATAGATTCTTTCTTTCTTTCTTTCTTTCTTTCTTTCTTTCTTTCTTTCTTTCTTGCAGACCCCAGCACTAGTTATCCAAACAGGGGTGTTAAAAAGCCACCTCCAAAAGTACCCTAGCTGGGGTATTAATATAAAGGGAAACTTGACAATCGTTTATATGTGCTAATAAGAATGCCCTATTATATAAACTAATAACTGGAACTTTTTAAAAAGCCTTCTGATACTGGTAGCTGCAACTTCTAAAGTGAAAAACAAGGTAGAGAATTATCCCAAACAAATTTCTTAAATACCCCATTATTCTTTTAAAACTATACAAGGCGAATATAGATATAAATATAAATACCAGTATATATACATTATCCATGCCACAATATTGCCCTTACCCCAAATATTACATTTAAATTGTGCCCATCTTTCCAAGTCACTAGAAACCTCCTTTATAAACCTATTCAAAATCGAGTTAATTATGCAATTATTTATGCAGTTTACAGCAATTTATATTTAAAAGCAATGGATCCATGCCCTTTCCTCTATGTCCACATCCCATTTTAGAGTCTTCTTGAGTTAAGAATATATGATAGGTTTTCTCCCCTCTCAGTTCTGTTCCAGCTCTGAGCTGACTTGACAGTTTCCAACTGATTTCCTAGGAAACAACAACAACAACAACAACAACAACAACAACAACAACAACAATTTATTTATACAACAACAACAACAATTTATTTATACCCCACCCATCTGGCTGGGTTTCCCCAGCCACTCTGGGTGGCTTCCAACTGGATATTAAAAACAATACAGTGGTACCTCGGGTTAAGTACTTAATTCGTTCCGGAGGTCCGTTCTTAACCTGAAACTGTTCTTAACCTGAAGCACCACTTTAGCTAATGGGGCCTCCTGCTGCTGCTGCCGCGCTACCGGAGCACGATTTCTATTCTCATCCTGAAGCAAAGTTCTTAACCCGAGGTACTATTTCTGGGTTAGCGGAGTCTGTAACCTGAAGCGTATGTAACCTGAAGCGTATGTAACCTGAGGTATCACTGTAGTTGTTTATTGCCTTGACATCTGCTTAGTGGGTTTTGTTTTGTTTTGTTTTGTTTTGTTGCAGGTTCTCTAGAAAGAAAATCTTTTATTTTGCTATTTTCCCTTCGTACTCCTTCATTCAGTGGTACCTATTATCCATTGGGGTTGGTAGGGAGGAAGGCAGGGAGCTGAACAGTAGGTGGCGCCAAAGCCAATGACAGGCAGTACTGACTAATTCCAGTTTTGCCCCCTCTCTATAGAGTGTTCTACAAGGGCAACACTGAGACGAAAGACACTGAAAGTAAGGTGGGAGCTGCTTTTATTTATACATATGCAAAATTGCAAAGCAACAGAGAATTCTCTACTTTTCTATCCTCACATGGCTTGTGTCAGAAAGGAACCAGAGCACTGGGAATTTTGGGAAAGGACCCAGTAATAACAGAAATAAATCAGAAGGGCTTGCTAACGTTTTCCGTTGCAATGTATGTCTTTGTTGTTATAGGTGTTTTCAGATCCACTAAACGCCTACATTGTATTGATTTTGAGGCAAACATTGCTGAACGCTCTTCTCTATTTCCAAGAAACACTTTAGTACAGCCAGACTTATATAATGCGGCTTCTAAATAAAACAATTTCATCTCTATTTTCCGTTACTCTAGAAGTCCATAACATTTCCAGGCTGGTAATTTTAAGGACCATTGACAATAATATTACTTGGCTGTGTGTGTGTGTGTGTGTGAAAAAGCTCCCCGATTTATTCAACTACCTCCTATCTTTTACACATACAGTGGTACCTCGGTTTCAGAACAGCCCTGTTTACGAACTATTTGGTATAAGAACTCTGCAAAATTGGAAGCAGTGTTCAAACTTTATCTCAGTCTACGAACTTTACCTCAGTCTATGAACGGAAGTCGAACAGTGGAAGGGCACCAGTGGCGGGAGGCCTCATTAGGGAAAGCGCGCCTCGTTTAAGAACGGATTTGGTTTAAGAACGGACTTCCAGTACGGATTGAGTTTGTAAACCACTGTACAGTGGTACCTCGGGTTAAGTACTTAATTCATTCCGGAGGTCCGTTCTTAACCTGAAGCTTTTCTTAACCTGAAGCACCACTTTAGCTAATGGGGCCTCCCACTGCTGCCGCGCCGCCGGAACACAATTTCTGTTCTCATCCTGAAGCAAAGTTCTTAACCCGAGGTACTATTTCTGGGTTAGCTGAGTCTGTAATCTGAAGCGTATGTAACCTGAAGCGTGTGTAACCCGAGGTACCACTGTACACATAAATAAAAGCACAACTGCAATTGTAAACATGACTGCCTGGGAGTAGATCCCATTATGCACAGCTTACTTCTGTGTAACCATGCACTGGATTGTGCAGTTAAAATAAGAGAGAGAGAGAGAGAAACCAAACTAGAATGCTATATGGCATTATAATATGAAAGAAGATGGTAAGAGAAGAACGGCACTTAGGATAGAACAATGCATTGCTTCAACCATATGGGTCTTTCCAAACATGCTTATGCAGGTGTCATTTGAAAGGCAAAATTGGTGTGGATAAGGAAGAAGGCTCACTCTTCTCTGATTATCCCCTGCAGATGCCGTCCACTGGCTCCAATGTGACTTACATGGCTTATTCTCTCAGGAACCTGTTGATGCTCTGTCAATAGATCTGAGAGTAAATTTACCCATTGTGATGCTATCTGCTGACTTCCCAAGAATTGTTTGGAAGAGCACTGGGAAAAAGCCTTAAGACACAGGGGAAAACATTGCCCCTGCGATAAAGGGTTGCCACGAATACTATCTCTACTCAGAGTAGGCCCAATGAAACCAGCGGATCTAGGTTAGTCATGCTCATTAATTTCAGGGAGTCTGCTCTGAGCAGTTCCAGTGTTGGATACAGCGCAGTACTTTTATGTTCCATTGGTTTGTGCAAATTTATTGTTAATGCATAGTGAAGAAACGTGGGTGGCTTGTGCTAGCAAAAAAGAGAGAGTGCCAAGACAAAAACAACGCTGCAGAAATATTTCTCTATGTTGTAGACATGGGTTCTCCATCTGTGCGCATGTGAGTTGTGAAAAAGCAAATTTCTCGGCTGCTGTGAATGCTAATTTTATTGGCCTTAGGGGTGGGGGGTGCTTCTCTTTGCTGACCCAGGAAGTCACCACGGAAACCTTTGCTACTTTATGCATAGAGCTGTTTCCTCCATCAAAGTAAATGGATAAGGATGTACAGTGGTACCTCTACTTATGGACGCGATCCGTTCCGGGGTGCTGTTCGCACCCTGCAAAGTCTGTAAGTAGAGCACCGCTTCTGTGTGTGCGCATGACGTGACAGTTCGCTCCTGCGCATGCGCGAAGCAGCGAACCCGGAAGTAAACACTTCCAGGTTTGCCATGTTCGAATCCAGAAAAAACGCAACTTGAACCTAACGCAACTAGAGGTATGACTGTACATGTAGGCACACACACACACGGGGGGGGGGGAATCTCCCACCACCCACATTACCTGAACAAATGGAATGGAATGGGACAGAATGACTGAATTCATTTTTATATTATTTTCTTTTCAACGATCTGTGTCTCAGAAACAAATAAAACAAGCAGCGTCACGTAAAATGTGATCTTCCCAAACGATATTTTAACAGAGGTAGCACAAAGGCTCAAAGTAATTTGATTTGCGAAAGGAAAACCGTAATCTTCTTATGTTGGGAATTGATAGTACATAGCAAGTTCCTCTGTAATCGCGTTTTAATGTGTATTCTCCTCCTACTATGGATCATTTATATCAAAGGTATTATCAGTGAAGTTACTGCTTCTCCTGACAATGCTACCCTTTCTAGAATACAACTGGAGGTCATTGGTATCCAGTCAAAATGTGGCGTTCAGTATGAAAGAGATGCTTGTAGCAAACACAGAGGAAAAGACTCGTGGGGAGTGGGAGAGGAAGAGAGGGAAAAGAAGAAAACCGAACACAAAAATGCGATGGGAGGAAATCACAGGCACAAATTGTTAATAGACACCTAACAACCTGGAAATGTGCCTTTTGAGCAATATTTAACAAATCTCCTTAGTTTGCAGATTAGCTTCACTGCTGACTGAATCGCTATGGATTTGGGGGGGGGGGGCAGAAGATCAGAACACGGAGATCTACCATCATCAGCTACGCATTTTAAGCCCTGATATCTTAAAGAAAAATGAGTCAAGTTTTAGGATTGCCATTCAGTATGTTCTTGTGCAACAGAAAGAATGTTCAATAATGGAAGACCCACAAAGTCATAATCTTCACCACCTCCATCCAAGGTCTCAGCAGTCCCAGTCTCATGAGGACGGCGAAAAACTGGATTCTAATTTGAAAATGTGGGTGAAAACTGCAACACATTTTGTATCAAATCCGACATGTCAACATGTTATAGTCATCTGAACTTGTTTCTTTTTTTAAGAGATTACGACAATTCACATCGCAAGGCTAGGCTATGCATTTTTACTTATGAATTAAATTCAAGATTGCAGTATTGCATTTAGCAATTAGAAAGAATGACTTCAGGATGGGGGCAATCCATAATTATTTATGTGCATTAAAAGCCCATTGGAATTTATAGGGCTTGAGATATTTCACTGTTTGCTTAAGTTTGATTCATCCCCTTTGGCCTTATGGAGCTATATGGGGCAAGGATTTCCCTGTTATCCCTTTAATGTTGTTGGAGCATGCTATGGTTGCACAAAGGAGATACACACATAAGAACTGTGTCTGGCCACTCTGTGTGTGGAGCAGATCCTGGCACCTGGATAAGCTTGCAGAACAACCACAGGGAAGCAATACTGTCCTGGATGGTTAACTACAGTTTAATCTAGTAATCACGACCTTACACTTGCAAATATAGCTACAAACTGTGGGCAGCTCCAGATGCATTTTAGTCTTCCTACTTGAGTTGTATAGCCTTGACTTTGCTGATATCTTTAGCTGCTTATCTCGTGTCTTCCTTCAACTAAGAGAATAAGTTTCCAGTAAACAAGATCAGGAAGTGTTCTGATAAGGAAATGGCAGGTCTAGGAGAAATAAGATGCGTAAAGCACTGAATGGAAGAAAATCTTGGAAATTAGTCCAGCTAGGGGCTCCCCATTAACATATAGATTTGTTTGTTTGCAAACTACCCTAATACAGATAGAAAATATTCTGTATATCATAAATGATGTAAACTATTTGCCACTAACCGCTATCAGGTGACTGATTTAGCAGCTGGCTACTATGTTCTACGATGTCAGTGACTGATTTTGCATGTGTGTGAAAGTTATTGAATTGTTACTTATGGCCTTCACAATGGGGTCAAAAGTGTGAGTATTTGAGGGGTTTCCTGAAAACAGCATGCAGAACAATAAGGCATACTTTGCAAATTATGCTACTTTGCAAATGCAGTTTGGGCACTTGTTCACTTGGACATTTTTCAATATACAACTTGAAATTACTTTTCAACGTGATTTGCATGCAGATCATTTGCCAGTTCTTCTGATGCTTAAAACTTTTTAATAAGATATATTTAGAATAAGAGGTTACCAAAATAAAAATAAAAAATAAGACATTGTGTGATTAATCCAGCACCAATCTCCCAATGTGCGTATCATTCTTAAATAAAACTGCAGGCCTAAAAAAACCTATACCAGTCTGCTTGCATAGCCTATTGGCATTAAATGCTATGCGTATGCTTTGATTTTGTTTTCTTTTTTAAAAAACCTCAGGCGTTTAGCATCATGCTGCATCTAACTAGGTAATGTGACGTGCAACTCCCCCCCCCGCCCCGCCAATGTTTTAAGTATTTGCTTAAACTTAATACAGATGTACCCTACACACCTTTAATTTATTTTATCCATTTAACAATTTATACTTGGCCTTCTGTCCTTCAATTAATTTACACTGATTACACAATCCATCCTTGGACAAGGATCTTTTGCCCTAATCCAACAAGAGAGGTCCATACACACCCAGAGCCTTCTGCCTTGCCACTGCACTGCACACCTGGATATCTCAACGTTAACCCAAACGTTATAACTCTGGACAAGGTAGATAAATGGGAATTCCAAATGCAAGTTTATTTATTTATAGCAATTATGTCACACTCTTCAGCCAAAAAAGTTTTCCAGAGTAGCTTAAACCGAGACAGTCCCAGCTTGCAGGCTTACAGTAAGATGATGATGATGACGACGCACAAAAGCAAAAAGGGACAAGGAGAGAAGGGGAGGGAACAAAACTCAGGCACTGATTCTTAAGCAGCTGTTCTTATTATATCCAACTTGCATAGTTCAGGGATAGGAGGTGCCAGATGGAGCCGGTCTTTCAGCAAAGCTGATGGAATGAGCCCTGCTTCCCATCACTCCCACTTGAGGCAGTCTATAGAATGGTTGACCCCAGGTGACTGAAGCTCAGTAGTAAATGAAACTATGGTTGGTGGTTCGAATCCCAGTGACGGGGTGAGCTCCTGTTGTTTGATTCCTGCTCCTGCCAACCTAGCAGTTCAAAAGCACGTCAAAGTGCAAGTAGATAAATAGGTACTGCTCCACCGGGAAGGTAAACGGTGTTTCCGTGCGCTGCTCTGGTTCGCCAGAAGTAGCTTAGTCATGCTGGCCACATGACACGGAAGCTGTACGCCGGCTCCCTTGGCCAATAAAGCGAGATGAGTGCCGCAACCCCAGAGTCGGCCACGACTGGACCTAATGGCCAGGGGTCCCTTTACCTTTATACATATAAAACATAGCGATTTCAAACATTAAAATACAGAGTTCTTTCGAACCCTTAGACCTCCTTCCCTCCCTCCATGGGTTCCATCTTTCAGATTAATTTTACTGCATCTTTAACCTTTAAATGGGTAAACTATGTGTTGTCAATATGCCATGGGGTTTCAAATGACACTTGGTGGCTCAAATCAATGGACCAATATTGGAAGGTTTTGACTGAAACAGGGCAGATAAACTATACCTGAAGGAGCATCTCCACCCCCATTGTTTAGCCTGAACACTGAGGTCCAGCACCGAGGGCCTTCTGGCGGTTTCCTCCCTGTGAGAAGTGAAGTTACAGGGAACCAGGCTGAGGGCCTTTTCAGTAGTGGCGCCTGTCTTGTGAACACCCTCCCATCAGATGTTAAGGAAATAAACAGGCAACCCTGTTTAGGGAAGTTTTTAATGTTTGATGTTTAATTGTGTTTTTAATATTCTGTTGGGAGCCGCCCAGAGTGGCTGGGGAAACCCAGCCAGATGGGCAGGGTATAAATAATAAATTATTATAATTATTACACCTTATTCAGATGAAAGTACATTACTAACTTGTTGCTGATAGCTTCATTTTAGAGTGAAATAAATCAAGACAACAAGACTGGCTTTTTACTGCTCTGTGGGGAATGAAGGACCGGCGAGTTAGCTGTCTCGAGTGTAGACTTACCTACATGGTATGCCATCTTGTGCAGCGCAGTCTTTAGCATATGCTTCGCCAGGATCTGCCCAGCACCCCAAATTTAGTTTGGCCCCTAAATTAACTTTTATTATGATGTAAGAGTTAATTTCACGTGCACGGCGCCATTGAGAATGCCAAGCGTCGTCGTTGAGTCTGACAAGTGCCAACGGTAATACCTAGGTATATATGCATTTTGTTTTTCTAGCTTGATCAAAATTATTTATTTCATAACAGGTAGATAGTTAAGAGCTTACGCAGCTTCAGCGGTGGGTGCCTGGCACCCCCCAGAATTTGGTGCCTGGGTGCCCCACACCCCTTGCACCCCTGGTAAAGACGGCCCTGATCTCGTGTGATCTAGAGCCTATTCAAATCTAGCTACTAGTTATTTAAGATGTAGACCTCAGACTGTTCAGGTTGCTTTCCCCTTCTCCCTCCAAAATAGAAGGCCCATAAAAGGTCCACACACCAATGTGATTTCACTGAATAAAAACTTAGGTTTGAAGAATGTGCTTTCTAAAGTGCTTTTACTACCAGGGATGTAATGAGTTTCACAGGGTCTCTTTGTTAAGCTGCCCTGACAATCTCCATTTCCACTTGCTTCAATCATATTAACAGAAGCTAAAGTTCATAAATAGTAAAATACTTGTGTGCTGAGTCAGTGTTTTATAAAACAGATCACGGGCACCTCACCCAGTGTGTGATTTCATGCTTGGCCTAGCAGAGCTTGTTGAGGGCCAAACAAGACGGCTAAGGACAAAGAAAAGTATCTCAGTCACAAAACTAAAACCTGGTTTGGCTATGCGATCGACAATTTATGTTACTGATGTCGGAAAGCAGACAGGAATTGTTCCAGGAAAAGACATATTTGGCATTTGTTATGTTGGGATGGGGGAATGGGAACACGGGGCAGAGAAAGCAGAACAAAGACCAGAAATGTCCAGTTGTAACGCACTTAGCAAAGCCCTGTTATTTGATCCAGCAAAAGTTCCATATGTGGAATCTTATTAAACTGCACGAAGTCCGGGCTGCTAACTGAAAGCAAACCTCTTTACGAGAGCCCTCTTCCTTCGCGTTTAATCTGCATAAGCTTTGCACCAGCTGAGCTTCGAGTTAGCTCAAATCTAAGGTCTTGCGGGAAGATCTCGGCAGGTTCAGAACTGGGAAGCAGAGCAGCATATTAAAGTGCACAGATTAGCCTGAAAGCATTGCACAGTCACAATGGCTACGTTTTATCTCTGCTGTTGGATAGGCAGGACGCCTCTGAATGCTGGGAGATGGCATGGTATCCAGAGCAGGATACTAGACTAGATGGGCAACTGGCCTGATCCAGAATGCTCTTCATATGTTCTTATTTTATTTAAAGTATTGGTATCCTGCCCTGCACAGTTTATGGTGGCTTACAACGTAAATCATAAAATAAAAAAATTGTGATTAGTAAGGAAAACTTAGGATGATTAACTGAACCAATGTAAATACTCAAATACAGCTGGAAAAAGTGACTTAGAACATGCATTCCTTAATGCTCCTTGGTAAAATGGCCTTGGCCCAGGAGCCTCAAAGGAGCGTCTCCACCACCATCGTTCAGCCCGGACACTGAGGTCCAGCTCCGAGGGCCTTGTGAGAAGTGAGGTTACAGGTAAAGAGGCAGAGGGCCTTCTTGGTGGTCGCGCCCGCCCTGTGGAATGCCCTCCCATCAGATGTCAAGGAAATAAACAACTATATGACTTTTAGAAGACATCTGAAAGCAGCCCTATTTAGGGAAGTTTTTAATATTTGATCTTTTATTGTGTTTTTGATATTCTGTTGAGAGCCACCCAGAGTGGCTGTGGAAACCCCGCCAGATGGGCAGGGTATACAAAATGGTTGTTGTTGTTAAAAATCTCAGCTCAGGCATGATCTCATGGATTTGCCATGGACAAACTAGAATCTAATTATCTCAGCCTCTGTTTCTGATCTATTATGTAGCTGTTGTATGGTTTTACGATTGCTGTATGGGCCTATATGATGACTGCAAGAATTTGTAGTGCAATCCTAACCATGCCTACTCATGTTTTATCAAATTCAGTGGGGCTTACTCTGAGGTAAGTAGGGATAGGATTGCACCCTGAGCTAATGTGATTCAAATACTGTATCAATAATACCTGTTCACATTCTTATTCTTTTTAGTTCTTAGCCACATTTGCAACATACAGAATGCCAACATGTGAACAAACCATATGCCTTAAAATGAAGGTGGGGAAATTAAATTAAATTTCCTGTTGATTTGACACGTTCAATGTATTATGACCAACAAAGTCCAATTATTATGTTTGAGTAATGGGAATGGAGACATTAAGGTCCACAGATGGAATCTTTCTCTTTTGATTTTCACAAGGCAGCAGTCATCAAAAGTCATGGAACTAATTGGTGGAACAGTCAGTGAAAAAGACAGTGTATTTCTGTTACTTATACAGTGATAGATACATTTCGGGCAACGATCCGCTGGGAGTGCAGAGCACACTGTCTTTACATTTCAATGGGGCTCCGCAGAATACCTTTCTGGTGGATCATCCCCTAAAGGTTTACTAATTTACAGCTCTTAACATTTTGTCTGAACTGCATTGTTAAATTTTACATGCAAACTATATTTGTTCCCGTGGCATTTTCTTTCCTTTGGTGTTAAGCATCTCATCAGAAATAAATCCAGCAACTCTTTGGCATTTATTACAACCTTGGTACACATTTCCTACTATCAAAATGCAAGTGATGAGATCAGTGGCGTAGCGTGGGTTGTCAGCACCCGGGGCAAGGCAAGTAATTTGCGCTCCCTAACCCGTGGATTTGCGCCCTCTAACCCTAACCCCCAGATGTTGCGCCCGGTGCGGCCGCCCCCCCTGCACCTCCCACGCTACGCCACTGGATGAGATAAATAAACAGCCAAGAAAAGACATTCGCCACCCACTATTAATAGCTACATCTGAATAAAATTTCAGCCTGCTTCAAACATTACCTTTCTAGTACAGCTGTGATGGCATGATGATTGGCTCCCACATTACACTGGCAACACCTGAAGGTCCCCACCAGTGGGGTCACTCTGATCATAATGGTACTCCCCATTGCACTGCTAGTGCTCTGATATAAAGGGGACAATTGAAGGGAAAGTATCCATGTGATCCCTATGTAAGCCTCTGAAATTACAGATACAACATGGAATCCAACCATGGCAGAACAGCAATGATTTGAACTGGCCGTTTAAAATTTACATCAACAAAGTAGAAAATGTCAAAGAAGTCGTGTTGAAGTTGAAAAGCCCTGACCCCACCCCTCCAAAAAACTTATTCTGGTATTGGTTGGTTCAAACACAATGAACCCAGTCCTATAAATTATGTTTAATCTATGCTCAAAGAATGAGCTGTGTGCCCATATGCTCCCTTCTTATCTTTCCTGCCATCATGCATGTGGCTTCAGCAAAGTAATTTTGGTTTCCTGAGCCACAGTTTCCTATGATGTTTGAACAGACAAACTGTGGCTTGTGGGTTCCATCCAGATCAGGATATGAAACCGGGAACCAACCCTAGAAAGACTTTGCAAATGAAAACTTATTTGTTAAGTGTATGGGCCCAGGCATCTTGTCCATGGCATGTTCTGATCCCTCCTCCTATAAACAGATCTACACATTCTACACCTACAAAAAGTTCTGCCCAAACAGAGAACTGTGTTATTTGCTAGGTTGCCCATTAGCCTCCATATTTAAAAGGTAAAGGGACCCCTGGCCATTAGGTCCAGTCGTGGCTGACTCTGGGGTTGCGGTGCTCATCTCGCTTTATTGGCCGAGGGAGCCGGCATACAGCTTCCAGGTCATGTGGCAAGCATGACTAAGCCGCTTCTGGCGAACCAGAGCAGCTCATGGAAACCCAATTACCTTTCCGCTGGAGCGGTACCTATTTATCTACTTGCACTCTGACGTGCTTTCGAACTGCTAGGTTGGCAGGAGTAGGGACTGAGCAACAGGAGCTCACCCCGTCGCAGGGATTCAAACTGCCAATGTTCTGATCAGCAAGTCCTAGGCTCTGTGGTTTAACCCACAGTACCACCTGCGTTCCTAGCCTCCATATTTAGAACTGCATTAATTTTCACATTTATCTGTTAGCAACTGATCAAGCTTTAGTATCTGTTTTCATTATACAATGATTGTTTGCTCCTATACAGACTATCTACTCCTGTTTAAACAAGTTCTCCCTGCCAGTCTTGAGTTGCATCCTGAAGAGGCTTTTCATCTCATCCATAACAGTCTCATTTAGCTCAGTCAGATTCAACCATCCATTGTTTTTTCTTCTATAGCTAGGTATTCGATCAACTGCATTTTCTTATGTTATTTGCTTCTCAAGTTGCATTCAAGTTATTAATGAAGATTGATCTACATGAAAGCGTGGGCTGCATGTGAGTTTGGCTGACTGGGCGCAGCCTCCCATTTGTTGAGGCCAAAATAACCAACTGATGAGATGGGAAATTTCTCATCTGGCCAGGTCAAAGATGGAATTAACATTGAGAAACTAATGCAGCCCATCTGAACAAACTGCTGGCAAGACAAGCTATAAGGTCGCCATCAGTGACTGCAGACAGTTATTATAATAATCCTTCATCTTAATAACCAGATGTTCCTTCCAGCACTTTGATAATTCAATGTGCAGATGTGAAAGGCATGGGGGGGACATTGACGAAACAACAACACAGTACTTAGAAGTTTCTTAAATCATTTGCTAGAGTCATCATGTCTGCATTGGACCCTCCTGGAACATTAAAAAATATACCTGTCATGTGAACTAAATTATATTTGTATATGTTTTCCCTTTCTCCTACAGGCTAAACTAAATGCAACGTTCTCTTGGCACCTAATGGGCAGATTTAAAAGAAAAGCCTATTGCATCAGCCTGATCATTAGTAGGATCAGAGCAAGCATCGAAGGGGAATTAAATCCTTTTCTCTCCTGCTGCGGCTCTGAGGAAAATTCCTTTTCTGAAACTGATACTTGATTTACAGGGGAAATCTCCCATTGGTGCCAAGAGCTGGCACAGAAATTGTAGCATACACTGGTCAAGTTACTGTTACGTACTATTTCTCTTTTTAACCACTGTGTCTGAAAACCAATATCTTTCTCATACAATGTCGGTTAAATTCATTTGCAATAATCCCATGTATCTTGCGTTGTTATTGCGTTTTGGAAAAAAAGAAGTACGAGTTCAAAGTTTTCTGTCCAAAAAAAATCGACAGAATATTAGGACAGTGGCGAGGTAGCAGATGATTCTGCCAGTAAATATGTTTTCTACGAGTCTCAATTTTGAATACGCTGTTTTCACAGCAGGGTGATTTTTTGGCGTGGTATTGATGTGAAAAAAGAACAAACAAACAAGTAATTAAAATATGGAAACTCTAGATTCTTTAGCACAGCTCCAGAAAAAAACCCCCACAATTTTTTGGCCTTTTGCAAACTTTAACACATTTTTAACATACAATAATGCCTCATTCTCGACTTACTGGAAACAGTATTTGCGAGTCAGCACAGCTGGCAGAGAACATGCTGCTTCCCTCCAGTGTGACTCTGGGTGCTTTGCTGCCACACAGGGGTAGCAAGGTTGCCTAGGGAGGTGGGAGCCAATCCGTGCCATCACAAAACTCCTAGGGGCAGGGCTCTCAAGGTGGATTGGAGTGAAGAAGGGCTGTCTTTAGCAGATGTGGCGCTGGGGTGAAAGTATCCGCACAGCGCCCCCAAATTACCATGGATAGAGGGGGGCGTGAAGCTGTGCACTGCCAGCCATCGGGAAGGGGGCGCAACTCTCCCCCATGCCGCTGCGGGAAAGCAATCCCAGCAGAGGCTTGGGAGGGAAGCTGTGCCCCTCCAACCATATAGGGAAAGGGGAGGCCGCTGGCAAAGCCGCGAGCCCCTGAGAGGCTGGCACCCTGGCGCGACGCACCACTAAGCCCTATGGGAAAGATGGTTCTGGAGTGAAGACTTCCCAGGTCTGGTCTGCCCCTGGAACACATAAGGCCTACCCACCACAGTCTCTGGCTGGACTTCAAGGAAGCAGCATCAGAGGAGATCCAGGAGTTTTGGGGAGAGCCGAGAGGAAAAGGAGACATTCAAGGGAAATGCCATGAATTAAATGTCTTGTGCCTAGTCCACCATTCCACCTTTCTTGCCTCTATTCCAAAACATGTTTTAAACCACACTTGGTGCAAAAGTAAACACAATTGGAAAGCAAAGTATTATGCACACTTACTTGAAGTAAGCCATGCCTTGGGCATTTTATAAGGGAAGGCAGAGTATAAACTTACCGTAACAAATATAAACTCACTGCAACTCGTGTCAAATAAACATGCTTTGGACTGGACTTCACAGCCCCTACCACTTCCACACCTGAGTTTACAATACTTTATGTCCACCAAATGAGCTGTGGGACATTGGTCCGGTCACATATCGAACCCATATTTTTTTTAAAGGACACAGATAAAACAAGCACAGGGCGTACAGGCAACAAACTGAGATTTCCTTCATGGTCTACAGCCTGCCATGGCTCTAACTGAGTTACAGTGCAAAACTAGAAGGAATCTGCCCTTTAAATAAAATCACTGTGCATGAATCACTGTTTATGAACGATATATATACTGCAAAGAAGGAAAACCACAAAGAAAAGGGAATTAAGGATATGCCTTTTCCTGGTGCAGATGAGAAGCCATAGCTTGCTTTGCATGTTTCAGACCCTGGAATCTCCCGTTAAAAGGTCCTCCTGTAGTAGATGTGAGAAGGACCTCTACTTGGACAGCCCTGCCCGCTGCCATCAACAACCCTTGTAAATGGGCCAGTGGCCTGATCCTGGATACAACAGATGCATGCCTAAGTCTGCATTTCAAAAGTGGAGCAAGAAGAGAGCAGGCACACTGAAATGTGAAAGCTATGCTGCAAAGGATAGTACCTACCCACACTTCTGAATGAAACACCACCCTGGTCTTGTCTCTTTGCAATAAGCATCTATTGGTGGGGCAAATAGCTCTTCTTTGGATGTGATTGGAGCCCATACTCGCTCCAATACAGAGGTGAATGCCTGCTGGTCTTTACATGGGCCACTGCTCTGGGCTCCTTTCAAGCAAGACAAACATCCAGAACAAGGCAGCAGCCACCAACCTAGATGGCGCTGAAGCAGAATTAGACCCATTCATGGAGGTAGGGCTAGCTGGAGAACAAAAGCAGCCCTCATCCTGCTTCTAGGGTTCCCATAGGCATCTTACTGGTGCAAATGGTTTTCAGATCTGTGTCTAATACTGAGCATATCTGTCATTATTGGTTTACTGGCCTTCTGGGTAATGGCACCCGCCTTGTGGAATGCCCTCCTATCAGATGTCAAGGAAGTAAACAACTATCTGACTTTCAGAAGACATCTGAAGGCAGCCCTGTTTTAGGGAAGTTTGTAATGTTTTATCGTGTTCTTAATAATATTGGGAGCTGCCCAGAGTGGCTGGAGAAACCCAGCCAGATGGGTAGGGTATAAATAATAAATTATTATTATTCTATTTTGACTGGCGGAAAGAGGATGCTGAACTAGATAGTACTTTGATCTGGTGCATCATATGTTCTTAGTGACTCATAATGAAACATGCAGAATGGGTAACTCTTTCTCACTTTATATGCATACATTTCTGGGTATAATAATGCTGAATGCCTCTATTTTCAGTTCTTGGGCTGAAGTCGTAATGGAGAGGGAAGCAAGCCTCAGGTATCAGAAGTTTGGGGGACACTGCTGGTCCAGCACTAAAGCAAATTGTGCCCCAACAGTTGCAGTCCCAGCACAATCACTAAGATCAATTAAAAAAGCATCATCACAAAAAGGCCACTCCAGCCCAGCGTTATAATACAAAAATGAGTACACCTTGCAGAAAACATCCGATCAGGTTTGGTTTCCCTGCTTTTAAAATGCAGATGATTGCATATTATTGTCAGGCATCACTGCTTACATTTTCAAAATCAGCAAATAATTCCAATTTGAGGAACTGAAATTTTGCATTCTTAAACTGCTGTGCATGGTCCTTTTAAAAATTAGCCTGTTTTTTGACATGAAGGGACAGAAGGAGTTGTTACCACCTGCAATGCCTATTTCTGGTTGGTTAAAACAGCCAAGAGCAAAAAAAGAGTACTCTAACGGGCATAGATTTTTAAAGCTGCCTTGCTTTTCAATTTCTCCTTTCAATTTCTCCTTTAAATGACAAACCCCAAACCCAGTGAGAATAAGCGTTCGTTTACAGTAAGAACTTGGTATCAATGATTTTTGAAGTGCAACATGTGTCATCTCTCTAATAGGCATACAAATATCGCTCTTGTCACAGACAGCATCATCCCTTATGTAAACCCAGCAAAGCATCAGCGAAGCACAACAAGATAGAAACAGTCATAAAATATCATTTATAAGCACCAGGGAAAAAGTCTACAGCTCTGAAGAGTGAGCTAAATAATAAAATACTGGCGCTATCATTCTTTGTGGTGCTTTTTCAGTTAGAAGCTGCCGGTTCTCTTTTTCCTTTCTTTCTTTTTCAAAGGCTTTCCCCCCAAACTGAACTTTGGTATCAATAGTTTAATGAAAATATCAGATCTCGGATGATGCATTGAGGAGGGAAAGCACACAGGAATTTGGAGGATAACTTGGTTCTTTCCCAAGTGGTGCTTTAGATAAGAAAGTACCAGTGCTTCAGATCACAAAGAACAGTTCAGTATAACCTCAGAACAAGTTCAGAGAGATGCCCCAGCAGTTAATCTAATTGTGGAATGGAAAAAGAGTTCAGCCTCTCCAGTATTCTCCATCGGTAAATTACATACTCAAAGATGAGTGCATTGGGTTGTGAATGATAGCACAGCCACAAGCTTTTTTCTCTTTTTTTAAGAGCTCTTTAACTGAGCCCAAAGCTCAGCAAATAACCAATTCTACCCAACCCTCATTTTTATCACAACAAAGGCTCAGAAATAATTAAAATACTGAGCTGAGTCTCATCCCTGCCTCCCCTCCACACAGCCTGCCCTGAAATGCAAAAGAGCCATGTGATTTGTCTCATGAAGGCAGAAGTTATCACAAAAAGAAACGTTTAGATCCAGCTGCCACAAAGAGACTGGGGCAGAGAGCTTCTAGAGATCTCTGCAAATTAATGCATAAGGAAAGAGATTTCCCCTCTCCCCTCCTCCCCTGCTTTGAGTTTAATTTAGAAATGAACCAAAACAGTCGAGGCCACCAACGTCAGCCAATAAAGAAGGCTGTGTTAAGGCTATAATTGACCATATTGGCTGTACTTGGCAGATCACACACCGGACTGAAAACATCCTATGAATAAATGGGATTGCAGCAATTTAAGCTATCTTCAAAGAAACCTCTGCCTTGAACTGCTTCAAAGTGAAGGCAGAAGGGGACGGTGCGAGTAACACTTTATTAGAGGACGAAGAAACAAACGAGAATTGCTAAACAGAACCTGCAGGTTCAGAAGTGGGATATTTCTGTTTATCAGATGACGGCGCCAAACAACAGGGCAGGGTTGTTCCTTCTTGTTCTGCATGTAAGCATCTTGCTAGCCACTGTCAGGAACAGCATTCTGAACTGCATATGCATCCCAAGCGATCTCTTCTTACCAACTTTTACAGTTCAGGAGCCTACACAGCAGTCCAATGCAAGCTTACGTACCCATAAGTAATTCCCACTGTGTTACTCCAAAAAACGAGTGTACAGGATTGCAGCCTCATTCATTCTCCCACAGCTTCCTTAAGAAGGGTAAAGCACTCCCGTTATCTGGTGCACACAGGGAAACCGTGTGAGAGAAGGGCACAGATTTGTGAAACAGAAACCCACAAAACAGTATGGAGGGCTCCTTTCCAGGGTTCCAGCCCGCCAAACCCTCTTTCAAGATACTGTACTACATTTAACACACACAACACGCACACTTTCTATTTCTCCCAACTGTGGCCAGTGAAGATGCTCAGTTCTCAGTGGGCCATGATTTGAGGTTCAGTTTAGGAATCGTAGCTAGAGTTGGAAGGGACCCTTAGGATCAAAAGGGATCAAACCTGTAACCTTGTTGTGATCAGCACCATGCTCTAACCAACTGAGTTATCTAGGCAGGCATATAACCATTCGGATATCTGATTACAAGGGCTTCTGTGCCATAAATGGTTTAAAAGGTAAAGGTAAAGGGACCCCTGACCATTAGGTTCAGTCGTGGGCGACTCTGGGGTTGTGGTGCTCATCTCGCTTTATTGGCTGAGGGAGCCGGCGTACAGCTTCCGGGTCATGTGGCCAGCATGACTAAGCCACTTCTGGCGAACCATAGAAGCGCACGGAAACGCTGTTTACCTTCCCGCCGGAGCGGTACCTATTTCTCTACTTGCACTTTGATGTGCTTTTGAACTGCTAGGTTGGCAGGATCAGGGACCAAGCAACAGGAGCTCACCCCATCACAGGGATTTGAACCGCCGAACTTCCAATTGGCAAACCCTAGGCTCTGTGGTTTAACCCACAGCGCCACCCGCGTCCCGTATGAATGGTTTAGTTAATGGCTTGTAAGGGATTAAAATAAATTGTTGGCATATAAAACCACAACAACTGTTGTGCTGTGAAGAACATAAGAAGCTTCCTTAGTCCAGTTCAGATTGTTTGTCCATCTGGCCCAATAATGTGCTGCCAGTAACTGAACCTGGGGTCTTCTGCACACAAAGCATCTACCCCACAACTCAGCTAGATTGCTTTCCCAAAGAAGAATTGCTTTGGCAGGTATGGTTCAGGCTTTCAGCTTGCTCGTGAGGCTTCTATACTAGCCAAGATGCAGGTGGCAATGTGGTCTAAACCGCTGAGCCTCTTGGGCTTACAGTTGGAAGGTCGGCGGGTTGAATCCCCATGATGGGGTGAGCTCCCGTTGCTCTGTCCCAGCTCCTGCCAACCTAGCAGTTCGAAAGCACATCAAAGTGCAAGTAGATAAATAAATACCACTGCAGCGGGAAGGTAAACAGTGTTTCCATGCGCTCTGGTTTCCATCACAGTGTTCCGTTGTGCCAGAAGTGGTTTAGTCATTGCTGGCCACATGACCTGGAAAGCTGTCTGTGGACAAACGCCGGCTCCTTCAGCCTGAAAGCGAGATGAGCGCCGCAACCCCACAGTTGCCTTTGACTGGACTTAACCGTCCAGGGGTCCTTTACCTTTTACCTACTAGCCAAGAGCTGATTTATATATACATGTATTCCACACTACCCAAATGCCTTACAATTTCTGACTCTCTGAGGAACATTCGTGCGTTGCTTCCGTTGAATATCACTGCATGATGTGATAAAAAGCTACGCCTGACTGATGTATTTTATCTGCGATGTACGGGTGCCATTGCGGTCACTGATTGGCATGTATAGACAGACTCTGCACTAGGCAAGCAAAGGGCAAGGTCGTAGCTCATGTTTTGTGTGCAGAAGGTTGCAGGTTCAATCCACAGCAGATGAGGCTGCGAAAGATTCTTGCCCCAAACCCTGCAGAGACATTGCCAGTAGACAATACTGAACCAGATGGCCCAAGGGTTGTATCCAACTACGTTTTACTCAGAGTAGTCCCATAGACCTACATTACTCATGCCCATTCAATTCACCGGGTCATCTCTGAATACTACTAGAACTAGCTACAACCCCAAGAGGCTCAGTACATGGCAGCTTCCTACGTTCTTGCAGACAAAACCAAAATCTTCCGGCAAATCATTTTTTATCAACTATTGTATTCCCTCCAATTATCTGATTAGAACACAGCACCCTCTTGACCTCAAGAGGCAGCTGTCATGATTATCTAGGTGTAAAAAAGATGGAATAATTTCAAGCTTCTATTGTTGTGAGATTCCAATTTGAAACTTACACAGTATAATTCAAAATGAATTCAACAGAATTATTCATCGCATTAGGAAACATCTCAAGTATTAGTGCAATGGTGTCCTAGATTCCCATCAGGCTCCTTTTCACGACCATTATGCTGGTCTTTAAGCCCCCAATTCAGTACATTATTTAAGCCCACACTGACATTTAGCTATACATGTATGTTTAATTAAGGCCACTCAGAATCAAGCATATGCCTTATTACTTTACTAAGTCTTAGCCGTCTATAATGTAAGAGTTGAAATTTGAGTAAGGTCTTGTTAATGGCTTTGGTCTGGTCTCCATTTGAAGGGGGGGGGAGGCTATTAAAAGGATGGAATTGAGTTTGGGATAAAGCCATTATTCTTGTTGCCAAACAATCAAATTGTGAAACAAATTGTAACAAATGGTGTAGAATATGGATCCTGCAGAGTGCAGTTCCAGATAAACAAACTGAGCTGATAAGAAGAAAAACCTAACCGTACGTTTCGGAAAGACTTGGAGCGCTCTGTGTTTAATAGCGAAACCAGCTGAAGAACACCACCTCACAAAAGCGAAAGCACTGGGATTTTAGGAAATGTGAAAATGAACAGCAGCAGCACACGTTCAAAGTCAGACTCACCCAAAACTCAGCATAATCATCTCAGAGATAACCACAGCTATTTGCTATGCTTAGAATAGGAAATAGCTGTGGTGACCCAGAAACTATAGAGTGGTCAAGCTGTCTTTTGAGAAACGACTCAATTATGAGCCTGTGGCATTTGGAGATGGCTGAGGAGGTGGACCTGATCTCTCCTAATCGCCCTACTTCCCACCCCAACTTTCAATCCCTAACCCCTGTTAGGGTGTCAGTCCTATTTCTTACACACACACACACACACACACACACACAACACACACACACAGCCTCAATGCAAGCAGAAGGCATCGTTTACACATCATGACTTCCTAAAAAGAGCGGCAGCTCGTTTCAGCAATGCCAAGCTCTTCCCTTTGCACAGCAATGTGAAGCTCTCCACTGCAATGAAGGAGCAGTCATACGGGCAAGTTGCTGCATCTGAAAACTTTGCATTGGCGTGGAGAGCCCAGCTTGCCACAGGGACATCCTTAGGTCATGCTTGCAAAGCCCATTCCAATGAAAAGCTTGCAAATGCATTGAGAGGTCAGTCAAAATACCACTGCTCCTACACTGAGTCATAGGAATATGGAGTGGAACTAGTGTGGCCAGAGGCAGGGAGCAAGAGTCAAGCTTTCCCCCTTTTCTGCATCGGCAGAGCAGGCCCAGGGCAAACTGAAGAGGAACGGGTCTTGGCTTCAACCCAAAATGCACCCACCTCATCTGGAAACCATGGTTGCTGCCCAGATGTTAGTGGGGGTGAAATTGCACCCCAGTTCTTAGCAGTGACCTAAGGTATAAGGAAGGGACGTTGGTGGCGCTGTGGGTTAAACCACAGAGCCTAGGACTTGCTGATCAGAAGGTCGGCGGTTCGAATTCCCGCGACGGGGTGAGCTCCCGTTGCTCGGTCCCTGCTCCTGCCAACCTAGTAGTTCAAAAGCACGTCAAAGTGCAAGTAGATACGGTAAATAGCTACCTCTCCAGCGGGAAGGTAAACGGCGTTCCCATGCGCTGCTCTGGTTCGCTAGAAGCGGCTTAGTCATGCTGGCCACATGACCCGGAAGCTGTACGCCGGCTCCCTTGGCCAATAAAGCGAGATGAGCGCCGCAACCCCAGAGTCCGCCACGACTGGACCTAATGGTCAGGGGTCCCTTTACCTTTAAGGTATAAGTCACTGGCTGGTGGTGAGAAGGAAGGTTTTCAAGGCTTGCAGAACCTGAAAGGTAGGCAGGCAGGCAATGTTGGAGAGCAGAGTTTGATTTCAAACCCTGAGCTACCATACTGTGCAAGTTGGAGGCTAACCAGCAAAGCGTAGACCAGGCTTCCTCAACCTCAGGCCTCCAGGTGTTTTGAGACTATAGTTCCCATCATCCCTGACCACTGGTCCTGCTAACTAGGGATCATGGGAGTTGTAGGCCAAAAACATCTGGAGGGCCGAGATTGAGGAAGCCTGGTCTAGACCAGAGGGCAGGTACTATGAAGCACTGGTGCTAGTCAGAGGCTTACTGAAGGCTTCATACACAGGCATTATGTGTCCTGGTTCCCACCTCCATGGAGATCAGGGAGTTACAGGGGCAGTGTTCTGCTTCTGAGACCACACTCTGCTAAGCCAGAGGTTCACTGCCTCTGTAATTGGGGAAGTAGAGCAGGATATTCAGAGCTGTGGGAGACATCATTCATGAGTACTGAGTGGAAAGAAGGAGAAAGGAATTGACAACACACAGCTCTTTGGGTTTCTTTCTGCTCTTCATTTGCTGCAATGGCGGACATGTCCTATTTTATAGAGGATGGTCTTCTATCTGAACGGCTGTCTTCTCATCGAAGGGGTCATTTCTCTGAAGGGGGATTGAGACCAAGTGCAGTTTAAAGACAGCAAACCATAAAAAGGGAGCACTGGGACTCTGAAGCTGCCCATCAATAGAACCTGGACAGAAGCAGGTGAATAGGTCACTTGCTCACAGTCTTCCCCACTATGCAATATAGTTTGTATTTTTATCTAAATTATAGCAATTATATCTCAAAGTGTGCCCTTACATATAAATTATCACATACACATTTTATGAGCATCCTCTTTTTGTCCTTTCATTTTGGCGACACATAAGTGGCCACACTAAGTCCAGGGCTATGACAGTCTTCCTGATTCCTCTCGTGGCCAGAAGTGTTCAACAAACTTAATCTCTTTCTTGCCTTGCCAAGGTCCCAGGTTCTGGACCTGCAGCTGCCTTGAATCCTGACATGTAGACAAACATGCACACAGGCGATATATAATTTTTGCTTATTGACCTATCAGACATTTACTGATTTCCCCTCTGCAACTAAAGCTACTTAGCAAGGGAGTATTGCAATGCCTTTTCTAACAGACACCTATGGGGAAAAAATTACTGACCAGCTCTAGATATAATGACACAGCATTTTTTAAAAATGCTAGCTTCTGCTCTGCACAAATGCAATGCGCTGAACTTAAATTATTACCAAAGAGTGGGCTGCAGTGTCCTTGGCGATTTAAGGCATGCTTTCCAAGGCTGGAACGAACACACGCCGCAATCTGAGCACCGGGTTCTTACACTTCATAGCTGCGGTTGAACAACTCACACATGTGGAGTTTAGAGTTTCCTCAGCACGAAAGGAAAATAGGCATCGCTCTGCAATGCTTAACTCATTTGCCGGATTCGTATTTCCTGTTTGCCACATATAAAAGGTTTGAAAGCCATGCACAACATTTTCCAAAATACCGCGTTGTCTAAGCACTCCAAAGTGAGTGCCCTGTTTTCTCCAGCTGACGTACTGCTCATTTCTGTAATATAATGTTTTACCGAACTAGAGCTGGGAAACAGTAAAAAATAATAATTTATGATTAAGTCTGATGCCATCTCAGCTAGTGTTACACTACATAAAGTGATCCTAATTCTCCTGCAATGCATATCAAAGTAGGGCCAAGGGAATTCACAGGAGCCATCAAAGCAGCATAGAACAGATTTCATATGAATACATTATCACATGACTTGCTGGTTATCTCTTCTGGCTCAGTTTCCTGGGAAATTTTTCATAGTCAAGAAATCTGTCATACTTATTCATGAATCGTCTTGTTTTATAAAATGAACTCATTCATTCTCTTATTTTCCTAGCCCATCCAGTGCATTGCATCATGGCAGGCACTGAAACACAGGAAAACCGCTTAGCCAACTCAACGAAGAATTCTCACTGTTGACTCTTCCCCAAATGCACCAGTCTCTTTCCACAACTCCTGGATTCTGTCTTCACTCCACCTGCTCTCTGCCAGATTCTAGACTACCCCAGTTCTCACGCAGAGAGCGGTATTAAATCAAGAGTTAAATAAATGCTATTAAATACTGGAAACAATTTTACTTATTTATCTGATAGTTTTTCATCCCGACTTTTAGAAACAAATCGACCATTACATTTTTGCAAAGCAAACCCAAATGGGGCAGATGATCAGTGGATTCACCACCACATCTAAAGTACTGATGATTGGTGGCTGTCAGGGTAAAGATGGTAAAGGTGACCGCTGGCATGATTGATGTGCTTGAAGACAGGGTCCCATTAAACTTTGAATCCTGAAGAACATACCATCTTATTAGGAAGCATTCTGTGCTCTATCGGCCAGAGGAGAAGTACCAGCGACAGCTTCCTGACTGCCTGGGCAAGGCTCATACATACATACATACATACATACATACTTTTCAAGTTTATACATTTCACAAATCTTATGCATTTCAGAAATTTTACACTTATTTTGACATTTCAAAACTTGACTTCCACCCCCTCTTTTTTGTAGTTCCTTAAATTTATTTTTTAATATCTTCTGCACATCCAAATTAATTTGCTCATTTATTCATCTTCTTTCAATATATACTCTTATAAAACTGCAGGTTGTTACAATAATCCTGCCAATGTTTTTATCTGTTTATAATTTATCTGTAAATATCCGTTTCCATTCTTTGATAATAAAAAAATATTGCTATCTTGATTTCTTATTCTTCCAGTAAGTTTTGCCTTTTCCACAGATTTCATAAGTTTTTGTATCCATTCTTCCTTTACTGGGACTTCTGCTTCTTTCAGTCTTGCAGCAAGCAACGTTCTTGCTGCTGTAGTACCACACATGAATAAGTTTTAATACATTTTAGGTAATTCTGGCCCTATAATTCTCAAAAGAAAAGCTTTTTAAAATTATTTTACGAATGTTATTTTAAACACCCTTTTCATATCATTATACAGTGGTACCTCCGGTTGTGGACAGGATCCGTTCCGGAGCTCCGGTCGGATCCCGAGCTCCGGTCGGATCCCGAGGTTTTCGCAATGGGAGGTGCCTGTTCTGCGAATGTGCGTGGTGCGGTAAAGCATTTCTGCGCATGCACATGAGGCAAAACCCAGAAAAATACTTCCGGGTTTGCCGTGAGCGTAACCCAAAGGATATGTATCCAGAGGTACATGCAACTAGAGGTACCAATGTAATTTATATCATTTCCCAGTAAGCCTTAACGTTACTACAAGACAAAGCTTACTACAGGCAACGCTCAGCCTGCAGTGGATTGCTCCTACCCAACACACACCAGTGGTGTTGCCTCCATGCTGGTCAGCAGAGTCCTCAACATGGGGGATGGGGTTATAAACTTAAGAGTTGTATCTAATGCTGCTGTTCTGATTGTGCAGCAGATGTCCACTTGTGCAACAGAAATCCCCCCGTCTCACTCTTGCAGCCCCTTGCACACCCTCAAAATCTGTTGCAGAGCGTTAGAGCAGTGTTCCCCAACCTTGGGCCTCCAGCTGTTTTTGGACTACAACTCCCATCATCCCTCGCTAGCAAGACCAGTGGTCAAGGATAATGGGAATTGTAGTCCAAAAACAGCTGGAGGCCCAAGGTTGGGGAACACTGTGTTAGAGGACCCACTGGAGCAGATGTTGGGGGTTTACAGGAAGGGGAGAGAAAGTGGGTGCCCTGTTGCCCAAACATAATACTACTTGTACATCACTAGATACAACTTGATTAAAAAAAAAAAATACTTACAAAATAAAACCTATTAGTGGCTTGTTTTTGATCAGGCATAGGCAAACTCGGCCCTCCAGATGTTTTGGGACTACAATCCCTATCATCCCTGACCACTGGTCCTGTTAGCTAGGGATGATGGGAGTTGTAGTCCCAAAACAGCTGGAGGGCCGAGTTTGCCTATGCCTGTTTTCAATCATTGTTCCTGATATAGCTCATAGATCGCCATCCTTATTTTCTGTTGAATTTTTCATGACTGTATATTGTATTCTAGCCAGTCAAATATATTTATCTGAGGTTATCCTTTTAGCCATTCAAAGTGTTTTTCATTGATTATCCAACTGAGCAGCTCTACTTATCAGTCCTGTAGCCGGTGTACAGCCGGTTGGAAAACAGTTATTTATTTATTAAATTTGTTGCCACATTGTGCATGGCTTACACAGCACCTTGGTGTTCCTGTGAAGTAGGTTTAAACACAGTCTGAGGATAAATACCCAGTGAAAAAACTGTCAAGTGCCTGGGCACTGACGCAGAAGGAAGTTGACTGGAGGTCAGGAATGGGAAATTTCAAACAAATCAGGCTTGCTTAAAAGTCTTCTTCCTCTGAAAAGTATGACAGAGCCATCACCGACTTTAACTGCAACAACTCTGGGAAAACTATTTTAAAAAAATGAAATAAAAACTACATGAAATTTTGTGTGTGTAACCACTGAAGACTAACACAAAGCCGTCAATGCAAGCTGTTCTGCATATTGCCTTCAACTCTTTCATGAACAGTACTTTTGATTGAGTGATGGTAACTGAAAATAGCTCCTCTGAGGCTTTCGTGCCAAAAATTAATTTGACTGATGTTTATCTGATGTGGTATTATAAGGAGCTTCTATACCTTATTAGGTTTTTTTGGTCCAATACCAAAAAGTTTGGGTAAGGCTGTGATGTACATTGATTCATTACACAAATGCTTCCTGTCTGTGTTGCGTTGTGTTAGTGGACTTACGCACGGTAACTTAAAGTGAGTTGTTTTTTTTTATAAAAAAAATCCTAATAGACATATATTAATATTTTAATGATTGTCATTATTGCATTATTAAAATGAACATCCCAAAAGTGTTACACAAGGGCTTTCCACCTTCTCATGTCGCCTGACCTTGGTTTCCTTACATGGCGGCCGGAAACATTAATTATTTAGCCTTACTTTTTTTAACGTTCTAAAGTTTCATCATAAACAGCTGCTTAGCTCCTGGGAGGCCTCTTTTGGAGGAGAACAGGAGGATTTGAAGCAAAATAGCAGCCTAAGCAAGCAGCAGAGAGAGAGGAATCCTTTTGTAAAGTGGATGGTACCTTCCTTTTGCTGTCATCCCTGAAGATCCATTGCAAGTTAATTAGGAATTATTATTGAGACAGTACATCTCAAGCCTAAGTATAAGTACTGTTTGAGACAGTTAATGTTTTCACGAGGTGGACAGATTTTTATACTGTGTTTTTGTGTGCAAACATTCTATATAGCAATTGGATAGGAAGCTATACTTCTAACAGATGTCGAGTTCCTCATCAAACACTCTGGAATGTCGTCAGCCTCGTTACAAAAGTATTCTGAACAATTTCCATGCTGCTTAAGTCTCCAAAGTTTCCATGGAGGTCTTACTTGGTCTTTATGGTGTAAATGATGAAAACAATTTTACTGAAGCCTTACTACGGCTCTTAATGAATGCTTTGCTTTAGAGAAAAATGAGATAATTAGGAAGATTAAAATAGCAACTCTGAAGTTTCAACGCCGAACGATTCAGATTTGTTATCCTGCTGCGATATCGTAAAAAGTGGCCAAGGGTGACAGAGTCAAAAGAACTGGTGTTTGAACACACACACCCATCACCCAAAATGGGATCTAGGATGCCGGGGTTTATTTATTTCAACTAAATAATAATAATTGACATCAAGTGCAAAGCTAAGTAGCCTTTAGATGGTAGTAATTACGTAGTAATTATCAAGAAGTTATTCATAAAAAGAGTGGGAGGGAGTGTTGCAAACTGAAAACCATGATCGTGACTGCAGAGCTCAAAGTTTTCTATGCAATTTGGCCCTGGTTTCTTATATCATGCGTGATTATATAAATTTATTTCTTAGATTTCTTTCCCGTCTCTCCCCCCCCCCCCACAAGGCATCAGTCTACATGGTTCTATCACCTCCTCATTTAATCCCCATAATGACTCTGTGACGTAGGTTAGGCAGTGATTGGTCCAAGGTCACCCCGGGAGCATCATAGCTGAGTAGGGATTTGAATGCTGATCTCCCAAGGTCCATGTTTGACACTCTAACCATGATGGCAGAGATGGAATTCCATCTACACATGTTGTCATGTACGTACTGCTGTGAGCTTCTCAAAATGATCTATAATACATTGCTGAGGAAAGGTTTCTGGAAGCAAAGTAGAAACAACTGGATACCTCTCCTAGGAAAATGTCAGTATTTAATATTAAGCATCTAGTTTAAAGAACCAATATTTGGGCTAGGCAAGAAACAACACCAACCTATCAGTGCTAAATGAAGAAAATTGGCTGACCAGATAAATTTGGGAACATCATTCGGCTCCTCCATGATAATATGACCTCAACAATCGCAGATAACAATAGCTCTCAAAGTGAACCATTCACAGTGGGATCAGGTGTTAAACAGGGTTGTGCTATTGACCCAACTCTATTCATTATTTTCATTGCCATGATCCTACACTTTGTCGAAGGGAAACTCCCTAACGGAGTGGAAATCATATATCGAACAGATGGAAAGCTCTTCAATCTGAGCAGGCTGAAACCAAAGAGTAAGGTTATCGTAACTTCCGTCACAGAGCTTCAGTATGCTGATGACAACATAGTGTGTGCATGCTCAGAGGATGACCTCCAAACCATCCTAAATATCTTCTCAGAAGCTTACAAAAAGCTTGGCCTATCACTCAACATCCAAAAAACCAAAGTGCTGCACCAACAAGCACAAAATAACCCCTCTGCAGCGCCACAAATCCAACTTAATGGTGTAATGTTGGAAAATGTTGATAATTTCTCCTACCTGGGCAGTTATCTTTCCACAAGAGCTGACATTGATGCCAAAATCCAGCATCGCCTGAGCTCTGCAAGTGCGGCTTTCTCTCAATTGAAGTGCAGAGTGTTTTAGGACCAGGACATTCGCAGGGAAACCAAAATGCTTGTTTACAAAGCTATTGTACTACCAACCTTACTGTATGCTTGTGAAACATGGACCACTTATAAAAGCCCTCTCCAACTCCTCGAAAGATTCCATCAAAGGTGTCTCCAAAATTTTTTACACATCACTTGGGAAGACAGGCAAACTAATATCAGTGTACTGGAAAAAGCAAAGATCACCAGTGTTGAAGCAATGTTTCTTCAACATCAACTTCATTGGACTGCTCATGTTGTGCGGATGCCTGATTATCGTCTTCCAAAGCAACTACTCTATTCTGAACTTAAAAATGGAAAGTGTAATGCTGGTGGTCAACAAAAGAGGTTTAAAGACTGTCTCAAGGCAATTTTTTAAAAAAATGTAGTATAAGCAACAACAATTGGGAAACACTGGCCTGCAAGCGCTCCAATTGGAGAACAGCCTTTGCCAAAGGTGTCATGGGCTTTGAAGACACTTGAACTCAGGACACAAGGGAGAAACGTGCTAAGATGAAGGCATGCTTGGCAAATCCACACCATGATCAACTCTTGCCCAGAAACCAATGTCCCCACTGTGGAAGGACGTGTGGGTCCAGAATTGGCCTCCACAGTCACTTACAGACTCATTGTTAAAACCATGTTTATGGAAGACAATCTTACTCGGCTACGAGTGATTGCCAAAGAAGAAGAAGATTTGGGGCTAGGCAAGAAACAACAACAACCTATCAATGCTAAATTAATAAAACATTCCTTTAAACAAGATGTAGAAACAATCCACTCTCCTTTATTTTATCCACATCTTCTTGAAAACCTATTTCATGATCTAATATATATATGGCCCTGCCAAGGTCTTTTTCACATTGAGATTCCAAACCATATCTACCCTGTATCTTCAGCTTCAATACAAGAAGATGCATTGAAACCAACAGCTTTCTGTTTGTGGAATCACTGAGGACATTTATCACCATTACCATTATTTCTAATGCTCATGCTATTATTTTTGCTCATGTACCCATAACATAGTCACTCAATCACAAGAAGGTATGAGCAGGATTGGGAGAACACTGCAATTTGTGGAAATGTAAAAAGTCAGTGGGAATGGGGTGGGACAATGAGCTAGTAGCATTTCTACTCAAACTTAAATACCAAGTTTGACCTAGAGGAGTAAGTCATGAAAACTGATTGAAAAGTGTTAGTTAGTCAGTTAGTTACAACAAGATACAGAATAATATCCAGCCTTATGTTTCCTATCCACTGAAAGACAGAATGCAGCATTGATAGCAAACTAGAGTACCACTGATACCTGGGTGTTATGACCTCCTCACAGGTACTGGGTTCAAGTGACAGAAACTCCTGCTCATTCCCCTGAGTGGCTTTGGACTTCTTCCCAAACACTGTGCTCTGTTGCTGTGGTTTTGCAAACGCTAAAAACATTATTAGCTTAAAACAGCTTTTCTAGCTGCCACAACAAACTGTAGCAGCAAACCAGGTACTCTCCTTACCACCTTGCCCAGAAGACCTCACTCTGAAGAAGGCCTTTCCCATAATGTGGCAAAGTGAGGCAGGCCATTTCTGACGCCACCAAAGCAACAGTAAAAAGAGAAGAAAAAAAGGAAAGGAAAAATAAATAAGGGGGCATGAGCAGGAGTGGGGCAAAGATTGGCAGGAAGAGGAACAGCAGCAGGACAGCAGCAGAGCAGCCACCCACCTCAGGCGGCACAATCGCTTGTGCCACGGCCACAAATCTTGAGCTGGCTTTCAATACCCCAATCCACTTGTCTCAAATGCCTGCATGTGCATAGTTGTGGTTTCAACAGTGGAGAACAAAAGATGAGATAAGCACAGGGCAAAAGAGGAGCAAGTGGAGAACTACTGAAGAGAACCGCTTAGCTTTTGTCAGGAACTCTGGGTTCAGTAACCCAAAGGCACTTCACCTCTCTTCCGATATATCTCCACTTCACCCTTATTCAGGTACAACCTCAACTTTAATCCTCTTCTCGTTCACCATTTTTGTCCCATTTTTTTGAAATGCAGATAATGCTTGCTGCAGCCTGCTTCACAGTGACCTTTGGAGACTTAATTAATATTGGAAGTATGTAATGTGAGATTCTCAGGTGAAGGAACTACAGGAATTCCAAATTGCATCAATATTTCATGCTTTCCGCATTGAGATTCCGATCTTGGCTGGCATAATCATTCAGCTAATTCACCCTTATGGCTCATTTCCATAAGCAGCCTCAGAAAAAAGTTTCAAAACTTCTCTGGCAAAAAAGATTCATCGGAAACAAAATCGCCCTCTTTCGAAAAAGTTGTCAGGAAAGGTAAATCAATTGGCAGGTGTCAGTTTTCAGAGGGTGTCTACTCCAGCCACATTTGTCCAGCTGTTGCCATTTCTATGAAGTACTGCCCATCATTTGTGGGCAATGTCAGTGCATTATGTGATATGGGAACCCCCCCTCATTATATAGTGATATGCTGTGCAGGGTATATAGCTGAAGACATTTTTTTAAAAAAAGAAGGATTTACCTGATGGATGACCCACTCACTTATGGGGCAGGAAATGGGTTTTGGTTGTTGTTTTTTTAAAAGAATTTGTAAATAAGGTTTTATTGCCTTTAGAGTTTACTGAAATTATTTTATTGTTTTTTGAACTTGTGTTTTATTCTGGAGGGTTTAAATCTTGCACACGGCTTCAATGTATTAATTGTTGTTGTTAAAATATGTATACCACCCTTTATCTGAAGATCCCTGGGTAGTTCACAACAGAAAAATACAAAGTGGTCTATGAATACGATACAAAGCAATCTATGAATTTGTTAAATAAGTGGGGGGGGGGAGTTGAAATCTCCGCCTCAGGTTACAGGGCAGGGGATCAGTGTGAAGCAATTCATTATGCAAGTTATCTAGTCAAATGGCAGGTTTATACTGTAAATTACACACACACACACACACACACACACACACACACACACACACATTCTACCATGCCCATCTGGCTGGGTTTCCCCAGCCACTCTGGGAGGCTTTCAACAGAACATTAAAAACAGAATAAAACTTCAAACATTAAAAACTTCCCTAAACAGGGCAGATAAAAGTTCAGATCTTAAAGAACTAATGTCAACTTGTAGAAGGGCCTGCATATTCCAAAATCTCTCATATTGGGCCCTCATGCTTCCATGAATACAAATCAAATCAAATATTTATTATTGTGGTCAATGGCCAGCACCAAAGAACAAAACAAGAAGCACATAAACACATTATCCGAATGTGTGTAATAGAGAATAATAATAATAACAACAACAACAGAACAAGACAGAGTGAAATAAGTGGGGCATCAACAACATGTCACCAACTCCAAAGAAGAAAATGACAAAATGTCTGGAATCGATCCCTGATGGGCTTCCATAAATACTGTTTGTTTGAAAATTACAATCTGTTCAAAATTTGGACAGAAACTTCTAGCTCTTCAGATGTTCTTTGGACAGAAAACAAATTGCAGCACAACACTTCCTACTAAGGATGAATTTACATGTTTATATTTACAGAGGTTTCTAACCACAAGACTACAGAGCTCCGAAATCTTTTGTGCTTGCTCCTAGTTGAGCGCATTGGAAGCATCCCTATGGAAAAACCATGAATTTGAGGTATTTAGAACAATTTCATTATCTGAACTCCATGGTTGCATCTCACGGTCCATTTGTACATAATAGGCACAACTGACATCAAAGAGTTTAACTAAAAACATTTTGGGGGAAAGGCAAGATAGAAATTGAATATATAACACAACAATTTATTTAGATGACTTATATACCACCATTAACATATGTCAATTTACACCAAGGTCAAACAACACCCATACCCATATATAAATGTACTAAAATCCATAAAATGACATGATCATTAAAATGCAAAGCACAACGACTCATAACAATTTAACTAGGTAGCAGTTTATTAAGCGCAGCAGCAAATGAAACCTTTCTTTCTAGTCAGGTGTCTCTTCCAAATGCCTGTTGAAAAAGATGTGTTTACAAACCACCCCAAACTATATAAAGATGTGGCCAGACACACCTAAGAAGGGAAGGGTTCTGTATGTGAGGAGCCAACACTAAGAAGTCTCTTCCCAGGACCTCCACACCACACACATCAACCTGTGTAGGGCCTCAACTGCTGATCTTAAAGCATAGGCAGTTCGATATGAAGGAAAGTGTTTTTCCAGTATTTGGGTCCCCTACTTCTTAGGTCTTTAAATGTTAAAGTAAGCACCTTCAATTGGTCCCAGAAAAGAATTTGCAACCAATGCAGACGCTTCCAAATAGCCATATGCTTGTGGCTGGCTGCCCCTGTCAGCTGTGATTCGCACTAGTTGCAATTTCTGGTCCATATTCAAGGAGAGCCCCAGGTAGAATTCATTATAATGGTCTAACGTGGAGGTTACCAAAACACAAGTAACCATAGCCATGGTTACACAGAATGTGGCACAGACAAATGCACACCATTTCATTAGACTGAGGGTGGATTCTAGTTTTTCCCTCCATAATCAATCAATCTCTTCTTCTTGGACACCAGAAGGTGCCCAGAGCAACTACCAATAATACTGAAATACAATGCAAAGAAGATAAAAACAACAATTAAAATCTTATCAACCATCAACAGCAATCTTTAAACCACAATGAAGTGCATGGTAAACTCTCTGCTAAATTGAGCAACGAACCACAGTCTGGTGAAATGCAAGCATTTAACATGACACCTAAATGTCAGCAATATGGGGGACAACCAGGAGACAGTTGCATAGACAGAGGGGCCACCACTGAGAGGCCTCTGCCTCGTGTTACCACTGCATGGACTTTGTCCACTGCCGGCTCCACAAGCATGACCTCCCATGCAGATCTTAAAGCACTAGCGAGAAGGTCATGGGGGATTTATCTTATATATTTGCTTATCTTTATTTAAAGCATTTGCATATCACCTTTCATCTAAGCAATCTCAGAATGGCAAGCAATAGGTATACATAATGAATTATTCATATGCAATAAAACCATACCGTTCGGCAGAATATGAGGTGGCAGCTAGAAAACGCACAGCAGGCTGAGAGAATAAGGAAAATAAATTGCCTGGGGAAACAGAAGTGTCCCAGAACCTGGCACAGCCAGATCATTTGAGATCCCCATTAAAAGGAGGTTGCTAAAAAATAATTTAATCTGCAATGGGCTCTACAATCAATACACGGTCGCCAAAGTTCCTCATGCGTGCAAAAACCAGGCAATCTGTGTGTCCCTGCTGCATTTCGCCAAGCCAAGATTCTCTGCTGGAGAACCAAGACATGCAACTCTATAATGCGTATTTGTCTTCTGGGGTATCCAGCAGGTGCACTCGCTGGATCCATCAATTGTTCGATACTGCATGCAACCTCTCATGGCCAAAGGGAAGCCCCTTATGATCTCAACGTCTGCATATGCTTTGCAGCTTCAGCCAAGGGCACTGCCTCCAGCAACTTTTTCCCCATAAGCCATCTCAGGTTTATGCAGAATGGTGCAAGGCTTGACCGAGCCCCAAAGTATTGAGGCTGTGCAGTAACCATGCACCAACTAGCCAGCCCTGGAACACACATTCCACCTCTCCACTGCCATATTTAGGGCCTGGATGTCAGTGCTCTTCCCATCTCAAGCATATTATTATTACTATTATTATTGTTATTATTATTATTAGCATACCACCCTATACTAGTAGATCTCAGGGTGCTTCGCAATATAAAATCACAATATAAACAAAACCAGAAAATGCACCATAAAAACAAAGACAACCTAATAATCCCCCTTTCCATGTTTTTAAAGGGCATTGGATGTCAATCAGCCAAAGAGGAAAGTTTTCACCCGGAACCTAAAGGTGTATTAACCTTGTCTTATGAAGTTCCTTGAAGGATGGCAGGAGAGTGTTATGGAACTTAAGGGCACCACATTTCAAGACCCGGGCAAATCACAGGCATCATATACATTGGCAAGCCAACAGACAAAAGAAGATGAAGAAGAAATCAGTAGAGTCAGAAGACAAACTTGTGTTGAGTAATAAAACAAGATTGCAAGAAATCCTGATTTAGAAAACAGCAAGGAAATGGAACAATCCCACAAAATTATTACTGCAGAGAGTAATACACAACATTACAAGGTTAAGAATGCCCTCTCATTGATCTTACCTTTGCCATTTGCGCTTGAACTCCATTTGCTTTAAGAGATGCTACTGCCTTCTGTGCTGCTGCTGGGCTGTCAAAATCTACAAAACCATAACCTTTAGGGGGGGAAATACAGAAGTATTCATTAATACCTTCAAAGAACATCCAACTTTTTAAACAACTTCTCTCTTATCAACAATGGCTTCCATGTTAGCCCTGCTTCCTCTATCTACCAAATGACATTTCTGAGACCATGAGACAGAAAGGAGTCGGCAGCCACCCCACAGTGCCCTATGTTTTCTTTTTCCAGGACACTTCCTCTTTTTCATGGATATGTAAAATGAGAGTCGTCATAGCGATCCATAGTTAAAAGTATAATTCGGAAAAGGTGTTCTCCTTTTTGCTCTTCAAAAGATGGCAGCCATAGCTAGATCCAGTTCCATGGCCTGCTGAATTACTACTCCCTGAATTTCAGAACTAAGAACTAGTCCCCACACTTGATTTTTCCTCTTCCCTCCCCTCCCATTCCCATTTCCTTTTGTGCCACATCTTTTAGACTGTAAGATTATAGTCTAATTAGATTATTTCTAATCTCTGCAGTCTGCTCTGGGAGTCTTTTTTGACTGAAGGGTAGGGTAAAAATACTTCTATATAAACAAACAGTTTTTTCACCTCCATCTCATCATCTTCTCTTTCCATGGTTCATTTTACATATTATAAATCCCTGCATATTTTACAAAAACTAAACCATTTAATATTTCACTGTTGCATCCATCAAAACTTATTTAAACTGTTGGATTTATCTTAATGCTGCCAACGTTTTCAGGTGTACACAGTTTCCCCCCAATATATTCAATGAACGTTTTCCAATCTTCTCTAAACTTATGCTCTTCTTGTTCTCTTAAGTCTGTAAACTGCGCATATTCTGCCAGCTTAAGTTGCCATTCTTCTTTGCTTGGGACCTCGCTTGTTTTCCATTTTTGGCCTAACAAAACATGGGCCGCAGTAGTAGCATCAGTGCTTTTTTCTGGGGGGACCCAGGGGTACGCATACCCCTAAACATGTTGTGAATCTTTGTACTTTTGTCCATTTACTGTATTCATTTTTCCAGATTTGAACTTTAAAATGGTGATTTTCTTGAGTCAAAATGAGAGTACCCCTAAACATTTTTTTAAGAGGGAAAAAAAGCCCTGAGTAGCATACATAAATAATCTTTTTTGACACCTGGGAATTTCAGTCTGAATTATCCCCTTTGGATAAGTACTTTTGGAAAAGTACTTTTAAGCATTTTTTCAGTTCATTATGGATTATTTCCCAATACTCTTTTACCCTTTTACAAGCCCACCAAATGTGAAAGAACGTTCCTTCAACCTCTTTGCATGACTTTCCCTATCACCTCAAAACTGAGGTAAAGGTAAATGTACCCCTGACTGTTAAGTCCAGTCATGGACGACTCTAGGGTTGTGCGCTAATCTCGCTCTATAGGCCGAGGGAGCCGGCGTTTGTCCGCAGACAGTTTCCGGGTCATGTGGCCAGAGCGAACCAGAGCAGTGCATGGAAACGCCGTTTACCATCCCACCGGAGTGGTACCTATTTATCTACTTTGCATTTTGACGTGCTTTCGAACGTTTTTGACGTGCTTTTTGAATGTGCTAGGTGGACAGGAGCTAGGCTCAGTGGTTTAGACCACAGCGTATCTCATATTTACTACATGAATCTGCTTGTGAATATTAACAATGAACCTCTAGGAAACAATTTCTGACGTTCCACCATTCCCCTCTCGTCAGCCATGGAAAACTACATTTCTTCTTTGGTGAACATGGCACTAATTTCAAAGTTGTCTTAGTTTAATGATGCACCCAAGAAGCATTGCATTCAAACCTATTTTGGACCTTTAATACACATTGTATGTTTTTGGAATATATGTAACATGTCTCTCAGAGAAAAGCCACAGCTTTACCCTTTCCCTCCCCTTAATCCTTGCTGCAATCCATATAGCAGACACCAACTTGCCTGAAAGCTATAATAATATTAGCACTAGAATGCTGATAGCTTAACAGCTTTCAGGCAGACATCTCCATTTACTGGGTCAATATGCATTAATACAGAAGGCAGCCACAAATATGTGGCTACACTGACTGTATTGCATTTTTTACCCAGAAACCTCGTGCATGAATCAGAAGGGGGTAATAGGGAGAGGTATGTAAGCACCCTATTAAAATCCCACAGTCTATCAATATTGAAATCCCAATATAATAAAATGGCATTCCCAACCCTATATTGAAGGTCAGATAGCTTATTCAGGCCTCATCATGGGACTGAAACTGCCTTGGTCGCACTGGTCGATGATCTCCGGTGGGCTAGGGACAAAGATGAGCGCTGTTTCCTGGTTCTGTTGGATCTCTCAGCGGCTTTGATACCATCGAGCATAACATCCTTCTGGACCGTCTGGGGCTGGGAGCTGTGTGTGACACACCACACCCTTTGAGAACCACTGGGGTAACCTTATGGGATCCCACAGGGTATATTACTCTGCAACTAGTCCTTCTGAGTAGATATATGTAGGCCTGCACTGTAAGGCTGAAATCCCAGACTATCTCCCATTTAACACACTGGTACCTACTTCTGTGTAGACATGCACAGGATTGTCTTATAAATGTATACAGTCGTACCTTGGATCCCAAACGCCTTGGTACTCGGACGTTTTGGCTCCCGAACGCCACAAACCTGGAAGTGATTGTTCCGGTTTGCGAACGTTCTTTGGAACCCCAACGTCCGACAGGGCTTCCATGGATTCTGATTGGCCGCAGGAGCTTTGGAAACTGCACTTTGGTTTCCGAACGTTTTGGAAGTCGAACGGACTTCCAGAACGGAGTCCGTTCAACTTCCAAGGTACGACTGTATTATGGAAAGGGCAGGGAGACAGCCAAGGTAAAGTTCTAGCAATCAACACTTGTCCTTGTTCCAACATTCAAAAATTCAGAAGGGGCAAATACTTGTTTTTACATACTGACCACAAAGGGGTCTCTTCCATTCTCTGACTAAGGATTCTTTTTGTTGATCAACTGACACAATAAAGGCACAATGGCTTCTCTAGATATTTTATAATAAATATTATAACAATATTGTGAATGAATAAATATGACAAATATTGGTTATTTGTTCCCAATCATTGTCTATAGAGCCACAGCAGGCGCTATAACTCTCTAGCAGTTTGACTTTGCCCCTGATGGCGCACTCTTCCACAATCTCTCTTGACAGACAGATGCCAACAACATAACAAATAAAACACGTTAAAACACGTTGGGTTTTTTCCTTTAAAAAAGGAACATTAACACACCAAGGGTTTCCGGATCCTTTATTACTGAACAAGTATTAAGAATGAACAGCAGGTCTTCTGGTACAGTACTCTGTTGAAAAGCAATCATCACAGCTGAACTCTTGCAAAGTACAAGTACCTTTAATTAACTTTAAGGCAACTTTGCACAGCAATTTAATCCAGCAGCTCCATTCTTGCAGGGTTTCCTTGATCATCAGAAAGAACAATTCCTATGCAGGGGGTCAGACAGCATGAAGAAGCAGATTCACCATCACATCTACAGCCCCGTCGGCTAGGGTGGAAGGTGTTTGGCGGGGAGTCCCTAAGGCAGCCTTTCTTAACCTTGGGTTGTTCCTGAACTATGACTCCCATCATCCCTGACCACTGTCCATGCTGGCTAGGAATGATGGGAGTTGTAGTCCAGCAACTGGAGGACCAAAGTTGAACACGGCTGCTCTAATGGGATCCGCCTCTGCTGCCTGCCCAGAAATTTCCATTGACTGCTATCCACAATAGTTTCCCACCTGCCAGGTCAAAGCTTGAGACTTTCACTGCTCCAGAGCCTCCATAGAGTTCCCCCCCTGCCACCAGCAGAGAAGCAGCTATGTGCGACCCTAATCCCTCTCCCATTGAGTCAGGATTGCAGTCCTGATAGTCAATGCAACCGTTTATAAAATATCAACGACGGAGAACTTTGACTTTGCAACTGAGATACGCAGTTTTAAGAAATCCCACCTTTGCCCAGGATTTATTGGCCCACTTTATGCGATCAGGAACAAGTTGCAGTGCATCTCAAGCTCACACACTCTCCCTGGCTTCTGCCCCTTTGGTGAGAGCTTCTACACTCAAACCTTGGTTGTCGAATGTAATCCGTTCCAGAAGCCTGTTTGGCTTCTGAAATGTTCGACAACCAAGGATCAGCTTCTGATTGGTTGCAAGAGTTTCCCACACTCAAGCGGAAGCCGCATCAGACGTTCGGCTTCTGAAAAACGTTCAGAAACCGGAGCATTTATTTCCGGGTTTTCGGCGTTCGGGAGCCAAAACGTTCCAAAACAGAGCCATTCGGGAACCAAGGTTTGACTGTACTACTTAAAGAAGCCACAATTCTATGTTACACCCACACTCAGCCCCTACGGTGTGCTTGATAAGATAACTTGAACAACCAGGGATCAGGCTGAGGGGTTCACTGTTATCCCCTCCTGAGTGGAGGAGGAGAGGGGCATTTATTCCCAGTCACCTAAACTCAGGGCTTCTTTTTTCCTAGAAAAAGTGGTGCTGGAATTTGTTGGGGGAGCATCCAGACAAAGTTATTGAGCCCTAACGCTAAAGAGGTACCAGTGAGTTCCGCTTGGAAAAAGCCCTGCCTAACCCACAGATGACTGAACTGAAATGATGTGTGGCAAGCCTTCAGCTTCAATTCCACATCTGCAAAAGGGGGGGGGGGGATAATTTGCACAAGAGAAAGCACAGTAAAAAAAGACTGTACGAGTTGCATTGGAAATTCTTGACAAATTACCAAAAATACATAACTCCTAGTAGTAGCAAACAAATGGAAACACATGACAGTGGCTCTTCACCTGTTATACAAGAGATATCTGGCATTTTCCCAAGAGTTCTATAACACAACAAAATATTATTATTTTGCTTTTTGGACTCTTATTCCCCCCCACACACTTTTTAGGAAGAATATTCATATATTATACACATAAGAAGTCCAGCGCAAAGTTACTGCGGCTGCCTCCCTACAAATGCTGCCACCAAAAACCACAAAAACATAATTAGCATTATGTTTTTATGTTTTAATTAACCGTATTATATTCCCAACCATAGTCCTCCTTTTTTTTCTCGGCTTCTCATAGCATGTTACAAAGAAATGAACTTGTTATACACAGCAGTCCTAAAAAGTGTTCTGCCCCATTGTTAGTAAGGGATTACACAAACATCTGGATCTCAGGTTCCAATACATCTCTCGTGTTAACTGCTTCATGGAGCTGTAGTTTCAACTTCTGGCGAGCAAGCATTCCGGCTAATTTCACCCTTGGTTTGACAGAACCACCCAAAATGGCATTTCTGACATTTATTAATCCTTGTTAGCAGGCAAAGAATTTCACTACAGTGGTGAACCGCAAGACGAATGCCTCACAAGACCGAAAACTCGCTAGACGAAAGAGTTTTCTGTTTTGGAGGTGCTTCACAAAACGAATTTCCTATGGGTTTGCTTCGCAAGACGACAATGTCTTGCGAGTTCCTGCTGGTTTCCCCCCCCCCTTTTTCTAAGCCGCTAAGCCACTTATCAGCTGATCCGATCAGCAGATAAGCCGCTAAAAGCCGCTAATAGCGCTAATCTGTCAATGGGCTTGCTTCGCAAGACGAAAAAACCGCTAGACGAAGAGAATCACAGAATGGATTCTTTTCGTCTTGCGAGGCACCACTGTATTCTTATTTTAAAGGAGAACAAATTCATACTCATCCTGGCAATAAGTCTGTTAGGGCATCCTCCATTATAAGCAGGCATTTTCAGCAGCAATGCCCACAGTCTGAATGTAAGGTCTAGAAGAATGTTAGAATAATTCTGCTGAAATCAGACCAAAATCACATCTGGTCCAGCCTCCTGATGTTTGAGGGGCCAATGAGATGCCTATGGGAAGCCCACAAGTGGGAGACGAGCAGAACTGCACCCTCCCCACTTGTGCTCCCCAGTAACTATTCCCAGTAACAACCCACTATGGGAGCTTGTTGTTGTTGTTTATATACCACTTGTATCTTCCAAGGTTCTCAAGGTGCTGTACGTGGTTCTCCTCCTCCTCATTTCATTCTCAAAACAACCCTGTGAGGCAGGTTAGGTTAGGTCACCCACTGAGCTTCATGGCTGTGTGGGGATTCGAACCCTGCTCTCCCAGGTCCTGGTTCAACACTCTAACCGTTATGCCAGGCGGGCTCAACGTAGTTCATAAACATCATAGCTAGTGGTCACTGACAGCCTTGATCTCTATGAATTTGTCTCTTTTAAAGCCTTCCATGTTAGTACCCGTTATGGCATCCTGAGATAGGTAGCAAATTTAATAGCTTAACTATACACAGTATTAAGAAATGCACAGTATTAAGAAATACTTTTTGCCTGCTCTGAATATCCCAACATTCACCTTCCTTGGATGAGCCCAACTTCTAGTGTCCAAACTTTTTTCAAAGAGGGCCAGATTTGATGAAGTGAACATGAGTTGTTGGCCTTTTTTAGGGTTGAAGTTGTTGAGCTTTTTTTTAGGATTTTACCCCAGGAAATAAACTGCCACAGGGGCCTGACTAAGATGACCAGTGGGCCAGATTAGGCCCCCAAAACGGACTTTGGACTTGCCTGAAATATACATGTATCTGCTTTCTCCACACTATGAATAATTTTGCAGATGTCCCCTATGATGAAATACTACTTTCTAAGCTAAAAAAAGACCTTAGTATTGTAAAAAAAAGTGAAGCATAACTTCTAATGGGATGTCAGAGAATTCCAACATATACAGAAAAAGAAGGAGAAATTGCCACAGTTCCCAACTTCCCAAAGTTATTGTTGTTTTTATGTCCACAAATGATACATAATGAATGGGGATATTTAAAAAAATGGTCCAATGGCACCTTAGACCAACTAAGTTTGTTCTTGGTATGAGCTTTCGTGTGCATGCACACAAATAATGAATGGGGTTGGTTTTACATGGTTTTGACATTTCCTTTACACTGAAATGAATGTTAAGAATGTAAGTTGCACAAAGAGTTACGTAGCATATGTAACTTGCATGAAATAGGAGATGGCGAGACAAAGGACGTAGAATTTGGCAGAAGCCAAATGGAAACAGCACTGTGATGAATGCAGGTCAGAAAAGAAATCCACATGGACAAAGGTGCGGTTTCTCAGAAGCAAGTACCACACTCGCTTTTGGAGGAATGCCTCCAACGCTGAAATTTAATATGTATATAACTTTGTCAAGACTGTCCCTTGTGTTTACTAACCGCTAGGAACCCCCTCCTGAAAGAAAGGAAAACAAGTGACTAATTTTACTTAGGCTTTATGGCATGCAGAGGAAAAAACAACAACTGTGAATCTATAGGCACCAGTCTGTGTATGTGTGCATGTAGGGGAAGCCCACTTAAAGACACAGCAAGTGGACTTTTAAGTGTGTGGCGTAATAAGCTCTCTCTGAACTCACAGTCAGAAACTAAACAACTATGTCTCCCATAACCTAAATGGCTGCTGGGAGCCTCCTGCGCTCAGTTTCTCAATTCCATAATTAACTTGGCAGCAGGTTCAAATGAATTAAAACTGAATGTCACTATTTTCGCAACAAATCCCTCATCCTTGTCTTTTTCTGCGGCTTGTCAGGAGAAGACCAGCAGAACAGCAATTAGTGGTAAGCAGTGCAGTGAAAAAGAACCAAGTATACACTAATTAGGTCACTCACCAAGCACATTCGTTTCATTGGCAGATTTAATCAATGTTTTCCTGAAATGCCTTAAATCTCTTATGCTAATTTAAAGTTTTGTTATTATTGTTCCTTTAAACACAGATGGGATGCCTGGAGATTTTCAAGTGCTTTCCCGCCCCTCCCCCCTCAAAAAGACTTTCTAAATATTATGCCTTTCATTTAACTCTGCTTGTCCACGTTTCACAGGAACAGATATCATGAAATTGCAACAATTTCATTCTCAGATACCTAAGAATATGGTAGGCAGAACTGGGCAAACTCAAATAATTGTTACATGGCTACATTTAAAGAAAGCAGCAACACTCAGATGTGAGCAATGTGTGAACATTATTTATCTATTAAAATAGTCTGACGCTTTTTTAAAAAATAAGAAATGAGATTCCTACTAAACATCAGGAAGAGTGCTGTTCGACAGCAGAACATTCTCCCTCGGAGATTTTTAAGCAGAGGTTTATATGACCACCTGTCAGGGATGCTTTAGCTGAGATTCCTGTATTGCAGGGGTTGGACTAGATGACCTGTGGGGTCCCTTCCAGTGCTACAGTTCCATGATTCTATGAAATCAATTAGACTTTGCAGATGCTGAAAATCGCGGGCACAATCCAGCCCATGGAGGGATCTCCGCTGGAGTGAATCGGCCCAGGCAAGGTAAACCTTACCGACCCCTGACCTAGCTGGATCAGAGTGAGAATCTAGCATACAGCCCATAAATAGGCTTATTCAAAAGTGGGGAGATAACCAGAAATAAAGCGAGTACATCTAGAATGAATTCAATAATCTATATCTATACAGTCCTGATAATGCGTCTTCCTTCCTATGTACAAGATTCGTGCACTCACTCCATGAAGACTTTGAACCATCTGTTCTATAGCAAAGTTTCTTCTGGTTTACACCATGTGCTTACTGTTAGGATATTTCCAGCAATATCCCAACACTTACCTAGGGTATCTCTTAAAAGTAATGTGCATCCCGACTAGCAGGTAGTGGGCATAAAAAGTGATTATCTGATAATTTACTATGCAAATTCCAGTGATTGTTTTATGCACAGTGGATAAAGAATCAAATTAAAGTCTTATAACCCTTGGAAAATTAGCGTTAGCAAGCAGAGAGGTTGATTTGCCCTTGAAAACTAAATTACGAAGTGAAAAATTGTATAACATTCACATAGCCTGTACCATCTCTGACTACATAAACATGTTAACCATGAAAATTTTGAATTATTAAAACCCATGATTTTAAGTTAGTAGTTAACTTGCAACTGGTCAGATTCCTATGCTAATAGATAATTAAGAGCAGCTGACAACCAAAAGGAGAAAACATTTCCCACAACCCACAGAGGATACAAAATCATGGTCAAGGATATATTTATTTTATTTAGAATGATTCCCAAGGCACCCAGTTTGTTACAGAGGCAATATATAAACTTGAAGGTTTCGGTTCCCTATTGTTCATTTGGGGAAATTTTCACAGAAACTTCACCCTCATTATGGTACTTAAGCAGAGGCAATATAACCACAGCCCCGCCACATACACCCAAATTTTCCTTTCATTGTAGTGGCCATTTCCTTCATTTGTGTTTAAATTAAGAAAGACCAAAGTTTTAGCCCCTATAGATTTAGAGATTCATTTATAAAGGTGAGGTCAGAGTGTATTAAAAGGCTGAGATTTACATGCCAATTCTAGATTCAGGATTGAGTCCCAATGGGACTAACTCCCAGGTAACTACAGGATTATTTGCTTGGACATAAGTCCTACTGTCTTCAGTGGTCCTACTCTTAAGTATGTGTGTTTAAGACTGCAACCTTGATGCAGATTGGGAGGCAAGAGCTATTCTCTGTGCTTTTACTTAAACAACAGCGGAAAGATTTTCCGCTGAAGGCCTTCCTTAACAAGGAGGCTTCAGCCAAATGCCCAAAACTGTAAAGTGTCAGGGCTTGGTAAATCTCAACCAAAAATGCATTTTACACGGTGGGTGCCAGCACCGAAAAGACCCTACTCCATGTTGACAGGCCTCAGAGATAGCTGAGGAATGCAGAGTTCCAAGGTCCTCAACAAAGGCACTGAGTTCTGCCCAACATTTTGGGGTGGGGCACGCATTGCATGTGCATGACCTGGTGGGGCCTTCCACCACCACTGGGAGTCCCAATGGGGAGCGCTGCCACCACAGGGAGGCCTGACAAGGCCCTCTGCCAGTGCATGGAGGTCCAGTGTGGCCTGTCATCACCATGACCCGATCCCTCAAGATTATGGGGCTCAGTCGCATCCCCACATAGTTCGGAGAGGGGTGGGTTGTGGTGTCCTCAGCCCCAGAGTTGGTGCCTATGGTGCTCAACTATTCAAGGTGCACTCTGACATAACATGTGCAAATGAGCCTGAGGAGTCTCTACCGTTGTTTCTGACTACACACCTATCAACTACCCACAAACCTCTGCTCTTCAGCAATTATCCATCTCAAAACAGCAGAAAGCATTACTGGCAGCTTTCCAGAGGCAACAGATGCTCTTCCCAACAGTGGAAGACTGGGGCTTCTCTATCCCTCAAGAGGCTTCTGATGTCTCCCTGATTTCTCGCTGTTTTAGCTACATCTCCACTGTCTGCTCACCATATATTGTTTACTTCTACCACACTACCCCTGAACATCACCCTCTAAAATTCTCACAGCCAAACTCGTCAGGGACCTTTAGGTGTCATAGTTAATATATACGCACTACCTGCAGCCAAAGCCTCCTTAGGAACATTTAAATAAAAGCAGAAAGGAGCTGCATAGCTCTGCTACTCCAGATGCTGAGGCAGTTTTCAGTGGCCAGTAAGACTAGACTGTTAATTAGGACATTATTTTATTATTTAAACATTCTGGTCTTCATGAATTTTTAGTGTTCAGCAGATTAAAAACAGCATTAGGTCGACCTAGGTCATATGACGACAGGATAAACGAAACATCCCAAATATTAGCTGCCACAGAAACAGAGGAAATTTGAATTCAAGAAGCTGGGCTATGAATTGGCGAAGGCAAAATTTATTTCAAACCCGAAGTGAACTTGTCGTGTATGTCTTTTGCAGCAGCAGTGTTCAAAGCAGAAGTAAACAGGATGGAACTGACAAGAAAGAGTGAACTCAGTGAGCACACCAAACCTACTGCGCTTTATTGGAAGTAATATTTAGAACAATGAAAGCACGATGCTTTGGCAAGTGGCTCAGGAAAACATGCAACTAAACCAAATTGATGAGCCTGTCATTACTTCGATTACTCTGGGGGTGGAGTGATGGGGGAAGCCCCTTGTGTAATAAAATGGTTTTCATTAAAGCTATACATCTGCTTGGGGCTATGGGTTTCGGGTATAGCCACCTGAGTGCTTTTCTACAACTGACCTGCAATTTAGACAAATAGATATATTATAAGTATGAGACAGAACCCATAAAATACACTCTCCCACAAACAGGGGTGGTTTTACTCCCACTTTATAAGACACAATCCCCTTATCTGTTTGAACACTCCAGGTACCCTGCTGAAACTAAACATACATTTCATCACCATCTCGTTGCAGTTAAACTGGCAGTAAACATCAGTTGATAAAGCTGGCAATAAAACAGAAATATATATATTTAATGCTAACAGATGGCAAGGAGTTGCTTTGGACGTCGTGATTTGGTAGAGAGAACAGGACGCACAAACGTCTTGTGCTTCAGTTTACTTGCTTCCTTCTCCATCTCATCCAAAATCCGACGTTTACATCGCCCTCCTGGGCTCCTCCTCACATGAATTTCCTCGTGTGGCAGGAGAATGTGAGAATGCTATTTGGGGTGAGCCAGTGGAGCAGAGGAACGTTTGCAGTTTCTCTTCCTTCCCTCCCAATGTCATCATTTTTTGAAGTGGACCTGGCATTTCCTAGGACTTGTTTTTGGACTCCATATGAAATATGGGAAGCTCAAACAAGTGGTCTATCCCAGACCTTCTCCACGAGACCTTTTTAACTGGAGATGCCTAGAATTGAATGTGGTACCTCTTTGCATGAGTGTTGCCCTTTCCCAAATCTCTATCACTGGTTGTGCCACACATATCACATGCTAAACTTTTAAGTGAAGATGCTGGGAACTGAACTTAGGCACTCCTATATATAGAACATAACCACTATCACTGAACTATAGCTGCCCCAGGAAGAAGTGAAATCTTGAGAACACACACATGTGTGGTACCTTGGTTCTCAAACACCTTGGTACTCAAACAACTTGGAACCCAAACACTGCAAACCCGGGAGTGTTCCAGTTTGCAAACTTTTTTTTGAAGCTGAATGTGCTCCATTTTGACTGTTATGCTTGCGATTTGAGTTCCACACTCCCATTTTGAGTGTTATGCTGAGGTCTGTTTTGTTTTTGCCGCTCTTTTTTTTTGTTTTTGTGACTGTGTGGAACACAGTTCCGCTACTGATTGATTGACTGTGTGACTGAAGTATTGCTCTCATTTTATGGAGCAATGGTCTCGTTAGATAGTAACATTCACGTTAAATTGCTGTTTTAGGGGTTGCTTTTAAAAGTCTGGAACGGATTAATCCATTTTACATTACTTTCTATGGGAAAGTGCGCTTTGGTTTTGGAACGGACTTCTGGAACGGATTAAGTTTGAGAACCAAAGTACGTACGTGTGTGTGTGTGTGTGTGTGTGTGTAAATAAATATTGCTGTATTTTCTGTTTTCAGTAACCATTGGTCTTCTCAGGATCTGACTTCATGGTACAGAAAGCCAAGCACACTATTCATAACTTGGAATGCTTTCAAAATTTACTTCAAGTTTTCATAATTTAAAACATCAGTCTGCTTCAGTTTGATTGCATTACTTAGAATTACCTAGTGGCTGAAGATTGGAGTATTGAAGCATCTTAAAGTCCTAAGTCAAATTTGTGCAAACTCTCAATAAGACTTAGCTATATATTATTCTCTTTATGCACCTGTTGTCCATTTTCTCCCAGTGATCAGTTTCACCTTATCACCAAGGAGTTGGGAAATAGAATCTTGCACTTCATCCCTTTCCCAAATTTTACTGTGATGTAACCTGCTGGTTTCACAAGCTCCAATATCCATGAGCTCCTGAATCCTTCAACAGGGATATCCATGGAGACCTCTCTTTGCTTAATGTTTTAAATACGTATATGAGAAATGGATCACAATAGCCTAGCTAGTCACACAATGTCAGAAAATGCTGGGAAACCTTTAGCCTAAATGTTTATGAATTATAATTGAGCATTCAGGTGAAACAACAACAAAACCTTTTATAGAACTATAGCGGGCACACAAAAAGGTCTGATAAAAACACAAGTATTTTATCCAAAGGAGTCTTTACGGTTTTTAAATATACAGAGAAATGTGTACTAGAGGTTCTGCATCACTTTAGACAAATCCTGAACTGAAATGGTCCACTTCAGAGAGCTTCAGGTGTCATTCAAAGTGAAGCAGGTTCACTCTGAATTGGTCTAAATCTGGCCTGTTCCCTGAGTTTCAGGAATGATTCTGCAATACAGTGTGTCCATGAAGACAGATGCTTCTCTCAAGCTCTCCCCCATGGAGGTGGGTACACTTTTGCAACTGATAGCTCTAGCTTCTAATCACAGGGAACTTTTTTACAAGGGCTCATAAATGGCAGCGCTTTCTGCAAGAATGTTGAAGTACTGTATCATAACTGAGTGATCTCTACAGTGAATGCAATTTTCATTTTTAAAATGCCAACGAAACCACAAGGATAAGAGCAAATCCCTTTTTATCAGTGAATTTTAGCTTTAAAAAGTGCCTGGCATGAAAAGCACCTGTCTAAAATTTTGAAGGATCCATTCCCTGCAAACTTCATCCATTTCTGTCTAAAAAGCAAGCAAGCTGATTTCCCCATCAACCCATCAGGGAGGCATTGGGGTTTGCATTAACAGATTTTCCAAAATAAAAAAAATTCCTTCCAGTAGCACCTTAAAGACCAACTAAGTTAGTTCTTGGTATGAGCTTTCATGTGCATGCACACTTCTTCAGATATCTGAAGAAGTGTGCATGCACATGAAAGCTCATACCAAGAACTAACTTAGTTGGTCTTTAAGGTGCTACTGGAAGGAATTTTTTTATTTTGACTATGGCAGACCAACACGGCTACCTATCTGTAACTGGAACCATGGAAGATTTTCCAAAGTTGAGGTTCTTTTTCAAACTTGAGATGAAGTTGGTGTTCTTCAAATGGTCCAAGCCAAATCAGCCTGAAGTAGGCTCTGAACTAAAACTTCCCTTTGGAGAATACTCCTATAATGAATACTTATCCACATAAATGCACAAAATAACCTCCCCAAATGAGAGAGGTGAAAACAATGCAAGGTTACTTTCCCCTCTCAGGGATGTCCCATTATTAAACATTTCCCCCTTTCAGCTATTCAACCTGATCAGACCACAAGCTGTTTGTGATCCCATCTACTCTATTTTACCACTCCATTAACTTATATCTGATTAGGAGACCTGGGTTCAGTTAGGCATTGGGGGGGGGAAGGCTTTTCACCCTGCAGTGAAATGTATTTCCTCCACCTCCGGGCATAAACTCATTCTCTGCTTCAGAAGAGCTATTCAGCACTTAATCACATGGGTGGAATAAAAGCAGGTGTTTCCTACTGGAAACCCAAATTGAGCCTACAGCAGGAGGTATTAAGAACATATGAAAAGCCCTGCTGAGCAAAACCAAACTCCAATACCTTGGTTCCCCCCCCCCCCATGGCCAAACAGCTGCCTCTGGGACACCCACAAGCAGGCCATGAGGACCACAGATCCACAGCAACTGGTATTCAGTCAAGGTGCCTCTTATCCTAGAGGTAGGACATAGATAGCGTAGTTGGTAGCCATCAATAACCATATCTTCCATGAATTTCTATGAATTCCTGGTACGAGACCCTACCTGCCCGCTGACTGTCTCACCAGAGTGGTGCATGCTCAGGTTATCTCCCGCTTGGACTACTGCAATGCACTCTACATGGAGCTATCTTTGAAGATAACTTGAAAACTATAACTAATCCAGAATGCGGCAGCTAGACTGGTGACTGGGAGTGGCCGCCGAGATCATATAACACCGGTCCTGAAAGACCTACTTTGGCTCCCAGTACATTTCTGAGCACAATTCAAATTGTTGGTGTTGAGCTTTAAAGCCCTAAATGACTTCGGCCCAGGATACCTGAAGGAGCGTCTCCAACCCCATCATTCAGCCCGGATACTGAGGTCCAGCTCCGAGGGCCTTCTGGTGGTTCCCTCACTGCGAGAAGTGAGGTTACAGGGAACCAGCCAGAGGGCCTTCTTGGTAGTGGCGCCCGCCCTCTGGCATGCCCTCCCATCAGATGTCAAGGAAATAAACCACTATCTGACTTTTCAAAGGCACCTGAAGGCAGCCCTGTTTAGGGAGGTTTTTAATGTTTGATGTTTTATCGTGTTGGGTGGTGATTCCAGGGTGGTGATGGGTGGTGATTCCAGGCAAGCAGATTTCACCTAAACATTAGCAGAAAACTTCTTCATGGTAGAAGCTGTCAGTGGAACAGGCTGTCTTGGGAGGTTGCGGCTCCCCTAAGCTAGAGTTTAGACAGGAACGTTGCAGGTCCTTTTTGTGCTGACGATTGTTTCTTCCCTTCCCAAATAGCAGAGGTGGGATGAGGAATCTCGCTCTTTTCCTTTTAAGACAAAACTGTGTCTTTGAAACATCTCAGCACATATCCTTTATTATTTACTGGATAAACTTATTCATGTTTCACTTTGTACCTGTTCCAAGCTGGACGGACAAATTACTCTTTTTCTTTTGCTTAGACAAACAACTATGCTGAATCCATTTGTTCTTTAAAAAGAGTTAAATATTACATCACGGTGAAACAAATTAATTGACCTGTGCTGTGAACAAATAAATCACCAGGCCCAATATGCAACTTCAAATTTGCAGCTCATTTCAGCAAGCGGGCTTTGCTCTTTCTTAACATATGAGTTAAGTAAGCCTTTCTGACAGGTGTAAGAGCCTCTTATATCACTTGCAAAGCTATGGTAGCAAGATATGACAGAAAATTAGGAGTAGTCATAATATCAGATGTTCCATATCACCAAGTATCATAACAGAAAGCCTTGGTACACGAAATAAAAGAGAACATGTAGTACAACCAATAAGTTTTTTTGCGGGGTAGGAGGGAAGGATGACATAACAAGAACATTCAGTTATGCCAACATTCTTAACAAAAACATGTACAAATGTCTATAGGATCTCAATAGCAAAGTGGCTGATTTCATTAATCCAGGGTTAAAGGTAAAGGTAAAGGTACCCCTGCCCGTACGGGCCAGTCGTGTCCGACTATAGGGTTGTGCGCCAATCTCACTTAAGAGGCCGGGGGCCAGTGCTGTCCGGAGACACTTCCGGGTCACGTGGCTAGCGTGACAAAGCTGCTCTGGCGAGCCAGCACCAGCGCAGCACACGGAAACACCATTTACCTTCCCGCTATAAAGCGGTACCTATTTATCTCCTTGCACTTAAGAGTGCTTTCGAACTGCTAGGTGGGCAGGAGCTGGGACCGAACGACGGGAGCTCACCCCAGGGAGCTCATCCAGGGGTTACCAATATAAAAATGACTTACAGCATATCTAGATGGCAGTTTTTTCATCCACTTTGCAAATGGTTTTGCTTTCCGGTTGTTAACAGATGTACTGTGCTATTTTCCCCTACTTGCACTTTCCTGGCTGCCATTTTGAATTTCCCTGTCCATCACATTGCTAGAACTTGCCTGAACGAAGAACTTCCTTCACATAATTCTAGGTACTGCAGTGTAGAATTTGGCTGCTCCATTGGTCTCCTTCGTTATTTCATCTCAATATATCCCTTCTCCAAGGCTTAGGACTCTGTAAAGCTACTCCTTCCATCAAGCTGGGTACCATGAATGGCCACAGCTCTCCAAGGCTTCCCCAAAGAGGCTAAATGTTCCAGGAAGAGAAGATGTCCTTGAGGTCCTTGGTAAGTGAATATACTTTTACAGAAGGGCACAGAGAAACATGCTAATCATACTGTGGTTCATTACATTGGGAATGAAGAATTCTTGAGTTCTCAGATATCATTTGACTGCAACTCCCCAATGATTCCTTTATTTGGCAAATTGGTGGTTAATATTCCAGAAGAAATTGTTGTTAAATAAATAGGAAATAATCTTTAAGAGGTGATCTCCTGATATTTGTTGGCATCCATCTGTCAAGAGGCAATGGAATGCGCCTCTGGGGGTGAAATCAACCCGATATCTCTATATTTTTAAATGAGATACTCATGAGGGGTGGTGTGGGTGGGTGGGGGAGGAGAGGAAGGGGGAGAGAGACAGAGAGAGGTTGGGAAGTCCAGAAGAGTCTCTTTTGTCCAACATGTGCAAGATCACACTAATAATGTTCTGCTAGCACCTCTATCAGGGTAGTAGTTGGGTCCTTATGTCTTCTGCATGTGATGTTCCATGATTTGCATTGTATGAGGTAATGTTACATGTGTTTCAGGTTTAGAGGCATTTTTGTCAGATACTAGAATTAGACTAGACACCCCATTGGTTAAATGAAGATGATGCACCCCCTTTAAAATGCAATGCCCAATGCTGGTTAATACAGGCTACCCAAATATTTGACATTGATAATGCTGGCCTTGCTTTTACTTCATTTTTTTCTACAGCCCTGTCCCCAATCACTGCTCCTTAATGACTGCACCATTCCATTTATAATTATTCACTGAGTCTGCATGGTGACAAGGAATGTCAGTGAGCATGTCAGCTTTGGTGCTGAGAGCCAAGCGGAGCAGCACTCAAAGCTTGATGAGTAATCAAGGCTTATTTAATTGTAATTAATTTGTCACCACCCAGACAATTTGAAAACAAAATCAAAACATGCAAGTACCAGATAGGAGCCAGATGCTGATCCCACTAACACTATATCACAGTTGCACCAGCTTGCAAAGTCAACAAGCCATTCCAAATTTATACCAATATAAGTGCAAGTACGAGAATACAGTCAGCAAAACATAATCAACAAGGTGACAGTACGTTTCAATGTTCCCTTCCCCTTCAATTTCGGGAAGCTGAAACGAAATCTCTCCTCTGTTGGGTCCCACACTCATTTAGTAACACAGGTGAAAAACTGCACTAGGACAGATAAGTCCCGGCACCAAATCGTCCATCAGAAACCAACATTCTGAAATTTTTTGGGAACCCTTACTTTTGAACCCATGCATTTCCTAGCGAAATCTTTGATGGAATAACTCAGCTCAAACAAGCCATTTCTGGACTCTAAGCTACTGCAATGAATGCTGTGACAGAATGTGGCATAATGACAATTGCTTCTCCAGCAAAAGTTTCAAATTTAAAGGACAACACAGATAAGAGATTTAATTCTGACGAGTCCCGGGACAGTTTCAAAGATCCTGGTTGTCCTTTATCACAAGATGAAATTGACCATCGCTCTGTAAAACAACTGGATACATTAGTACCTGTCTTGGGTGATTATTCTTCTTAAGGAGGTAGGCAAATTTTAGCCTTATGGGGCATAATTAATTACAGAATGCAACACTGCGGCTGCTACTCATGGGCCTTGACCACATTGACCACAATGACACAATTCAGTAGCAACCTTTTGAACCACGCGTGGTATGTACACATGCCTCCTAGTCCAACAATGTGTAAATAGAGAGCACCAAAAGAGGTGAAAAAGAAATGTAATGTTATTTCAACTGTTGCCACCCTTTGCCTTCTGAGAATGACAGGAAGGAATCGCCTGCAGAGACTGGGAGAAAGTATCCTTCACAACATGACAGTGACACAGAGCAATAAAGTTGGCGCTTCGAGAGAATTTGTCTAGCTTCAACTTATATCCACTGGGTCTCATTATGTCTTGGCCTGTGATATTAAAGAGCTGTCTAGCATCAAAAATCTTGGGCCTATATATTTATAGACTGCTCAAGTCACCTCCCAACTGACACTTTTAGAGTCTAGTTTCTCTAACTAAACATATTGAGTTTCTTAACTCTGTCTCATTTCAATCTAGGCTCCAGACATCAAACTTGCCCCTGTGGCTCTTCCCTGAACCCTTCTCAGTTCTTTTCTGATTTTGACCTGCGGCTATTGGAACAAGACATGTGGCAGTTTCAGCAATGGCTTCATTAATTCCACAAACATGGTCATCATTTTCCCTCTCACCTCCTTACTATTCACCCTGTTGAAATGCTTTTTAAGGTAATTGGTAGGCCATTAATTAGGCTCAAGAAATCGGTACAGCCGTGCAGTGTGCCTTTTTACTTTCACACAAATCATCTGGCCACATCTACTTATCTTTTAAAAGAATTATTTATGAAAGGTGCTCCGTCAAATATTCATATTGGGCTATAACAACTAATGTGTGAATCACTTTAATGGGAAATAGCTATCGATGCTACAACAGTGCTTGGCAATATGTTTCTCCTCACATTAAATGAGCAACTAGCAAAATGAGAATTTTCCTGAGCCAAATCCTTCTCAAAGCTACTTTGCAGCAGGAGGGTTTACCTGAATATTATCATGTTTTTGGACATAAGCTTTCTTCTATATAATGTACACGTTTTGTCCAGTGTCAACTGTTCAGATGTTTGCAAGTTCACATGTTAGGGGGGAAATAAGAAAGATAGTTCATCACTTCATTAGAGGACATGATTGCAGTACTTTCTGTATACCATTTCTTTGTTTGCTTGAGCAAAGAAGTGTCAGAAATAGTCACCAAATACTACCAATTCATCGTATAATTAGGGAAATTCCACCAAATCATGTTTGTTACACAACAGCTTGACTGAGCCAAACAGCTGTCCCAGATCAGCTCTCAGGGTGATGCTTTCTAAACACAGAACCGTATTTGGCATGGGAAGCTAGCTGATCAAGCAATTGACTTGACTGCATCTATTAAACCCAGGAGTAGCATTGTGCACAAGGCTGTTATCTTTTGTGGTTTATATGGGTCACAATAAAATCAATGAAGATACAGCCTCCATCCCAGCAACACACATGCATACACACACCATATTCACTCCCAGAACACCCAAGGAAATCTGTGTCAAATTTCTGGGAAGACCAAGTGAAATCATGTTGTTTTCCATGAAGAAAACCTAGTGACAGCAACCCCTAATTAGCTGTCGGTGATCAAAATGTAACACACAATTAAGGATTTATAATATTCTCCTTCTCGCTGTCTCTGTCCCTCTCTACATATAATGCTGGCTGGGCTTGAAAGAAGCTGGAACCCAACAAGGCACCATCTTGGCTATTCCTGATGCATAACTTTATCATAGATCTTAGGGAACTATAAACACTGTGAACTTGCAATTTTGGGGCACATGAGTTCTAGGATATCAGAGTAATGTCTCTCTTTACCGGTAGTATTTGTAATTACTCGATACTCCTGCCTAAGTGCACAACCTGAAGTGTGTCACTAACGAAATTCATTTTGTTAGTTTGGGCTCAGTTCTCCAATCTGTTAAGGTCATATTGAATTCAATGCTGTCTTCTGCAGCATTAGTTATACCTCCCAGCTTGGTGTCATCTGCAAATTTGATGAGCATCCTCTTGCTTCCTTCATCCAAGTCATTTATAAAGATGTTGAACAACAACAGGCCTAGGACAGAAGCCTGCCGTACCCCACTTGTCACTTTTTAAAGTACAATGAGGAACCACTAGGCAGAAGATGTATTCTCAAGCTTGATTATGATCCAAGCCAGAGGCTGCTTGGTTTGGGATACAAACTGGATATTCTGAACCCTTCCTCCTATCAAAATCCAGAAACTTCTATAGTCCAAAAAACACAGTGGGACATAAGGATTTGGGCACAAACCTGAACTCCTATTTGCACATGTCTGAAGATGTTGGTCATTACACTATGAGTTCAATGGTAAGCATGCAATCAGCAGTGTTGCAACCTTTTCTCTGAGTGTACACCAGGCTTTTTAGCATTAAAATATTGCACAATGGCCTGCTCCTGTGACAGAATTTCCAAACAGCAACACAAATAGCTATTTAGAGCTAGCTGATTTAAACAAGAACTTAGGAGCATTACATCAATCAGAGAAAGACCGCACTGTATGAGAAAAATACTTCAATGTAGATTTCAGAATAAGGAGAAAAAAGAAGGGGAGAATTCAATAAGATTGTCTGTTTACTACAAATGTTCACTTTCCAAGCTTACTCCTGTGTATTAACTCCAATTTAAAATAGATCACAGAAGCATTCTTCCATCTGACACTGATTTTCATGAGTCTCTGGAAACAAAGACAACAGAAAGCATATTCCCAAGATGTTGGATTCACACAAAACTGAACAAATCAGGAACAGATCTTTAAAACACACACACAACGATTTCCCTATGGGGAAGAGGGGGGGGGGAGTCATGAGAATCTGTCACTACACCTGTCTCTTCTTTTGTAGGTAAGTGCAGTAAAAAAAATGTTACTAGAAAAGTCATATAATCCTTTCTGTAGATTTTCTTCAAGCCAACATGTATTCACAATTATTCAAGATAGACTATACAGTCGTACCTCGGAAGTCGCACGCCTTGAGAGTCAAACGTTTTGGCTCCTGAATGCCGCAAACCCGGAAGTGATTGTTCCGGTTTGCAAATGTTCTTTGGAACCCAAACATCTGACGTGGGTCCGTGGGTTCCTGCAGCCAATCGGAAGCCGCACCTTGGTTTCCGAACGTTTTGGAAGTCAAACAGACTTCCAGAACGGATTCCATTCGACTTCCAAGGTACGACTATATATTGGAAATATCCCAAACATGCCTTAAATGTGAGTAATCTGATCTAAATTTCAAACTATAAAGGGCGAGTTTGTTCAAATTTCTAATCAGCTTGCATCGGTTTATTTTCCTGGTGCTCAACACTTCTGTACTGATATATTTGTTTCGTCACTGCTGACATTTTAGTGTAACAAAACAGCTGGTGGGCTGTTCCAATTCAATGTGGGAAATTCAACCCAGTCTCTGCTTCTTTGGTCTTCGTTACCCACTTAGGGATGCCAGGTCACACTACTGCCATGGGGACATTAGAAGCCATATCTGACAGAATTCCTCTTGGATGCAATTCCTAAAATGGATAAGCAAACAACCCAGCCAGGATCAGGCCCCTAGCTCTCTGGCTCACAGGCAAACCTATCTTCTGGATTTTTTTTCCTGCCAACAGTGCACAACTTCTTGTCTTCTTTTTCTTAATCCTCCCATCATCCTTGTGCCCCTGCTTTTCAAGTACCATTTCCTTCAGCCACTCAGCCATCTTACATAGCTTTCCTGGCTTCCAATAACATACAGCATCTCTTGGCTGATATGAGATTTCCCCAGAACCCATTTACTCGCTTGCTTTTCCTTGTTGAAGTACCCTATCTTCTCTGCCCCTCTCCTCAGCCTCTTTCTCAGTTCTCCCTTCCTCATTCTATTAGTTACACTACACCCTTCTATGAGTAACCTTCTGCCCTTAAAACTTCATTACCTTCCAGTATTTGGAACCCACCCCGCCCTACCCACAAAGCCATTAGTCTGTTGGGGTTTGTGTGGTCTTTTAATCCAAGTGAGACTGACAGATTTCTTCCCTTCAGAGAATGCATATCCCAACATTCCTACAGCAGCTGGAAGGCAAGAAGTGCGGCATAACATAGACATTTCAGTCTTTCAAAAGTGCAACTGAAACCAAAACCAAATTTAAAACTTGGCAGCATTTTTGATTTCAAGTTTAGATTTCAAAATTTGAGCTCCAGAGGTGTTTTAAAATAAACTAAATATAAGGCAGCAATAATAATGACCAACTTTTTGGCTTCAACTTTTTACATCGTTCACACACACAGGTTTCACCAGTTCATAACTTGTACAGGTAACCCTCAATTTGTGTGGGGGTTGCTTTTTGGGTCATTGTGCACTTACGTGAAATCCCATGAAATTGCGCACTTATGTGAAATCTCATTCCGCCCTTTTAGTGATGTCTTTTATGAAATGTCCAAGTCGCCTCTGGGTTTTGGTGGGACTTGCAGGTGAAAAATTCAAAGGATTGGGCCTATATAAAACTCAAGGGGACAACTTACAATCAAATAAATACAACCCATATTCTATTTCTTCTAAGCATCAGCAATGTTCCTCATGTATTATCTCAGGGGATTTATGAACCCAGTTCAGAACAAAAATATGCAGACCATCTAAAGGCTTATCTTTTTATCTGTTGCAGAATTCACAGTACAACATAATTGTTTTGTTTTCGGATGACTGCAATGAAAATATTAGGTTCATGCGCTTCGGTTGAACTTTTCAACGTCTGAACATTTTGGTTTGTGTGGGGGCACACAGAGGTTAAAACTGTTCCATTTCCTCTGTAGCTCATATCAATGGCAAAGTCTTTGTATGTCCTGTAATGATCAAACTCCGGAAAAATCTATGGCATTCTTAACTTACATATCCGGTCACTCCTGTCTCCCGTACTGAAATAGCGTTGAGTGAGACAGACTCACTTCCTTCCATTTGTACCCTAATTTAATATAAGATTGTTCTGTGATGGTATCTTTTCCCCTTTCTTGGCAAAATTTTCTCCCCATGACCTAGTAACTATATTCTAGGAACTACAGTATTCATTTGAGACTTCAATTTTATTAGAGTCCCCCCCCCATCTCCTGTAAAACCCCACCAACTTTCCTAAACCCAATAGCAGTACAGTACAGAGTAGGTGGGAAAAACCTGCTAAACTTGGCCAAGCACAGACAAGAAATTCCTACTTATCTCTGAAAATCCTGCACTGTAGCTGAGGGTGGGCTTGATGGTGTTAGGGAAAGCCACAGAGGCCAAATTGGGAATGACTGGGAACAACTGGCAACAACATGTTCCTTAATAAGACCGAACTTACCCCCTACGAGCTAGACTGAAAACGTTGCTTAAGGAAACTGATAAGATTTTATAGTTCAGCTTAATGAATAGCAATTTACTGGTATACTCAGTTAAAGAGAGGGGTGGGGAGATGCGGTATTCTTGCCCAAAGAGCATCACATACTGCTTTTAATCTACTACCCACTGGAACATTGAACTCTATTCCGTGTGAATGACCTGACAGAGAGCCATGAAAAAAGGCCATCACACGGTCAACAGGAAGTGAGCTGGGACAAAAGGTCCAAGTTTAGGAATGCTTTTTTCTGGGGTCTATTTTGATCTAAAGCCTACTCAGATTTTGTTCTTGGGGAACAGCCAACAACAGAAGAAGGGGAGGGGAACATACTCTGGGTAACTGAGCTCCGATATTTTCTGGAAAAGAAAAGGGAAAAGGGAAAAGGGAAAAGGGAAAAGGGAAAAGGGAGAAGAGAGAAGAGAGAAGAGAGAAGAGAGAAGAGAAGAGAAGAGAAGAGAAGAGAAGAGAAGAAAGCCAGTGTTTTGTGAGAAAGCAAGATTAAGAAAGATTGGGGCTTATGAAAAATAATGGATGCCTCTAGGCTTGTTTTCAAAATGTGTTTCTTATTGACTTTTTGGGCTCAATTAAAGAATATGCTCTTTTGACACTGTCCACTATGCATCAAGATACAGCCAATTCAATTCTAGCAGTCAAGGTATGCTCACGTATTTATCAGAGCCTAAATATTAAGGATGCTATTGAAACCACAGACAAACAGAGGACAATTGCTTCCCTCAAATCTCAACCACTGTAAACAAAGGTATGCAAAGCTACTTTAACAAATGAACATGACCGTTCCTCATGAGCTGCCCAACTTTGTTTCCAATTTAATAATAACAACAACAATATTGAAATCTCTCCTTGTTTAGTTTACAGTGGAACTGGACCAAAATTTTAAAACACAGATCTGTCAGTATACTTACTATAGCATGATAGAAGGAAATCAAACAGAACTTATTCACAGGTATTAATCAATTCAAGATTGTGGCTCAGCTGTAGTCTTTTTTTCTTATGGTGGAATGAAGTAGATCGCTAGGGGAAAGTGTATGTTGGCATTATATATGAGTGATAACTTCCAAGAAAGTTGCTAAATCAACACAAAATTAGTACACAGGGGCAAAAAATGACTTTTATGTAAAGTCTCCCTTGCACTACTTCTTTTTCTTTAGATTAGTTCTCTTGTATGCCATGTTGAAAACTTTCAATAAAAATATTTAACAAAAAAGAAGAAAAGAAAATGCACTGCTGTTAGTCTCGTCCTGCTAGTAGATGCTCAAAAGCAATGTATATATTGGTTTAACACGATAGCTATCAATATATAAGACATTGAAAGACCCAATTTCAAAGTTTGCAAAGGACCCTATTTTTATAGTCCATGACAAAAAACAACAGTCAGGACAAATAAAAGCCTAGGCTTACATATAATAAAATAAAGACTGAGACTAACAAAATTTGCTAATCAAAAAATCGCAGCCAATCATACTTTTGATCTCTAATGAACAGTTTGCCTCCTTGATTGAAAATGTTTATTTCTATGCTATTCTGAAATTGGCTTCTTTATCTCAAGCCTCACCTACTGGACCAAAAACAGATAGATGTACCAGTGAGAATGCAAACTAAGACTCCACAGCACAGCACTTCTTCTCAGTGTCTGCCTTCTCAAATGCTGGGAGTTATTCTGGCGAACAATTTGGTGTTTTCCAAAGATTTGACCCAGATGTCAGTGCATTTGTAGTGGGAAAAAGGAACTTACACTGACTGTTGAGTGCTTAATAAAAGTTTTGCATGGTTTCCTGCAGCTGTTTTCCATGTGTCCTGTCAGGATAGCTGAACGCTTCACTATTTAACAAATTAATCCAAGATGCGAAAAATGGTGAAAATGCAAAAATCTGCATGCCAGTTTGATGTGAATTTAGAAGACAGCAGACTAATAGCCTAATCCTATGCATATTTACTTAGAAGTAAGGCCCACTGAGTTCAATAGGTTCAATAGTTCATTTCACCATGAACTACAGTATTGTGAAATCCATTCCCCAAATTAGATTCACAACAAGAGATACACATTTTAGAGAGCATCAATCTGATTGGGTTCATCATGGTCAACAAGACCCCATAAAAATCAAGAACAGCCTACACCAGGTTGTTATATTTATTTCAGCATTGTTTTGTGTACATACACTTCAAATGTTTCCCAATCTAGCATTTCCTTGAACTTATCGTCCTAGAAATAGTTTCCTGAATGATAAATAAGTGGAAAACAAACTTCCTGCTTAGCTATACAGGACATTACTGCAACCTAAAATAGTTTTTGGCAGTAATTGCGTATTCTACAAAATATGTCAATACCGCAGTCTGTATGAACTCTTTACATGGGGTATATATATTAAGTCAAATTTTGCAAAGAAAATCCAAAAATTAAGACAGGTTTTCCTGAAAGTGGGGGGAAGGACATGGGTGTGTTGGGACCTCCCAAGGTTGGGTGGAACCTAGCACATGTGATGATTAGTAAGAATTAGAGAGTATCATTTTTGAATTATGGTGTTGGAGGAGACTCTTGGGAGTCCCATGGACTGCAAGAAGATCAAACCTCTTCATTCTTAAGGAAATCAGCCCTGAGTGCTCACTGGAAGGACAGGTCCTGAAGCTGAGGCTCCAATACTTTGGCCACCTCATGAGAAGAAAAGACTCCCTGGAAAAGACCCTGATGTTGGGAAAGATGGAGGGGACAAGGAGAAGGGGACAACAGGACGAGATGGTTGGACAGTGTTCTCAAAGCTACCAGCATGAGTTTGACCAAACTGCGGGAGGCAGTGGAAGACAGGAGTGCCTGGCGTGCTCTGGTCTATGGGGTCACGAAGAGTCGGACATGACTAAACGACTAAACAACAACAATAGAGTATCATGATGTGACCTGCAGACTGGGGTGTTGCATCCTAGAGAAGTAAAATGCCTCTCTAGTATATTACATTGAATGGTGTAGGGTCAGACATGTCCAACTTCAAGTAATCTGAGATCTACTATCCAGCATTATAAACTGGTCGTGATCTACCACACTATCCCATTGTCATTAGGGGTGGGGGATAAGGTGTTGGTGGTCAGGAAAACCCCCCTTTCTTTCCTTAGCACGGATTTGCAGTTGATTCCATCGCCTTCTTCCATGTATTGCCCAAATGGAGGTGATAGCTGATCAAGTCGCTCTGTATGGAGGTAGAAGGAAAGGCACTCTCCTTTTATCCAGCCTCATCCCAAATATGGAAGATCGGCACCCCCGTGCCCCCACTTTCCTTTGCTCCCCAGGGGGGCCGCTGCACCCTCTCCACACCATACAAGCAACCAGCCAAGGATGGTGAAAGTGGAGGCACAACTCTTCCCCTCCTGCAGCCACCTCGCAAGCCCCATTCAGCCTGCCCGCGCACGCTCTGGAGCTCACGAGACCACGGGAGCGGAGGCGCAGCTTGCTCTCTCCCGCAGCTGAACCCTGGCTCCGAGGGAGGAGCAAAGGCTGCCTGGCGATAGTGCGATTGAAGGAAATCCATCCAGCGATCAACTCGTCGATCGCGATTGACGCGTTGAACATGTCTGCTGTAGGTTATCTTGTGGTTGGAAAAACTGAATTGTTGTCAATACGATTCGGTGTTAAAAAGCGGGTTTTCCTGGGGGAAACAGTGGGGCAACCCCCCCCAAAAAAAAGCACTCAGACATGACACTGTGCAAAAAAAGGTACGTGAGAATGAGCCCAGAGAATAGCTATGGAGTTTGGAAAGCAAACAATTCCACAAGCAGATGCTAAAGAAAGTTGCAATATTCGGTGCAAATGAGAAAGAAACTAAATGGGAAGGCAAGACAGCTCTAGAGAAATGCTACATGGATATTTAATTAGAAAGCTGATTAGGTTAGTTATGTTGGTGTGATCAGTCCAGCGTAAGGAAAAATCAGAAAGACTGAACAAAGGGGGAGGGGCAAATGATAGTCTCCATTATAGAGGGATTCACGATGAAAAAGGAAGGATCAATTATGCTAGTGAGGGCGTAGGATCCACTGCTGAGCTTTGTAACGCATTTGGAGCATACAGGAGGCAGGGAGATAGCAAAAGGAGGACAGTTTGAATATATAAAGCTATGGAACAGCGCATGGTTGATGTAAAATCTGATTGGTCCCAGATGTTGCAAGATTTCATTAAATAAGCACATCTTTCCCATCATCAGTCCTCCAGGTTTTCAGGATTATTGCAATATTAGAAACACGAGAATGATCTATACTGCTTTGGCCACAGCATTCAAAATGGGCTTCTAAAATGTTCTATAATTTCACTGTAACACGGACCATTCGTTGTCTTGGTTTGGGGGAAATAGGGGCAGTTTGGGAGATAGGAATTCACTGGGGACCAATTTAACAACTTGGGACCCGTTTAGCTGCAATATCTCCTTACACCACATGTGCCCACTCAACCACTTCAGTCAGCAGAATTGGCACTACTACAAGTGCCACATAGTACCTGTTCCATACTTGTAAGAACTCGATTATTTAGTGTGGTAGCTCCTACACTTTTGAACTCGCTGCCTATTAAGATCAAGCAAGTGCCTTCAATGTACTCTTTTCAGCAGCTGCTAAAAACATTCTTGTTTAGGCAAGCCAATGCAGAGGCTTAGGAAGTTGAGGCAATTTTAATCTATTTTAGTATTATAACCTTTGTACATTTAAAAATATGGCTGTATTCCCCCCCCCCCTCGGTTTTATTGTTTTATCTTTTTTTTAACTGCTTTTTTTTTAACAATCAAGCGGTGTGTAAATTTTATGAAATAAATAATAATTAAAATAAGACAATACACCGGAACAAAAATTAGGGAGAATCCCATTCATGAAAGCATTTGCATGTTGGGCTAAGCAAATATCAAGGAGAAGATTTAAATTCATTATACCTAAAATAAAAAGACAAAGAAAAGGGTGGAAAGAAGAAGAATTAATTAGAGCGGTGCTTGGGGACCTAAGGTAGCAATAAGGAACTGCACTGAGATTAAATTATAAAATGCAAAGTTTAGAACGGCTATAAAGAAGACGCTCTTGCTAATGAGATTTATTACACCGGGATATGAGTTCCCAGATGAAAAGAAGAAACCACTCCCTGGAGTTATTGCAGAAATAACATACAAATACATACTGTGCTATACTCTAAGGAACAACGGAACACTGGCAGGGAAACTAGGCTAGCTAGAAATGCTAAGGCGGTTATATCGACCAGCCTGACATTTGCTTAAACTCACTAAAACAGCCTCACCTTGTTACCTGCTGAATACAGATAATGGTGAACAACAAAGTGAACCGACAATCCCACTACAACAAACTCATCTCCCCTGTGCTTTCACAACTTCTGAGGATTCCATGCACATTTTGGTCATGGGACTCACTGGTTGTGCGATTGAGTTCTGTGGTTCGATAATTACCAGAAAACTTATCATCCTTGAGGGAGACGAAAAAGAAAACAAAAAAGAGAGAGCAAAACAAATGAACAAATTGCGCTGAGGAATAAAAATGGCTTCCCGAAGGCCTCCCTCCGTGTAAGCCTAGAGCAGGCATGGTCAAACTTGGCCCTCCAGCTGTTTTGGGACTACAACTCCCAGCACCCCTAGCTACCAGGACCAGTGGTCAGGGATTATGGGAGTTGTAGTCCCAAAAACAGCTGGAGGACCAAGTTCGGCCGTGCTAGAGCAATGTTTCCCAAACCTGGGTCTCCAGCAGTTTTTGGACTACAATTCCCATCATTCCTGACCACTGGTCCTGCTAGATGGGGTGATGGGAGTTGTAGTCCAAAAACAGCTGGAGACCCAAGTTTGGGAAACACTGGTCTATAGAAGGAAAACATTATTCTACCACTTGGGTTACAGTCAAATGACTATTATTTGTTCACACCACAAAGAAAGGTCAGAATATTTACTTCTAATAGGTGGCAGGCACTCAGGTAGGGCAGAAGACATAAGGGTTCACTACAGCTGACCAGGAAAACAAGGAGCTGGGAGGATGTGTTCTTGGAAGAAACAGGGGCAGAATAGTCAGTGTGTTTATCTGAGATGGATTGCTTGAAAGCAGATCCTGCACCAAAAGCAGGATTCCTGCACATGGAATGATAATGGGTCATTCCACACCAAATCACCTGATTCTAATACTGACTATGATTTTCTTCAATTATGAGATAACCTCAAATTAATATTTTAAGATTTTTTGGTCCAAAATTGGGCGCAGGAGAATTTTTTGAAAATTTCAATTTTCATGTGATTTAGGCTAATGCAATTTCTGCATCAGTTTAGAAAAAACCTCCTATTTCACTTATTTTTCAACCGATTTTGGCTTATTTTGGTATCAAAATAAAGCTCATTGTGCTCTCTTTCAAAGCAAGGTATAAAAATGGTATTAAGTGCCACAGAAAAGGGTCACCGACCATTCAAAATGATTTTTTGTCATTTTATTCCCGGTAGGTTCAATAAGTCATAGCGCGCAAACCAAAACTAATACGTGTATGATACTTTTGTTGTTGAATGGGCTAACCATTTGGCGTGGAATGACCCTAACACATCAAAGAAATGCTTTCTGAACAAGTCTTCTTCGTAATGCTTCTAGGTTCTGTGGATGATTTCACACAAGCCACGTCAGAGATGAGGCACCTTTTCTCTGGCAAGGACTGCATTCTTCTGGAGGCAAGCTGTTAATAATAATAATAAATTTTATTTATACCCTGCCCTCCCCAGCCAAGACTGGGCTCAGGGCGGCTAACAACCAATAATAAAAACAAGTTGATTAAAATACAATTTAAAAAACAAGATTAAAATACAACATTAAAACATTAGGATGCAGCCTCTTCACAGGAGGAGAAAGGAAAAAGAAGGGGGGGGGGGAATCAAACTGATTCTAAGCCAAAGGCCAGGCAGAACAACTCTGTCTTACAGGCCCTGCGGAAAGAAATCAAATCCTGCAGGGCCCTGGTCTCATGAGACAGAGCATTCCACCAGGCCGGAGCCAGTATTGAGAAGGCCCTGGCTCTGGTTGAGGCTAATCTAACTTCCTTAGGGCCTGGGACCTCTAGGGTGTTGCTATTTATGGACCTTAAGGTCCTCCGTGGGGCATACCCATAGGTATGAGGGTCCTAAGCCATGAAGGGCTTTAAAGTTCAAAACCAGCACCTTAAATCTGACCCTGTACTCCACCGGGAGCCAGTGCAGCTGTTGGGGTATTCATTCCACTACTGGGCAGGGCCAGAGCTGATGGTGGGTGGTTTGCAGCTTTGCAAGACTGCATAGCACTCTCTCTCCCTGTCTCTCTTCCGACCCATCTTTCTGCCCACTGTGTGCCCTCTGCCACTCCATATCTGTGTACCATGTCACACACACCCTTCTCTGTGCACCACAGAGGACCATTTCCATCCCAGGCCATATCCCACCACCGGGAAGTGCCATTGGCCTCTGACGGCCATACCATAAGCTCTTTACAACCTCCAAATTGAATTAACTTTTTTTTTTTTTTTACTATCAATGTATTTTTTTGCTTCCTAACGTCTCAGCAGTTTTAAAATGCCACATGAAGCAGATAAACGGGGTGGGGGGTGGGGGTGTTAATTCTTCGAAATATGAAGTTTCTCCAGTAGGAAAACAAAATTGCTTCATGTGTGGTAGAACAAGCAATTAAAAAATGACAAAGTTCAGTTTGTTTTAAGAGCAAAACCGCCTCCCGTTAATATTTTTAATGCCCTCCACTACTTTATCTTGCATCACGGCTAAACATTACAGTAGTTGTGAGATTCCTGCAGAGATCAGGAGAGGATAAAAAACACCATCTATAATGACTTGCAGGTCAGATACCCGTGTGTGTGTGTGTGTGAGGGGGGGGAAAGACAGGTCGAGAGTCATAGCATTTATCAGGAAATGTGAAACTTTAAACTGGAAGCAATTTGTTCAATGGCTGTTTTGACCATACAGGCTTCCTAATCTCAGTTCCCATAAAGTTTGGCTGAGATCCAGCTGGAGTGGTTAGTTTCAGCTGCGTAGATATCGTTCACAGAGGAAATAAAAGGATTTTAAACCCTGAAATAATTTCCTTTAGTTCTCAGCTCATTCAAGAAACATATCCTCTTGGTCAGTGATATCTCAAAACTTAATTTCAGCAGCCTGGGCTTTAGAAAGAAAGTCTTTGTGGGATTCTAAAAAAATAAAAATGGATAGCATTTTTCTTTTTTGCTAAGGTTCCACCCCCCCCCCGCCCCGAACTGTAGAAAACAAATTATAGGGATGGAGAGCAGTCATAGCTACTTTTATTATGATGGATTATTACCGGAATCCCATTTGCTCTATTGTTGGGCAACAGATATTAAAATCAGGCACACAGAGAATCATAATTAAACAAGCAATAAAGTTTTTTGCAACCTGAAAAGCAAAACGCAATCCCCATTTGCTGTAAGGTATCTCCTGTCCTGTCGCATATATTGTGTGCGTACAATTACACGTACACAATAGTTATGTCTGCAAAATGGCCGACTACAAGTGTTTATCCATGGGGGAAATGGGGATCTTGTGGTCCTTAAGATGCTGCTGGACTCCAGTTCCCATCATTCCTGAACACTGGTGATACGGTTTGCGGATGATGGGAGTTGGAGTCCAAACTGGAGGGCAACCGGTTCCCCACCCTGATGGACACACAAATACAGTAGTATGAGCATGCGTCCAGCTTTGCATAGGACAATATATGATGGAGATTTCCTCTATTTGAAGATCTGTCCTGTCCAAGTTTTGTTTAAAGATTAAAAACAAAACAAAAAAACTATAAAGGAGAGCAGGAGCCTTGACCACAGTTAGCATCTAGACTGTAAACAGTCTCCACCATGGTGAGATGTATTTATATTTAAAATACAGACATTGTATATACATAAATAGAGTAAAAGGTAAAGGTAAAGGTACCCCTGCCCGTACGGGCCAGTCGTGTCCGACTCTAGGGTTGCGTGCTCATCTTGCTTAAGAGGCCGGGAGCCGGCGCCGTCCGAAGACACTTCCGGGTCACGTGGCTAGCGTGACGAAGCTGCAGCTGGCGAGCCAGCACCAGCGCCGCACACGGAAACGCCGTTTACCGTCCCGCTATAAAGCGCTACCTATTTATCTACTTGCACTTAAGGGTGCTTTTGAACTGCTAGGTGGGCAGGAGCTGGGACCGAACGACGGGAGCTCACCCCGTCGCGGGAATTCGAACCGCCGATCTTACGATCAGCAAGTCCTAGGCACTGAGGTTTTACCCACAGCGCCACCTGCGTCGCCACCGTGTAAATAAAGTAGCATGTGCAATTTTTATGTGACTCTTAGTGATGTATTTCTGGTTAATATAGAGTCATTATTTATACAGAAATTAGCACATGCATTTTTCATGCTTTTTGTTCTCTTTCAGTAATGCATTTCCAGGTTTTTTTTTGTGGGGAAGAGGGGAAGTGGGCACGTTAAACACTGGGTCAGTTGTTTATCATTTAAAGATACAACTCGCACTATTAGAAAGGCCAAATCTCCAGGCAGCCACAATTCTCCTTCCCCTTAGCGAGCAGCAAAACATCTTGATGGCGATAGCTAGCACAGGAAAGGATCTGCAGAGGACAAGCCTGGTAAGCCTGATGGCTGTGTTCTATTGAATTTCAGAGAGAGTGAATAATGCTGCACCGTCCTCTGAAGTGCAGCCACGCTTCTGGACGTCCTGCTACCCATCTTCATTTGCTCTATGAGAAACTCTGCTGCAGACTGGTGATTTAGAGCACTGGCTGGGAGCAGCATCAAACCGTGTTAATAAAACCATTACCAACACTCATATGGAGCTTGATTCAGTACTCCAAGCTTCAACAAACATCATATGCACGGCAAAAATAAATAAATTGAATGGTACCACTACTGGACAAGGAAAGTACTAGTCAGACCTAATCAAATACTCGGCAAGAATAAAACCAGGCCTCGAGTTCCATTTCTAAACACTGAAGGTGCACAGAAGCAGCTCGTCAGTATTTGAGTATCTGTCTATTACTCCCAAAATATATAGCTGTGGAAATTTTAAACAATCCAAAGCTGTGCCACCAACTCTAGTTCTGTTTTCAGACTGCTAATATATTCTAAAATCTTAATTTCTCTAGCTGAAGCCATTATAGAAAACCAGAACTTTTATTATACAGATCCAGTAAAAGCAAATTAAAATGGGGAAAACATGCAATTTCTAACATACATGGATGGTATTTATATAAACTAATTAAGAACAGAAACAAGCTGTGTTGTCGTCCCCCCCAAACAGACACCCAGTATGACCAAAGGAAAGCTATTCAATCTAGTTCTAGAAAAGAGCAGCTGATATTTGGTTAGTTAGGTTATCCAGATAATCGGCATGACTACCAGGACTGGCGGGGGAAATAGGGACATGTCAGAATCAAATCAGAAGCTAGGATGGCTTTCGGAATTCGAGGACAATCCCTTTAATATCGGGACACTTTGAAGGTATGCTGGAAATCTAAATTATGCTCTTATGGCTCAGTCATTAACATGTTTGCTTGGAAGTCCAACTAATTCAAATAGATTTAACTTTTTTTATGTGCGCTCCGGCTACAATCCTATGCACACTTACGGAGGTAAACAGAACCCCCCTTGAACAGCGGTGGAGCAAGCCAATTGGGCGCCTGGGGCGGTACGTGTGCCCTGCGCCCAGGGGTGGGACCAGCCACCCATGAGGGCAGGGCCAGCCAGGGCAGGATGCCCCCGGGGGCCTCCGAATCTGCCTGCCTCCTCTCACTCAGCCACCCTACAGCTGAGGGGGAGGCGGTGGGCGGACCATTTGGGACAGTGCGGAGCCTGTGGGCGACCAAGCCAATGCGTCACTCCCAGGAGTGACAAGCGCTGCAAGCCCCCGCGGTGAGTGCTTCCTGGCATTTTGTCATGCCCCTCAGTGGTGACACCCGGGTCGGACCACCCCCACCGCACCCCTCTTCCTCCGCCCCTGCCCTTGAACCCAGTGGAACCTCTGAGCGAACATACTGCATGTTGTAACAGAGAGTGGGAAATTATAATCTCTCTCTTTTGCCAAGAAAGTGGTTTGTTTGTTTTTCAGAGTTACAACCAGTCTGCACATGTAAGGGATGCGGGTGGCGCTGTGGGTTAAACCACAGATCCTAGGACTTGCCGATCAGAAGGTCGGTGGTTCGAATCCCTGTGACGGGGTGAGCTCCCGTTGCTCCTGATCCTGCCAACCTAGCAGTTCAAAAGCACGTCAAAGTGCAAGTAGATAAATAGGTACCACTCCGGCAGGAAGGTAAACGGCGTTTCTATACCCTGCTCTGGTTCGCCAGAAGTGGCTTAGTAATGCTGGTCACATTACCAGCTGTACGCCGGCTCCCTCGGCCAATAAAGCAAGATGAGCACCGCAACCCCAGAGTTGGCCATGACTGGACCTAATGGTCAGGGGTCCCTTTACCTTTACCTTTAAGGGAGTCCAAGCCTAAGCTGCACTGGGCCGAGGCCATTTAGGGCTTTAAAGGTCAGCACCAACACTTTGAATTGTGCTCGGAGGTATGTGGAGTCATGTGGCAGCCAGGTAAATTTCTGTTTGACTCCCATATTTTGTCTCCTTAAACTCTTATCCATTATGACAAACTAATGAACCAGAGACACTTAAGCAACGCATGAAACACTAGGTTTACAAAGCAGCAAACGTGGGTTTTTTGCGGTTGGAACGGAACAGCTCTAGAATCAAAACATGCAACTCATTTTAGTGTATGTAAATTCAAACCAAATGTTACATGGAATGTCTCTCCTCTTTGCATTCCATTCCCTTCTCTTCCATTACAGGAACGCCAAACTGAAGAACAGAATGTTAGGAGGACAGGGGGAAATATACTATCTAAGCAGGAACAGATACGACATTCCTGTTTTTACTTAGTCCTGTGGTCACATGTGCTTACAGTCGCTTCTTTCTTATATGCAGCTGAAAGCCTGAGTTCTCAAGCCCTAATTAGAAAATCTCATGTTGGTATGAGGTTTACTACCAGAAAAATGACTGATGACAGTCCCCGCTATATGCACGCTTACCAATATTTCAAAATCCATAGAAGAACTTTCTCCCCTGCTTGCATGCAGCAATCCCATAACTAAGAAATCATCAGCTGATTGCCTCCTTTACTGCACACAGGCCTTAAGAGCGTAGTATGGCTTTAAATATATATATTTTTCTTACCCTCTCCCATTGTCCCCCTCCATCTTGTGACGTCTTCTCTCTGAACTATTAAAAATATGATCTAGATTTTATTTTTATAGGGGGCAGGAAGTCAGATATTTCCATCATTTCCTAAATTCATATCACATTCAGAAGTGTAAAATAAAAAGCCACAATTGTGAACAGCAGAACTGTGTCTTTTGCAGCTGATGAGCTGAGAACATTGCATTGCAATGCAATGGTAAAAGACTTACTTTAGTTTTTGTCTCAAACATCCCAGTCCTATGCATAATGATTCATGGGTCCTACTGAGTGCAATGCGACTTACTACCAGATAAGGGAGCACAGAATTATAGCTTAACAATTACATCCTTGAAATGGGCCACTTGCAAAGTGTTTTTCTTTTTAACTGACTCATTCTTTTGTCCATTTCTCCCAAGATGGAACTCAAGGTGGCTTGCAACATTTTAAAACACTGTTGTAAAATACAGAGTAATAAAAACAGACAAATTAAAATAAACCAGAACACACTTGGAACCAGTATTAAAATACAGTTTGCCCTGACATCAGCCCAGCAGTCAGCATCACAGGCCCCTTAGTTTCAAAGGCCTGTCTAAATAGGAAGCTCTTAGCCTGTCGGAAGAATTCCACAATATGGGAATAGGCACAGAAAGGTTTTCTGGTTTCACCACCAATCATGCCTCTGATGTAGATGGGACCAAGAGAAGGAGCTCACCCGAGGATCTTAGCACCCAGGCAACTTCATAAAGGGAGACCTGATCTTTCAGGTAGCCTGGGCCCAATCCAACTTGAAATAAACCTTTGCAGAGCTTAATTTGAAAAACTGAGCTCTAGCAATTGGGGTGGGAGGGGGGTCACCCCTTAATTTGCTTCCTTCACTGGCAGCACAAACCTTGGTAGCATTGCATAAACTGGGGAAAATTCAAGCAAGGTATATCATGTATTTTCTCAGGGCAGAGTGGAATCCACCTACCATCTCTTAAATTTTGGATGGTTAAGAGTGTCTGTTATCAGCTTACTTTGGTACAGCAGCTGCATTCCTACGTAGGAAGAGGAGATCTTGCCTTGGTCATGCATACATGTGTTTAAGCTTTGAGGTTGAGTTGAGTTTCGCTTTTGTTGGATTACTATTGCTTGCAATGGGTTATTTTGTATTTGGAGTGTTTTCTTATTTATTGCAAGCCGCCAAGAGATTGATAGGCTGTAGGGTGGCACACACAAATGTTGAACCTAAATAAATGCATGCACTCGTTCCAACCATCCTAGAAAACTGCAATAACCCTATAACTGTGCTCCTTCTTCTTCCCCTATTTTTATTTTTAAGTAAAGAAGAAACCTCGCTTGTTTTGTTAAAGTGTCCGTACTTGCATTTTGCGCTTGCTGGAGAGGCACTGTGCTTTCAGTGCTCTTGAAACTGGAAGAACAATCCAACAGCAACACGATATCCCATTCTTCAACCACCCTTAGATAAAACCTTGCCCTACTGAGGTCAATAGTGAAATTCACAATTATTTCAGCTGATGGTAGCATTCCATCACTGGTGCTTTGCTCATTATTTGATTGTTTACTTGCTATCTTCTTCCCGTGAATGAAGACAGATGGACACTGTCTTCCAAACAATAACTCAAGATACTGCTGTGTTATGGTTTGGGGTGCATTTTCTTTTTAAACTGCCATTAGTGGCAAAACTATTAGCAAAGCTTCTGTTTCAGGTAGGTCTCACTGTTGCAGCAGAATTATGTTTTCAGATAAGGCTGATAACTACAAAGCTTCTGTTGGAGGGAAGGATAAAAATGAAGGTTTGCCTTGGGAGGCAATGTTCTTTCTCTAGCTGTTTCCCCACTCAAAATTCAGAACAGATTAAACACATTCTAGATTCTCTTTCATTTTAGTCTGCTAGTTCACTTTACAATGCAGTATTTGGATGACTTGTTTCCACCCACTGGTCCCCTAACCACAAATGGGACCCTGAGCCACAGCTGTTCTGCCTCACTTCTGTTATCCTCTTACACACCTTCTGGCATATATGAATGGCATCTAAAAGTGACCATGTCATCTTGAAACACAAACTAAGATTATGCTGGTGTGGCCAGGATGTCTATTAATGCTTTGTTTTTAGTTAATTACCCACTGAGAAAAAAAACAAAACATTTCCCTTTATCATTAAGACAAAAATAGCACCACAATCATAACCGAAAGTCGGAAAACAGTGGGAAGCAAAAAGATTATTACTTCTCTGCCTGTTGGCATAGCAAAAAGTGTAGACTTAATTTCATTGATGAGCATTCTGGAGCGTCTATTGTGAGTAACACAAGCTGTTATAGTGGATAGTTGCAAGGGCTTTCAAACTTTATTGATCTGGGGCTGAAAAGGCAAAAGAAGCTATCAAGCAGCCAACACAACAACAATGCATGAATTGCTTCCCGGTCACAAATTGTGGGGGTCTGTTATATTTTGGGCATATTCAAATTCAGGTGGACTTCTAAACTTAGCATGCAACAGAGTGGGGGGAAAACCAAGAGTTAACTAAAGCAGTCACTGTTAAAATGTCAGCTCTTGTGTGAAGTACCTGCAATTTCCTATGAGTAACAAATTTAACACAGCAAAGATTAGTTCGGCTGGAAAATGTGTTGTTGGTTGTTTTTTTTAAAGGGCTGTCAATTAAACCTGATTAACATCTGAATTTGTTTTCCCCAACCATGTATATAATATTGTGGGGAAGTGACTATCATATCAGGAGCACTCTCTAACCTACCTCATGCACTAGACTAGAACATTTTGAGGTTTTTATAGGTCTGAAAAGGCTGCTAAACCCAGAAGTGCATTTATTAAGAAGAAGAACACAGTACAGGAAATAGGCTCCAAAAAGTTATGTTTCAGGGAGGGGGAAAAAAGTGAAGAGCCTGGGGAACTAATTAGGATGAAGCTGCCTCTCCCCAAGATTTGACCTTAAACCCTGGGAGAAAACTATACACGACTTATGACAGAATACAATTTAAATGAAATCAAGGATCTCATTTGCCGCCAGTTATTCTTGCACCATATGTGAAGCAACATTTGACCATTATTTTAAAAGGGGGCATATATATATATATATATATATATATATATATATATATATCTGCCAATTTTCAGTGATGCTCCTGTAACTGTAAGGGTGGTCTTGGTGACATGTATAAATGTACACAATGTGAAGACACCGAATTAATTAACCCAACAAAAAATTCAAGTGTCCCATTTGCCAAGTCTCCAGTTTGGTGCCAAGACCCAATTGGCATGTAGGACAACTTCAGGCAACCACGAAAGATGTCAAAAGTACAAGCACAAAGGAAAACAATCTACCTGCTTATTGCCGCTCCTGTATTTGCTCTCTAACTCTAACCCTCCTAAAAAAGAGTGTATCTGAAGAATCCAACCCTCTAATAAAGCTGCAACAGTGTTGGAGACAAGCTGACCAGACTTTGCCTTTAAAGATTCGTTCAGTGGGCCAAGTTCCAAAGGCTGATGAAGTTGATGGGACGCAGCTGCCAGCTCCAAAGCTCACACTGGCACTGGTGTAAATACCCAAAGGGGCACAGTTAATTTGCACAACTGGAGGCACTTGGTTCTGACAGCAACGTGCACACAATTGGACCCTGCTGGGAGTGTGAGACTCCTTATGGCTTCACTCACAAGGGTCGTAGGAACATGCAATCCCACTCACCACGACAACGTGATGATCCAGTGAGTGATCTCTCAAGGCAAATCTTTTTTAAAAGTGTAGTATAAAGACTGACAACTGGGAAACACTGGCATGCGAGCGCTCCAATTGGAGAACAGCCTTTACCAAAGGTGTCATGGGTTTTGAAGATGCTCAAACTCAGGACGCAAGGGAGAAACGTGCTAAGAGGAAGGCACACTTCGGAAACCCTCACTGTGATCAACTCCTGTCCAGAAACCTATGTCCCCACTGTGGAAGGAGGTGTGGATCCAGAATTTGCCTCCACAGTCACTCACTGTTGAAACCATGTTTATGGAAGACAATTTACTCGGCTACGAGTGATCACCAAAGAAAGAAGACAATTTGAGAGAACTCCTGGTCAAAGTTGCCAAACAACACATGTTTTTGGTATTCTTGTCCTATAGTGGGTTAACCCTAAATCAAGGTGGCCCCATACAAGTGCAGAAATGAACACAAAGTTCTGAAATTGGTGGTGCTGCGGACATGATCCGATATACTGTGCTATTTTATACCTAGAAGCATCTTCTCGTGCTGTAAGCACATAATCTGTTTTATCAAAAGACCTTCAAGAGAACTGTAAGGTCACCTGCCAATCCAAACAGTTTTCTGCTAAATCTGATATTTTACCTTGCCAAGCCCTCTTCAAATCAGGAAAAGTGCCTTTAAGTACCTATTGCCCTGGGAAGCAAGTCAATACTATTATCTCAGGATTACATTTAAAATGTTATAATTGTTTAAGGCACAGCAGGGAAAAATAAACTTACTGGAATTTATCTGCAGTGATAGTTGAAACAAAAACTGAAGGAGATAAGTGTCAGAGACCACTGACAAATTCTAGCACATATTAAATGCCTACCGTTCTACAGAGATAGGTCCTATAGTCAAGCTAGGCTACCAAACAGTATAGAGTAATTGCTAATTGTCGCCAGCCAGTTAATGAAATCTCCTACTAACTTCCAAGACTTGCTTCCTTACCAAATTTGGAAGAACTTAAGTCTCTCTCTCTCTCTCTTTCTCTCTCTCTCTCTCTCTCTCTCTCACACACACACACACACACACGCACCCTGTGCTCCAGAGTCTGGATTAGTATGGATTCTTGGGTGCCAATCCTGAACATGATGGCAGTACAATGGGGAGAAAGCCTACCTGTGTAGGCTTTTTTATAGATGAGCCATCTATTTCCACACTTTCAGCATAATATATATATCTGTTTTTAAGGGAGTTCCTAGGTTATTTTTTTATGTCACCAGTAACAATACAAAAAAATTTAAAGGTAATAGGCAAAAGAAAATAATTAGGTGGACAGGATTACCATCATATCCACTAGACATTTTGGCGGCTGAACAGTACAACTTTTTTTTTTTAAGCTTCAAAATCCAAAGTTTTCCAAATCATTTACTTTCTACGAGGTCCTTTCTACTCCAAAGGGAGCTCTGATCCCCTGCCCAATGTGGTGAGCCTAGAGTCATTAAATAGGTATGAACCCATTTGGTTCAAATTTTCCCACTGAAAAAAGGTCAGTTGGGAGAAACATAAATAAAGTAGCACGTTTATTTCAATTTTTTGCTATACCCAATGAATAAAATTTATTAGTGAAAGAGGTTTCGGCACAACTTAGCCACTTTCTCCACCACTTTTATTATTTCACATGGACCTGTTCCATATTGCTATACTCATCCAAGTCCCTCAACATTAAGAACAGGAAAACACTATGGCGGTTCTTCATATGTTGACATATAATCATCACCCACCTTGAAAGGTAAGGCCCTAATTTAAGAATGGTGACGTTACTGAAGTTCCATGACGCAAAGTCTATGAAAAAAACCCAGGTTACCTGGGAATATTTCAGCATGAGGCTCATAATTAGTGGCAGCTAAAGACCATCTTAGACAGCATCTTAAAAAGCAGAGACATCACCTTGCCAACAAAGGTCCATATAGTAAAAGCTATGGTTTTCCCACTAGTGATGTATGGAAGTGAGAGCTGGACCAGAAAGAAGGCTGATCACCGAAGAATTGATGCTTTTGAATTATGGTGTTGGAGGAGACTCTTGAGAGTCCCACGGACTGCAAGAAGATCAAACCTCTCCATTCTTAAGGAAATCAGCCCTGAGTGCTCACTGGAACGACAGATCGTAAAGCTGAGGCTCCAATACTTTGGCCACCTCATGAGAAGAGAAGATTCCCTGGAAAAGACCCTGATGTTGGGAAAGATGGAGGGCACAAGGGGAAGGGGACGACAGAGGACGAGGTGGTTGGACAGTGTTCTCGAAGCTACCAACATGAGTTTGACCAAACTGCGGGAGGCAGTGGAAGACAGGAGTGCCTGGCGTGCTCTGGTCCATGGGGTCATGAAGAGTCGGACATGACTAAACGACTAAACAACAACAAAAAGACCATCAAACCCTGGTGCATTTTTAGTCCCTTTTCAGTCTGAGTGACCACAGAGTTTGCTCTGGAGCTGGGAAGAAGAGGCTCCCCAATCTAAAAATGGGCTGGTGTTTCTGCTGATCTCCTCCACTGGTCTGGCCCCAGTGGGCTCAAAGTATGAGGTATTACTAACAACAACAACAACAACAACAACAACAACAACAACAACAAATCCTTCCAGTAGCACCTTACGGGAAGTATTACTGTCCCTTTTGCCACATTCTTCTGACACCTTGAGGCCACATGGACTTGTGCAGAACTTGGGGATTCATCATTGCATTGCATTCAACAACATGGCCTTGTTCTGATAGAAGCCTTGAGCTCACATGAACGGTAACTTGGACAAAACATAACACTGGGGACCTCCTGCACCCCTACCCCATGTTATCATGGAACCACAGAATTAGAAATACAGTGGTACCTCTGGTTATGAACTTAACTCGTTCCAGAGGTCCGTTCTTAACCTGAAACTGTTCTTAACCTGAAGCACCACTTTAGCTAATGGGGCCTCTCGCTGCCACCGCACAATTTCTGTTCTCATCCTGAAGCAAAGTTCTTAACCCGAGGTACTATTTCTGGGCTAGCGGAGTCTGTAACCTGAAGCGTATGTAATCCAAGGTACCACTGTATGTTACTTATGATTAGTAAAACTAAGAGACCAGGCCGTTTGGGGGATAAAACAAGGAGGAGCAGAACCATGGGCACCACCTGGAACTTATTGAAGGAAAGGTGGAATGTGAATGTAAAAACAAGTAAATAAATATCAATCTGAAGTTTTGTGCATGTGAAGGGAAATGGTACCTGACAGCAGCTAAATTATTAGGAATGGGAGATAACTGGCTTCTTAAAAGAACTGCTGTTTCTGGGAAACTTTCTGGAATCCATGCAAGGCCCATCTGTTCACACTGTGAACAGGGGAAGAGCATGCTGAGTCTGTTTTATGTGCTATTCTGAAATGTGTTTTGGGGGGCTATATGCTCTTTTTAGTAATATTAGCTTTTTAAAAAAGTTAATTTATTCTGTTTTGCTCTTTTATTTATTTGTACTCACAGCTCGCACCTCTCACCTAACACCCAGGGCAGGTAACAAATATCACAATCAAAATAAGTACAATATACACTAAAACCATAAAATCAAATCAAAACAACAGCAACAACAGCAACAACAACAGAACAAGAAAACTCCAAACCAGAATTGCAGTGCATAGCCATGCAGAGAATCTGGGTAAAGAGGCATATCTTGACTAACTGTCAAACAGAATAAAGTGATGGTTGAAAAATCCACTACAGAAGGGAGGTCTTTCCACAAGCTGGGAGCTACCACAAAGAAGGCCCTGTCCACTGCCCCTCAAACCACAGGCAGTGGTGGCGGCGGTGGCGGTGGCGGCAGCAGCAGCAGCAGCAGCAGCAGGGCCTCCCCTGCAAATCTTAATTATCTGGACACGTGGACATGGGAAGAGGAACTGCTTCAGATATTTGAGGACCCCGGTCATTTAGGGCTTTAAAATGTCAATATTAATACCTTGAATTGAACTTGGTAATGAATTGGCAGTGATGCTGATGGTGGCTATCTCTGGCTAGACACACACACACACACACACACACACACACACACACACGAGAGAGACACTAGTCTTGAAAGATTTGCACTGGGCACCAATTCACAACCAATTAGATGAGATAGGCCTTCAGTCTGAGATTCAATACACACACGCCTTTGGTTTGGAGCTCGAGAAAGAAAGCTACATGTGTATGAGAGGGAATAAAGAAATTATCTTTTTCATCTTCCCAGTAAGAACCCCCTCCCTCCCCACACATGTAATTAATTAAGGAAAACCAAGGTATGGAGTGGCATATTATTCATGAACCCAACATCCAGTCTGGGCCCTGAGCACACATCCCTCGGTCCGCCTTGGGTTGTTTTCCTCCTCTTAGGGTTGTTTTTCCATTATTTCTAAAAGATGTTTTGTACTTCTGCAAACCTCGAGGTTGTCTTGTGTGTAGGTGGCGCCTCTTTGGCTACAAAAGGAAGGCAAGCACCAGGTGCCTATCAGAATGGTGGTGCTTAGGACCCTATATTATTCTCCCATGTCACGTCCATTTCAGTTCCTAAGCAGATGTACAGGGCTAGTCAGAGTTCTTGATTAAACCAGGAAATCAAACTGGCATAAAGAGCCCACAAGGCCAGATGCAGAGGGCAGTAATTCATGCTCTGAGAAATGGGCTTGTATACTTTGGCAGATGAACATTGCCATGAAGTATGGAAACAGTGTACTGAAACTTCCACTACTCAATCCCTCTGAATGCTTAGCTATATCAGAAAGGTTTGGGGATGTGGAGGATTATATGAGAATTTCCACCCAATTTCCTTCCCAACAGGTGGGCGGGGTTTGCGACACTGAGCGGGCTTACCTGCTCAGGTGCCTCCCACCTGCTTTAGGGTGGCCTCATCCCCCCCCCCGGCCTGGGAGGACGGCTGGGGGTGGGTCGAGGGCCAAGGGAAAAGAGGCTGACCCCTTTCGCCAAACCTCACCCTGTTTCCTCCTCTTCCAGGTTCAGGATGCGTTCCTGTGAGCAGCCAGGTTGAGGTAAGTAATTTTGGTTTCTTTTGTTGGCTGGGCGCTTCGCCATGCCCAAGAGGGCGGCGTGTGCCCCAGCTACAGGCTGTTCACCAGCATTTTTGTTGTTTTCAGCAGCGGTGGCACTTGGGAGGGAGCGCAAGGCCCCTCCATTGCCGCCGTTCACCGTGGAGCACTTTGCCGGGCCCGAGAAGGCAGCGTGCGCCCCGGCTTAAGGCCGCATGGTGGCCTTTTGTTTTTGGTGATGGCGGCTATTAAAGGGTTGATTGCAGGAGTCCCTGGCCCTAGAGCAGCGGCATGTAGGTCAAACTCCTGGCCAAGGTAAAGTGGGAGGGCAAGCTGTGTAATTTCGTGCTTTACAGTCCCCTCCTACTGCACCTCATTGCCCTGCACATCCTCAATTCCAGTCGGGCTGAGAGGGTTACATGTCAAGGTCTATGCCAAGTTTCCCACATTCTGAAGTTGAATAAAGTTGTGGCCAACTTGAACCCATACAGTGGTACCTTGGGTTAAGTACTTAATTCGTTCTGGAGGTCCGTTCTTAACCTGAAACTGTTCTTAACCTGAAGCACCACTGCTGTTGCTGCACCACCGGAGCACGATTTCTGTTCTCATTCTGAAGCAAAGTTCTTAACCCGAGGTAATATTTCTGGGTTAGCGGAGTGTGTAACCTGAAGCATATGCAACTCGAGGTACCACTGTACCTCTCGTCTCATTCTTTTTTTGAGGGGGGGTAAGCTCCACGGACAGGGTTCAGCGCGTGTGCTTGCCAACCTTGCAGCCCCACTATGCATTTAAGATACATGTTTGTTGTGGTTAAATTCTTCAGTTCGCCTTCCCTGACCATTCAAATTAGCAAAGAAAAGAAATATGCAAATCATAAACTGGGGAGGCAACAACAAAAAACTACTTCCCAACTTTACATCTTACTGAGCATCTTTTAATGTTTGCATCTGATTGTATCATGTATCTGTTTTTCATTCTTCCCCATATGCAGTTCCGTTCCTTGCTTTATTCAATGATTTTGGGCCATTCTACGGTGACAGCTCTTGTTTTGTTTTATGCAGTCCTATTAGAGAACGCTCGCTTGCTGTTGTTATGCGTCAATTAGTATGCACGCCACCCAAGGAAGAACAGTCTCAAACGAGAGGCTTCATCAAGAGGCGTCCCCAGTGAACCCTTTCGCAGCAAGTGAAGATATTTCCTGAGGTCTGATGGCTCAATTCACAATTGTGTGTGTGTGTGTGTTTTGAAATAAAGACTGTGGCAATTATCTATGCAACCCTGTGCATGTTTACTTGAAAGTAAGTCCCACTGTGTTCGAAGGGGCAAACTTCCAGGTACATAGGCAGAGGATTGCAGCCAGTAAATCTGGTTTCGTTGCTATACAGTTTACAGACAATGAACTTTACATCTACACCAAATGTTTAAGCCATCAAGTCTGCTTAACAAGAGGCTAGAATCATGCCACTATACAGACAGCACACTCTGCTGTGAACTCTGGGTTTAATATTAAACAGCAAAGCAAATGCTAATGGGTCTACTTTGCTTCTGCCTAGCTGCTGTTACCATCACCTCCTTCTCTTCCAAGCTGGGAAACCAAACACCCAACTGCCTCCTTACAACTAGGAGGCAAAGGTGGTAGCATTAACATCCAGGTAGATGGGCAAATCCTTCTCTAAAGGCACTTGTTTATAGCAGTGTTTCCCAACCTTTTTTGGGCAAAGGCACACTTGTTTCATGAAAAAAATCTCAAGGCACACCACCATGCCAGATGGGGAAAGGTCACTTTTTACTTATGTAAAAAAAAAAAAAAAAATAGTAACAGCATAGAAGGTAATGGTTAGGCTAGCATCCCTCTTCCAAATATGCTAGGTTTTTATTTGCAGGGACTGTTCTACATGGGAAAGCATTCAGCACTGTCATTCTCCCATCTGCCATCTGAATTGGTACTATTCTGGGTCAACTTACTCTGCTGCATGTGTAGATGAAAATGGCACCAAGTGTGGGGGAGGGGGCAGAACAGGTTTCAGATACAGGATATTAAGCATACACGTACTTCAGATTGAACTGGTCGCTTGCTTTGCAAGTTTTCATTTCCCAAATGACTGCCTTGGCAAGCGCAATACCTACCAGGCTCAACGCCGGTCTCGCGCTGCCGCTTCCCGCGCTCTCAAGGACCCGGGAGGAGGAAGGCGTGAAGGGAATCCCGAAGGCGCGAAAACCTCACGCATGCGCAGGCCTTCCGCCTGCGACAGCCCAGTAGGCCGGCCGAAGCGAGCGGCGATGGGATGTGGGAGGGAGCTCGCTCGCCGCCCCGCGTGTGCCTATGTGGGGCACGTTACAGCCCCGTGACGTCAGCGCCACGCAGGCAGCCAGGCAGGCAGACGGCGAGAGCCCTGCGCTGGGCGGCCTCTCCTCGCCGCCGCCGCCCCGCCTCTCGTCGCCCGACTCGCCCGCCTCCCTCCCACGGCACACCAGGCAACGTCTCGCGGCACACTAGTGTGCCGCGGAACACCGGTTGGGAAACACTGGTTTATAGTGTTATGAGGTGTGGGGGGGGGGGGACATGTAGGCTGTATGCTTGAGCCCCCTTCTGATTCCTGGATCCAGATGGGATTTAATTCCTGGAATAACCAGGCTAACTTCCTGGTGAGGTAATGGCCCTCTAAGTATGGGCCATTAAGGTAACAAAGGAAGTGGCTCTGTGCCAGTTAACAAAAGGGAAGGGGGCCCTTCCTCAACTTTCTGGTAGTTAAAATAAATTTAAAAATAATAATAAATTGTCCAGTAGCGCTTTAGAGACCAACTAATTTTGTTCTGGGTATAAGCTTTCGTGTGCATGCACACGTCTTCAGATACACTGAAACAGAAGTCACCAGACCCTTATACATAGTGGGAAGGTGGGGTGGGGTTTTTCTCTGAAGGGTAGTAGGAAATGGGTGATTGACTCAATGGTTATGGTAAACCTGTACGCAGGTAATGAGACATATGCTAAAGCTATTTTTGGTCATCTGCATACTATCCCTTGCTTTTTCCTGTAGGACTAATTGCAGTTGTTGTTGTTGCTGCTGTTGTTGTTCAGTGGTGTCCAACTCTTTGTGATCCCATGGACCAGAGCGCGACACACACTCCTGTCTTCCACTGCCTCCCGCAGCTTGGTCAAACTCATGTTCGTAGCCTTGAGAACACTGTCCAACCATCTCATCCTCTGTCGTCCCCTTCTCCTTGTGCCCTCCATCTTTCCCAACATCAGGGTCTTTTCCAGGGAGTCTTCTCTTCTCATGAGGTGGCCAAAGTATTGGAGCTTCAGCTTCAGGATCTGTCCTTCCAGTGAGCACTCAGGGCTGATTTCCTTCAGAATACAGATAGGTAGCCGTGTTGGTCTGCCATAGTCAAAATAAAAAAAATTCCTTCCAGTAGCACCTTAAAGACCAACTAAGTTAGTTCTTGGTATGAGCTTTCGTGTGCATGCACACTTCTTCAGATTCTTCTTTATCTGAAGAAGTGTGCATGCACACGAAAGCTCATACCAAGAACTAACTTAGTTGGTCTTTAAGGTGCTACTGGAAGGATTTTTTTTTATTTTTCCTTCAGAATAGACAGGTTTGATCCATCCATCACAGTCGTTAACAGTCGTCAGCAGGTTTACCATACCCATTGAGTCAATCACCCATCTCCTACTACCCTTCAGAGAAAACCCCCACCCCACCCTCCCACTATATATAAGGGTCTGGTGACTTCTGTTTCAGTGTATCTGAAGAAGTGTGCATTCACACGAAAGCTTATACCCAGAACAAACTTAGTTGGTCTCTAAGGTGCTACTGATTTTTTAAATTTATTATTTATTTATGCCGACTGCGTCAGACCAACACGGCTACCTCCCTGAATCTAGAATTTCTGGTAGTTAGAAGGGCAAAGGACAGAGCTGAGAACTATGTTAGCTAGAAGCTGGCAGCTAGCAACTGGCCGGCTGCAGGCTGAGCAACTGGGAGACAGAACCACTGGGGAGTTTTAAATCCTCACTCAGTCATGAAGTCAATAGGGCCAGTCATCTCTCTGCCTAGACACCACAGAGTTACTGTGACAATAAAAATGGAGGGATCACATGTATGGCTTTGAGTCCCTTAGAGGGAAAGTGGGGTATAAATTTAATAAATCAAATGCATTTATTTATTTAACCGTTAATTAATTTAGCCTATTCCTAGCGCACTTTTCAATCTTAGAAAAGACTCTCAGGGTAGCTTCTACATTAAAACAAAACACAAAAATGTTTTTGGGGAGTGGAAGGGGAGCCATTTTCAAAGTTACCGAAATGAAACAGATGTGCAGAGCGAATCTTTCCTGTGTGTCTATTCAGAAATTATTCCAGTGGAGCACAGAACTTCAAAACAGAAAGCAGCCCGAAGCCAGATACAAATAACAGGAATAATAAAAACCGGATCTCGTAATAGCAGCAAAAGCAAACATCGCAATCCCACTGAAAGCACAGGAAGCAGGACACCTTTCACCTGGCGCTTAAAACTTTGCAAGGTTGGTGCCAGGTGAACAGCACCAGGCGGAGGCTTCCATGCGTGCATAAAAAGAGCCTGCCAGATCGGGCCAATGGAGAATTGAGTCCAGCATCTTGTTCTTGCAATGGCCTGCGGGAAACCTTCAGACAGGACCTGAGGTGGGGTTTCAACACATCAAAACCCTGAATCCCACCACCTTCCTCACTTCCAAAGGTAGGGCAATCAGTGGTATTGTAAATTTTGAAGCGCAAGAGCTCATCTCGACAGCCTTCATAGACATGCCCACCACGAGAATCCAGGCACTGACCCACTTATACATTGACCCACAACACACAGGAGCAGGGATGCAGCAAAGAGCAAGGCTGTAATCCTATGCACAATTTTTCTGGGAACAAACTACTGAACTCAGTGCTGGCTGCTTAGGTTCAACTTGTGAAACACACCGAGTTTCAACAAATATATTCCCTCCGCCGAAATGCAAATCTTTAGCTTCTCCTTAGAAATGCAAATCACGGCGCAAGGAAGTGTTACTACCATTTGAACTACGTGTGTGAAATGGGAACGCCATCAAAGAAAAGAGGTTTCCAGCCTCCCCTTATTTCCCCTCATTCTTGGGGACTCCGCACTGCAATAATCTCATGCAAACAAGCTACAAAGCCCTGTTTAGGGAAGTTTTTAATGTTTGATGTTTTATCGTTTTTCTAATATTCTGTTGGGAGCTGCCCAGAGTGGCTGGGGAAACCCAGGAAGATGGGCGGGTTTAATTAATATATTATTATTATTATTATTATTATTATTATTATTATTATTATTATTATTACTACTACTACTACTACTACTACTACTACTACTTGTCAGAGGAAGAAGAGTCTACATTACAGAGGGTTGAATTCTACGATTCTATTAATATCTCTGGTGTTCTGAAAAAAGACCAGTAATTTTGCACACACACACAGTCTTTTCCCTTCACTGTACCAATGGGAAGCACCTCTGAGGAAGATCTGTACAATTTGGCAGGGGAACAGGGGAACTTTTAAATATCCTCACGCTGTCAATGTTACAAGAAAGTAGAGTGAGTTCTCCCTGGAGTGTGGTTCTGCAACAGCTCCAGACAGACTGTAATAACCTTGAGAAAACCCTCATTTAACCCCCCTAGGTGAGTTGGCAATTGGATATTCGCACATGTGCTCTAGCTACTTGCTCTCCATTGAACAAATTATCAGATATGTATATGTTGGGGTCTTTTTTTGGGGGGGGGGGACTTCTATTCTAAAGTGTTATATGAATATAGTCATGGAAGTAGGACTCCTCTCACATCCTCACTAGAGAATTACATCATGATAACTGAAGTAATTTGGAAAGATTTCCAGGGGGGAAAGGATGTGTGTAGGTAGTATAATGAGATCAAAAAGCGAAGATAAGACAGTGAAGCTAATGTGAAATGCTACTCTGATCAGAAATTACAAGGCTATCAAAAACCCAAGGTTCTCAAAAGCTTTTGACTACGCACAGTAACCTTTACGTCATTTTCACCCACTGCTCAGTCCAACGCCAGTAAGGCTGCCTTTAAGATGCCGAAGATGCAGGTGATTCTGTTTCAAGAATATGTCACAACTGATTTAGCATGCAGACCCGTGCCTCCAAATTGTGGGTCCAACTCAATTTAGTCTAACAAGGAGATGATGCAATTTAAATGACCAAAAGGATAGTGCAGACTTTTGTTCACTCATCATACTTACCCCTGCCCTCTCAGATGCTGTTGGACTACAACTCCCATCATCCCTGAACGCTGGCAGTGCAGGCTGATGAGAATTTGGACCCGCAGCATAGGGGACACCATGTTTGCTGTAGCTCATCCTGCAGAGTCCTCTTTACCTAACCAGGCGCCCATATTAAAAGTCCAAGCAAGAATGACATAGCTGAAGCGAGAAAGACTCCACTGGACACACATTTTTCATTTGTGTGCTACCTTCCATTTTAGATATACAGTGGTACCTCTGGATACGAACTTAATTCGTGCCAGAGGTCCATTCTTAACCTGAAACCGTTCTTAACCTGAGGTACCACTTTAGCTAATGGGGCCTCTTGTTGTCGCCGCGCGATTTCTGTTCTCATCCTGAGGTAAAGTTCTTAACCTGAGGTACTATTTCTGGGTTAGTGGAGTCTGTAACCCGAATTGTTTGTAACCCGAGGTGTTTGTAACCCGAGGTACCACTGTAATTGAAATGCAGGCCTGCATTTAAAGATTCAAGACTTCCCTGACACCCCATGTACTTTGGCCTGAAATCCATTGTTGGCTCAGCCTCTGTCCCCTCAGCTTGATTTATGAGGGACCCACCTCAACAAATTAATTCTCACTTTGGATCTGAACCACAACTCGTGTGAACTTCGCTCTGTTCCAAGCAGAGACCTATCGTGTTCCCAAACATGGCAGAAACCCTCCCTGCTACCTGCTTTTTTTCCAAACTCAGAACTCGCCAAAGGATGATGAGATGGCTTCTCAACAACCTCCGTGTGGCCTGTATTGTCACACAAAAGGATTCGACACACAATTAAACAGAGAGGCATCGGAAACGCAGTCCCCATGTTGCTTGATTTAACTTCTGGAAATGATATTGTCCCCACTTCCTTATTTCAGTGAGCAATGTCAAGAAGCAGTAGGAGACCTTGTGGAGATGTAGGTGGAGCCTTGCTGCTCTCCCAGCTTCTGAACACAGCATGTGATGGGCAATTGCCAGAAGGAGAAAGGGGCACAGGGAGAGCATCAGTGCCCCATCTATGCTGCTCCATGGGGCGCTGTCAATAACACTTGTGAGAGTCAAGGCCTCTCTGCACGGCTGTTCCCGTTGACTTAGTAAGGTAGGGTCTTGAGAAAGGGGATGGGCAGTAGCAAGGAAGGCCAGAGAAGAATCAAGCCCATTCCAAACGGGACGTGAACCACGATGGCGACAGATTTGAAATAATTGTGGTGGAAGTGCAAAACATGTCAATCAAAGCCGCCGCTACTCCTTGATATCTGGCACCCTAACAAGTTAAGACTATAATCCACACTTGTTATTTCTGTCTGAGCAACGGTTCCCAGACAGAAGATTAATGGTGGATACCGGACGTGCAAAATGAATATTTTATGGTATAAAGATGTAAACTGCGCTGCAAGAGTCGGAACTCCGGTGAAACATCTCCCCACAAAAGAGATAATGTGTTGATAAATCAATTACAAATTCCATTATCACGCTTTAGAACAGGGGTAGGATATGTGGTTGGGGGGTTTTCAGGCCAAGGGCAGCTTCTCCTCATAACCAACCTTTCAAGGAAGGGCGGGAGGGCAGATGAAAAAGCAGACAGAGCAACAGACATGGCTCTTGTTTCTCAGCAGCGGACCACATTCCAGTCGTGCAAAGTTTCACCTCCCTGTAGCTTTCCACACACCAATTGACCCATGCAGGCAAGCAAGAGGGAGTTCAAGGACACACGCCTACAAGGGCAAAAGCACTTGGGGATGGTGTGGAAAAGGGCAAGTAAGGGGAATGACCTGGGGTGAATTTTTAGGGTGAGACAGAGAAGCCTGGAAGGCCAAATTCAGCCGCTAGGCCCAAGTTCACCCCTCCCTGCCATAAGTATATTTTGCATATCAAGAAAAAAACAAAACATGTAGGAATACAAATATTATGTAGGCAACCATACTATGCCACACTGGTGCACTCTGCATTCAAATTCATTTAAACGACAAAACATATTTTAAAGCATTAGCCATTAAATGAAAATAAACTGCAAGAGCTACACAGATTCATTTTCATTCCACTACGCCACTATTTCTGAAGCGATGCAGTTGGGCCACAGTTAACATTTTCTTATAAGAACGGAGCACAAGATATCAAAAGAGAGAAAAGCAGAATGAGGATTTGCTTGGGAAAGCTTTCCCAAGAGTTTCAAATTTTTACATAGGAAATCAATTTGCATCACCGATAATATTGTTCAAATCAGATGACACTGTGTGGTTAGGAGGTAATTTACTTTGCTGCCGAAGCAATTTGATAGTTGTTCTGATTTGTGATTTTCATTTTGTTTGTTAATGAAAAAAATTAATGAGCAATGTTACTGGAAGTAGAACTCGAAGCCGCAGCATTATTAAACATGTTTTCAATACACTGTACATTATGTTGATTGCACCGCCAGAGTCTGAACTTTTGCAGCGCAAACACCAGTCAATCAATCTGATGTGGAATTTGCAGGGAGGACTTTTGGCACTTACCTTTGCACTGATTTGTGTTTTTGTCTAGAATTGCTTTTGTGGATACAATTTTTCCATACCTGAAAAACAAAAGTTGGGGAGAGAAATAGGGATGTTCATTTTATTGTTGTTTCAAACCTGATCCAGTTGTCAAGCACACTTAAAAGAAAAGGAGACTTAAGTGCTCCTGAAAAGTGCAGCACAAACAATATTGTATGGTAATGTCCTGCATGCTGTATTTGCATTTCCCACCCGACCTTCAAAAGCTACCCTTACAAAGGTGGTTAATTTTCTATGCTTGCACTTTGATAATCAACAAAGAGACCAATTACAGTGGCAGATTTGGGGATGTCAAGGCAAACAAAGATGTGTTTTTTTCTTCTGAGTGTTGATTAGATCAGGCTAAACCTGTGTTTTTTCCCTTGGTTAAATGAGATGAATGGGTGATTTTCCAAGACACAGAATGGACCACTCTCTGAAATTGGCAATGCCAGAGTGGAACATATGGGAGACTTTCAGCAGCCAGCCCAAGGGGATGCCTGTTTTCAGAACACACCGCATTGATTCGTGTGCAATTGCGCATGGAGGGGTTTTTAGATTTTTGGGGTGGAAATGGTGACTAAGGGAAGAGAACATTATGGAGGTTTGTAAAATTATGACTGGTGTGAATGGAGGGATTTTTTTCTCCCTCTCGAAATATGAGAACTTGGCAGGTCGCCAGATTGCATTTATTTCTTGACTTAGCACCATGCCATTGCCACAAAAGCTGTGCTATGAAAGGTACAATCAAAAATCACCATTGAAACAAAATTAAAAGCTATTTCTAAAAATCAATGTCTAAAAATGCACTTAAAACCAAATAACTGCGTACCATAAAATTAAATCAAGAAACCTTCAGCCAATACTAAATGCCCTCCCGGTTTTTAAATAGAATAGAATAGAATAGAATAGAATAGAATAGAATAGAATAGAATAGAATAGAATAGAATAAATAGACACTGAAACACGAAGAGAGAAGTGGCCGGACACAATTCTGATAGAAGTGAAAGCTGGAATTCCACAAAAAGGGCTTATATTTTTTTCTTCTTCTGGAAGATACTGTCTGGGGCTGATGGGAGTTGGAGTCCAGCAACATCTGGGAGGGGACCACATGGGCCACCCCTGCCCCAAACCATGTAGCAACTCAAAGGTCAAGGTCAGCACTCTGAATTGGAACTGGCTGGTAGTAGGGTACCAGCAAAGGCAATGCATTGTGGGATTTCACCACCCAAGATGCCTGCTTCAGTCCTTCTCATGGGCAAGGCTGACCCTGCCCTCAGCGCTACCCAGCACACAGGTTAGGAGAGACATTGGCCAACAGTTGGGCTGCCCACTAATAGGATCCTTGCTCTGTCCTGTGCAAAATCCTGATGTTCTGCAACCAATAAAGTTGTGGTCATGTTTAACCTACACATGCCCCATCCTGTTCATTGCTCCAGGTCAACAGGCCTTACACACCTGGCGCCCAAGGAAGTATTCCTAACAGTACCTATTGCCCATAGCAATAAAACACTTAAATGTCAATGCAATGGTGTATCCAAATTAATCGGACATGCCGTACTTTTCGCCCCATAAGACGCACCTGACCATAAGACGCACCTAGTTTTTAGAGGAGGAAAACAAGGGGTGGGGGGAAATATTCTGAATCAAATGTTGTAGGAGAGGAGTTTTAAGTGGGGAGGGAAGGAAAAACACTGGAGGGGCAAGCGGCATGCGTGGGGTGTGTGGAGAAGGAGGTGGCTAACAATGCAGGAGAGGGGTTTAAGGGGAGGGAGGAAAGGAAGGCAAAAGTTCTCCCCACCACCACCACCCAAGCCAGAGCGTGCTCTCTCTCTCTCTCTCTCTCTCTCTCTCTCTCTTTGTCCCACCTGCATGTTTTCCGGCTGCCTATGCGTCCCTGGCATGCTTCCCTGGACACCGCAGCAGCACTGGAGCATGGAGAGGAGGAGGCGGTGGCAGCAGCCGTCAGTTGTGCTCCTAGCCGCTGGAAGCTGATCCGGGTGGGCTGGAGCCTGCACACAATGTGGCTAGGAAGGAATGAGCACGAAGGACACAGTCCTTTCCCCTCTGCTTGCCATGAAGGCAGGGGATTTCCCTGCTCCTTGTTGCATTTGTCTGCCACCAGCCTCCTTGCTCAGCACGTCTGCTTGCTGCGAGGTGATGCTGTTACGGCCGGTGCTGAGCAATGAAAGGGAAAAGGATTGTGTCCTCCTGCTAATTCCTTCCTAGCCGCATCACCTCGCAGCAAGCAGGTGCGCTGAGCAAGGGGAATGGGCCATCGCTGGCCCGATCCGAGCAAACACAGCAACGGAAAACACAAGAGGGTGGGCAGTAAGACCCTGAGGCAGGAAAGGAATTCACTGCAGCTGTGCGCTCCCTGCCAGAAAGGGACAAGAACAAAAGGAGGGGAGCAGAGGCTGACTTTAACCACCCAGTTAAAACCATACATGGCAGGGAGCGCAAAACAAAATAGGAGTCGCAATCCTTAGGAAGGCGCTACAATAATTAGGCAAGGGGAACAGGGCTGGTGAACAGACGGTAGCCTTGGGATGCCATACAGCGATCGAGGGGCTCCACACACAAGGACACTCAAATGCCCAAATGCCCCCTTTAACCACACGCTCTCCTGTGCAGCAACACGACTCACACGCTTCCACACACACACCAAAATATGCCTGATACAGGAACCCCAACAGCCTCCTCTCTACAGCCTTCCCTCCTCCGTGACGCACAATCCGATTTTTGCCCCTGCACTCGGGCGATTCAGCTCCAGGGACCGCACATTCGCTCCATAAGACACACAGACATTTCCTCTTACTTTTTAGGAGAGAAAAAAATGTGTCTTATGGAGCGAAAAATACAACAAGTTTTTCCTAAATAAAAGTTAATAATTAATTGCAGCGTCCAAGACCCCAAGTTCTGATAATTGGTCATAAATGGAACAATAACATCTGATAACCAATTTTTCTTGCTTAGATGTCTGGCGCTGTAATTTGTCTTTGGGGATATGGCTCTTCTCATCATTGCAAGCAATGCAATTTTAATTCTTGTCACGCAGAGATACCAAAAGGGCATTACACAATGGGAATCTACATGCAAATAGCATGGAATGGCATAATGCATAACAGAGCTGGCCTGCTAATTTTTGATACTAACCATGGTTTGTTTGTTTGTTCTTTTTTAAAACAACAACAACCTCTAAAACTCTGTAAAAAATATTTAACTCTGTATTCTCGTATCACTGGTTTGTGTGTGCACATGTGCAGATTTTCACTTTGAAATTTCACAGACTTCTAGTCAAGTCCATAAACCTCAATAGGTCTATTCTGAGTAGGAGTAGAGTTGAATGTCAGCTTCTCTCTCTTGACCTTCATTCACTGACAATGACAGGAAGCTCCTGTAGACAATCGGAAGCCGCAGAAGCCCCATCGGATGTTCAGCTTCCAAAAGAACGTTCAAAAACCGGAGCAGTCACTTCCGGGTTTTGATCGTTCAGGAGCCAAAATGTTCAAGAACTAACCTGTTCGAAAACCAAGGTATTTAGAAGTTGTCAAGGTCAATGGCTAGCACCATAAATTTGCTGCTGATATTTTAAGAATTCTTCATTTCTAAGTTGTTACCGGTAGTTTAAGATTTTGCATGGTTTATTATATTATATTATACAAGTAACCCCCCCAATTGCATGGGAGTTGCGTTCCTGGTCATCACATGCAAGTTGAGTGTATATAAGCTCATTATGCCTTATCCTCATTATGCCCACACCCCTGCCCTGATCAGGCCACTTCTGAGTCATTGTGATACACATGTGGACAGTCATGCATCAACTGAAAACACGTAAATCTTGCCTGCACTTCGCTTCCATAATCTATTGGCAATTCACAAGACTCTCTTGTCCAGAAAATAGTGTTGCTAAAATACCAAGACGTAGGAGTTGCATTATCTTAAATAATTATCTACAATAATTATAAAAACCAATCCATCCTTGCCCTGATATTTCACATTAAAAGTTAATATATGGAACAAGGCTTACTGAAGCAATATTCCTCAGCCAACGAAGTTTGATTGATGTCTTGTTCAGAAATGTCATGGGGGAACGTGGTTGTTGTTTTTTAATCTGGTTATGCTACTGATACAGGAGTAATTAGATTTCCAAGGCCTCCAACAAGTTAAGCAATTTGGATGTAAAAATAAAAGGCAAATGCCTTGGCAAATAAGCACAGAAATATGTACTGGTTACATGTGAAAGGAGAATAATATGCTGCAATAATTACCAGTAAGAAGATTGCAACATAATCTTGTTATAATAGGAAGCAATGCGACAACATACACAATTCCACCCCATCCCCCTTTAAATAGATGGGTGAATGATTCTGTGCTCGAACCGTGATTTGGGATGCACACATAGAGTATTCACAGAAGATCTGTTTTAAGATAATTATTGGTAATTAGAAAATATGAGGTTTCTCTCATTAAATTCAAGACTGCTTTGGAGCAAGTGCTCAGAGATTATGCTAAAGTTTTCTTTCCCACCTTATCATAAAGACTTAGACAGTAGATGGAAGAGAAGATCATAGGGTCTGCATTTTAAAGCAAGGAAACCTATTCTGCTTTCTTGGACCATGGATCAGAACGCAGCTGTCAATCAGATCCCATACGTCTCTGAATTTTGTGAGCCAATTTGGTTTCAGATAAGTATGCACAAAAAATTGTATTTTAGGGAAACTGTATTGGAAAGCATACAAAAAAGTGTTTTAGAAGTAGTACCAATGAAGGCAGTTTGTACACACTGTATAATTTAGATTAAGTTTTTCCACATCTTTTAAAGTCATTAAAGGGTCTAGACCTTAAACTGACTGTATGCAAGACTGACATGAAACAGAAATTGGCTAATCTGACCTTTCCTAGTCAGACGAGGCAAAAGTGCATCCCTATTTCCCATTATTTTAACGTCATGAAATATTGCTTTTGCAAGAGTTAGTAGGCATAATTCTCTCTGGATTCAGCATACTAAATTCCTATTGAGATCAATGGGAACCAAATGCTTAACTCTGTTTCTAAATTTCACTGACTTCCCAGAATTATTTCCAGTTACTATGCCAAGGCCAAGTGGATTTCATGACTGTGTGGTGATTTAACTTGATCGGTAATTTAACCTGCGGTCTCCTGTGTCCTTTCACTGGATGTTCCTAAAGCTTAGTTCTACAAACTAGTTAACTAGAGAATTATTCCAAATGGCTCAGGTACTTGGGACAAAAGTGAAACACACTGTCTTAAATTCACTTACTCTACTCCTTTGCTGGTATAGCCAGGGCTTCTTTTCATCTGGAACTCACTGGAACAGAGTTCCACCATCTCTTTGCAGCGTACTGGCAACTGTATAGTGGAACAACGCCCAGAACTAAACACCTTTGCCCCCCACCCCCAGTTCGCCAATTTAGGGTTGTCTGTCAAAAAAAGAGTGGGAATTCCTGCACCTCTTTTTCTAGAAAAAAAAGTGCTGGATACAGCTGCCTGTCACTTTGGAGATTTGATGCAGTACTCACAGCCATTAACCAAGGCTATAATCCTGCACTCAGTTCAGCTGCTTAAATCTCACCCACTTCAATTAGCTTCAACCAATCTAAATGGGTCCCACGTTGCAGCTTAAGACAATATTCAAGAGAGAATGTGTTTCAAAATGGAAATAATGGGCAAAGTAACTCCAGAATTTCTTCCAAAATATGCCTGCCAGCTGTCAGATCTCCACTGAAATATGTTGTTGTTTGTTTTATTGTATTTTTAAGGTTTAGATACTGGTCTTTGACAAAATAGGATAGAACTTAACAAACAAAAGGGCAATATCCAACGGAACACATCTGCTAACACAAGGACTTGCAGCTGTGCAAAGGAAATTCCCTCCCCTCTCCTTGTGCAACCCCTCAATCTGTTCCCCTACCCTAATCCTCTGGAACAGGTTTACGGGGCACACACACAGGGAAGGGAAGAAGATAGAGAAATTCCACTGCACATCTGAAAGTCCCTGAGCTAGTGGAACTGGTTAGTTGGACATCTCTCAATATGATATAAATAAATAAATAACACCTGTACAATACAAATACAACTAAAACAAAACCATGTAAAAGCAATTCAAACAAATCATGTCCTCCTCATGGAGAGCACGTGTTGCGGTGAGATCACCAAAACTGACCTCACTGCTGTTGTGGGTGGGAGCGATTGGAGAGCCACAACAACCCGATTGGTGGTCCCTCGGTTGCAGGCGTAAATCTGGCCAATGGAATCATTTCAGGTCTTAACCGAGGGACCCATATATACCGCTGCACGTTGCATTGAGCTTCCTCTTTTTCACCTCGTGCACCGGATCACCCGCCCACCCTTCCTCTGGGTTAAATCACCGAGCCTAGGACTTGCCGATCAGAAGGTTGGCGGTTCGAATCCCCGTGACGGGGTGAGCTCCCGTTGCTCTGTCCCTGCTCCTGCTAACCTAGCAGTTTGAAAGCATGTCAAAATTCAATCCCTGGATTTACTTCTTATTAGATTTACTTCTGAGTAGACATGCCAACCTAGCAGTTCGAAAGCACATCAAAGTGCAAGTAGATAAATAGGTACCGCTCTGGCGGGAAGGTAAACAGCGTTTCCGTGCGCTGCTCTGGTTCACCAGAAGCGGCTTAGTCATGCTGGCCACATGACCCGGAAGCTGTACGCCGGCTCCCTTGGCCAATAAAGCGAGATGAGCGCCGCAACCCCAGAGTCAGCCACGACTGGACCTAATGGTCAGGGGACATGCATAGGATTACGCTGTCAAAATATAAACATCAAAAGACAACATTACGAGGCACATTTAAAAAATAATATTTAAAAAAAAATAGTGTGTGTGCGCGCGCATCTGTGTTTACATGTGAACAACCAGTGGCTTAAAGCCCTACCATGGGGGGAAGTGGGGGCAGAGAGAATCACTAGAGGATGTTTTCTGAAATTCAGAGACAGAGGACATGTTGTTCACAATTATAAAATTTCTGAACAGCAGGTCATTCATCCAGTTACTGCTTCCCCTTCCCAAGTGAAATGACTGAAAATACTAAATATTCCTGCAGGTATACAAATTTTGGGACACCAGGATCCAGATCAGATGATAAACTTCACCCAATCTCTGGGAAGGATAGCAAGTGCTCAAAGTACAGCAGTATTTCAACCACATCCAGTTTTTGCCAAAAATGAACCAATAATCTAGCAACAGCCTCAGGCTGCAATCCTATACCCATTTAACCTCTGAGTAAGCTGCATTAATGGGACTTACTTCTGAGTAAGCATGTGTAGGATTGCACAGTGTTTAATCTAAGACGACGACTCATTCTGCATTTTATATGGCTTTTCCATTCAATCTATTAGTCTCCCCTTCGCTTTTTTAAACATATAGTGCTTCTGGGTAGAAAAACAGAATAACATAAAACTCCATTTTTCAGAGAGAGAGAGAAAAGATGAAAGTCTTCTACCACCAGGGACTGTCAACAAACAAATCACTGCAAGTTAAGCATTTTATAGAGTTCACGCAGCGTGTGCAAGAATCACACGTGAGCCTAGAAACTTCTTTTCATTATTTACAAATTATGGATGTCTACTTGTCTGGGCTTTCTATAGTAATAATTATTTGTGAAATTCTAATACCAGTGCTTTTCCAGATGAGTTTATTCCTTTCAGAAATTATTTATAGGAACTGTATCAGAGGAAGCTTTCGGCTCATTAAATATTTCTATTCACTCTATTTTCAAGGGGGAATATATCAAGTTTTATTCATTTCAAAAGGGTGTATTTAACACCTCAAAGAGGAAACTCAAACACATTTTTCTCTGATGCAATTATTTCAGCTGAAACAAATAAAACAACCATAACGTAATTGTGTTTTATAGTAACAAAATCCTGCACTCTGTAGGCTAACCATTGCTTTTTATAAAAAAAAGATGGTATTTGTTGGTTCCACATTTCTCCTTGACTGAGATCTAATTTACACTTTTATTTTTTTAATGGTTAAGTCCCTGTGAGGTAATTTTGCCACATCCATTTAGTGTGGTGATTTCATACTGAACAAATGCATCTTTGCTGTATTATGGCCCTTTTTTGAACTCCATGAGCTATTGAAGGCTAAGTTAATAATAGTAATATTTTTTATTATTTATACCCCACCCATCTGGATGGGTTGTCCCAGCCACTCTAGGCAGTTTCCAATACATATAAAAACATAATACAGTGGTACCTCGGGTTAAGTACTTAATTTGTTCCGGAGGTCCGTTCTTAACCTGAAACTGTTCTTAACCTGAAGCACCACTTTAGCTAATGGGGCCTCCTGCTGCCGCCGCGCCGCCAGAGCCCGATTTCTGTTCTCATCCTGAAGCAAAGTTCTTAATCCGAGGTACTATTTCTGGGTTAGCGGAGTCTGTAACCTGAAGTGTATGTAACCTGAAGCGTATGTAACCCGAGGTACCACTGTATAACAACAAAGATTACAAAAAAATAAAAAGTGCTGTGTTTTTTTTAAAAAAATACATATTTTTATTAAAGATTTCTTAGTTTACAAAAATACGTGCATTGTCTCTTTCTCAAGTTGTATTTTCTACAGATCAGTTTCACTTGTTGTGAGACTTTAGTATTGCATACAATGTTAGGTTAGGAAGAAAAGAGAGGGGAAGAGGGGGAAATGGTGAGTGGGGTGGAGTGGCAACGCTTCTATTCTTCTACTTAGTGTTATGTGTGGGGTTTTGTGTCAGCGTCACTTGTGTGGGTTCTCTTACTAGTCGCTTTTTGTACAGTGGTGCCTCGCAAGATGAAAAGAATCCGTTCTGTGATTCTCTTCGTCTAGCATTTTTTTCCGTCTTGCGAAGCAAGCCCATTGACGGATTAGCGGATTAGCACTATTAGCGCTATTAGCGGCTTTTAGGGGCTTTTAGCGTCTTATCTGCTGATCGGATTAGCTGATAAGCAGCTTAGCGGCTTAGAAAAAGGGGGGGAGGGGAAGAAACCAGCAGGAACTCGCAAGACATTGTCGTCTTGCGAAGCAAGCCCATAGGAGATTCGTTTTGCGAAGCACCTCCAAAACGGAAAACTATTTCGTCTAGCGAGTTTTCCGTCTTGCGAGGCATTCGTCTTGCGGGGCACCACTGTATTTCCTTGGCGGTGAGAGAGGTTGCGGGTGACCTAGTGTCGTTGGTTGTATTTGGTTGGCTATAGTAAGATTTGTTTTTTGTGTGTGTGCAGGGTACGTGTGTGTTTTTGGATCAGGTTAGCCATATTGACTCGTATGCTGTCGGCAGATTCTTGTTGTTGTGTTGTTGGACTGTGTATGTGATAAAGGGGAACCATACCGGGGTGAAGGCGTCTTCTCCTATGAGTTTTTCTAATAAGGCTGTTCCCCATACTATTTGATACCATTGGTCCATGCTTACTACTGACCAGTCTCTCCAGTGTCTGGCTACGATGCTTCTGGCTGCTGAGAATAGGTGGGTTATGAAAAGTTGCGCTCTGATATCTTAAATACCAGCTCCTGCTGAGGGCAACCTATGGTGGGTCTTAAGAATACGGCACACTCCTAAATAACCGTGCCAGAATGCAAAGCACCCACACCAAATAGTTTCTCTTTTTCCTGATCTGGATCCAAAATACTGAACTGAAATCTACATTGCTCCATGCAAATGAATATCCAGCTGGACATACCGTATTTTTCGCTCTATAACATGCGCCCGACCATAACAAGCACGTAGTTTTTAGAGGAGGAAAATCCGTAGGCATGCCACCCGTAGGCATTCCCTCCATAACACGCACAGACATTTCCCCTTACTTTCTAGGAGGAAAAAAGTGAGTGTTATGGTGCAAAAAATACGGTATGTGAATCAGCTTTCTTCAAGGGGCCTTCAGCATACCTCCGCACACTATGGCAAAGCCAAGGATAGAATTTCGGTCCTGCACGCTATAATTTCCTGTCTTTCGTTAATCTGCACTAGGCCCTAATGTTATAATAATGTCATTTTTGTGTGGGTGTGATTGAATTATCCACAGCATTAAGAGGATCTGAGGGGTTACGAGAGAACATACTTCTCAGCACACACAATTACCAAGAAGTATTAAGCACCATCCGTGCGCCTCCAGTTAGCAGAACTGGGAGACAGCGACGTCATGAGACAAAAGAGCACTTTACGGTTGGCATCCGGCCTGATCCGGCAAGCCCTGTGCATATAAAAGCTCCCACTGAAGTAAGCGAAAGCCCTCTTCCACAAAGTCCACAGCATTATTGAAAGCAAGCGGCAAATCTTCAACATTCAAAGTGGAACATGTTGACAGGTTGGTTGGGTGGCTGCTTCTCTCTTATAGAGAGTCGTGCATGAATTGTAGACACTCTGCAGACTTTAATGATAGGAAGAGATTGAAATGTGTCCTATTTCTGGGGAATGTGAAGAAGGCCCACTGAGATTTGAAAAAGCGCAGCCTGCCTGTTAGCGAAAATTCTTGCTGCAGAGAATTGCTGCAGGGAAAAAGGGGGCAAGCAAGGGAAAAATAAAAGACACAGACCCCCAGCTGGGTTAAAGTAAGCCTGCACCACTTATCTGCCTTAGCTGACTGTGAGGCTTTCACACACACAATCCTTAAGGATCTAACTGAGGAAAGGGGTGGCCTTTATTTTCATTAGTCCAATGGTGATGTGCTATCATGCAAAGTCATATTTCAGAGCTATGGGAATGCATTTGGGTGAGCCCAAGGCTCGCATGTTTCCCCATCTTCCCCCTCTGTGCAAGGTCACAAGATCGGAAGATCAGAAGATTTCACTTCCGTAAGATTTCCCATACGTTGTGGCTACTTGTTTCCTCTAAACTAAGAATGGTGCTTAGGGTTAACTGTTGTTTAAGGAAACAATGTGGGATAATTAATGCAGAAGTTGGTTAGTCTCCCTAAATCACAGTTAAACTAACCACAGTTTCTCTGGTTCTGGACATTAAAAAGTACAGCAGAACCTCAGTTTTCGAACATAATCCGTTCCGGAAGACCATTCGACTTCCAAAATGTTCAAAAACCAAGGCGCAAAGGGCTGTTGGCAAATTCAATTGAGAAAATTGAGAAACATGCAACGGAAGCTATTAGACTTCTGATGCACATTTGAAAACAGAAGCATTCACTTCCGGGTTTTCGGTGTTCGGGTTCCGAAACGTTCGTCAACAGAGATGTTTGAGAACGGAGGTTCCACTGTAACTGGTTATTTGAAAATGGAAGTAAAAGCTTCTAATCTCTTTCTCACAGTCATGTTGGAAGAGAGCAGGCAGAAGAAGAGTCCAGAGCTTTGGACACATAATGCAAAACCTTAGGTTAGTATTATGTATGAACCAGATTAATGAGTAGAAGGGATGGCCAAATTTGTCCATTTTGATTTCCCTCAGATTCTCATTCTTCCAATCTTAAATTCAGTTCACATTTCTGTAGCAATATAACTGCTAGCACATTTGCAAAGCTAAATAGGGTCTGGTATGGTTTCATATTGGATGGGGAACCGACCGCATGTTGAGATTTCCTGCATTGCAGGAGGTCGGAACCAGATGACACTGGGGGTCCATTCCAACTCTATGCTTTCATGCCGGTTCTTTCAGTTTGCAATTTAAAAGAACAAAAGTTCTCAGAAAAATTCATTAGCATTTTAAAGTGAATTTCTCCTAATAGACTTTTTTTTTGCAATTTTGCCTAATATACACATTCTTACAAAGCAATTTTTGCTAATTAATGATGCAATTTGTGCATACTTTACCCCAGTGTATGCATTTTTTGTAGACATGATTTGGCTGGAGAACTGTGCTGCAACATTTGGAAAAGTGCCATTTTTTGTGTTTGGGTTTGCTTGCTGCTTCGGAAATTGCAAAATATGTAGGTTCGCCTCTAAATGCAACTTGACTCTCTCCCCCATCACTGGCGAAGATCTACGTACATGGGTTTCCAATGGGCCCAGATGCCTAACATGCTACTCAATGTCTGGTGCAAGTGTAACTCCTCATTGCTGGCAGGCAACAGAACAATCTATTGATAGGCCAATATATTGAACCTATCACACAAGCATTCACTTAGACATGCAATCAACCAATGTTTTGGAGCAAGTCCCACAAGCATGGTGACCACCAGAAATATGCCACCCTTCACTGTACTCTAGCCCAACCCATGCCCTGTTACTTAGCACCTTTCTATACATAATGGATTTGGATGCCATAGGGGCTCAGCAATTAATTAACGGCGCAGGACCGCAATACCTCAAGGACCGCCTCTTTCCATATGAACCTACCCAGACCCTGAGATCACCTTCTGAGGCCCTCCTTCATGTGCCTCCTCCTTGAGAGGTCCAGAGAGTGGCAACATGAGAACGGGGCCTTCTCTGCAGTGGCTCCCCATCTGTAGAATGCTCTCTCTAGGGAAGTTCGCCTGGGCCTTCATTACACACCTTTAGGCGCCAGGCAAAAACTTTCCTTTTTAACCAGGCCTTTGGTTGATCCAATTTACATCCTATGCCCTTTTAAAATGTGTTTTTTGTGGGGGGGGGGTATTGGGTTGCTGTTTTTATTTTTATTAGGTATTTTGTTGTTTTATATCTTGATTTTATTCTGTGAACCGCCCTGAGACTCCTGGGTAGAGGGTGGTATATAAATTCTAATAATAATAATAATTGTCAGGGAACTGCCATCAGCTCAGAGGCGAGAGGTGGAAGGGCAGTTGTGTTATAGGGAACCTCCGAAAATCTTGCAGAGCAGTTCCTTCTCTGGCGAGGAGGGAAGCCCCACCTCCAGTGGAGAGGAAGTGGTGGGAGCAAGGGATGCTAGGGAGAGCCTCAACACCAAGCCTGAGCAAACTGGAGGGGAGGGAAGTACCCCTTTGCCAGCGCCCATTCTGCGCAGTAGGTTTAGGCGCAGGGAAAGGAGGAGAAGGTTGGGGGTCATGCAACTGTTATGCTGGAGGATTCTGCTAGCGAGTGAGCCAGACATGAACTTGCGACGCTCTTCACTGTAAATAGTTTGCGCTAATAATAAAGCCTGGAAAAGACAGGTTGGAGTCTTACCTGTTTGCTCTCAAGCAAGCACACCAGCCCCTGACTAATAATAATAATGCCAATATCTAAAATATAAGTTTTTGGTTGTGTGTGTGTTTAATACGAGGGGTCCTAAGAGAGCCTGTTGCCAGATTTAGGGCACTGGGTAGCATCCTATTTCCACAGCCTGGAGTTTGCAACTACATCACCCACCCACTGGTGCCACCAATATGGTACTTGGTCCTGTGAAAAGGCATCAACGTATGTTCACATCCTCCCAGGCCCCCTTGCATTGAGCCAGCCTGATTTTGAATGGCTGACATTCAGCAGAAGAATGCAAGCCCAGGAGTCGAACGGGGGTCTTTGTTCAAAAGCAGAATGGGCATACAGCTGCAATAACTGGAAGAATTAACAGCCAGTGGTTTGTTCTTTTTTTAAGGTGTTGCTAGAGCAGCATAAAAAGGCTAGGGACCTTCACATAATTAAGAAGCCTCCCCCCCCCCCGCCTTGTGTAAAGTGTAATAAAGATGACAGCAACAGACCAAACAATTTCAGGAGAGCTATAAAATATTTATTAGGCCGCCTTCCCCTTATTACACAGTACAAGGCCATTGTTTTCAGCTTACTGGAGATGGCAAAGGAGAAATCATACAATTAAATAAAATAAAATATTTGTTTCAGTGTCGGCAATATTTAATAGCCGCATCGTTACAGCCTGCCCTTTTCTTCCATCAGTGAGAATTACAACCACATCTTAAAGAGACCCTCTGTACAATGAGTGAGCAACAGAATTATCCTCTGTGTCCCCGGGTTGTTTTTGTTGTTTTTCCTTTCTATTAATTGCTCTAGTTACTAGCTCAGTGCTATCTATATTCTCTGTTAGAAAGTACTGTGCCTGTGTGATTGTATAAAGAAGCAAAACTGAAAGGTGTTTTCATAACCCCCCCCTCCCAACTCTCCATTTTCATTAGTGTTGTTTCCTAACTGTTAGGCTAAAGCCTGTGGACATACACAAACACAACACCAACAAACACCATTCAATGAAGCTGTGATCTGCACATGTGCAATGACTGTCTCAGATGTACACACCTCAGCTTAACTGCAGCCTTAAGTTTTCAAACTAGATGGAAGGTGCAAGTGCTCTGCGAGTGCAGCTTTCTCCCGACTGAAGTGCAGAGTATTTGAGGACTGGGACATTCGCAGGGAAACCAAAATGCTCGTTTACAAAGCTATTGTACTACCAACCTTACTGTACGCTTGTGAAACGTGGACCACTTATAAACACCATCTGCAACTCCCCGAAAGATTCCATCAACGGTGTCGCCAAAAAAATTTACACATCACTTGGGAAGACAGGCAAACTAAAGCCAGTGAACTGGAAGAAGCAAAGATCACCAGTGTTGAAGCAATGATCCTTCAACATCAACTTTGTTGGACTGGTCATGTTGTGCGGATGCCTGAATATCGTCTTCCAAAGGAACTACTCTATTCCAAACTTTAAAATGGAAGGCGTAATGCTGGTAGTCAACAAAAGAGGTTTAAAGATCTCTCAAGGCAAATCTTTTCAAAAAGGTAGTATAAACACCGACAACTGGGAAACACTGGCCTGTGAGCGCTCCAACTGGAGAACAGCCTTTACCAAAGGTGTATTGGGCTTTGAAGATGCTTGAGCGCAGGACAAAAGGGAGAAATGTGCTTGGCAAACCCTCACCATGATCAGCTCCCACCCAGAAACCTATGTCCCCACTGTGGAAAGATGTGTGGATCCAGAATTGGCCTCCACAGTGACTTACGGACTCACTGTTAAAACCGTGTTCATGGTAGACGATCTTACTTAGCTACAAGTGATCGCCAAAGAAGAAAGAAGGTTTGAAGGAAAGCATTATCATCAGGGAGTATTTCTCAGGAAACTGTAGGATATATATGGATTGTGGCTAAGGTGGGAAGTGGGAGTGCACTGGAGCGAGAGTAAACATGGAACATGTGCACAGCGCTCATTGCTAAAGCAGGGAAGAACCTTCCGTGCCAACAAATATCTCTTAAGTAGCATTATAGCTGCCTGATTTCCAAATATAAATCATACATAAATGCTTCTCAGTCAAATAATTCCAGGAAGTTACCAAATACTTGGAATAAACATTGATGCGTGTTGCACGGGGCAAAGCTCTTGTTGCTGCTTGTTCAAAATGGCTGGGGAAGAATCTAGCTATCTGGAGAACAATGGCATTTTTGTTTTGTGTACTGATAGCATGGCACTATACTGAAGGCATCAGCTCCTTATTCTGTTTCCCCTTGTTAAAAGGGAGGCCATATGCTTAAACTCTGAGTGCTAGCAGAAACCGATGCTCAGAATGTTTGGTTTTTCTGACGTTTCATTATAAATATTATTACTAGTCACGTTATGGCATTAAGATAACATTTCTGAAGAACTGCTCCACATCTTTTCTGCAGAGAGCAGGGAATAAAGATCACTTTCTACTCTGTGACCACCATGGAAATCAAAGGCGAATGCCACATTCTTCTCCTAATGCCTGCACATTAGTAAATATTGATTGGAATTAGGTCCATGTGTCAAGATGACAAGGGTTCTTTGTTTTGTTTTGTTTTTTTAAGTTGGTTAGGAAGCATAGCTGAAAATCTAGCACAGACCTCATGCACTCTCGTTCCTGCAAGTGCATTTCACACCAGAAAAGTGCTATAGGCCTGGATTCAACTAGCCCAGCACACTAGCAAAAACCAGTGTCCTGCTAGAGCAACAGGGCTTTTCTTCCTCTCCTCCCTCCTCTCTCTGTATCTCCCCAAATCCACTCTGGAGGTCTACTCCCAGCACAGTACACAAGGAGAGGGGAGGAGGAAATGTTCCACCTGGCAAGAAGAACTGACAGAATAATCAAAAGAGCACACACTTAATCCCTCCCACAGCTCCCTAGTCTGGAACTTGTAGGCTATCATATCTGGGGGATGCTAGCCAATCACAAAGGGCATTCTTCCACTCCACTCTAGAAATGGCCAAGCAGGTCCACTGAGAACATATGACATGGTAGCATGAAGTAAAGTGCTCCTTGGGGAATTATACGTGAGTGGTACCGAGAGATTCGTAAAGTGTGAATTGTAGGTAGGGGCTTTCCAACCCTCTCCCTTCTGTATGGGAGCAGTGTCCGGGCGGATATCAATCCAATGTCTGGGAAATTCCGGGTGTACGGCAGCCCAGATTGGCTGTGCTGTTTTTCCATAATAATAGCTCAAACTAGTAAAACTATAAAAAGTTCAACAAGTCCCCCCCCCAAAAAAAAGAAAAACCTCAACAACCCTAGAAATGTTACTTGATATACTGATTTGTTAAAAGCAAATGGACATGGAATTCATCAAATCATAAATAAAAATCAGTACCGTATTTTTCGCTCTATAAGACGCACCAGACCACAAGACGCACCTAGTTTTTGGAGAAGGAAAACAAGAAAAAAAATATTCTGAATCTCAGAAGCCAGAACAGCAAGAGGGATCGCTGTGCAGTGAAAGCAGCAATCCCTCTTTCTGTTCTGGCTTCTGGGATAGTTGCGCAGCCTGCATTCGCTCCATAAGACGCACACACATTTCCCCTTACTTTTTAGGAGGGAAAAAGTGAGTCTTATAGAGCAAAAAATACTGTAATTTAAAAACCAATACAGTCATACTTTGGTTTTCAAACAGCTTAGTCTTCGAACGTTTTGGCTCGCGAACGCTGCAAACCCGAAGTGAGTGTCCTGGTTTGCGAACTATTTTTGGAAGCCGAATGTCCGACGGGGTTTCTGTGGCTTCTGATTGGCTGCAGGAGCTTCCTGCAGCCAATCAGAAGCTGTGGTTTGGTTTCCAAACATTTTGGAAGTTGAATGGACTTCCAGAACAGATTCTGTTTGACTTCCAAGGTACGACTGTATACATAAAGAAACTACATGTTAAGATTGCAAGTTAAAAGTACATGTCTGGGTAGGTTTGCCTATATAAGGTTTTCAGCAGGTGCTGAAAACAAGACAGCCACAGAGAATAGCAATGAGCAGGGGAAATTGATGGATGAAACGGCTGATGCCAAACATTTGGAGATGGGGAGAAGTTGGAAGAGGCTAGGCTCAGTCGTGACAGCGAGTGAGTTTGCTATGGGGAAAAAAATCTTCTTTTCTTTTTCTCCAGACCTAGTTTTTTTTGTTTTTGTTTTGAGGATAAATGGATGTGCCAGGAGCATGTCTGCTATTTTCCAGGAGCTGATTCCTCAGCCTGCTCTTATAGACATGTTGGACCCGGTTTTTAAATTTATAGATCGCAGAAGGTGGAGGGTGTCTCCTAAAGGGGCAGTCTAAAAAAAATTAAATACTTAGTAAACTGAAAAGGTGGGTCAACATTAGCTCACCCATTCTCACAGTAGAGAAACTTGTGTGTGTGTGTGTGTGTGCGCGCGCACACACACACACGCATGTGTATGGGGTATATGGATTTTCAGACTCTCTCAAGAATCTAGCATTCAAAGAAGTAGACAGGCCATTTCCCCCCCCCCCCCTCAAATCTTCCCATGTGTCATCTGCCTGCATTGCATGACTTTCCAAGAGGAGAAGAGGTGGGGAGGATTGCTGAACTCCAGAACACTCAAAAGCACCCAACTTCACTTAACAGTTTGAATCCTCTGCTTATGCTGACCGGCAGAGAGACAACAATCTACGAAGTTTCATGTTTCATCCTGGAAAGGGGTATAGGAGCAAGCAACCGAGACTCCAGATGGAGACATATGCAGCTGCTATTTGTTCTTTGGCCTGGGCAGGCCATGGGTGCTTTCAGATTCTCAAACATTTACATTAATAATAAGCAAACAGCTCAGGGCCTAATGGACGTATCCAGCAGTGCTGCTACGGTTGATTGGCCAGATGCAGAAAACAGGCTGGGGGAGAGCAGAAATGAAGAGGATAATGAAAGAATAGGAACCACCAGTGTCTCCAAGAGGTCAGAAGACACTCATTAAATGTGCTTGCCTTCCTGGTTCCTTGATGTGGCTGTCCCTTAACCCCCTGATAAGCAAACGGCGAGTTGTTAAAAATTAACCAGTATTGCTTTAAAACAAAATAAAATCCCCACCAACCCAATGCATTTCTGAACAGGAGAGCAACAAGCAGTGACCACTGATGTAACCCTAACCGATGGGTCTGCTTTTGTCCGGATAAACAGCCCTTTTTTTCCTCTTAGGAAATTCCAGGAATAAACGTTTATCGGGCAAATTAGGCAAATGCCGAGGTTCCAGGGGGAGACCTTTGAGACAGGTCTTGGTTACATGGGCACTGTTTATAAACTGGCGCCTGCTTATGAGTCAAAGCTTGATCTCCCACCTTGTACAGCATACTCGCCCTTGCCCAAGAGTGAAAAGGCAGGTCATGCTTAGACCTTGCTATGGAAATACTTGGCCACCCTATTTGAGGCCAGGCAGGAATTTTCTCTCCACTCAAATTGAGCCTGTGTAGCTCATAGCAATTGTCACAACTTGTTGGCAGACAAGTCAGGGCGGAGGGTGGGGGCCTTCCCCCACCCCCATATAAAAGAAGCAGGGTGCCCCATTAAAGGGATTCAGGGGGAGGTGTTTCTGTCCAGATGGGGGCCAATGGGCCAAAGTACTCCCTTTGATGGCAATCCAGCATTTGATGTATGTCATAAAGGTAAAGGGACCCCTGACCATTAGGTCCAGTCGTGACCGACTCTGGGGTTGCGGCGCTCATCTCGCTTTATTGGCTGAGGGAGCCGGCGTACAGCTTCCGGGTCATGTGGCCAGCATGACTAAGCCACTTCTGGCGAACCAGAGCAGCGCACGGAAACACCGTTTACCTCCCCCCCCCCCCCGGAGCGGTACCTATTTATCTACTTGAACTTTAACGTGCTTTCGAACTGCTAGGTTGGCAGGAGCAGGGACCGAGCAACAGGAGCTCACCCCGTCGCGTGGAATCGAACCGCCAACCTTCTGATTGGCAAGTCCTAGGCTCTGTGGTTTAACAGTGCCACCCTTTGTGTCCCTTGATGTATGTCATAGGTGTCATAGGGAGATCCTTAAGCCAGGATCAACTCCGACAGTTCATCAACCAACAGTTGGGCTTGATGATACTGGATACACACCCAATGTCTACGCCAAAACCTACTGACATCCGTAATCAAGAAAGTTGTGGCCTGTTTAATCCCAAGATATGCACCCTGTGTTTGTTGTATATCTCCCTGGCCCCCAGCAGCTCAGGGCTCACTGTGCCTTTGCCATCAACCAGCTGTGTACACTTCTACAGTAAAGCCGGATAATTATTTCTTCCTATCCAGTTCAATCAGTCACTTCCATCAAACCAGAAGAGGTGCCTAATTCTTGAGAAGTCCTCTTATCTGTTCTCCGATTACGTGCCCTAAATCTTCAGCTCACCTATGCACATAGGAAAGGTCTTGTGAGGAATGCTGTGAGCCTAGATACCAGCAGAAGAAAGATAGATCCCCATGCAGCAGATTAACCTTAAACCCTGGGATAAAAGGTCACAAAATGCTGGAAGATTATTAGGAACATAGGAAGGTTGCTTATACTGAATCAGACTATTGGCCCACCTAGCTCACTATTGTCTACACCAGCGTTTCCCAAACTTGGGGTCTCAGCTGGTCTACACTGACTGGCAATGGCTCTGCGAGGTTTCAGAGAGGGATCTTCCCCAGCCTTAACATGAGATGCCAAGGATTGAATTTGGGATTTTCTGCATGAAAAGCAGATGCTCAATCACTGCCCCATGGTGCTTCCCTGACTATTTCTCCATAATGGACTATTCCTCCATAATGAAACTCTGGCCAAGTCTCTGCCAGAGTTATAGATCTGTTGCCGCCGCCACCACCTTGAAAGCAGAGACCAGTGAGATCAGGGAACTCAATCCCATTTCCATCAAAGAAGACAAATAAAATATATTTTCAATTACAACAGGCAGTCTTTCAATCTTTACGAAGGATTTCTTCTAAAAATACTGAACTGAAACTAATCTCTCTGCATTGCTTTCCTATGTGCCCTTTTTCGGAAGGTGCGAGGAGAAGAAGGAAATGTGCGCACAATCCATACACAGTATGTGCTTCAGTGTCGGGGCTGTTTCCGAAACAAGAGAGTTTAAAGAAGAAGAAAGAAAAACAGCCATGTTCCAGTGCAGAAAAAGGTGGCTAACTTTCTAGACAAGGACTTTTGCAGGTGTTCGGGTTTGAGCTTATTTTGTTCTTTCTCCTTATACGGCGCAGAGTTTCAATTCCCAGAAGGGACTTCCTGCAATGCCTTAGGCCAGGCATGGCCAAACTTGGCCTTCCATCTGTTTTGGGACTACAACTCCCATCATCCCTAGCTAACAGGACCATTGGTCAGGGATGATGGGAAATGTAGTCTCAAAACAGCTGGAGGGCCAAGTTTGGCCATGCCTGCCTCAGGCACACACTGACCCAGGGCTCTGCACTATTCGATGAAACAGAAAGGTATTGGGAAGACTGGCTGGTTGCTTGTTAAGGTTCATTTTGAAGCTTGTTTCCAGCTAAGTAGATTATTGCCAGAGGTAGGTGGGGTAGTGGGGGTGAACAGCAGGATGCCTGTTCATTTGAATGGCCCTGTATTATTTTGTCACAAATTGCAACCCTGAGGGACAAATACCAAGCATTGTTTTTACTTCTATGACATCTCTACCTGTAGCAACGCGCAAGGTATAAAAACAGACAAAGTGTAATGAATGTCATGGGGAACTACCCTGTGGAATATCTTCCCTTGGAGGTTCAGAGGGGCACTAACTTCTTCTTGGCGGGGTGCCAACTGGAATAAAATACTATGGGGTCCCAGGTAATCCCCACCCCACATAATCGATCACATGACACAGTGTACACACACCATTTGAATGGCAATGCCTATCAGTTTGGGGGAGGGCACCCCCCTCAATTTTTTGTTGTGGGGGCCAAGGAGTTGACACCTAGGAGTTGACTGCCTCTTGCAGTTGAAAAATACCTATTTGCCCAGATGTTTCCTGATCACTAATACTGAACATTTTATCTTTCCTTTCTACCTAGCTAGTGGAGGCTTACAACCTAATTAGAAACACGCTCTGCGGCAAACCTGTTATTAAGAATTGCACAAACATCTAAAACCAGCAGCCAATCCACAAGAAAGCAAACTAAGCAAACCAAATCCTGGTCAAATATGATTTAAAAAAAAAACCCACCTGGTACCTACGTAAAGGTAAAGGGACCCCTGACCATTAGGTCTAGTTGTGACCGACTCTGGGGTTGCTGCGCTCATCTCGCTTTATTGGCCGAGGGAGCCGCCGTACAGCTTCCGGGTCATGTGGTCAGCGTGACTAAGCTGCTTCTGGCGAACCAGAGCAGCACACGGAAACACCATTTACCTTCCCGCTGGAGCGGTACCTATTTATCTACTTGCACTTTGATGTGTTTTCGAACTGCTAGGTCGGCAGGAGCAGAGACCGAGCAACGGGAGCTCACACCATCGCGGGGATTCGAACCGCCGACCTTCTGATCGGCAAGTCCTAGGCTCTGTGGTTTAACCCAGAGCGCCACCCATGTCCCTTACCTGGTGCCTAAAAACATACTAATAAGTGTTTTGTTTCCTAACATACAGAAAGAAATAGAGAGGCTTCTGTGAATTACACAGCCAACTATAACAAACCGTGATCCATACTTTGGTAATAAACTTGTGAGGGAATAGCCTGGCTTCCCCCACTCCCTGATCGTTTAATGCCCTGGGATAAGTTAAGAATGAGCAACAGTTAATGTTTCCAACTGAAAACCGGGGGGGGGGGGGCAAGATAATACATGAAACGCGGCCAAAAAATATCTAAGATGTTTAAGGCTACATGCATTGTGCCATTCCAACCCACACATTTGCAGTGTGCCAATCATACAGTCGTGCCACTCTCTGCATTTTCTTAACATCCAATATTTCAGAATGAATCCATTTCTGTCAAGCTTTGACTCTGTGCCATTTACTTCTGGCTCCCGTGAGCTCTCGCCACTGGTGTTTGAAGCAAGACTGCACACAATGTTAGCCACAATCCACACGTATCTTGTAGTTCCTTGAGAAACAGCGCTGTCTGGTGCATTTTCCCTCAAACCACCACCCATCTGATTTGTAAAAGCAAGCTGCGGTCAAGCTGAGGTGTGTACATTTGAGACAGCCATTGCACATTAAGTAGATGACATGCATGTACAGACGAAAGCTTCACTGAATAGGAGTTTCGTACAGTAAAACAAATCAGGTAACCTTCTCTGGTGTGTAAGGTAAAGGGACCCCTGACCATTAGGTCCAGTCGTGACCGACTCTGGGATTGCGACACTCATCTCACTTTATTGGCCGAGGGAGCCAGCGTACAGCTTCCGGGTCATGTGGCCAGCATGACTAAGCCGCTTCTGGCAAACCAGAGCAGCGCAAGGAAACGCTGTTTACCTTCCCGCTGGAGTGGTACCTATTTATCTACTTGCACTTTGACGTGCTTTTGAACTGCTAGGTTGGCAGGAGCAGGGACCGAGCAATGGGAGCTCACCACGTCGCAGGGATTCAAACCGCTGACCTTCTGATCGGCAAGTCCTAGGCTCTGTGGTTTAACCCACAGCGCCACCCGTGTCCCTCTCTGGTGTGTACAGCAACATAAAAAACACCATGGAACACAACCACAAACGGGTACAACAGCATCTGTCTCCTCTGCCAATATAACCTGTTGTGCCAAATGTTGCCTCTGAGAACTGGCATGGTGGTAGAAAATGAGGCAAGCATGCATACCTAACAAAACTGTTTCTCGTGAGGACCATACAGGAAGCAGATTCGTTCCACACAGCAGAATAAGCAGGAAATGTACTCTACAAGGCAGGCCTCAAGTGCCAGGGGTGCTATTTTTCTAGAAAAAGAGGAGCCAGAACTTACCACAAATGCCTCCCTCATTCTCTCCCTCGCGATGGTGCCCACCTGAGAGATGCCAGAACCTACCTGAGGGGTGCCAGGACGGAGTTCTGGCTGAAAAGAAGCCCTGGCCTGACTTCAGAAAGGTCCCACAGCCTTTGCTCTCTAGCTAGCTAGCTTCATTAGACAACAATTGTTTCCACCTGCAGCAGAGCTCTGGGGAAAGGCTTGGTAACAGAGTGGATCATCACAGAGTCCACTCCTGCTCATTTGAAAGGAACCGAAACCCAAGTTATAAAATAAGCAGCTAACTATGAGGAATCCAGAACAACAGAGGTCCAAAGGAATCCTGGAGAGTATTTATGTTTGAAGAATTATTGTTAAGAGTTTTTGAAATGTGAAATACCACAAAAGCTAAGATGCTCATAGCCAGAGAATTCTGGATACTTTTAAAATACTTTGGCACCAGCTCTATGATTCTGCTCAAGTTTAAAATATTAGAGCTGTTTAATTCAGTTGTGGATTGCTGATCCAGGGCTGGCAACTTTATTATTATTATTATTATTATTATTATTATTATTATTATTATTATTATTATTATTATTATTTCAACACGTTACTTCTAAATAAACACAGAAATGGTTCTTACAGATTCCCCCACAACTTCTAACAGTATTTTAATATGAGTAGGATTTTTTTTGCCAACCATGCTTTATTTTAAGCATGAAACATTGTTATACCTCTGATGGCGTCACAACCTGGGTTATATAACGACTTTTTCTGTGAGCTTTTTTGCAGCCAACAGTTTGGGGAATAAGCATTTAATGTTGTTTTATTTTAAAGCATTTATATCCCACTTTTCCTTTTAAACTGTTTAAAGTAACAAACAAACAAATAGCAGACTACTGAAACATTAAAACGTATCAAAATATTCTCGAGTTTACAACCAGTTTTATTTTTAAAAAAGCAAAACAAAACAGAAAAATAGCCCCCGCACATAGTTTTTAAAAAATACAGGAAGTGCCCATCAACTTCCATGGGGGTGGAGCTATGCAAAGTGACTGCAGAGAATAGGATTCTCTAGCAACGAAGATGGATAAAGTTATCAATGTAATTTTGTTGTCCTTGGAAAAGATTGGGGCTATGACTCAATGCACAAGCATATCTCTGATAATGGAATGTGGGAGTTTCTGAGTAAAGGCAGCACCAATGATAATCATGACAGCATGGATGCTAATAAACTTAGGGAGTCAAGTTCTCTTTTCTCCTTCAGACAACTTCATCTGACTACTACTCAGATTTCTCTGTCTTTATGTGCAATTGTTTGCGTTTGTAAATTAAAGCTCTTTGACTTTGGTCCACACCTTACAGAAATTAGATCTGGCTGCTTGACACAGTATCTAATATAAATAAGGAAAACAAACTGGGTGGTGACAAAAAAAAGAGACAATAAGACCAGTAATACTTCAGTGTTGCCGTGGTTGCAATCAAGTCATTTACTCTATAGCAGTCCTATCAGAGGTACTGAAACTGTTCAGGTATAAATGGTTTGAAGATTGAAGTAATCAAATTCATTCAAATTTATGGTCAGAGGAAAATACTAGTTTAGAGGAATGACATTAAAGTATGCAAAACTATTAAAACATTTTTTTCCAAATGCCAATGGTATTAATAATATTTAATTTGAATTTATTTCTATTGCCAGATCCCTCACTTAAGAGTTGATTTCCAACAAAGTCAACAGGGCTAAAATGGAATAACTGTTTAAAATGCTGTCTCAACAAATATAATCTTATGCTGGCCCTGAATCAAAGATGTTAGTTAAGATCACTTCTGATTTTGGACAAGTTTAGGTTTGAAGAGGAAAAGTAATCTGGAGAATTGTCATGCAGTTTATACTTCAGTGCTCCAAAGCTGGCCAGAACCACAGAAAGTTAAGCATTCTTTAGCTCAGTAAACCAATTATATTAAAAAACAACAACAGTAATATGTATCAACGAGTGTGCACTAACACCGTGTTGGATATACAGTGGTACCTCAGGTTAAGTACTTAATTCGTTCCGGAGGTCCGTTCTTAACCTGAAACTGTTCTTAACCTGAAGCACCACTTTAGCTAATGGGGCCTCCTGCTGCTGCCGCGCCACCGGAACCCGATTTCTGTTCTTATCCTGAAGCAAAGTTCTTAACCTGAAGCACTATTTCTGGTTACAGATAGGTAGCCGTGTTGGTCTGCCATAGTCAAAATAAAAAAATTCCTTCCAGTAGCACCTTAAAGACCAACTAAGTTAGTTCTTGGTATGAGCTTTCGTGTGTTATTTTCACTATTTCTGGGTTAACGGAGTGTGTAACCTAAAGCGTATGTAACTCGAGGTACCACTGTATTCCACAAATGGAGGCCTTTCTTTCTGTAGAGCAAGTATCTCTTTTCTAAGGAAGTTCTTGTGGATCCAAGCTACCATTTCCATGATTATATAATGGCAGAGATGGGAAACCTGCATCTTTCTAAAGGCTGTTGGACTACAGCTCCCATGATCCCTTGCCACTGGTCCTGCTGGCTAGTGCTGATGGTAGATGAAGTCCAACAACATGTGGAAGGACACTGGTTTACCACCCTGTATATAGGGCTATATACACTTACAGAAAAAGGTATCTATGAAATCAGTACTTTATAAAGCTTTGCAAACACATAGATTAAACACTTTGAGATAGATGTCAATTTTAAAAAAAAGATTTGAAAGAGGTAGAAAGATGCTTTGGGCACATGCCTAAGAAAACACACAAGAGGGGAAAATATGATTGTTGATCGCAGAGTTTGTTTAATCAGACTGCTACTGGTCCATTTTATAAGAACACAAATGTTCTTGTGGCATATGTGCAACAAAAATGAAACTGTAGGTGAAATATGTATTTAAATATGTGTACATATCTGAGGAGGGAAGCAGGTGGTGCTGTGGGTTAAACCACAGAGCTAGGACTTGCGGATCAGAAGGTTGGCGGTTCGAATCTCCACGACTGGGTGAGCTCTCGTTGCTCTGTCCCTGTTCCTGCCAACCTAGCAGTTCGAAAGGATGTCAAAGTGCAAGTAGATAAATAGGTACCACTCGGGGGGGGGGGAAGGTAAACAGCGTTTCCGTGCGCTGCTCTGGTTCGCCAGAAGCGGCTTAGTCATGCTGGCCACATGACCCGGAAGCTGTACGCCGGCTCCCTCGGCCAATAAAGCGAGATGAGCGCCACAACCCCAGAGTCGGCCATGGCTGGACCTAATGGTTAGGGGTCCCTTTACATTTACATATCTGAGGAAGTGGACTGTAGTCAATGAAAGCTTATGCTATGGTTAGTTTCTTAGTCATTATGGTACCATGGGACTCATGTTGATTTTGCTGCCACAAATTAATTTTTATTTTATTTTATTAGATAGGTAGATATATAGATAGATAGATCACCTTTATCTTCCAAAGTGATGTGCATGGTTCTCCTCCTCTCCATTTCATCCTTACAACAAACCTGTGAGATAGGTTAGGCTAGGAGATGCTGAGAGGCCCAAGGTCACCCAGTGAGAGATGATTCGAACCCTGCATTCCCAGGTGTTAGCCCAACATTCTAACAATTGTGCCGCACCGGCTACTCCCGCCAGAAGCACGAAACGTAGATGCCTTTCTTCCATTGTAAAAGAGCCTACACATTTCTCAAGATCAAATGTAATGCGGGAAAGAAAAACCTTCCAGCAACATTTTCCCCCTTTTCCTTATTTACTTGGTTACCATTGAGTTCATGACGACTTGTTTTCTTGTACAGTAGTTCTATCTGCACTGCTTGACAGACTACTGTGACAAGGTTACCCTTAAATTGATAAAAGGTTTGATGGTGTCGATCCATTTGTCAAAAATGTCTGGCATTGTGCGTAATGGACTCTGCAGCAGGAGTGTCACTAGCATTCCAGCTGGCTATTTTCTATTCAGTGCGCTGCACACATCACACACAAAAAGGCATGCCATCAAGATGCGGAAGTGTCAGGAGGCTTAGATAACAATGACACTTATCAAACATGAAAACCTACTTTCTTTCACTCTCCAGAACTACACACCAATTAAGGCCAATTAAAGCTGTACTAAGTGCCATCCCATTCTTTGGAACCATATAAATAACGACCTTTATTAACAGCAGAGGCTTAGAAAAAAGGATTGTTGACAAAAAAACACAAAGAGCTTAGTTGAGAACTTTCCCCACATTCATTTAGAAAGGGTTCTCCAGCCTCATATCATTTCCCTTTATCTTTGCTGGGCTTAATGATGGGGTTGTGATGCTCTCAAAGTCTGTATAACCTTCAGAGCATAATGGCAAAAAGAGGGATACTAGCTACCCACCCAAACTCACTGTCTAAGTTAGAGGGAGTGAATATTGTGCCACAAAGCATGCAAAACTCCAAGGGTCTATTTACCCTGTGAATATGCATTAAGGCTGTGGATAGCTCAGATGGTAGAGAATGAGACTCTAGTGTGGTGTAGGGGTTAAGAGCGACAGACTCGTAATCTGGGGAACCGGGTTCGCGTCTCCGCTTCTCCACATGCAGCTGCTGGGTGACTTTGGGCTAGTCACACTTCTCTGAAGTCTCTCAGTCCTACTCACCTCACAGAGTGTTTGTTATGGGGGAGGAAGGGAAAGGAGATTGTTAGCCGCTTTGACTCCTTCGGGTAGTGATAAAGTGGGATATCAAATCCAAACTCCTCCTCCTCCTCCTCCTGTTCTTCTTCTTCTTCTTCTTCTTCTTCTTCTTCTTCTTCTTCTTCTAAATCCCAGGGTCATGAGTTTGAGTATCATGATGAATGAAAGATTTCTGCATAGCAGTGTTGGACTAAAAGACCCCGGTAGCCCCTTCCAACTATACAATTCTATGGTTTTATGCACACTTCCTGGGAGCAAATCCCATTAAAGACTTAGTTCTGAGGACACATTTGAATTATGGTGCTGGAGGAGACTCTTGAGAGTCCCATGGACTGCAAGAAGATCAAACCTATCCATTATTAAGGAAATCAGCCCTGAGTGCTCCCTGGAAGGACAGATCCTGAAGCTGAGGCTCCAATACTTTGGCCATCTCATGAGAAGAGAAGACTCCCTGGAAAAGACCCTGATGTTGGGAAAGATGGAGGGCACAAGGAGAAGGGGATGACAGAGGGTGAGATGGTTGGACAGTGTTCTCGAAGCTACTAACATGAGTTTGACCAAACTGCAGGAGCCAGTGGAAGACAGGAGTGCCTGGCGTACTCTGGCATATGGGGTCACGAAGAGTCGGACACGACTAAATAACAACAACACATTTATGATGGATGGCACAGAAAGTGGCTGTCTTAGGGATTCTTATATTCCAGCATTGAGCAGAGTTGGGCTAGTTGACTCCAGGGTCCCTTCCAATTCTACAATTCTATGATTCCATAATTCTATAAGAACTTACAAGGGCCATAAAGTTTGCTGTGCCATATGTCCCATGGACTGCAAGGTACCCTAGACAACCACAACAGTCCTGTGCTATTAGGCATTACCCTTGTGAGATATGGCTAAGGTAACGAGCAAATAAATGAAAAAATGTGGGATGTTTTGGGGTGGGGGTTTTTTGGACTCTTGAATGTTAAAATGCCAGCTGGTATAAATTAGACTACCCCTAGTTGTGTTTTTACACCTGTTGTGGATTAGACCATGTAATCTTTTCTGAAATTCTCTGCGACTGTCACAAGTGAAAAGACAAATGAAAGCATGGTGTTGGGGGGATATCAGAGAACTGCAGATCTGGGAGAGACCAAAGAATATTGTTTATATGCTGTAAGTTTATTGTATGATCCTCCACAGATCACCTCCCCAACTCCTAGGTCCATGAACTCTTGCTTGCATAGTTTAGTCTGCCACAAAATGGGGCTAATCTGAAATGCAGTCCGACTGGTAAACCAGGGCGGTCATATTTCGGAAGCATGGAGGCAGGCAATATTCAGCAGTAAAACCTACTGAAACTCCTCATTGCTCCAGCAGCCACCATTGCCCCTCAAAACTCCCCTCTCCAGACAACGTATTCATAGAAAAACCAAGAATGGCTGCTTCCGGGCAAATGGAACTGTAAGGAGCTTTGGAGAGTTTCCCACCCTGAAAAATCAGATGCCCCCAAAATGTGAAAGGGGAGAAGTGATTTCACCCAAACCCCAGCCAAAGGTTGGCCAAACCTTTGGATGGCTGTAAGTTTGGAAGTGGAATGGCAAGGTGGCTACAGTATGGGGCAGGCCTGGACTCTGGTAATATGGCACCTTGAGCGAGAACAAAATTTGGCTCTCCCCCCCTCAAATATTTCTTATTTTCACTATAATTTATTTTGGTACAATTGCTTTTTTATGGATCTTCTAAGTAGGTACCCGTATAAATATAGGTTGTTGTTGTTTTGCGTCCCTTAGACTCAGCACACTTTTGGGGGGAACTGCCCACACAACCCTAAATCCGGCACTGTATTGTATTAACTACAGGAACACCCAGATTTGAATACCACACTCAGCCATGAAGCTCACTGGGTAATGCTGGGCCGGTTACTAGAGAGCCAGTGTGGTGTAGTGGTTAAGAGCGGTGGACTCGTAATCTGGTGAACCGGGTTCGCGTTTCCGCTCCTCCACATGCAGCTGCTGGGTGACCTTGGGCTAGTCACACTTCTCTGAAGTCTCTCAGCCCCACTCACCTAACAGAGTGTTTGTTGTGGGGGAGGAAGGGAAAGGAGAATGTTAGCTGCTTTGAGACTCCTTTGGGTAGTGATAAAGCGGGATATCAAATCCAAACTCTTCTTCTTCTACTACTATCTCTCAGCTTAACGTACCCCGGAAGGAAGCAGGGTAAAATTAGTGGAAGTGAGAATTGTGTACATCAATCTAGAGCAGGGGTCAGCAAACTTTTTCAGCAGGGGGCCGGTCCACTGTCCCTTAGTCTTTGTGGGGGACCGGACTATATTTTTTTTTGGGGGGGGGGGTTGAGCGAATTCCTATGCCCCACAAAGAATCCAGAGATGCATTTTAAATAAAAACACATATTCTACTCATGTAAAAACACCAGGCAGGCCCCACAAATAATCCAGAGATGCATTTTAAATAAAAGGACACATTTGACTCATGTAAAAACACACTGATTCCCGGACGGTCTGCAGATCAGATTGAGAAGGTGAATGGGCCGCATCCAGACCCTGGCACTTAGGTTGCCTACCCCTGGTCTAGAGCTACTTGGAGAAAAGGCAGGATATAAATGTAATAAGCAATCAAAGATTTTTCAATCATTTTATTCTTTTTTAAAATTGATTTTTGAAGTACAGACATGTATTAGATACTTTGGATACCCAAGTTCTTGTGCATATTATTTTTTTTACAAGAAGATGAATAGCAGGAATCTGTAAGCCCTCTCCCTTCTCCCCTAAAAACTTTCAGGTAATTATATTTTAGTGGATATATCTGGGGTTTTAAGACCTGTGAATCTGTGGTGCTACTGTGAGCTTTGTTTTATGGCCACTGGTTTCATACTGTATTATATTTCATGCTTTTATTTTTTAATACAACTGCTTTTAACTTTCATTATAAGCTGCCCAGAGACTTACTGGGTGGCATATAAACAGTGACAGTAAAATAAAGCACATATGTAAGCAGATTAGACATTTTAATGGCTAACTGGAATCTTTGGCCATTCTGCGCTATACATTCAATCAGGTTTCAAGCAGCAACCTATTTTGAATTCAGGTAAGGAATAAAACCATCAAGTTTTATTGGCCAGGCTCTACTTATTCTTCTGTTCTTAACAAGATGGCAACCTGTCTATCAAATTTATAAATATGAAGAAAACATACAAACTGACGTCTCCATTCAGAATGAAGCAAGGCCCCTGTGGTGGAGATTAGGCAGCTGGATTTGCAGAAAAGTTTGATGAGCATTTAGGAAATGTGGGGCATTTAAGTGAGAGGACAACTGCAAGGTGAACGACGTGGCAGGGCTTTGTTGCAGAGAAAGCCAACCCCTTCAAGCTTCCTTATTCAACAGGCCATGCGTGCATACTCCTTCCAGAGGCAGATTTAAGGGAGCGTGGCCAGTTCGCCAGCATAGAATTGCACAGTTGGAAGGGACTCTGAGGGTCATCTAAGTCCAACCCCCTACAAAATAGGAATCTCAACTAAAGCATCCAAGCTTGCTCCATTTCCCATGTGACAGCCCTTTAGATATCTGAAGACTGCTATCATATCTCCTCTCAGTCTGCTCTTTGCCAAGCTAAACAAACCCAGTTCCTTCAACCCTTCCTCACAAGGCTTGATTTCCTTCTCCTTTATCATGTTGGTTGTTCTCCTCTCCAAACATCCCAGCTCGTCAATATCGTTCTTAAATTGTGGTGCCCAGAACTGGACACGGTACAATGCTTTAAATATGTCTTTATTCCATGTTAAATTGCATCATTTTGTCATTTTGTTATATATATATATATATATGGTGCCCTGGGCTCCTTTGTGAGGAAGGGCAGGATGCAAATTTAATAAATAAAGTGAAAATGAAAATAAGTAAGTTTCATTTCCCCTGCCAAGCTGCTCCAACCCAACCATCTGCGCAAAGTTCTTGCTAAATGTTCTTGCTACACTGTTCAGTGTTGGCTTCAAGCCAAAAGCAGCATACAAACTCAAATAACTTTATCTGAAGCTCAAAAGGATGCACCATGAATAGGAACAAAACAACAAGCACAGGCAACAAAGCATGTCTATAGATCCCTGCTAGCTGCAGACTCACAGCTTTAGACCCAACAATCAGGAAGTGATCTTTGAAAAATTCAGGAATGCGTCCTTACTGAATGGTTCCATACATCACACGCCCTTTGCTCCAGCTATGGAAGCTCCTCCTATGGCTCTAGATACCAGGACACCTCTGAATAGCGGAAATACAACAGAGAAGAACGGCTGCTGCATCCCTTCCATGTTGCTTTCCCAGTGTCACTTCACTTGGTAAGTCAATGCTGGAATCAGTGTCTTTCCCCACAGTCATTATTAAGACTTTTCCACCGACAGAGAGGCTTCTGCCCATTTCCTCTGCTTAGCCAATCAAAATGTTCACTACCAGCAAGCTCCCACTGCTGCCTCCAGCGTCTCTCTCCCACCACCGAAATGGCTGTCAAGCCCGAAATGAGGCAGAAATCCAAACAACAGAAGATCAATGTAAAGGAGGGGCTGACACAAATGTGAACTTTGAGGAAATGCTGCAGAGCCAAGGCAGAATTGCGCGCTGTTGACCGAAAGAGGGGCCGCCCGGGAGATATAATTGAGTGATTATGGCCTTCTGTTTAAAATATAAAAGTTGACATGGGCTAGGGAACTAAAGCAGACCTACTGAGATTAATGAGCATGACTAAGTTAGGTCCATTAACTTCAACAGGTCTACTCTTGAGTAAAATGCAGTTGCGCACCACCCAGTGCAATTACGGTATATCCAGAAGTGAGGCGCATACATTAGTCCATCACAAGACTTCAATGCTTAAAGGTAAAGGTACCCCTGGCCATTAGGTCCAGTTGCAGACGACTCTGGGGTTACGGCACTCATCTCGCTCTATAGGCTGAGGGGGCCGGCGTTTGTCCGCAGACATCTTCCGGGTCATGTGGCCAGCATGACTAAGCTGCTTCTGGCGAACCAGAGCAGCACATGGAAACACTGTTTATCTTCCCGCCGGAGCGGTACCTATTTATCTACTTGCATTTTGACATGCTTTCGAACTGCTAGGTGGGCAGGACCAAGCAACGGGAGCTCACCCCGTCGCGGGGATTCGAACCACAACCTTCTGATTGGCAAGCCCTACTCCCCATTTGGAGGATGTGGGTGGCGCTGTGGTCTAAACCACTGAGCCCCCGGGCTTGCCGATCAGAAGGTTGGCGGTTCAAATCCCCACAACGGAGTGAGCTCCCATTGCTCTGTCCCAGCTCCTGCCAACCTAGCAGTTCAAAAGCAAGCCAGTGCAAGCAGATAAATAGGTACCACTGTAGTGGGAAGGTAAACGGCATTTCTATGCCCTCTGGTTTCCATCATGGTGTCCCATTGCGCCAGAAGTGGTTTAGTCCTGCTGGTCACATCACCTGGAAAGCTGTCTGGGGACAAACATCGGCTTCCTCAGCCTGAAAGCGAGATGAGCGCTGCAACCCCATAGTCGTCTTTGACTGGACTTACCTGTCCAGGGGTCCTTTACCTTACCTTTTTTACCTTTACTCCCCATTCCAGGAGGAATAGGAGATTTTTGGCAGCATGAATGCAGCCATGTTTCTTTTATTCATTTGAAGGGGAGATCATGCTGGGGTGGGATGTGCTTAGGAAAGTATTGGCTGCCAGGAATATGCTCACTATGTGTTCAGAGGCAGTCATCTCCCCTTCGCACTTCACAAGCTTCTCCACAACACACACCATGCAAACACTGATGTCGCAGTGCCATGTGAAGCAGATTTAAGACTTGCTTTCTTCTGGAAAAGCGGGTAGCGGGGGAGGAGGTTTGCAGCAGGGAGCAGCAAGCACAAATCTCTGTGAGCTGCCACGGGTTCCCCCATAATTTCTCTTTAAAAAATTCCCCTTTGTTTGGTTGCATGAATACTGTCATTCAATGTTCTCTGCTATAACGTTCAGTTACAGAGAGGTATGCAGAAATAAGACACCGATATATTTCAGTCCCTCCGTTTCGTTCCAATTAAGAAGATTTATGGTAGCTCTTGTTCAAAAGAACTTAATTTTGATCCAATGCACTAATCTGGCAGCGTTAAGATTTTCAAGAGGCCATTCCACATATCCTAAAAAGTTGCTGCCGCAATAGCAGAGCGGGGACTTCTATCTGTTGCCTGCCTACCATACCCTCTCTTTTTCAACCCCAACAAGTTTCCCTAGCAACCACTAATGCATGCCCCCCACCTGGGATCAAGCAGCTGCCTCTCCTTCACACTCTCCAAAGACTCTGCGGGTCAAATTATGCTTCTTCCCAGCTCAGGTTGTCAGGAAGATTTTTATCACACTTGAGCTAAAAAGATGCAAGTTATCCTTTACCGGGTGCTGCCACTGTCAGCTATACCTTGCACCTAACTACTTCATTTGCACATAAATAAACCTGCCTCTGCGAGGTTAGAAGCTGCTTGGGACAATTTGTCCTTGTAGACGTGACACTCAGGCACATGCCTTAGCCACCGGAAGGGTAACAAATCACTATACTTACGGCTGGCACAGCTTGATAAGGTCCTGGTCGGTGGTGCCGGGTGGAAGGCCTCGGATGTACAGGTTGGTTTTACTCAACTGCTCGCCGCCGCTGCTGCTGTTGCTGCTGTTGTTGTTGCTACTATTAGTACTGGGGCTGGGAGGAGCCATGGGGTGGGGAGCTGGTGCATAGGAATGCTGAAAACAAGAAAGATCATTATTGGCAAAAAAAGAAGAAGAAATAAATAAATAAAAACCATCAGTGGATCAGTGGCATTACAGGAGACAACAGTGTCCCCCTAAGCGATCGTGTGTATTTAATGGCAGCTGTGAAGCAACTTCCTCAACCCAAGCCTTTATTGCAGGCCGACATGGTATGAACTAGTTTCCACCTGTCAGGAGCAGGTCAGCAATAAATGACATGGAATAATTTATTAGAAGAACCAAGATCTGTTCAGGAGTGCCAGGCGTAATGAGCATAGCAACTCTTCTCAGTAGGTCTTGAGGCAGTTGCGGGGACTGAAGATCCCTGCCTTCACACAACTAAGTCTCCCTCTGTCTCAGGTCCTTCCCAAGCAATCTGAGACTACGCTGGTGTTCTGTCCTCTTTATACCTCTCCTGGTCCTGGGAAATGGGGGCAGGGAGCTTGTAGCAGCAAGCGGGGCAGATACCCTGGCTTCTTCACCAGCCTGACTCATCTCTGCCTCTTGGCCTCTCCTCGCCTGCTACCCCTTCTGCTTCTAGACTTCTCTCTGTCACAGACTCTCCCTGCTCACTAAACCCTGTTACCTCTTCAGCTTCTGACACCTCCTCCTCCCAGGTTTTTCCCTCTGACCACTCATCACTGTCCCGCCACCACTCCTTGGGCTCTGAGCCTTCTTCTTCCCTGGGGGGTTCCACAGCTGATGCCTCCCACCATTCCTCTGCAGCCAGCCAGTCCACGAAACCACCCCCTTGAAGCTGAAATGATTTCAGTAAGACATCAAAGCAGTGGTAGCTAGTGCCCTTGGGGACTGGAATTGCGAAAGGCCGGGGTGGGGAAGGCAATGGTAAGGAGAACCGAAGCCAATGACAAGTGGTCAACTAATTCTAGTGATGTCACTGTCCTCCTCTCTGCTGAGTTCTGCAAGGGCAAAACTAAGGAGGAAGAAGTTGACAGCCATGGCAAGCCCAAGGGTTGGTTGGTTGTAAAAAGGCAGGCAATGGAGAGCTAGCTAAGTGCATCTCGCTGATGGATTACCCTCTACTGCATTTATGGAAGCACCATGCCATTGTCTCAAGGTTAGATTTAGGCCACTCCACTGCACTGAACATATAGTGACAAAGCATATAGATAGATATAGATATAACTTCCTACTGATTGTAAGCTACCTTGGGTGCTCCTATCTACTACATACAACAGAAAAGAAGGATATAAGTATTTTCACACAAGCCACTCAAGATATGCCTGAAGTCAGAACATGTAATGCAATATATCTTGTAAGAGAAGAAGTGGGGTGTCAGAGGCGTGTCAAACAAAGACCTGTAAAATGAGGAAGCCATCTCAGTGGTAGAACACATGCTTTGCTTGTAGAAGGTCCCAGGTTCAATACCTAGCATCTCAAAGAGAATTAGGTAAGCAGGTAATGGGATGGGAAGAATCCCTAGCGGCTTGAGGACCGGGAGAAGCATTCTCAAACTCAAAGGAGACAATCTAGGGCTAGGTGAACATATAGTCTATGAGGCAGTTTCCTATATTCCTATGACTGGCAAACTAAATCTGTCCCTCTACCTCCGATACTGAGCATGTGCTGACTTTCAACCTGTTGTCCAGGTTGTGATATACAAGGGAAAGAGAATTAAAAACAAAAACACATTATATGAGCTCACTATGGAGGATAGTAAGTGAAAATGATCAAAGTTCATTGCCTAGAATAGCTGTCAGAAAGAATGAAGTTACTGCCAAAAGTTCAATCAAGTAATATCATCATTAAAACCCATATCACTGTCATGGCAACAATTAGATATGTTAATAGGCAATAATCTCAAGGATGTGAGGTTCTGGAAATTAAGAACAACCTTCTGCATCCCGGCAAATACAATTCCCACCAGCCTCAATCAGCATAACCAATTGTCAGGGAAACATGGTCCAACATGGGGGGAGTGAATGCGGTCCCCTTCAGATGCTGGTGGGCTTCAATTACGATTGGCGCCAGACAGCACAGCTAGTGGTCTGGAACAACCTGACCACATTGACTAGCTCTGCTTTGGATGTCATTAAAAAGTCATAAATGAATCACAGGTGGTGGTGGTGTTCTTCAGAATTTGTATGTTGAGAATGGAAGTACTTCGAACTGGAGGAGATAGAGGAAGATGCCAAGGAACAGCAGCAGTGCCTCTTATCACTTCAGACAAATGAAACACGGCTGAGATAAGAGATGGTCATTGAGAAGGTTCTGACAAATGCTGTGATTCAGTACACTATAGGTACTGTTTGAAAACACCTTGTGTCAGTGGTTCTCAAAGGGTGGTGTTGTGGCAGGAGAGGATGGCAACTGTGGCAGGAAGATTCAAGGACATTCAAAGAAACATTTCAGTGTAGTATAGTACAGTATTATATCAAAATATTTTTTCTTCTATTTGCAGAATACGGATTGATATTTTCAATATGAGAGCAAGAACATCAAGTGATATTGAGGACAATCCTAGTTGTACTTTCCAATTTCTTACAAAAGAATGGTGTGGCGCAAGCAAATTTTATTCTGAAAGTGTGGCCCAGAGAGAAAAAGTTTGAGAATCATTGCCTTATCCATTGTATTGTATTATGAGTATTTATCTTTTTAGCAGTAGGACTATTATCTCACATCATTTATACAGCACTGCAAATGTTACCTTAAATATAATTGTCATGGCATGATAGTCCTCTTCACTCTGTTGTGCCTAGCAAAACGATGGCAATAATTATGAAAAATTAACCATGGAATGACTGATCTCTTCCAAGGATGAGCCCCGATAATAATTGCAAATTAATTAACAGTACCTTAAGGTCATATTTAGATATTGCAAAGAAACATCAAGTAAGGAAGTTATTGTTTTTAATTTATCTGACATTGTCAACTCAGCATTGTACTTTGCAAATAAGTGCTAACAAAGTAATTATCTCAAAAAATGTATCATTTTATTTTTTTAAAATAGCAATTCTCTCTGAGAATCCAAAACAAGGAAATGGTTTAGTTGTTTTTGAACACAGCTGGAATTATTGCATGCCTTTCATCGAGAAAATATTATCTATCAAAACTAAGTCTATTCAGTTAGTTTTTCACTGGGGAAACAAGGGGGCTTATCAAAATATCAGTGTCTTGCAAAAGAGGAAATAAAAATGGCCAATTTCCATCTAATGGCTAATTCACACAATACTCCTTTTATCCCTCTGAGCATTCCCTAGATCCATGAACACATGCTTACAAGAGTAATTACAATGTAAGAACTGGGTAATTAATCACAGACAGTCAGAAGCAATTCCTGTGACCATAGTGGTACCCCATTCCTGAATATATATCTGGCTGAAAATGTGCATCAACACAGCTACTAAAACCCCACCTTAAAGGTAAAGGTAAAGGGATCCCTGATCAATAGGTCCAGTCGTGGATGACTCTGGGGTTGCGGCGCTCATCTCACTTTACTGGCCGAGGGAGCTGGCGTACAGCTTCCGGGTCATGTGGCCAGCATGGCTAAGCCACTTCTGGCAAACCAGAGCAGCTCACGGAAACGCTGTTTACCTTCCTGCTAGAGCGGTACCTATTTATCTACTTGCACTTTGGTGTGCTTTCAAACTGCTAGGTTGGCAGGAGCAGGGACCGAGCAACGGGAGCTCACCCTGTCACGGGGATTTGAACTGCCGACCTTCTGATCAGCAAGCCCTAGGCTCTGTGGTTTAACCCACAGCAGCACCCGCGTCCCTAAAATCCCACCTTAGTGCTTTCTAAACAAATGATAAGAACATAGATTTATGCCTTTAGGTCTGTGCAAAGGCCAGTTGCTCTGAGTCTCATCCCTAGAATGTAAACCACTTTTTTAAAAACACAAGTAGTATGCATATGCATATGTATATATATATATAGAGAGAGAGAGGATAAATAATTAAAATGCACATCTCTCTATCTCATAAAACAGCTTTGCCCAATTCTCCAGTGGTGTAGCTTATGATACTTGCCAAGTTCATCATGGTGCCATAAACATGCACTGCTATGCTGTCAGTGCTTCCTGAATACAGTGGTGCCCCGCAAGACGAAAGGGTTTTCCGTTTTTGCGTTGCTTCACTAGACGAATTTCCCTATGGGCTTGTTTCGCAAGATGAAAACGTCTTGCGCTTTTTTTTAAAAGCCGCTTGAAGAGGCGCAGTTGCAACGGACCGTGCTTCGCAAGACAAAAAGCATCACAAGACGAAAAGACTCGCAGAACGAATTCTTTTTGTCTTGCGAGGCACCACTGTACTCTTCTGATTACTCTTCCATAAGTGGCTGTGGCATGGCAAGCACATGGGATAATCTCTCTAGGAGGTGCAGTGATCACAGAACTAGAACTTTTAAAGAGATTCAAGAAGGACACATGCAACACAGGCTAATCCAGTGTTTCCACAAACCACGGGGGTTCTCTGTATCATTATAAACGCTGAATCATTCACGGGGGGTAAGTGGGAATACTGTACACATGAGAACTATAGTCCAGCATACCTATTCTAAAAGAATTGAAAAATCATTGGGTTAAAAGAGAGACAGAGAAAGAGAGAGAGAGAGAGAGAGAGAGAGAGAGAGAGAGAGAGAGACTGATTAATTATAGAATTGTTGGGCTTCACCATTCCAAATGTTAACTAAAAATGAAGTGTTCTGAGTGACTCATTATTTCAGTCCACCCAGCTTTGGGGCAGGGGACTGAAATGTGTGCCCCCTCTTCCCCGTTATTTAAAGATGAGGGAAAGCATACTGTTAGATTCATTTCACCTGGCTACAGACAGAGCAAGTCATTCCATTTGAGCACTCTGCAGTAAATAAACTGGCCAATGAGCAGAAGTAATTAAATGCTTCAGCTTCCTTATCCAATAGCTAATGATCCGTCAATGCTGAAAGAGAGCCAGTTTTGTTGGGGGGAAATAAAGCAAAACATTTCATCTGATAGGAGGCTAAAGCTGCAGTGTTTTACTGATGTTATATCGGTCCACATTTTATGTAAGAAACCTTTGATCCCAAACATTTCCCCCTTCTACTGATTTATAACTAAAATACTTTCCTTACAACAGATGGCAGCTCTCTTTGCCCCCCCCCCACCTGTTACCTCTAGATGAAAATCTCAGTCCTCATTTAAGATTTTTGCTTTCTCACCCTGACCTTCTGTTTCCTTGACAGATATCAGTTTAGCAGCTTTGGAGGAGCTCTGCATATTCCAAGTGCCTCCACAACTAACCTTGGTCAACTGGCCATTTGCACATATTAACCTTTGTCTATCTGTGAGATAGCCCTGCGCACAATATCTTTGAAGTGAATGTTGATTCTTATCATAATAAACTAAAAAAACATTGCACAATGTAAGAATGAACACTGTTGAGTCCGATATGCACCATCCATTGCTTGCATAACCACATCTGTATTTATTGTATGAAGGAATCTGAGAAGATCATGCTGTAATTCTCTCTGTGAAGAACATCCTTATAAGTCCACTTAGTGGGATCATTTAGCTCTCCCAGAGTTGCCCTGCTGGGCATTCAAAAACAGAAGTATTGTCTTTATAGTGGATAGAAAGGGATTATATTCTGGTACGGACTGTGAGTAGGGTTCGTAACTCCTCTTTAACCAAGTTGACCTTCCTCTTAGCAGTTTACAGGAACACAATGTTGACTAGTGTTCAGCCTTTACAAACATCTTGCTCCATCCAGATATTGTTATAAAGCAACCATTTGAGATGAGAATAGAAGAATAGAAAAAAGCCACTTATTTTTTTCCTGTAAAGTGTTATTTTCCCCTAGGAAAATTCTATCTGAAAGTATGTGCTTTTCACGCAATCCGGTGCATGCCAAAGGCCAACTGTTTGGTTTCCATAGCTATCTTTCAGAGAGAGTTGCCACTAGCAGGAAGGATATGTAAGATCTAGGTAAATGTAATTCATAGCAGAATCACGGAAATTCACCAATTGACAAATGAATTGATAAGAACTACTCTGGTTTGCAACTGAGAAAGAGGCACTGCTCAAATGAAACATTTCAGCCTTTTACTTGCCAGGGCTGCTGGTCTTGACAGATAAGCAGTAAAAGCACATTGCCCAGCTGGACAATATCTTTTTTTATTTACACTGTATAAATAATTAGTGTCATTGAACTTTGCTAAAGATAGAGAAAACTGTTTCATAAAGGGTTGCAGCCTGACACTAAATGAGATGATTTGCTTGAGGATAAACAGCCGCATATTCTAATATGTCCAGTAGAGTTCAGTGACCGGCAGCACGATCATCAGCAGGATTTGAAATGTGAACTTCTGCTACTCCCTTGCATTGAAGGATGACATTAATATAGCAACCCCCCCAAAAAGTCTATAATGAGGTATTAGCCTCATTGACCAGATCGGCTACCTTCCTGTAGCAACTAGAGTTCTTATGCCTTCATCTCTGGTCCCAGGAAACCTTACTGCCTTCAGGGAAAGAAGTATTTGGAGCTCATTCTTACAGTGAAATACAGCTCAGATTACCAAAATGATTTGAGATTATTATTCCCAGAGGCCAAAGGAACAAATATAGGAGCAGTGATGCCTCCAGAACTGCAACATTTATTTTACTTTTTTATTATAATGTATATTATTTTAAGATATACTCCCCCTATTAATGCTATTGCAAAACTACTGAAGGTGGCTTAAAGCATTTAAAGAAGAGCTTTCCAAACTTTTCATGTTGGTGACACACTTTTTAGGCATGCATCATTTCGTGACACAGTAATTCAGTTTTACTAGTAAACCAGAGGTTTAACTAACCCCCTTCCAGCCCTGGGAGGAGCATGGGGTGTGTTTGCATGACACACCTACACACTGCAACCGACACAATAATGTGTCACAGCACATGGTTTGGGAAGCTCTGATTGAAAGATCGGTTCCATTTAGGTTGGCACAATAAAGTGGATTAAAGAACTCTGCCGCTCAATGATTTTTTTGTGCTTAGAAAAGTGGCAAGGATATGCGCTGAAAAGTGGGGGGATGAATGAACAAACAAATAATAATAATAATAATAATAATAATAATAATAATTGATTATTTATACCCCGCCCATCTGGCTGGGCCTCCCCAGCCACTCTGGGCAGCTTCCATAAAAACCAAAAATACAGTAAAATATCACACGTTAAAAACTTCCCTGAACAGGGCTGCCTTAAGATGTCTTCTGAATGTCAGGTAGTTGTTTATCGCTTTGACATCTGCTGGAAGGGCGTTCCACAGGGCGGGCGCCACTACCGAGAAGGCCCTCTGCCTGGTTCCCTGTAGCTTTGCTTCTCGCAATGAGGGAACCGCCAGAAGGCCCTCGGCGCTGGACCTCAGCGTCCGGGCAGAATGATGGGGGTGGAGACGCTCCTTCAGGTATACTGGACCGAGGCCGTTTAGGGCTTTAAAGGTCAGCACCAACACTTTGAATTGTGCTCGGAAACGTACTGGCAGCCAATGTAGGTCTTTCAAGACCGGTGTTATATGGTCTCGGCGGCCGCCCCCAGTCACCAGTCTAGCTGCCGCATTCTGGATTAGTTGTAGTTTCCGAGTCACCTTCAAAGGTAGCCCCACGTAGAGTGCATTGCAGTAGTCCAAGCGGGAGATAACCAGAGCATGCACCACTCTGGCGAGACAGTCCACAGGCAGATAGGGTCTCAGCCTACGTACCAGATGGAGCTTGTAAACAGCTGCCCTGGACACAGATTTGACCTGTGCCTCCATGGACAGCTGTGAGTCCAAAATGACTCCCAGGCTGCGCACCTGGTCCCTCAGGGGCACAGTTGAAATGACTCCCAGGCTGCGCACCTGGTCCTTCAGGGGCACAGTTACCCCATTCAGGACCAGGGAATCCTCCACACCTGCCCGCCTCCTGTCCCCCCAAAACAGTACTTCTGTCTTGTCAGGATTCAACCTCAATCTGTTAGCCGCCATCCATCCTCCAACCGCCTCCAGACACTCACGCAGGACCTTCACCGCCTTCACTGGTTCTGATTTAAAAGAGAGGTCGAGCTGGATAAATCAGGATAAATGCTCAATAAAGACAATACATTGTCTAACCTCCACATCAGTTATGTGCAAGCAAATCAGGATGAAGGATCAATATACAGGTCATCTGAAGGAGCCCAGATTCACCATATGATAATACAACAGCATTAACAGCAAATCATAAAATAGACAGGCACAGCAAATGACAACTTCATCCACTAAGTGGACAAGTAAAAATCCCTAGCCTCCCAGGTGAAAAACCTGCCAATATGAAAAAGTCTTCACAAGTCAACAGATGGCAGCCAGAGAAGAGACCATCTCGACATCACTGGGTAAACGGTTCCACAATACTGGTGATACCACTAAGAAGGCCCTGCCTACCAGCTATGCTCACACCATAGAGGGATCACAAGGAAGGGCCTCTTCATTTGATCACAAGGAACAGGCAGTCTTCTTGAACGGGCGACACAGAAGCTAAACCAAAGGTTAGCTTAGTGTATCATCCAAACCGGGGATCACTGTACAGTGGTACCTCAGGTTAAGAACCTAATTTGTTCTGGAGGTCCGTTCTTAACCTGAAACTGTTCTTAACCTGAGGTACCACTTTAACTAATGGGGCCTCCCACTGCCGCCACGCGATTTCTGTTCTCATCCTGAAGCAAAGTTCTTAACCCAAGGTACTATTTCTGGGTTAGTGGAGCCTGTAACCTGAAGCATCTGTAACCCAAGGTACCACTGTAATGGTCTTTCATCTCTAAACATGATCTCTAGCCAATTTTTGTCCTATCGTTAAAAAGACCAGGAAGGAGCAAAACAAGACCTGTTTTTAGAAAAGGACCTCCTCTATATGGCTTACCATGATGTACAAAGCAAGTTCATGTGTAAGGCAGAAATACTACTGAGTCTTGCCATTGACAAATACCACCAAGTCTCTGGTTGTTAAGTCTTCTTCAGAAACCATTAGATTTTCTGCAGCTCATATTTAGGAACATTTGGCTCACATGCTATTTTTCCTTGTTCAATTGCACACTCGGTGATGGTCATTATGCCTTTGCAATAAGTGGTAACATCTGAGGAAGCCCCAGTGTTCAATGAAATTAAAAGCAAAAACATTCCACCTCCCTAGGCACAACGCTCAAATTGACCCTACAAAACAACAAAGCAACAAACAGAAACAGAAGCAGAAGATCCCTAATGGATAATTGCACTCACAATGATATATCACTGAGTGAAAATGGGCAAAAGATTATGCCAAAGGGAACATTTGCAAACACACTTTTATGCTTACGCAGCTAATTCTCTAATCAAATTTTATACCTCACCAAACTCTAGTAAGCAACGTAAGAAAAATGAAGGTACTAGGGCTAAGATTCTTAGTGGATTATATTATCCAAATGCAAACCAGCAATGGCACAGGAACACAACATATAAGGGTGAGTAGGTTAATACTAATACTAATACTAATACTAATACTTTTTATTAATTGTTTTTTATGAAGCATCTTGAAACAATGAGACATTATTTGTGTGAATGCAATTAACATGCATATTTATGATATGTAAATAGTGCTAGGGAAGCCTGAATATCGTCAGGACCTTGGTGGGTGAGGAAGTTTAACTCTCTCACACAAACCCTGCCAGGGTCTTGACAAAAGCCTCTTCTCTGAAGCTGCTGTTTGCATCTCAAGGGAATGTGCCATTGTTGTGAATGGAAACTTCCTCTGAAATTTAGGCGAGTGCTTTTTCTTTGGGACCTCAGCATGGTGAGAAAATGTGTGAGGCTGCCCAGCCTTCTCCAAAGCTGCTATTTACAGAAGAAACACACGTGAGCGAGCGTAGATTGAACTAGTTCAGGTACAAGTTTTCTTTCATGCTCACTAAACATTTGTTTTTCAGCAGACAAAGATACTTTACTTAGCGAAGTTGTCTTAGACTCCTTCCCTTCCCCAGGGCTACAACTGTTTTGCACAAAGATACGGCAACTCGGGCTTTCAGAGGATCTCCTGGGTGCTGTGGCTTTCCCAATCGCAAAGGTCATGTTAAAAACTAGGCTGTGGGACATAGATTGCCAGGAACTAATCTTAGCTGCGGAAAAAACATGTTCCCCTCTTTATTTCCGACTCTCTTGGGTGCAGGAATTTAACCTTAATTATTTACAATTTTTATTTAACCCACAAGAAAGAAGGGCTTTTTCGCTGGCTAGGTTCAATTTTAATCCTTCTAACCTCCTTTGGGGTAGTTTGCGGGTATGGCAGAAGGAGATAGGATCTGCCCATGTGATGCCCACCTGGTGGAAACTCTAGCTCACATGGCCCTTAAATGTAAAATGTATGATGATCTCTGCCAACAGTTCTTATACCATCTATGTATTCCATAAAGAAGGCTGGTCGCCGAAGAATTGATGCTTTTGAATTATGGTGCTGGAGGAGACTCTTGAGAGTCCCATGGACTGCAAGAAGATCAAACTGATCCATTCTGAAGGAAATCAGCCCTGAGTGCTCACTGGAAGGACAGATCCTGAAGCTGAGGCTCCAATACTTTGGCCACCTCATGAGAAGAGAAGACTCCCTGGAAAAGACCCTGATGTTGGGAAAGATGGAGGGCACAAGGAGAAGGGGACGACAGAGGACGAGATGGTTGGACAGTGTTCTCGAAGCCACAAACATGAGTCTGACCAAACTGCGGGAGGCAGTGGAAGACAGGAGTGCCTGGCGTGCTCTGGTCCATGGGGTCATGAAGAGTCGGACATGACTAAACAACAACAAAATGTATTCCAACATGGAAACGAGAGACAGAGGTTATACGCTTCTTATTACAGGGGAGAGACCAGGAGCTCACTAAGACAGTAGCTAAGTTCCTCTATTTGATTTTTTTGTCGCCGAAGTACGCTACAGGATCCTGCCCTTGCTGGAGACCCACAGAGGTGAAATAGATTGCTTGCCTCTTCTTCCCTTTGGAAAATGACTGTACTGTTGAAAAGGCGACAAGGTCGCACTGGCCTATTCATTCTGAATGTTTGTAAGTGATGCCAATAAAGGTTTGATGATGAACTAGTTCAGGCTGATTCAGAGTGACTGGGGGCAATGTGGGTATCCACATCTAAGGCAATGTGGGTATCCTCTGAGGAATCCTCAACCCAAGACTTGGAGCCACATCAGTGCTCCTAAAATCATTACATTTCCCCAAACTCTTCATATAAAGACAGGAGCAAGGAGCAAGGGAGAGAGGAGGGGTTGTGTTTTTCTGTATGACAATTCTAGTTTCCTATCAGGGATTTTATTTTATTTTTTGCAGGATGCACTTACTTCCGATCACAGTGCTTCTCAGAGGAATGCAGAAGGAAGGAACTTGTCCACTGTCCAGGGGCACTTCTATAGCACAGCTTATTTTCATATGAATTGCCCACCAAACAGGGCATAGGAGGGGGATATGTGAATCATTTTTAGCCACTCCTAAACTCTTCAGTGCTGTCCTTGCAAGAAATTCTGTGCATCCACCAGTCTTTTTTAAACTTTATTTATCCCCTCAGAATGGACTAGCATACTGTCAAATTCAATCTAGTTCTGGGGGAAATGTAGTAGCTTATAAGTGGTTCTGTTAAAATTAAGCAAAGCAAAATTTATAAGGTGCCCAGCACAAAAATCCCTGCACCTATTTGTCTGAAATTCAAAATGTTTTGGCCTCTCATAGGCAGTGGGTGAGAGGCTACAATGTCTGCAAATTTCATCCAATTCAGTCAAAAGGTAATGGATTTGTTGACTTCTTTATATCCTCTAACAGTGAATGGGAAGAAACAGAACTTTGCTTTTCCTGAGGCGAAATTCTGATTCAGACCAAAAAGCAAAATGAGCAGCCAGCAAAACCATCCAAGCCAAACTGGACCACTTTCCAAATCATGTTGTGAACTAAATTTCCTGTTTAGTTCACACCAAATGTTATTATGCTATTATTGGGATCTCTTTAAATGCAAATAAAGAACCCGGGAACTTGACAGGATGGCCATTCTCAAAAAAAGAAAGAAGCAAAACTGAAAAATATTAGTGGATTTCTGTCATTTGATCAACAGACCAGCTTTATGTTTATAAGGCTAAAAAGCTTTAAGCCACTGCTGTATGTGCCTTTTCAAATTCCTGGGTCTGAATCTTGTCACGCATAGGAAGCAAGTGGAGGCATCTCTCAAACTTTTCTTGGAAATCCCCACCACCAATTGAACTGTTAGGTCAGTTACCAGGCATAAATTCCCTTACTGTAGACATGACTTAATTCATGCTTTGCCCATCTCCATTGCTGGTGTCCTGGGCCCAGGTGGAATTTGTACTGACCACTAGCTTGGGGCAGGAACTTGTTGCTTTCGATTTTGGTGCTCCCAGAAGCGACATTAGTTTTCAAGTTCCTCCCATCTGGCTCGAAACTAGAGATGCTCTTGGCGTTGTCTGTCGCAAGACTTCTATTCACTTTTTAAATACTTCTTGCCCTTTTCTTATCCCTCTGTCTGGCAGCCAGAACCACTTCTTTTGTCTACACCTACTTATTAAAAGGGACGCGGGTGGTGCTGTGGGTTAAACCACAGAGCCTAGGACTTGCTGATCAGAAGGTCGGCGGTTCAAATCCCCGCGGCGGGGTGCGCTCCCGTTGCTCGGTTCCTGCTCCTGCCAACCCTCGGCCAATAAAGGGAGATGAGCGCCACAACCCCAGAGTCGGTCACGAATGGACCTAATGGTCAGGGGTCCCTTTACCTTTTTACTTATTAATGTGTGAAGCACATGCCTTTTCTTCGTGGAGGCAGAGTCCAGATTAAACTCCAGCCGTGATTCAATTTCACCACTGGTTCCATGCTACCTTACTTGTTCCTAACTTTCACTGTTTTCTATGGCGTGTACGTTCATTTCATTTGTATGAAAACTTGAAAGAGTTCACAATTAACTGGATGAACGATTGGGGTAATTTGTGATTTTTAAGGTGCATTCAATTAATCAACCTGATTGGAATTTGACTTAAAATTAATTAGACCTCGATTGCAACTGATTTCCAGTTCATGATCACATGAATTGATTCCTGAAGTGATTCCCATGAATGTTTCTGTCACGCCCCTCTCCCTGCAACCTGACAATAAATTTGATCGTTTAAACCCCACTTCTGAGTGTAATTGAAGCTCTTTATGCCTCCTAAGCAGAGAGACTAAGGCAGAGGGGCAGCACCAAGATAACTATCTTGAGGATATTTCTTAAAAACACATCCTGTGTTTTATGTGAGCTCCAGTTCCTATAAAAAAAACCATTTATTTTTCATTTCAAAACTGCATTTTTTCTTCACAGTAACTGTTTTGACTGGGCTAGCCAGTCAAGAGGAATAATTTGTGGGTTCTTTAATAAGAGGTTTATAACTAATACCTGACAGTCTGGAGAAAACAGTAGTATAAAATTCTATCACTTTTATAAGTTTTTTAAAAAGAAGCTTTGAGGGTGAACTGAATGGGAAACAGGAGTTAGGAAGCAACTTTGCTTGTCCATCAAGTGGCAGATATTTTCAGCTACGCTAAGAGAAAAATTTCACAACCCCTATGTTGCTTTAGTTTAGAAAGATTTACGACCTTTAAAAGTAGGAAGGACAGACAGTACAAGATTACAGTAATTAAGGCAAGAGATACTAATGATTGCAGAAGTGTCTTGGCAGTGAAAATAGGAGCCATTTTGGCAGAACTGAATACTAAGGGTTCATCCTGGAGTCATAGCCAGAGTATGTCGAGAACTTGGTCAGTTTTGGAAAAGATGAACAGAGAGATAAAACTAAGTGGAGAAACTGGAAGTTTCTGCGAAGCTAAGACATGGATGAAATACAAAAAAGTAGATCAAACAAGGACAAAATAAAAATTAAAAATAATAAAATCAAGACAAAGGAGTCCAAAGCAGTGCTGGATAAGCACAGAAGTGAGATAATCCAAAGTCAATCCTTGATCATTAGCCAGCCACATTTGAAGCAGATACAGAAGACCAGAGCAAAACCTCTTCTTTTCGGGAAAGGCTAATCATTCAGAACCATTCCTAATGTTCAGAGTATAGTAAACTCAACCCCCTGCAGCTGAGGTGCTGGTACTTTTTTCCATTGCTGAAGAACAAGGAGAATTAGAGGTGACACAGAAAGACATGCTGAAGTTAATTTTGAGGTCCCTCCTCAGGTGGAACGGGACGCAGGTGGCGCTGTGGGTTTAACCACTGAGCCTAGGACTTGCTGATCAGAAGGTTGGCAGTTCGAATCCCCGTGACAGGGTGAGTTCCCGTTGCTCGGTCCCAGCTCCTGCCAACCTAGCAGTTCGAAAGCACGTCAAAGTGCAAGTAGATATATAGGTACCACTCCGGCGGGAAGGTGAACGGCATTTCCATGTGCTGCTCTGGTTCGCCAGAAGTGGCTTAGTCATGCTGGCCACATGACCCGGAAGCTGTATGCCGGCTCCCTGACCAATAAAGCGAGATGAGCGCCGTAACCCAAGTCGGCCACGACGGGACCTAATGGTCAGGGGTCCCTTTGCCTTTTACCTCAGGTGAAACAATGAAGATATTTCAAGGGAAACAAAAAGAATAGCCAAATTTCTCAGGAGAGACCACCTGACAGACCTGGTGTCAACATGAATGCAGTTGCTCATTAGGTATAGTCATACAAATCTCACCAGCATTAGCTGGTCCAGTCTGGGAAATAATATCATATAATGGCCAAAGTTGATAAAATCTGGGACTAAAGGTGGTTGTAACTTTTGTCTAAAGCAAAATATAAGGCAATTTTCAAGGTTTGTTAGGGAAACATACGAAATATTTGAGAAGCACTGGGAAAAGCAAAAGAAGTTTGGAAAAGTCTAAAAAAAATTGACATAAGTTTTCTACCTCTCCCTAAAGAGACTAAAACTTCCTTTGTTTGGCTGCATCAGAAACCAGTTTGAATGGCAGGTTTTTATTTGTTTTTAACACAAAGGATTTCTGGAAGGTCCTTTGCCTGGGACCTTGGGTGCTGGACTAGATCGGCCACTGGGCTGATTCAGCAGGCTGTTTTTATGAATAACCAAAGGAAATCTGCTTAAGATGGCTCCAGTATCAACAATTTGTCAATATCAACAATTTATGAATGAGAGCAAGCTCAGTTCTGCACTAGACCAGGCAACCTCATGGACTATCCTTCAAATTTTAGCACCCATGTCCCTTACCTTTCATCAGTCAAGACAAGATCACAAAATCTAATACCAAAAAAAGAGAGATGGGAAAACTGATCCTTATATTCAGAATCATGTCTTGCAGTACCTTAAAGCCTAACAGCTTTATTATGGGGTAGACCATTCCTGTGGATTAGGCTGCACTTATCACATATATTGCCACAATAATGTTCCTCTGGTATTATAGTAACACAATAGCAGTAAGAAAAAGAGAGTATTAAATGGTTGGCTTGTATTTTGAGAGCAACACATTTACCATAAACCAATAATTAACTCAAAGAGTGGCAAAATATTTTTATTAAAAATGGGGGAAATGAGACGGTAGCGAGGAAAATTAAAGGCTTTATTGTCATTTGGATATTTGTTTAATGTGGTGCTTTTGACACATTTACCTTCCAGGCTTCTTCATAACAAGCCATCATATAACCTCTTTAGTCTTCTTGAAACAAAACCAGTCCGCCCCCCCATTAAAATAAATAAATACACAACAACATCCTTTGCTGTTAACGTCTATTAGCAAGCATTTAGTACTGGTAATTTGCATTAATGTAAAAAAAAAAAAGTCATCTTCTTAGCATTCGTTTCAAAACTGTCCTCAGTGCAGTGATTCATGGAGGAAATTAATAGCTATCATTTTACCAGCAACAGTTCAGCAGTAGTCTGCTCAAGAAATGTTTTTCTTGGTTTGAATGCAAATATCACATGATGTAGGGTTTCCATCACTATCTGGTTGCTTCCTGGAATAAATGGTCCCCCCAAAGGAGGCGCTGTGGGTTAAACAGACTTGCCGATCAGAAGGTCGGCGGTTCAAATCCCCATGACGGGGTGAGCTCCCGTTGCTCGGTCCCTGCTCCTGCCAACCTAGCAGTTCAAAAGCACGTCAAAGTGCAAGTAGATAAATAGGTACGGCTCCAGAGGGAAGGTAAACGGCGTTTCCGTGCGCTGCTCTGGTTCGCCAGAAGCGGCTTCGTCATGCTGGCCACATGACCCGGAAGCTGTATGCCGGCTCCCTCGGCCAATAAAGCGACAGGAGCGCCGCAACCCCAGAGTTGGTGACGACTGGACCTAATGGTCAGGGGTCCCTTTACCTAGGTGTGTGTGTGTGAATACGTGTGCATGTGTGCAAATTAGGGATGGAGGGAAATGTCATTCCGTTTTCATTCCTAAAGGAATTGACCTAATTTTCACTTCCCAGACTAATACGCAGAATTACCCTTCAGATTTTGCACTTCTCTAAATTTTCTGATACAGTTATCTACAACAGCATACATTGAGAGGTTGCATAAACACCATACATTTAAAGCACATAACTTCCCTCCAAATAATCCTGGGAACTGTAGTATGTTAAGGGTGCTGGGAATTGTAGCTCTGTGAAAAGGAAATTTCATTTCCCATAACTATTTGGGGGAAAGCCATGTGTTTTCACTGCATGTAGCTAAGATAAAATATTGATTTTACATATTTTATAAATGTTATAATATTTATTTTTTTAAAAAACAAAAACAGGACAGAATGGATTTATGAATATATACAGGTGCATTGGACATGGTCCAGACATGGGCTGAGCCGTCCATCCGTACGCTCACACAGGAGATAGAACTCCATGCATTTCGCATAATTATTTTTTACAAATCAGAAATCATACTAATCAGAACTCTAGGAGAAATAATTCCAGATTCCCACCCCACCTGACTCATATTTTTACAGATCCCCCCCCCCCATCAGGATTAACACAATGGAAGAAGACAGCGGTACCTTGGTTCCCAAACTTAATCCATTCCAGAAATCTGTTCCAAAACCAAAGCGTTCCAAAACCAAGGCATGCTTTCCCACAGAAAGTAATGCAAAATGGATTAATCCATTCCAGGCTTTTAAAAACAACCCCTAAAACAGCAATTTAACATGAATTTTATTAGCTAACGAGACCATTGATCCATAAAATGAAATCAATAATCAATGTACTCTACTGTAAAATAAATAAGGCAGTATTGTAGATAATAATAATAATAATAATAATTTCTTATGTGCACTGATGATAGTCATTGTTTGGATGGGGGGCTTTTATCCATTTCTGCAGTCACACAATCAACCAGTAGCTGAACTGGTTTCCACACAGTCACAAAAACGAAGTAACAAGCCACAGTCACAAGTCAGTCCCATAAAACAAAGAACAAGTCACAGTCAAAAAACCGAAAAAGCCACACAAACAAAAACGCAAAAAAATAGCAAAAACAAAACCTCCAAATATCACCTCTGTGTTGCCGACAGAGCCAGCAGGAAGCCTCTGATTACCAGCGGGGGACTCCATTTACAAACAGAACACACTCAACAGGAAGCAGAATATGTTCTGCTTCCAAGGCAAAGTTCACAAACGGGAACACCTGCTTCTGGGTTTGCAGCGTTCTATTTCCAAGTTGTTCATAAACTAAGCTGTTCTAAAACCAAGGTACCACTGTATGTTTATATGAAGATGCATTTCTTTTAATAATACTTATAGGAAGCAACATGGTCTCAGAACTTTGCATTCTTCGTCTCATAATTCTACATATCTTATAGCAGTTAAAAAAATTATAGACTTTCTCTGCAATTCTTCCCAATTTTATATACATGGCAGCTGAATCTGGTGAGGACCTTTGTGGATAATATTCAATTTGCATGCACAAATGCTCATAAAGTTTAGGGAATGTGCAGGGAAGCTTGTGTTCAGCTGCCAGTGCCAACCACCTTGGACTTTGGTGTCTGTTTCTCAAGGCTCAACCAAAAAAAATCAAACCCAATATTCGCAGAATGATGGAGGCAACCACAGCATAAGGACCCTGGCTGTGGCTAAGATCTTCTCGGAAGTAATAAGAAATAGAAACCTACATGCTCTGCATAAAACAGAGTGACCACCTTGGAATCCTTTCCCTATATTTCCATTTTATTTTGCTTTTGAAAATGTTTTTGTGGGTCTTTGGACCGAAATAGAGAATGTACGTATGTAACTAATGTATTATGGCATAAGCTGCCATGGACCAGAGTCTACATTCATCACATGAAGTCGACTTTGGCTCACAAAAGCTTATGCCACTATGTGTGTGTGTGTGTGTGTGTGTGTGTGTGTGTGTGTGTGTGTGTGTGTTTATGACTACTGTACCTATTTCAAGACACTGAATATTTATGGTTACCACACCTTTATAAAGACATTGAATATTTATGGTTATTCTAACGTTATCCCGAAAACTGATGTAAAAGTTAATTTAAGACTTCCATTGCTTTTCAAATTATGTAAATATCCATGCAAAAAGTCCAGTTTCTGATGGACATGAAATATTAGCACCTTCGAAATAGATGAGCTAGAAGACTATCTGCACAATGGACAAGGAAACTGCCAGACAGAAGAGCAGGGCATCTGCTGTGGACAATGCTACAATTATCTCGTGCATCTGAACACTGCTGGCACGAACGTCTGACTAGCTGCTCTGCTCACAGTATTGTATTCAGGCTTCTTACATGTCACCAGGAGGAAATTAAAAAAGGAGCTGTCACATATAAGATACACCTCCAAATGATATTCTGTTGATAACGTGCAGTCCTTGCTGATCTAACATATGGGGAAGAGGAACGTTGCATTTTTCTCCTTTGATTTCACACAGGAAGAAAAAAACCCAACATTTCGCTTCCTACCCCTTGCCTACTAATTCTACCAATCACCCACCACCGTTTCTTCTGTTGCACTATTTTTATCTACCTTCTCGAAGCTCATTGAATAAAGCTTTGTTTCCATCCTTCCTTTGTGGAAATAATGAAAGCATCATCTTACCCTGGCGACCTGGCAGAAAAAGAAGCAAGTGAGTGGCTCCTTTCCTTCGGTGCCTCTGTGGATTTGTAGGAAAGGTACAGAATTGCTGTTATTGCTATAATTTCCCTCTAGGGATTCCAATGCGCACAGCAAGGCAGCATACTTTCAAGCCAGTGAAGTGGCGCTGGGCCTGTTCCAGGTAGGCTGCCTTAAATCCTTATTTCCGCTTGCAGATCAGCACGCTAACTTCAGCAAACGTCTTTACGGCCTTGGTCCAGTATATCTGAAGGAGCGTCTCCACCCCCATCGTTCTACCGGGACACTGAGATCCAGCACCGAGGGCCTTCTGGCGGTTCCCTCACTGCGAAAAGCCAAGTTAGAGGGAACCAGGCAGAGTGCCTTCTCAGTAGTGGCACCCTCCCTGTGAAACGCCCTCCCATCATATGTCAAAGAGAACAACAACTACCAGACTTTTAGAAGACATCTGAAGGCAGCCCTGTTTAGGGAAGCTTTTAATGTTTGATGTATTACAGTATTTTTATATTTTTCTGGAAGCCGCCCAGAGTGACTGGGGAAGCCCAGCCAGATGGGCGGGGTATAAATAATAAATAAATTATTATTATCATTATTATTATTATTATTATTATTATTTACAAACCATGCACTTCCCAAATCATACTGATTAGTTATCTGGCCTCACCTTGCCTAGTGACTAACTAATCAATATGATTTTGGAGGTGCACGGTTTGTAAAGACGTTTGCTGAAGTTAGCGTGCCTCAGACAGCAGGGTCCACGGGGGGGAGCAGATCGCAAGGTTGACCCTTCCTGATTTTGATCTTCACTCACCTCTCCTTCCTTGGCAGGAAGTGGGAGTGTCCCATTTAGGGGTGCACCTCAGGTGCCAAAATGTCTCTGGCCAACGCTGTCACTGGGATTGCCAAATCAATCCTGGTCTTTTGGGGGGGGGGGAAGGCTTGCATAGACTCGATGTCTTCTGAGATATGATAAAGCCATTATTTTTCTGTGGTGGGGGGGTTGGCATTTAAGAAAACAGAAACACTTTGGGATGCCTTACATGTATCTAAACAACGATGTGCAGCTGAGTGCTCACTCTGCTGCTAGACAGGTGGCTGGGAGGACCAAAGGTCTAAGATTGCAACAAGGGCATATTCATCCACAGCACACCTTGTGCTACCCAAGGGACAGGCCCCAAGAGACCAGATACTTTCAGTTAATAGAGGAATCTCTTATCAGACATTAGGAAGGTCTTGCATAAAGAACACACAGCTGCTGCTGCTGCTGCTGCTGCTGCTGCGACTATGGGAGTACTGAAATTCAGTGGTGGAACATCTGCTTTGAATGTGGTTCAACCCCTATCATCTCCAGCAGACTCAAGGTGTGAAACTGGCAGTCACTGTTGACAGTACTGTGCTAGATGAGCTGATGGTCTGGCCCAGCAGAAGGCAGCTTCCTATACTCCTATGCAATCGTATGGTAGGAGCCACAGATTCCACCAGAGTCATGGATACAGTTTTTGAACCCAACACTGCTCAAGGAGCAAAAGACTTCACTGGAACGAGAGAGAGAGAGAGATTTCAGGGAATATATCACAGACAGCGGTATTCCTAGTTCCTGCTGCTTAAGTAACAGACGATTACTGGCAGTGGGGTTGGAGAAGATGATGAAGAAGAAGAGGAGGAGGAGGAGTTTGGATTTGATATCACGCTTTATCACTACCCTAAGGAGTCTCAAAGCGGCTAACATTCTCCTTTCCCTTCCTCCCCCACAACAAACACTCTGTGAGGTGAGTGAGGCTGAGAGACTTCAGAGAAGTGTGACTAGCCCAAGGTCACCCAGCAGCTGCATGTGGAGGAGCGGGGACGCGAACCCAGTTCACCAGATTACGAGTCTACCGCTCTTACCACACTTAGTAGAATAACATAAGAACCTTAACTATCCCTGTTAGAGGAAAGGATAGAACCCTGCCTTTCACCAGGACAGCCACTTCTAAAGTCACCAATCCAGAGCTTGGGCAGTAATCTCCATGGGCCCCTGATACCGGGAAGGAACACAAACACAAGACACAAGGTGGTGTTTACTTGTCCGCATGGCATAACCTTCAGCCACCCCATCATTATTTCCAGCTACCCAAACTTCAATAGGCACAGTCGATGATTTACCATGATCACTGGCAGGTCCCATCTACACCAAGAGGTCTTAGGACCTGTTGTATCCCACTCTGGTATTTATTTTTTTACTTTAATGTCTCACCCCACTTGTACTTTGAACTCCCAACTTGCTATCTTCATTCGTTTCTTTCAAACATTAACATCCTGCTCTTCTGCAAAGACATACCGTATTTTTCGGCCCACAGGGCACACCTAGTTTGGGGGGGGGATAAAGAAAAAAAAATATCCCCCCCAGGCGCGGGGCTGGGGTGGGGGAAGCCCGAGCTTCCCCCCGACCCCAGCTCCCAGAACAGGCTGCTATCCGCAAGCCTGGGGAGCCCGGCGGGAACTCCCACCATGCTCCCCAAGTTTGTGGATATCTGCCCAAAGCCCGGTGCATGCTGCTCAGCACGTCCCAGGCTTCGGGATGCAGGCTGCTGTCTGCAAGCCTTGGGAGCCCGGTGGCAACTCCCATGGGCTCCCAAGGCTTGCGGATAGCTTCCTGAAGCCTGCATTCGCCCCATAGGACGCACACACATTTCCCCTTCATTTTTGGAGGGGGAAAAGTGTGTCCTATAGGGCGAAAAATACGGTACACCGAACTGGTGTCTCACCGAACTGGTGTCTCATTCTGGCCGGCTGCAGATCTGTTTTGCTCCCCATCTCCCTGCTTTAAATCCTTCGTCAAACAGCCAAGCATCAAGATGGTAGGCAATTCGTTAAAGTAACCTGTTGCCCACATTCCTAGACATTATTTAGATTTCTCGTAGAAACACTGTCCAGGAACAAGGCGATCCCTGCAGAAAGATACAAACCTCCCCCATTCCTCTTTTTTTAATATATATTTTTGTCTCTACCAATGCTCTGTGCATGTGCGCAAAAGGAGGGGAACCACATATCACCGAAAGTGTCAAGGCGATAAAAAATGTATGACTACTTCCTTAGAGATTCCGAGAACATTAGACACTAGAGGAAACTCATCTGTCTGGGTATCTCAAGGACAGTTTCCCACATGAGGATCCAGGCTAGGAAATGTCACAGGCACTGACAGATGGGTCTCCCTAGCCTCGAACAACCTAATGGAGCTTTTCGCCAATTTGCATACTTGCTGTCGCTGGATGAAATTGGTATGTGTCAAGGACATTAAACAGGCCAAAGAGAAAGTGTAATAGCCTTGTACACAATATCACTCCTCACCGCTTGCCTTATATGTTAGGAAGCGGGAAAGGGGTGGGGAGAAAAAAAGAAATACAAGAATGTTTTACTTGACTGCTGCTCCGAGGTCATAAATCTACCCTCCTTGGAATAGAGCATCGAGTTCAGCTCCATCGCTGCCTGAACTAAATATTATCACTCCTATTGTTTAAATCCATTTTCTTTCTAAACCATCCACAGTTCCAGAGATGGGCTAGATAGGTTTGTCTCTTTAAACTGACACCTGACAAATGGCACGCTCAGGAAGCAAATGGGCATACGACAGAGCAGCTACCTCTTTAGCTGCTGAGGAACCCCACTGGAAGCACGCAATGAGCCAGAAGGGCCAGAGAGAGAGCCAGAGAAGTACTTCAGGTGCAAAAAGTTGGCGACATTAACCAGGATGGCAAGGAAGAAAGCAGTTGCAAATGGTGGCTGTGGCACTTATTTGGAAATAAGTGCACTTAATTTGACTGACCTACCAAATAAACGAAAAGCATCAGCGAGAGATCCTTCATTATCTTTGCAATTATATTCTGAAGCGAACTTTGCAACAATGAGGGAGAGAAGCATTGCTTTTTGTTTGTTTTAAAATCAAAATGATCGGGGGGGGGGGTAAAATGTTTTCTCTGGCCACCATGTGATTCTTTTATGTTCCCTCTACTTACCAGGAAAAGGTAGTAGGAAGAACAAAGAGTTGATAACTGTACACCATAAAAACAGGAGGCCCACAAAGCAGAACTCTGCTTCTGCTAGCCAGGCCCCCCAAAATTCCTGCCGTAGGGGTCATTTTCCAGACAGTGAATTGAAAAGTCCATCACCAAGAGCATGCAGGTTTTGCAGCCAAGAGTTCCAAATTAGTACTCCTTGTATAATATCCTTCATGTGCATATAAATATGACCTCTGAATTTGAATGTTTGGCTTCCTAAATTTGCTCTCTTGGTAAAGGATTTGTGGTGTTTCATTTTGTTTTTAAGCAGAGTTCATAGGCACATGCTGAAGAGAATAAAATATTCTGACTGTACCTGACCTTTACCTTCCAGTATTTTAAAACAAAGCTCTGGTGACTAAACAGTGCCAAGCTGTGAGATTTCTTGAACATCTGTTGAACAGCCTTAACTCCTATTCACTTCAGAGGGAAATCTGACTGTTGAGCACATTGCATGATCGGTCTCTTTAATATTAAAATCTCATAGATGGCTCCTGCTTTTCATTTCCTCCATGCAAGGATAGATCAATACCTACTGACTTCTACAGAATGTCTTGCAACACACCTGATAATTGCAAACCTCTCTCACACACACATACACACACACAAACACACACACACCCATTGGCTTTAATTAAAAAACCTCATAAAAACTTAGTCTAATTTCATTATTAAACTACATCATCACCTGATGATACAGGTGTACCTCGGGTTAAGTACTTAATTCATTCCGGAGGTCCGCTCTTAACCTGAAACTGTTCTTAACCTGAAGCACCACTTTAGCTAATAAGGCCTCCTGCTGCTGCCGTGCCGCCAGAGCACGATTTCTGTTCTCATCCTGAAGCAAAGTTCTTAACCCGAGGTACTATTTCTGGGTTAGCGGAGTCTGTAACCTGAAGCGTATGTAACCTGAAGTGTATGTAACCCGAGGTACCACTGTACTGTTGTTTGATGGCATGCAAATGGGGTGGTGTTTTTTTGTTTTAGTAGACATCAAAATGAAACTGAGCTATGCAAATGCTCCTTTAGGAAGGCTGCAGATATGGCAAGCCAACTTCTACCTAGCAAAATGTCCCATCTGATTATAATAGGTGGAAGAGGTATATTTCTTGAACAGCAAACAACCTGAGCAAAACGGCATGTGAGGCAACAGAGCATACTGTGAAGACATTGAGTTGTAATCAATTGTGTCATTTGACTGATAGAAGGATTTTTGATCCAGCAGAGGCAGCCATCAGCAGGCAGGTAATTTCCACTGATTCTTCCCTTTTCTCTGCAACCCTGCTACACCCTTCTGAATCAAAAGGTTGGGGGACACTTTGAAATAGCACAGTAGGTGGCATGGGGAGGCTGCAGGTAAAAGTGGAACCTTCATAAAATCTCCTCTTCCATTCAGTTTGTGAAAGCTGCGCTGGATCCATGAGCAGAAGGCTACAACTGGATACAACCAATTCTATCTACATTGAAAAAGCTATTTTCTCACTTAGCTTCAAACACGTTTTGTCATGCAAATGATGACTGAAATCTAAACTCTAAAACAACTATTCACACATGAACAAATCTCATGGATCTAACTGAACTTACTTTTTTTAAAATGGGCACAATCTTACAAAGAGTGTGCTCACATTCATTTCAGTGGTATTCAAATGGAACACTCACTCACTGAGTTGCACGCAATGGCTGAAATATGACACTCCCTGGTGTTCAAATCCATACTTGGAACTCCACACCAGCAATTGCTTTCAATAAATTTCATTATATCATCATCATTATCATCAAATGAATAAATAACATTGCTCTCGTACACATATCAATATGAAAGCCCAAGTAAACATGATGTTAAATTCTGTGAATGCAATTCACACAAACATCTTCTTGATAGATAAAGTAAGGGAAGATGGAGAAGTCTTAAGACTGGTGGAGAGGGGAAGTTTTCTCCTGGCCAAGTTCCAGACAAAATCACATCTCAAAAGCAGAGTCCGTATTTCAAGCTAAACCTGTTTAGATAACCAACATACGCATTAAATGCATTAATGCAATCAACATCACATCCAATTAAGCAGGTAAATATTCAGGGAGCACATTCACACCTTTGGTTTGGGGGAGAATGTAGGTTTTCCTATTATCAATTCAAGGGAATTGGTTCCTTAAGGTTGTGACCCTGTACTCATTTACAGTGGTACCTCGGGTTACAGACACTTCAGGTTACAGACTCTGCTAACTCAGAAATAGTACCTTGGGTTAAGAACTTTGCTTCTGGATGAGAACAGAAATCGTGCAGCGGCACGATTAGCTAAAGTGGTACCTCAGGTTAAGAACAGTTTCAGGTTAAGAATGGACCTCCGGAACGAATTAAGTTCTTAACCCGAGGTACCACTGTGCCTGAAAATAAATCTCACAGAGCAATGGGGCTTATTTCTGAGTAGACGCACATAGGATTGCACCGGACAGCTAACATGTATATAACCTGGGCTGCTTGTACCTGCTGCACTAACAAGTAGTGCAAGATAGATCAAGATGAATTCCATAATATTTCTAATCGCTGACGCATCCTCTCAAAATAGTCAACTCGGCATATCTGTTGTAATGCTCCTAACCGCAAGAGGGGAGGGAAGAAGCACTCAGGGGTTGCTTACAATGAACAATGCATTCCTTGGTATTCTAAGATGTGGATTTCATCACCAGAGTTCAGTGCAAAGGTTTGGAGCAAAGGTGATGAGAAATCCAGGAGCCAACTGAAGTTGCATTTGTAGTATCCCATGAGACTGGGACTGCCTTAACCAAGACAACTTCAACAGAACCTCAAGCATCTTAAAGCGTGGCAATTTTGGAACTGTATGGACCATGTTTATTCAGTATAACCAGGACTTCCATTTTCAAACCGCATGGAAGCTGATTTGAGATAAAGCACATCAAAGAGGGGGACGCGGATGGCGCTGTGGGTTAAACCACAGAGCCTAGGACTTGCCGATCACAAGGTTGGTGGTTCGAATCCCCACGACGGGGTGAGCTTCCGTTGCTCTGTCCCTGCTCCTGCCAACCTAGCAGTTCAAAAGCACGTCAAAGTGCAAGTAGATAAATAGGTACCACTCTGGCGGGAAGGTAAACGGCGTTTCTGTGCTCTGCTCTGGTTCGCCAGAAGCGGCTTAGTCATGCTGGCCACATGACCCGGAAGCTGTCTGCAGACAAACGCCAGCTCCCTCGGCCTATAGAGACGAGCGCCACAACCCCAGAGTTGTCCACGACTGGACTTAACGGTAAGGGGTCCCTTTACATCAAAGAGGAGCATTTCTCTAAAAAGCTGCAGGATACAGATGGATTATGGCTAATGTCATGTTAATCCTGCTTTAAAAAAACAGTGTTGGGAGTAAGCTAGAGCCTCAGTAAACAGTAATGTGAACACACCCTAAGGATCCAACTAGTCCCCAGTGAGCTATGGAGAGGGGAGCTGAATTTCTATGACAGACTAGGCGTTTCTCTTGAGGAGACAGGCCACACAGACTATATTATTCCCATCGGTCTTCAGTGAGGGATAAGTGGTGTTCTGTGCTCTAGATGTATATTTACACCTGACTTGTTTCTTGATCCTTTTACAACCCAACTGTGTTAACCTATCAGAATAGAAAATTAAAAGAAAAGGGCAGCATGAATTATATACACAACATTGACGAGCAGGCTGACATGATTTCAAATATTGGTACATGAATCAAGAAGCCAGTTTTCTAATAGAACAATGCTATTATTATAAAACTGATAAGTGAAAAGAAAATTGTAATATTTCCTCTACAGCTACCACAGAGTTGGAAAGAATTAAATTTCTATCAAGATCAAATAATGGAAAAAGTAAAACTACTTTAATTAAGAATGAAAGAGGCGCTCAGCTAACTCCACCAACTAATTTAAACCTGATTTGGACAATATTCATCACCGCATCAGTGGTTATTTATCACTCAACTCAATAATCTTCAGTGTCAAAATGTGCTAAAATCTATTAGATCTGCTACATTAGGCTTGTGCCTAAGACTCATTCGCCAAAATGATTTGTTGTGTGTGCACTGATACCTAATCAAAGTTCAGCATCTTGGAATTTGTGAGACAGACAATTGCTGGTCCTGTCATTAGCATCAGGTGCTCACCTTGACTGCATGTTTTGAGGATGACATTGAACCTAGGATCAATCTCACTTTGCCTCTTTTAAATTATTATTTTAACGGGTAAATTCTAGGTTATGCATATGCATTGTGGACACTCCCTATGAACTAGGAATTATAGATTTGCGTAGTTGCACAAGGAATCAAGAGCATCTATGTTAACACCAGAGGTCTAGTGTATCTTCTTCAGTGGGCCAAGGGCTCAGTGACACTGAGGTTGTCTCTGCTAAACAAACAATCTACAATAAGAGGGATGCCCTCTGGAGACTTTCAGTTTCAAATGGCATGAATTTCTGTATCTCTTTGATCAATGAAGCATCCAGTATTTCACTTCACACATCACTTGGTCTCCACTGTTGCTGCACCTCTGCTTCCAATATTCTAACCTTTTCCCTCACTCAGGTCTTAAATTTATTCTTCTTTCTATTTTATTTGGCTGATTTAGCAAACTGGCTTCTTGATCTCATCGTTCTCCTCTTCCCTTCAGGAGGTGACTGCTTTTGTTAACTGTTCGAAAATTAATTGTTCAAAAGTTATAATTAACCAAACTCAATAAACACTTTTAAATATTTTTTTAAAAAAGGCACTGCACCAGCGAATAGTGACCAAGTAATCATGTACAGGGTACACAACTGAAGGGAGAAAATAAGCATCCCTTGACTTTATGGAGAGCTGGTCCAAATAATACAGCTTCCATGTGGATTATTGCTAGGTAGAAAAGCATTTGGGGGCTGTGGTCATTGATGTGAGAGCCGCAACATTTCAACACGTCTTTGAAATCATATAATTTTTGTTTTAAAATGATGTAAATTCTATTTTGTATGCCATAATTAAGTAGATAGCACTTCCAATTACAACAATAAACCCAAGGATGTATTGGCTTAAACTTGGGTATAAAAAAATAAACAATTAAAAGACTTGCTACCCAGCTCCTCCAAATCACCTTCCCACCTTTGCAAACTTTTTTGGTTACTGAGAAGGTGAGGTGGAAAATTTTGTTGGGCGGAGGGTTAAATAACATTTTCTTTTGGGTAAGTAAGTAAGTAAGTAGGTAGGTAAGTGGATGATAGATTAGATAATTAGATAGATAGATAGACAGACAGACAAAGTGGGGAGGGTTCCCTTTCTTTGCATCTTAAAAACCATTTAAAATCACCAAGCAGCTTGGTTCCAAGCTCAACTGGCTTCTGCATCAGTGCTAAACAAGCTACAGCTTAGGGCCCCACTCTCTGGGTGGCCCCCCCAAAATTAAAGGGGAAAAACTGGGTGTACATTTCCAAAATATAATATAAAAAACAAATAAAATAAAACCTACATACAGCAACAGTGTTTTGTGTTGTGTAGGCTCCTATTTGTTATGTGCAAATGGCTTTGGATACCTATTAGGCCCATTAATTACCATATAGCATATATTCAACACCAAAAACAGTGACAATTTGTTGTTGACAGCTGGACATATAAAAGGCCCCATTACGCTCAGTCGCTTAGGGCCTCATCAGACCTAAATCTGGCCCTGTTCTGCATGCTTTGAAAATGGCCCAGTGAATATCCTGCCCCCAAGGAATATTTGGCACGGCCCTAGTCTTGAGCCAACCACATTTCATCCTTGCCTTTTTTTTTTTTATAAGCTGGGTATGCAACAAAACAATCACACAGCATCTTCACCCACTCACATGCCCAGCACTGCACAGGGAAATAAAAGCTTTTTCAGTTCAACCTTGCTATTCAGCCCTTAATGAAAGGAACTAATAAGCCAAAGCTGGCAACAGTTAAAATGCAAAGACTTACTGCTGCCTTGAAAATTAGATATTTGTGAATTCTGAAGCTGACCCGACCCATATCTTCGGGACTAATCTAACTTACTAACTTTTGCACTTCACAAACATTCAAATGCTGTTGTCAGCCCCCACAAAAGGATCAAAATACTTTTTTAAAACATGCATATTTCAAAAGAAGTCCAAAATGCACATTTAATTGTAATGCTGTTGTTGTTATTGGCCTTTATTGGCATAAGATTAAACAATAAAATCATACAAAGTCATCCAAATACATTGATAATCCAAACACATACGTTATATAAAAGACTAGATAGCTAGACAACCACCATTGAACAAAAGAGGAAACTTTAGATTTAGCTTTAAAGATCGTGGCCGAATACCCCGAAACAATCTTGGTAGTTTCGGGAGTATCATCCCTCAACAAATATTGGATTACAGACTCTTCGTAAATCGATATTTTAAGATGTAAGGGAGTCGCTAAGAGGGGTGTCAAGAAGAAGGCAATCCAAAATTATGTGATGTATCTGGTGTATTTTTATGACAGGGACCATTTTTGGTAGATTTTTTTTTAAAAAATCACAGATCCAATGGAGAAATGAGACAGAACACATGCAAAAAGAAAAGGAGCACAGGCCAGAAATAGATTGATTTGTCCATTCCTAGCAAGGACGCTAACATCTCATACACGAAGCAAATTTATTCCACAAGTTGCTGGAAAGGAACAATCCCTCCTCCTCCTCTCACCCCCTCCCCACACGTACTTGAAAACAAATCCAGCAAACTAGATCAAAGAAAACACAGCTTTCCTCTTCATTATGGCGTTTAACTGGAGGGGGTGTGTGCGTGCACTGGAAACAGCCCTGCAACTTCGAGCACACAGCATTACTGACAGAAGTGCTGTGAAGTACAAAGCTGGAAAGCATAGCTCACCAACCACAATTTGTAGAATGGTTTCGAGATGAGTAATTTGGCGAGCGTTCCCCCTTTGCGTCCTGCATTCTTGGGTTTAAGGAGTGCTTACAATGAGGTCTGGAGCATCAACATGCAATCTGCAGCACTTTTCCCCCCTTTTTCTTTTTTGGCCTGCCTTTGCTCCAAGGACCACCCATTATGTTGGTTTGGGTGCCTCTCTTTTTTGCACTGTAAAAGCGTCCGTCAAATGTTCGACAGTGTTCGACAGTGGAATTTGCTGCCAAGGAGTGTGGTGGAGTCTCCTTCTTTGGAGGTCTTTAAGCAGAGGCTTGACAACCATATGTCAGGAGTGCTGTGATGGTGTTTCCTGCTTGGCAGGGGGTTGGACTCGATGGCCCTTGTGGTCTCTTCCAACTCTATGATTCTATGATTCTATGAAATGACTGTCACGGTGCAGAGGCAAGAAACCAAGTGAAAGAGTCCAAAATATAGCATAGAACCCAGTGTCACGTCATTCACCGTCTACAAGAGGAATTCATAGCAGGCTATAAAAAGGAGAGTTCTGGACCTGGCAGCTCTCCACAAGTCTTTACAATTAACAAGCTAGCTCATTGTCAGGGTTGTTATCTAAATTACAGCCTAGGCTTCTCTGCTAACATATTTTCCGACTTTTAAAAACACTATATTGTACAGTGCTAAGCACAAAGAAGCCTTTCTTTAATGTACATTAATTCCTTGTTTTAAAAAAAGTTAACTGCTGTAACTATAGCCTTAAGCTACAGAGAATAGGGCCCGACTAGACTGAACTCTGAGGGAAGAAAAAAGGAACGGATATATAGTTTTTTTGTTATTGTTTGTCTTCTTTTGAAGCAGCGGCGGCGCAGAGGGGATTTCGACTCAAAGGTTTTATTTGTGACGCGCTCAGATCAAAACACCCACCGCATTTGGGACCTTGGGAAAGATCAAGCAGCGCGTTTGAACTCTTGGAAGGCAAAAAGCATCTACTAACCGCTCTTTATTAGCAAGCATTGAGAAGGCTGACAGGAGCCACTTGCTGGACTGGTCCTTATCCAAATTGCAAGTTTGCAAATCTTGAGATTAAGAAATGCCCAATTATACATTTCCTTATTCTTTACACTCCACCATTCATTAAAAAAAGTATTTTTTATGGCAGCTTTACAAAAGAATTTTCAAAAACAGTGAAGCTAAAAGCAATCTCAATAAGTTTAGTTGATCAACAACAACTGAATTTGTAATATAAGTTGCTTTATATTGAGTCAGGCCACTGGTCTATCTAGGTGAGCCTTTCTTCCACTGGCTGGCAATGGCTTCTCCAAGGTTTCCGACAACAGTCTTTTTTCTCCAGCTCTGTCTGGAGAGGAACCTGGGACCTTCCACATGTCAGAATAAAATCACACAAAGGAAACAGCCACCACAGCAGAAATCGTGAATAAGCCAGTTAAATATTAGGGGTTTGATCCAGACTGCGCCTTCCACATAAGGAATTGCAATCATTCCATAATTTCTGCCAATTCCCACTTTCCCCTGAAGCCCCAACAACACTCCCAGAGCAGTTTTTCAGGCCACACAAGTTAGTGCAATCAGAGGAAATAACCTTCCTCTTTCCTCCAATGGGAGAATCACGTGAGCTGTGTGTTCACAGGACCACCGGATCTAAGCCCATGAGGAAATGCAGAGGGATGTTGTGAGGAAGGAAGTTGAATTGAAGTGGGTACAGATTTGTCATTTTGTGGTCTCCCTCTCACACACTCACATCTCTTGTCTCTCCTATGGCACCTGTATCAAACAACACTACTTTTTGCCTGGCTTGTCCTCTTTGAGAGAAGAACACGGCTCAAAAAATCCATTATTGCCTATGAACCTCAAACTCCCATCTCTTCATCCTACGGGGAATGTAACACGTTTCTTCCTGCACTAGGAAGCTCCTTAGTATAAATTCATGGTCCTGACTCATGATAAAAATCTAAGCTTAATAGTCTGCTATGTGCTATACCTAGAGAAACAGACAAGAATGAATGAGAGCAACCTTCTTCTGTTCTTCATGTTTGTTTTCTGCATTATGTGCAGTGTGCTATACATAGCAAATAGGTCTCTGTAATGTGTCTTAATAACAAATAAAATCCCTAAAATTAATCTTGTTCAAGGGTCTGTTAAAGCATCTTCTCCAAGGAAAATCCTTTTTCTTGCCTATCATTTTTTTTCAGAGCGTAGTGCCAGACTAATCCTCCTGCTTCCATTACATTATTTTGCCCCTTAGAAATTGTAATACTTGAAAAAGATTAAGCGTTGTCATATGAAAGCCAGACTATTATTTAATTTCTTTTAAATATCTTCTTCCTCCTCGGTGCCCCTTCTACAGTAAAATGGCTTCATCATTATGCTTCTCCTAAATGAAGAACGGGCCTGAAGTACAAAGAAATCCACAAATATTATTAGCCCATCTACAACCTTTAGTGACCCAGCTAACCACACATGCCAATGTCAGTTATTTGTGGCTCATCTACAACCTGGATTTATGAGCTAATTTGAATGGTTCTAGCTCAGAACTTATCCACTGGCTTCATTTATTTTATTTTAGGCACTTATTGCCCTGTTCTTCAGCCCACAGGGCTTACTGAGTGGCATGCAATGAAAAATAAAAATCAATAAGAAGCTCATTCAAACAAACTTTAAAGCAGAACACATTAAAAAAAAAATCAGCAGTAACATGGTCTTAAAACAGGGGTCAGCACCCTTTTCCAGCCGTGGGCCGGTCCACTGTCCTTCAGACCTTGTGGTGGGTTAGACTATATTTTTTTTGGGGGGGGGGGTGAACAAATTCCTATGCTCCACAAATAAACCAGAGATGCATTTTAAATAAAAGGACACATTCTACTCATGTAAAAACATGGATTCCCAGACCGTCCGCAGGCTGGATTGAGAAGCGATTGGGCCACATCCGGCCCCCGGGCCTTAGGTTGCCTACCCCGTCTTAAAACCACATCTAAAAAGCCTGGGCTAATACAAAGCTTTTCACCTTGCACCAAAAAGAAGAAGACAGGCTTAGGTCCATATGAACTTGCCTGAAGAATATGTTCCAGAGAGGCAGTGCACCACAATGGAAAAGGTTCTATTTCCAATCACCAGCCTCATCTCCTGCAGAGATACCATTTAGGGTCGCTATACGTCCTCTTTTTCCAGGACATGTCCTCTTTTTCAGGGGTAAGATTTCTGTCCTGGCAGATTTTTTTGAATTTGCCAAAATGTCCTCTTTTTCTTCGGTAGCAAGGGAGCAGGCGCACACTCAGGAACTGATGTTCTGGGAGTGTTAAAATTGGACAAGAGCTAATTCAGTGTTTGGCCATAGAAAAGATCCTGCAGGATCCAACCATAGAGCTATGGTTCCTTTCTTGCCGTCAACATCAGAAAGCTCCCATCCTGTGGCTCACCTACTGTGCATAAAGGACCTTAGAAGATTATCTCAATAATTAAACTGAGAACCAACATGACACAGTTGTTAGAGTTTCTAGGCTGAACCCATAGGGCCATAAAAAGGATCCTGCAGGATCAAACCATAGGGCTATCTAAGCCAGCATCTTCTCTCCCACATCCCTTTCCCCCTCCCGCCATAGGCATTGACAAATGTGTCCTCTTTTTTGCTCTTCAAAATATGGCAACCCTACCATCCTTCAGAGCATGACCCAGTCAAGTTACTACAGATAGAGAGGATTCTTAAATCACCTTGGTTGCAAGTCTCTATGGGTTTTAAATATAAGAACCAGCACTCTGGTGCTCAGAAACTGACTAGAAGCTATTGTCATTGTTTACAAACTGATGGGATACGATCCATATGACCAGAAAGTAACAAAGCCACTGTATTTTGAATCAACTAAATCAATTTTATCACACCCAGATAAAAAAAAAAAGAACTATGTCCAAAAGGGTTATAATATAATGTGGACAACTGTGGTCATCAAGTTATCTCTGTTCCCAGTATACCTGGTGAAGCAATAATCAAACAAATACTGAATTTTGCAGAAATAATATGGTATATCATTCCTGTATATGCATCAAAACCTCCCATTATGATCCAGCATGGGCTGAAATCAGATTCAAATAATATATGCCCAATTGACCCAAGTATAAAAGAAAAGGGTTTCTGTTTCATTGATTTTATTAGAATATATGCATTAATTAGAAATAGCTTTCCCTTTGACTACTTAAGCAAAAGGGTCTGAATATCTAAGTAGTTGATTAAGCTTAATATATTAACACTGGTTTGAAAATCTATTGAAATAAATTTGATGGAACTTTTCTTATTCACTTCCTATCCCAGTGTTTTAATTTCAATAATTATCTCTCTCTGCAAATATAATTTACTTCTCTGATTAAAAGAGAATCAAGCTGATCAACCAAGCCTCCCTTCTGGTTGCCTGGAAGCAACACCTGCCTACCACAGGTGACTAAGGAGTGACTATTTACATCCTCCATATTTTTTTTTGAAAATTGTAGAAATAAATTGGGACCTCCAAAAGAAATGGCACATACATTTCCAACCCATTTATAAGCCCTTGCTTGAGAATTTAGACTCCTGTCAGGACCTCAACTTGTCACCACAGATAGCAAGACCAATAAATATACAGTGGTACCTCAGGTTAAGAACTTAATTCGTTCTGGAGGTCTGTTCTTAACCTGAAACTGTTCTTAACCTGAGGTACCACTTTAGATAATGGGGCCTCCCACTGCTGCCGCGCGATTTCTATTCTCATCCTGAAGCAAAGTTCTTAACCCGAGGTACTATTTCTGGATTAGTGGAGTCTGTAACCTGAAGCGTATGTAACCTGAGGTACCTCTGTACTCCATAAAGAAAGAAAGTGGTTCTCAATAGGTTTTCCTGAGATAACAAGCACTGGATCTACTTCATCATCTGATCTGACTGCATATAACAGAGGTGAATCAGAAGTTGAGTTAGAAGCTGGAAGAGTCAACATACCCAACCCCAACCCAAGAGCCATTTCTACTCTACTGCCAGATCATGTTTTGCTTTAATCTTTCTCCTCACTATATTCTGTTTATTTAGCAAGATTTATTTTACACACACACAAACACATGCAGTTTAAACAACATGGCATAAAATATTTATTTAAAATAGCTGCAAATAAGACACAGTGGTACCTCGGGTTACAAACTTAATTCGTTCCAGAGGTCTGTTCTTAACCCGAAACTGTTCTTCACCTGAGGCGTGCTTTCGCTAATGGGGCCTCCCGCTGCCGCTGCGCCACCACAGTGTGATTTCCGTTCTCATCCTGGGGCAAAGTTCTCAACCCAAGGTACTACCTTCCAGGTTAGCGGAGTTTGTAACCTGAAGTGTTTGTAACCCGAAGCGTTTGTAACCCGAGGTACCACTCTACTATGAAGGGCCTCATCTGTACATGCAACAATATAAAGTGGCAGAATTCTAGGGCAATTGTCCACCTGCTGTCAGAATGAATTACAGTGCTACAATTGAATGAAAAAGTCCATGCATGGAAATATTAACCAGCTGTACCTTGCGGTTTCATTCTTATTTGCAGTTCCATGTGTGGAGTCTTTCAAACCAGCACCTCACCTGTAGTCTGAAATCTGGGCTGGGGGCACCCCTAACCTTGCTGCTTATAGATTACCATATTTTTCTTTGTATAAGACGCCCCCGTGTATAAGACGCCCCCTACTTTAGGGGACTCCAATTAAAGAAAATCCCCCAGCTGCACTATCCGTGTGTAAGACAAGCCTAGATGTTGAACATTATTTTACAGTAAAAAAAAACACCCTAGTCTTATACCTGGAAAAGTACGGTACATTGCTTTCCGTAAGTTCCTTTCTTAATTCAAGCAAGCCATTGTCAGCCTGCTCACATGGGAAAGGCTTAGTCGGTGTGGCTTTGCAAAATGTTTTGTGATTTACTGAAGGGACAGTCACATAGCTCTGTGTCTCACTTTGAGAGCAGCGCGATGGAAGCCCGTCTGATGGACAGACCTACGATAACAAGGCAGAACAGCTTAACGAAGAAACTTCATTTGCCCCAAACAAGGTAATTTGAGCTAACAAGAAAGAGATTCTTTCCCCTTTCCCGCTAACAGCCCTGAAGACTCCTGACAACACCTGGGACTCTAAGCTTCACTCAGAGAAGCCCTGGGCTCAGCGAGACGCACTGTTTCACAACTCTAAGTGACTGGAATGTGAGCATCTTATCACACATTTTCATTTCGACCACAGGTTCAGAGATAGAATCTCACTACCTATATTAACACAGCCAGTCACTGTAGTCTTATTATCACGGCATGCAGCGGGGTGTAACTTTACTATAATAAAGAAGAGCATTAGCTGCATGGTGAATAAATCCAGCTGGAAGGGAAATACATCAAAGGTCTCTTCCTGCAACAGTGCCAGGTATGACTGTTTCTGAACTAACTCCCTTTTCCCCCTCTGGTGAATTTTTCTGATATGAAAATACTTTGCTTTAGGGAAATTCTTTTCCTATCAAATATCATTTGCTCGTAATAGCCCATCAGCCCACCATGTTTCTGATCACTGAGCTGTCTTTCTCCTTTATGCTTCCCATCCCACCCTCTTGCGTCTGAATCCGGAGGGGTTGAGCATCAGTGCCTTTAACTTGTCACCTGCGCTGGTTTTTAAAATCCGCTCACAGAGCAAGAGGAGTTTTCCTCACAGAAGTCGTGGGAATAAGGTCGCACAGAGAGTAATTCTCAGCTACCTCAAGGCTTCCATTCAAGTCATGGGGAGAGATATCCAGGAATTTTGTGGGAAGAACAAAAATCATTCATTAAGCGCAGAAGTATTGAGGGTTATGGAGAGAATTGAAAGAGTATTTATAGAGTTCGTTAAGTCTTTCAGAAGGTGATACACCTTCCCTTTCCAGTTATCTGGAAATGGAAGTATTTCTATCTATACCAGGGGTCAGCAAACTTTTTCAGCAGGGGGCCGATCCACTGGCCCTCAGACCTTGTGGGGGGCCAGACTATATTTTGAAGGGGAAAAAACTATGAACAAATTCCTATGGCCCACAAATAACCCAGAGATGCATTTCAAATAAAAGCACACAGTCTACTCATGTAAAAACACGCTGATTCCCGGACCGTCCGCAGGCCGATTGAGAAGGCGATTGGGCTGGATCTGGCCCCCGGGCCTTAGTTTGCCTACCTATGATCTATACCATTGCTAATTTGATGCCATTGTCTGCCTCATGTAACCCACAAAGTTTAACAATGCCTCAGTTCCTTTGTGGCTTAGCCACCCATTTGGCAGTCCGCACAACTTACTTCTCTTCTTCTAAGCTCCATTTTGAACCTGCTCACACAGGGTAACAACCAAATACCAATGGAACGTCAAGCTTCTCCCCCAGCAAATCTATTTGATAAGATTTTGCTTTGTTTTGATCTGTTCTTCCTTTTAGGGATACTCTTCTCTCAATGTTTTCTGCTGGGATTTGTGCACATTAGTTAGCCTACTACGCTGCTGTTGCCGAGTACCTTGGCCTGAAAGTCACTCACACTGAAATCACAGCATGCAGTGCACCGTTAAAAGATACCGACAGATTTATATCAGCAATGCACTTTGTGTAACACAGCATACCAATATGCTTGTGTTGACTTCTTAAGGGATGCACGAGTAAGTCCCTGTATGAAAGACACTTCAATGTAGAAAATAATGCAAAACCTAAACACAGATGTCAATCACACATATAATCCCTCCCCCCCCCAGTGGAGGGATGTTGTTGTTGTTGCATTAGATGTATAAGCCACATTTCCACATAATGCTAAACCATGCCTTAGTATTACACAAACAAGCATCAGTGAGCCCAAATTAAGTATTGGACTCCCAAGCTTCCCATTCCCTTCTCCTCTTACAGGGCTCTAGGACAAGAACGTCAGCTGAGTTTCCCTTTTAAAAGAATCTCAGCTAACTGTTGAAACCTGGAATCCAGATTTAAAACAAATTCTGGACAGTATCTTAATAAGCTTGCTTATTAAATTAGCCAGAGTTTGTTTTAAACCAGCAAAAATAAACTAAGGTTCTTTAACAGTAAATTCAAGTTCTCCTCCCGAGTTCACGGGGGAGTAGGTAAGCCCAGTGGTTTACTTGGGCTCGTTGAGGTTCATCCACATAGTGCCAAACATGGTTTATTAGTGTTACATGTTAGCTAAGCCACATCGTCTGAACTATGCATAAGAAACATTTTAAGCACTTATTAACTAAAAGCATAATTGGGGTTGATAAAGAACACAGCTACTATCATCACGGTCTCTTCTAAATCCGTGATTCCATAAAATAACTGAAGGTCTGATTTAAAGAAATGAATCCTAAAAAGAAGATAAACTCAACCTGAGACGTTAGAAGGGTGGGTTATTGGCATTACATAGCGGGGCAAACCAGGTCATAAAAATGTGTAAAGCATTCTTTAGATATTATACTATGGGGGGAAATACTGCTGCATATAAAAATAAAACACACAAAGCCATATATTATGTAAGTTTGTGTGCTTGTGCTTATAGCAATTAGTGTTTAAAGGTGGAAAATAAATTTCTTTAAAAGATTTTATGATATTCAGGGTGAGCAAAAAATATATTACAAATCAGATTTTTCCAACAAATAATGAACACCTTGGAGGAAGCTTATTTGTATTATTTCAAAAATTTGAAGGCAGTCGGTTTTTTAAAGTTAACATATTACGGATGAAACAGCTGACACCACAGCAAATGCTGCAAGTAATGTCAGCATAAACAGCATAAACTACTGTTACTTGGAAAGGCTCTGCTCTATACTGGAGGACCTTGCGTATAATACTTAAGATTAGAAGATCATTTTTCTAGCCAGTAACTGCCTTTCAAATGACAAGAGTTCCCCTTGCACTGTCCTGTATCAGCAGTTCTGCAAATGACTCCTCTTGCATAGTAGGTCATGAAAAGTGCCAACACAAATATCATTCTGATAAGACAAAGTTAGCAGGCATTAAGCATGTTGCTTGTGACAGGATCACCAAGCCAGAGTATGCCGTTTGGGAAGGGAAAGGGAACGGCAGCCATCCTTTCGGGACCGAAAATAACCAGGGATCAGATCAAGGAGAAGAGAAGTGAACTGAAATGTAGTCATCCAAGTTAATTTTATCTAGCGCACTCTCCGCAAATACCGCAAAGGCCTGTTTCAGCATTTCTGGACCATGTAACTCAGACCTGTGGGGATCTCAGTCCTTGCCGATCCACCTAGATGATGACGACTGGGAAATGCATGTTGCAGAGGTGACTTTCTGCAGTGAGCACAAGGGTATCCAGTGTGTGCTATATATTCCTTGGGCTATAGCATGCCAACGAAGAGAAATGCTGTCTAAACAAACCTGTAAAAAACATGTGATCCATTTCATGTGAATGACCAAAATGCATTTAAAGTATTGGTGATTATCTTTGGTGCTGCTCCACAGATTCCTCTGACCAATATTCTACGGATTTCCACTTACATTAGCTCCTGCTTAAAAGATTAAGCAGCGTGATTAGTCAGTCAGCTGCCAATTTAAAACAGCAGGCTTTTAAAAATACAGAATCTCGTAAGACTGGCACAAACAGAGTGGTTTTCAACAGGTAATGTACATTTCTTCATACAAGCAACAAAGCCAGGTTATATTCCTTTATCATAAACTAAACCATAAACTGAATTCCTAGAGGATTTGTATATAATATGGAGTCAAAGGAAATTATTTCTACAAACAGCTTCATGATTTCTCCTATGCAGGATTATATAATTCATTTATTTACCAGCAAGGTATTCCTTTCACTGGTAGAAGCATCTCAGTTTTAAAATGTTTGCATTGCTGCTCAATCAAAATAGTTATCTGACTCTTCTCATTGCACATCCTGTCAACCAAGAGCCTACTGAAGCCACAAGGAGATTTGAAAATGCAAGGTGAAGTTTGTTTTTGCTTTTAAAATCTCGCAGGAAAATATCCAAGTAAGTGAGATTTTGGTTTAGATTTGCAGCTCCCACTCCAGTTTTCAGCATAGCTTACATGCAAAGGAATTGGCAACCAAGTTCTTTAGATAATGAGACCTCTGAAAGTGCTTTCAGCCAAGACGTGCCTGACAATGTTAAGACCACCTGTACATCTATCTCAATGTGCAGAAGATAAACCATCTCAGCTGCACATTCCTGTCAAATAAATACTAAACAGCAGTACCTCAGCGCTTTTGTGCTCAGGCACATCCCTGCCCCAAACCCATCACACACATTAGGTTTATTTCCTGCTACCCTGATCTAGTTACAAGAAGGGCTGTTTGATGAGCGAGGCTGAAATCTGAGCATTTTGAAAGCTTCCTTGCAGCTGAAAAAACAGCCACCACCATCATTCTGAACTGTTTTGGATCTGTGCTACTTGCATGACTGACCTCTGTCAAAGCAAACAGTGATTCAGTCTGCTGTCCTGGGAAGACGTTGCTCTGGTACTGCTTTAGTGACCAAATGGTTGATAGAATTATACCCAGCATTGGTAGCTATTGACTTCCTTTTGCACAAATTCAGATTCAAATTCACTTGGCATCTATGCCAAGAGCACAAATGTCAAATACTGTATTTATTCTGGGTTCCAACAGAATCATGTCTACATGGTTACTCCAATATTAATATAACCTTTAAGGCAGCAATCCTATAAACACACACGTGGAAGCAAGCCCCATAGAACACAAAGGGACATCATTATTTTATTATTAGTAGTAGTAGTAGTAGCAGTAGTAGTAGTAGTAGTGGTACTGTCCTTCATCCATAGATCTCAGTGCAGTTCACAACATAAAAAATGCAAAATACATAATAAAAGTAAAAACAAAAACAAACCAATAATCCCTCATTCCACAAGACATTTAAAAAGGGCATTGGATGTTAATCAACCCAAGGCCTGGTTCAGGCATAGGCAAACTCGGCTCTCCAGCTGTTTTAGGACTACAATTCCCATCATCCCTAGATAACAGGACCAGCGGCCAGGGATGATGGGAACTGTAGTCTCAAAACATCTGTAGGGCCAAGTTTGCCTATGCCTGGCCTGGTTGAAGAGGAATGTTTTCGCCTGACACCTAAAGCTGTAAAATGAAGCCAAACCTCCCTGTGGAGAGCATTCTGCAAATGGGGAGCCACTACAGATAAGGCCCACCCTCTGAACCTCTCGTGGAGGAGACACATGAAAAGGGGCCTTAGAGGTTGATTTCAGGGTCCAAATAGGTTCATATGGAGGGAGGTGGTCATTTATTGTGTGTTCAGGTTGCAATAATAAAAATAATAATTTTACCCTGCCTATCTCACTGGGTTGCCCCAGCTACTCTGGGCAGCTTCCAACTGCTGTGCACAATAAGTGGCTTGCTACCACATGGAACTGATGAGCATATACAATGCTGTGCAGATCTATCCTTCTTCCTGTGTTTTTGGCAGCAGTAATAGGAGATTCTGCCTGTTAAACCCAAGGAAGGCTGGTCATAAGGGCAAATAGAACACTGCCTCAACAACCTCAGTTAAGCCTCAACCAGAGCCCAGATTAGCCTCAATGTCTTTTGTCTCAGTGCTGCCATCAGAGAATTCAGCAGAGAGAACGGGGGCAAAGCTAGAATTAGCCGGCTCTGTCATTGGCTCCTGTTCAACCTATTGTTGAGTTCCATGCCTTCTGCGCTACCAGTCTCAGTGGACATCAGCCCAACACTGCTTAAGCCATTACAGAGGGATGTAAAACAGTTACCAAGAAATTGGATTTAGCCCAGCAGCGTAGCCGCAACTGCTCTAAACTCGGCCTGATGTCTTGCTGTTTCCTAGACCTCTTTTGGTCCTCAACTTGAAGCTTCACCCAACATGATGGATTGTGCACTTCCACTGCTTTCTCTGCACACTCTAGACTCCGTTGGTACTGAGCTTTCTTGGGTCCAAGCATCCCTCTCTCTTTCTCTTCCACCATCTTGAATTGTTTAGCTTATTGCAGTTCCTCTCACTTTGCTATGGCCTTGTTTCCTTTTCCCTCACCTTTTCCACTCTGTTGCACCTTTCCCTTTCCTGCTATCTCTTGATGTTTCCCTAGGCTCTCTCCTTAGCCTCGACTCCCCTGTTCCTTCTTTTGGTCTCCCAATATAATTCCTGTATGGACAACCTCCCAGTCTGCTGTTTGTTGCCCGATCTCAGTTCTCCGCCCTTAATGAGGACTTCTGATGCTTTCACTGCTATTTCCTTAAAAATGACTGGGGGGACGGGGACTGAGCTTCAGATACCATTCCCAAACACATTATTTTCCTCCACTCTCACCACTTCTTCTAACAGGTAACTCTACTTCCATCCCGCTAGGTATTTAGCTCAGTGTTATCTGATTTTTATATTTCTTTCTGTCCACGTATCCATTCAGTGGTTAAAAGCGTGTATCACCTTTGTAATATCTATGCAAAAAGCATTTCTCTCTTTTGAATTCTGCAGATAAAATGTTGCAAAAAGTGAGAAGTGAACCAGGCAGAGAGCCTTCTTGGTAGTGGCACCCACCCTGTGGAATGCCCTCCCCTCAGATGTCAAGTTTAAGATGGGGGGGGGGAGAACATGTGAATCAGGTCACTTTATGTCTGGAGAACATACTCTTCTAACAAGAGAGCAGGCTTGCTATGTGCCAACAGCAGTGACTGGTCAGTCAATAAGCCTAGGGCCAGAAGAGATGGACATTCTAAGTGTGGCAGAAGCACTCTAAAACAACAGACATTCTCTGGCCGGACAATGAATGCCTCAGAATGCAATTTCGAACCGCTTTTATGTCTGCCTGTCTTCCCTTAGAGCCCTATGTTCCGTCCTGGCCACTCCAGCCCTTTGCGGAACAGTACTTTTTCGTTTGAAATTCACACGCCACGCAAGCTGAGAAACCCAGCCGATGCAAAACAAAAAGATCACCTGATCAACATGTTACTCTCCGTGACATCTAAAGCACAGTACGCTGCCACATTTCCTATTTTGAGACTGGGGGGGGGGGGGCGTGGAGAGGAGAGAGAAAAGAAAAGCTAAGTCTCCATTCTCACACAATAGCCGAGTCTTTATCTGATTAAAGAATGAACTGCTCTGAAATCTAGACTAAACATGAAATATTTTCTTCAAAGTATTTTACAATACCATATTCAAAATGTTCTTTTCCAATTGGTCACACATGTCTCGGCTTGTAGGATGGAAGAGAAGCGCCGGGGAGGGGAGGGGTGGATGGGGGGGACGACAAAAGCAGCTGGCAAAGTTTGATCCCTCCTGCTCCAACCATAAACTGAAATCTTTGGCCGGAGACGCAAGTGCGACTTGTGCTTGAAAAAGAAAAAAATGGTGCCTGGCCTCTCTATGGTGAGCCGTGGTCTAATTATTTCATCCTCCGCCGCTAAGAAAGGCTATTTTGTCCTAGTGTGCACAGGGGAAACTGACAAAGCTGTCTGCTTTACATTATATGCTTTCTGATGCACACCACTTACCAAAAAGGGGGGGAAGGGGGGGGGAGAATGCATAGTGCAACATCTGCAATAATTCCAGAAGGAACACAGAGCCGGCAAACAAGATGGTTATTATTGCCCTGATCTTTGATGCGGAGCCATTAACTTGCATAACAATGGAAATGAAAACTCATAAGCTGCAGCCGCCGCAGCAGTCATACTGCTCTAGATTTTTTATGCCCCTCTTTTAAAATGTCAGATGCTCCTGACAGCTAGTTTCCAGACGTGCAAGGTAAGAAATGTTTCAATCTATGTATCCCTGTGGTCTCTGTCTGCAGAGCAACTTATGACTTCAAACAGCCTTCAGTAAACAGTCTTCTCATCACTCCAGCCTGGGCTGAATTTTAATCAAGGTCCTTTAAATGCCATTGAACAAATCCATATACTATGGATTGCTTCTTGTACGCCACTGGCCAAATGCTATTTGCTGTGTCATTTATTATGTTTAGAAAACCAAAACAATTTTGCTGTAATAGTATAAGTTATGGCCGTCCGGGCGCCCAAACGCAGCCATTTCGGATGAGTTAGGCTTCTGTCTGGCTGATTTACACACCCATTTGTAGGGTGCTTTTAATTATGCTTTTAGCAAGCTGTACTTCAGGCCTCCCAGACATAAGTCACACTAGAGAAAGAGCCAACTTTCCTTTATCATATCACAATATTTTTTTAAAAAAAATCAGTCGCAACTTTTAAGCTTTCGGTATTCGTGCATGCTTTAGCAAAACATCGAAGTCCAGCCCCAAAATGACATCCTCAAAACCATAAGGTGTGGCTATTTAGAGAAAACAAGAACAAAGAGAGGCATGAATTCAGAACAGGGTGGCAGGATTTATGAAAGCGATATTCCAGTCTCTGAACTTCACCTGCACACCAGTAGCCCTGACTTCTAGGTAGGGGCTTATTTTTCAATTATAAAACGATTAATGTGTTGCAAGTAGATCTACAGCCTCAGCATAAACTCATTAGACACCAGAGGTGGGGGGGGGGCGTGCGTGAATGTGGACGTCATTTGACTGCTCTGTTATAAGAAAAAACTGTATCAGGGAAGAGGAAGCCTGCAGACTGCTGACTGCTACAGTTCTCCCCCCGCCCACCCCCGATAAGTCAATTAATCAAACTTTCCCTACCACCTGTCAAAAAACCAGCTTGGCCTCTTTTGCTGAAATAAGGGAAGGAAGCAAAGCTCTCTCTCTCTCTCTCTTATACTGCAATTTGACTCGCTTTGGGTAAGGAACAATTCCAGACATACAAAGGCAGCATTAAACAGTGGCAAGTGGTTTTATTATAAAGCAATCTCATCAACCTGCTTCCTGTTTTCTCCCACTTTCAGGAGACACACACTCACACACAGGTGGTTTCTTTTAAACCTGGGAGAATTTCAAAAACAAAAGGAAGTTGGAAGACCGGGCAGCAGCCAAGAGGCATCACGATCACCCCAGCAATGGTAATAACCCTTGACGTCTGTCACCTTCTCTCTGAAATACTGTTGCCCACAGCGCTGAAGCAAAGACCAGTGTGGGACAGCCTGTGGCTTTTCTTATTAATTGCGGGACAGTCTTCAAAGCATGGCATGCCAAATTGGGCCCACACTCATCCTGCGGCTTCGCTACGTGGCTCTCACATCCTAACACCACAGCCATTGGGTTTGGGATCTGGAGAGAGAGGGAGTTATGTGAAAACCCCAATTAACTCACCCACATGCCTCACCCACATTGTGGTCTACCATATATATTAAAGGCAATAATAAATGTGGGTGGAGTTGGTTTTCCCACAGTTGGCACTGCGGGGGAAATCGTAAAGGCCCAAACTCTTGCCTCAGACTGCCAATTCTTTGCAAAGGTTTCTAGACACAAGTTCACTGATTAAAGGTGGGACTTGATTCCAAGGAAACATGCACAGGATCACATTGCTGATTTGTTTGCAAACTTTTAAATGCACAGTGGCTTAAACAGTGTCACTCAGATCTAGCAGTTTATTTAACAACAACAACATATTTATTATTTATACCCCGCCCATCTGGCTGGGTTTCCTCAGCCACACTGGGCGGCTCCCAACAGAATATTAAAAATACCATAAAACATCAAACATTAAAAACTTCCCTAAACACGGCTGCCTTCAGATGTCTTCTAAAAGTCAGATAGTTGTTTATTTCCTTGATATCTGATGGGAGGGCGTTCCACAGGGTGGGCACCACTTTAGCATTCTTTTCCCATGGAGGACCTCACGGTCTTCAAATAAAAACATCTCGGAGATCCCGGGCCACAGGGAGGTTAGGCTTTCTCAGCCGTGGCCCCATTCTGGTGGAACACTCTGTCACAAGAGACTAGGGCCCTGTGGGACTTGAAATCTTTCCGCAGGGCCTGCAAGACAGAGCTGTTCCACCAGGCCTTTGGCCAAGGCACAGTCTGACCCCCTCCTTCAGTAATCCACATAGAACTCTAGCCCAATGGTTGTCATTAATTTGATTTCGAATTGATTTTAGAATGAATTGATTTTAGAATGTATTTCAATTAATTGATTGTGATTTTATGTAAACTGCGTTATTTTTACTGTTGTTAGCTGCTCTGAGCCCGACTTTGGCTGGGGAGGGCGGGATATAAATGAAATTATTATTATTATTATTATTATTATTATTATTATTATTATTATTATTATTATTCCTGTGTTGATTGCTAATGGCTAGGCAATGGCATAAAGCAGCCCACTCTCACCTTACTCCAAGCCTTTCCTAAGCTGGTAGCCACACCTGCTAGCATTCCTTGTTGGGCAATGACTATGAAACCAAGAGTAAGAACCCCCCCCTCCCCCCCAAAAAAAAAATTACCGGCCCAATCTCACAGATCTTAGCAGAACCACTGGTTTTTGCCAGCCCTGCAAGATATATTCCCCAGCACACCCATCCATCCCCAGTGTTTGAAATTTCCCAGGTGCATTTTGCACCTGTCTGTCGGCCACTTGCAACCAGGTGAAGACGTCTGGATGCCAAGATGGCACCTCACATCTCCACCATCTGGAGATTCCTGGGGATCCTTGGATATCGACTGTTTTCACACACAAGCAACACATCCTGTAGAATTCTATCTGTTATATTTTATCTGCACAATCAAGGTGGGTTTCAGGAACCAAAAAGTTGTACTGGAAAAGCCACCTGGACCAAAAATGGCAACTAGGCATTCTGTTTTGGTGACTGTAACCCTGGGTTAAGGAACCCTGGGTTAAGGAGCTTATATATCTGAGTTTCTAACACTGACCCACCCTGGATATATGTCAGCTGCCCCATGAACATTGTAGGATCAGGGCTTCCAGAACAAGAACAGAGAGGTGAAGGAAGCAATCCCATAGCTCCACCTATACACTGTGAAAGTCTGAACACTCCAGTGAGAAGACAGAATTATACTGAAGACAATACACCAACTAAACTGAATTAATCTAATGAGTGTCACAGCACACTAGAAACTTGCTGAGCCATCCCTTTGCTGAACACCTATGCCCATTTGTATAACCTTCCTCAAGCTATAATTATCCCACCACCTGGAAAGGACTATCAGACTGCAAAGCCAGAGCTTTGTTTTCTCCTGCATTACAGCTATGAAACTAAACTGGGGAAAGGGTACCCTGATCAGAAAGCAATTATCAGGCGAAAGCTTCATCGAATGGTGTTTGGGACTTTTCCGTTCATAGAATGGGAGAGTTGGAAGGGACCCACAAGGATCATCTAGCCCTGTGATGTGGGAATCCTTTTACCCAAAGTGGGTCTCGAACCCACAACCCTGAGATTAAGAGTCTTGTGCTCTACCAGCTGAGCTATTTCACATTCAATTCTTTCTCTCCTCCAACTGTGGCCTCAATCACAGCAGTGCTGCCCTTACGCAAAATCCTTGCCCAGCCAGATTCCCACCACCAGTGGCTGCCTATAACTGTTTCACTGCAAGAGAAAGTTGCCCCCTTCGCTTGGAAATAAGAATAAGAAAGACACATGGACACAGAAATAAGAAAGACACATGGACACAGAAATAAGAAAGACACATGGACACAGTATTTTAGGTTAATGGGCTAGAAAAGGCCTCAACTTTATTGAGTACAGCATGTGAGGGGTATTGGCTTAGGCATTGGAATAACAGCAAAGTTGACTCCACCCACTCTGGGAGAGGTGAGTCTAGCGGGGGTTAACCATCAGTAGGGGGAGACTATTGATGCAAATACAACTGTAAGCTCTCCCCTGATGTCACCGGGGGTCGTGCCATGGCCACCAGCCCCAGCAGGGCACCGGACAGGATCCATGACCGCCAGATTCCTTTAACGGAATACCCAAAGTGAAGGGGTAGGCGATGGCCACACCCTGCCTTTCCATACACCAACAATAAGTTCCAATGCCTAACCGCCACCCGGCAACGCAATGAGGGCAGGACCTGCCGCGGCCGCATTTGAGCGGCTAAACCCCGCCCCCGAGCTTCTCACCGATAGGAAGACGGACCGGGGGCGTGGCACATCAGCAGTGACGTTGAGCAGGGGCCGGAACGCCCCCTGCAACGCATGGGAACGGCTCCCGATCACAACACCTCCCCTCTGTGAGGAGGAGAGGATTTGCCTTGCAACTGGAAGTCATTGGCTAGGAAAATCAATTGGAGTCTGCTGCCCAAAGTGCTTGCTTCACATCTCTTTGTGAGCATGAAGATTCCAAGGGGTTGCACCAGTGGTTGGTACTGTCTGCGTCAGCCCCACTCACATACAATTTGTTTCTTAATTATTATTATTTTCTAACCATCCTTCATCTTTTAGCAGATCCCAGAACTGTGTCTAATAACCCCAAGATTGCTGCAACACCCTCCACATCCATACAATGCATTGGAAGCCCATTTAAAGCCCATGACTTTCCCCAAAGGATCATGGGAACTGTAGTTTTACCCCTCGAGGTGTTAGCCAACTGTGAATGCTGGAAAGCTTTTTGTCTCCGTCCCCTTTTATTGCAGCAGATAACTACTGAAAAGTAGAACAGAACATAGGAGGCATTTTCACCTGAATCTTAAAAAATGTCTGTATACATAGAAACTTAATTTATTATTCTAATGAGTTTCGCAGCATGAGTGTCTCTCGGGGAGACGTGGCTGTATGCATTTAATAAGACTGCAGAGATTGGGACTATTCCTGATGGGCATACTGAATCATTTCCAAATCATCTTTTTATAGCAAGCAACATATAAATTATGTAAAAAGGCATTTAGATAGATACCATCTAGTCTACTGGGCTGTTAACCCTTCTCTGTTCCATTATCCATAAGCCTGAAAAGAAACCAATCTTAACATCAAAGGCATGCTCACTTTATTCCCATGAGGTTGATTTTGTTTCCAGTGACTATCCCAAGGAATAAAGTTGTCCTGGAACTGGCAGAACAGATGAGAAGGCCTTTGTAACCAACCACTGGGAGGCTGTGCATCACAGCAAGAGGAGCACCAGCCCGCTCCTATTCTTTGCCCCCCACCCCCCAAAAAAGATGCTACAGGGAGCTTGCTTCCTCACTCCCTGCTAGAAAACACACTTGGCTGCCTTGGAACTGCAGAACCAAATGGGAGCATGCTCTGCGTTGAAGACAGAAGAAACAAGTTCTGCATTATTATTATTATTATTATTATTATTATTATTATTATTATTATTATTAGGGTGGGAGGGGGGTAACCTGTTTGAGATGATAGTGAAGCAAAAGAAACTTATGCACACCATAAGAAGCAAAACCGTATTGATACCACCTTCAGTGCTTTTAAATATAATTCACCCTCCCTTTGTATGCTTCCTAAAATAGGCTAGCGTACTTCTCAACAGGACCTACCGACGATACACACTAAATTCTACATAATACTGGAGCCAAAGCATCCAACAATAATCTGGACAGGGCGACCATATGTCTGGAATTTCCCAGAAATATCTGTGATTTGTTCGTTGAAAATGGCGTCCAGGCGGAATTTCTGTAGATCAGAAACCGAGGTGTATGGCAACCTATGTCAGAAGTGTTGGGTTTTTTTGGCAAATTGACTTAAAAAAAAAGAAGAAGCTCAAAAACTTCCATTTTCAGTTTTTGAAATATGGCAACCCTAATCTAGAATTGCTTGATTAGTAGGATGCCAACCTTGCTACCTGGATTTAAGAATGCAACTGTTGCTTATGTTTTCAAGACCTAGTGTTGTGAAGACTAAGCATGACCTAGTGAGGTGTGACAGAAGGTATTGCCTACTAGCCAGCTTCTGGTGATTCCAGCTGAGGTAGCTTTTCCTTCCACAACTATGAGCACTAGTCCAGTTAAGAAGACCAGCTTCCCCTGGGAGAAAGGAAACACAACAGTCTGCTGAATGCCCCACCATCCAGCTCCAAGTAGGGCCAACTAAGGTGGACCTTTCCGGTCTCCGTTTAAGTGTCCCCACAAACCTACTTCCAAACCAGCTCACCCTGAAGAGAAGAAGCAGAGCATCTGGAGACAGGCAATAACACCATTGTCAGGTACTGTAAGGCTAGGTACCTATGGATCAGGTACCACTAGAGTTGCGGGTTGGAGGAGGAAGCTACAGGCCATTCGAGATGACAGAGATGCCTACAGAATTGGGTTCTCTGCCATACCCAGCATCTATTGGCAAGAACTGACCCCCGTCTCCTCTCCTCATAGGACCAAAGACACAGGTCCCCAAAGCCCAGGGAATAAAATGGTATAAATCTCCCATAATTATATAATAATATAATAACAATAATTTATTATTTATATCCCACCCATCTGGCAGGGTTTCCCCAACCACTCTGGGCGGCTCCCAACAGAATTATTATTATTATTATTAATAATAATAATAATAAAGCAATAAAACTTCAAACATTAAAAACTTCCCAAAACAGGGCTGCCTTCAAGATGTCTTCTCAAAGTCAGATAGTTCTCCTCGACATCTGATGGGAGGGCATTCCATAGGATGGGCGCCACTACCGAGAAGGCCCTCTACCTGGTTCCCTGCAACCTTGCTTCTTGCAGTGAGGGAACCGCCAGAAGGCCCTCAGTGCTGGACCTCAGTGTCCAGGCTGAATGATGGGGGGGGAGACGCTCCTTCGGGTATCCTGGACCGAGGCCATTTAGGGCTTTAAAGGTCAGCACCAACACTTTGAACTGTGCTCGGAAACATACTGGGAGGGCACACTTATCTCCCTCTCCTCTTTTTGCTGCATTTGCCCATGAGGTTTTGGTCCTGCTGAGAAGTGTCACCAGTTTTTATATGACTTGCTTTTAGTGTGCAGAGGGCTGAAACATACTCCAAATTGTCACAAGCAGCCAGTACACGGCAGTGGATATGGCATTGCACTTGCTCTTGCTGCTGCTGCTGCTGTAGGTGGTCAGAGGGACAAGGCGCCTGAGAAATATCCTTAACCCCCTAGTAAGCAAAGCCCTGGCTCTTCCTTCCTTCTAGCAGTAGCAAAACTAGATCCACAGTTGTGTACCATTCACAGGCAGCAAGAGTGTGGAGGGCCTTCTTGGTAGTGGCACCCGCCCTATGATGCTCCCATCAGATGTCAAAGAAATAAACAATTATCTGACATATGGAAGACATCTGAAGGCAGCCCTGTTTAGGGAAGTTTTTAATGACTGATGTTTCAATGTACTTTTAATCTTTGGTTGGAAGCTGTCCAGGGTGGCTAGGGAAACCCAGCCAGATGGACAGGGTATAAATATATTTTATTTTATTTTATTTTATTTTATTTTATTTTATTTTATTTTATTTTATTTTATTTTATTTTATCATATACGATTGGTGAAGAGGGGGGTGGAACTATCCAACAGTTCAAAAAATATATCAGCATCCCACCCCTCTGGAAGAGTTATGGCCCAGCTCTAAAAAAGAAGTTGTCTTGTCCATGACCATTTTGACATTAGAGTCAAATGCTATTTGGAAGAGCATTCTCAAGTCCAGACAAAATCATTACGCCTCAAATCTAAACAGCAGCCTGTCTCTAATCCGTATTCAGATCTCAGCATCACATCCTTGGCCCATCTCTAATTATGAGTAACCTTGATTTGATTTTTATCTCGGTAAATAGACAAGCTGGGCGCAAACAGTTTTCACACCATGTCTAGAGACTAGATAATATGTATCTTTTAGATATCTTTCAAGAGTGTTCTTTTTCCCCTTCACTGCACATTATTAGCTTTGCAAGGCTTGCCCGAAAGTAAAAAGAGTGTTTAAAAAAAAAACCACCGGACACTCGCTATTCTTTTCTCATCAGAAATGTCTGCGTGCTTAGGGTGTCAAAGACGTTTTGTCAGTTTACCAATAAAAGAGACTGTTATTCATAAATGCTAGCTAAGCGGAAACTGCCAGAGACTTATGAATACTTATCAGATTGTGTGAAAGTCGCAGCCCTCACACTCCTGTCTGATTCTCAATGGTAAGACACTTCTTGGTGTCTTTTGGGAATGAAAGGATGCTGTTACTATTCCAAAAAGAGTAAGATAGCCAGACGGTACTCGTCTGTGAAAATAGTCTGTTGGCGAACCATTTTTATTCGGGTATTTTGCACCAAGAAATTGTCTATTGGTAATCATACTTTTCCCCATCTATCACACCAAGATAAACAATGAAAATAAATTTTCATTGGAGTTTTATAAAATCTTTATGTTATCAACACCAGAGGACTCATTACAGTGAACATATTTCTGAAGAATAAATATCAGAATCTCCCTTTGTACATCTTCTGAATAACTGCTAAAACATATATGCCTTTTGACCCTGTTTACATTTTCCTTTTATGCATAAATTTGCTTCCATTTCCAATTAGAAATGTTATAAAAGTAGCATGTTAGTTTTCCCCTGATGGAAAACCAATTTTTCCTGTGGTTTCCCCATTGGGTTGAGATTGAAGACATAGCAGGCTCACACAAAATATTACAAAAAATCGTTTGTATAACAGATGCATCACCTGACATCTGAAGCAAAAACTGCCCAGCCTTAAATTAAGAGTTTCCATATTTCTCACCTTTAGGGCAAACTCACCACCCCACCCCACCCAGTTTCATTCTGATTCTCTTTCAAGAAAAGATGAAGAACGCCTGTCAAGTTTCTACAAAAGAATTCACCAATGCAACAAGTCAACCATGCTTGATTTTTATTTAGGGAAAAACCCACAAATGAGCATTTATATATTCTGATGACTTCAATATGTATACAGGAAGATTATATTATGTGGTCGGTGGAGAAAGGATGAATATAGAGCTACATAGTGACTTTGAATGGAAAGAGAAATAAATTCCAAAACAAAGAAATGCCCCTTTCTTGTATTTTCTTTTTTTAATCATTTGTAACTTTCTCCCAGACTCTTCCCACAAGACTTAACTGTTATGAGCACTCATTCTCTGATCTGGTGAATGGTTTAAGCTTTGCCATATTGCCTCAAGAAATTTCATGACAACTTAAAAGGGGGGAATAGGGATTGCAGAATCTGAATAGAATCATTACCTCCAATTACAAGCTACAAAGGAGCCCTCCCCACCTCCTCTCCCCACCCTAGTCTTTTCCTTATATAAAGGTAAAGGGATCCCTGACATTAGGTCCAGTCGTGGCCGACTCATCTCGCTTTACTGGCCGAGGGAGCCAACGTACAGCTTCCAGGTCATGTGGCCAGCATGACTAAGCTGCTTCTGGTGAACCAGAGCAGCACACGGAGACACTGTTTACCTTCCCGCCAGAGCAGTACCTATTTATCTACTTGCACTTTGACATGCTTTCGAACTGCTAGGTTGGCAGGAGCAGGGACCAAGCAACGGGAGCTCACCCCGTCACAGGGATTCGAACCGCCGACCTTCTGATCGGCAAGTCCTAGGCTTTGTGGTTTAACCCACAGCGCCACCCGCGTCCCTTTTCCTTATATACGAAGCTTAAATACAGTTTTGCTTTTCACAGACACTTATTTGCAGCAGTTTTTACTTTGTTTATGTTTGGAATCTTTGAGGCACCATTAAGCACTTTGAATGTCTCCACTGTGGTTTGGGCTACCTCAGACAGGTCCTGCTTTGTCTTAGAGGAGCTCGGAATACCTCTGAAGTAGCCCACTTCACTTTGGGATTCATCCACTGAAAACCCCTACTACTCCATGTACAAACTGCATAAGCCTTCAGAAGTCTTCCTTCCTTACAAGCACATCAGGGTGAGAGTCTGGACCAAACTTTTCTCTGCATCCGAAGTATTGCTGTTGGGAGCTGCAAGCTGTTCTCCTTTTTATGTGACAAGTAAACTGACAAGCTGTATCAAACAGGGAGGCTAGACCCAAGGTCTTTAGTATGCTAGGACAGTTCAGCAGGCTTTGGTCTAACTCCCTTCAGCTTCACAACTCCCATCTGGAATTCCTATTTTCATATTATCAAGGCAAGTTTGGGTCCTTCACGCTTCTGGAATAAATAAAGCAAAGCAAAACTGCAGCAAAGCCATATGAGCTATGCACTAAAACGGTTTTTGTGGTTTTTTTTGTAAGGATTAGATTGGCTAATCACACACACACACACACACACACACACACACCATTTAGTGACCTTTTCCTCATAGTTTCTAACTCAAGAGTCCCAGTTTGCAGAAATTCAGTAAAATGTGCACATGAGATTAGTGTAGTCTCTGCAAGCAGCAAATCTGGATTCAGGGGCACTGAAGTTAGAGCTATCATGTGAACCGTTCATGAGAAGAAACAGTTCCATACTATTCTGTGGTGGCCAGGGCATATTTGAATTGCGTCCAGTTCTGGGTGCCTGTCATGACCGATAAACTGGACACTCTCACAAGGCATGGTGGACAACTCTGGCACGTAGGGGAATCTTTCAATACATTCCTTTAACCCATTCCAGACATCGCCTTAACTCTACCTTCAGACTCAGAAGATGAGTCTCAGCTGCACTGCCTGCTTATCGGCTTGCCTGCAGCTTGTAATACAAACCCAGGCAAGGCCTCTTTAAGGCATACAACCTTCTCAATGCAGAGAGCAGTGGTTGGAGCAGAACAGGCATTATCTGTCTTTATAAGGTTGCAGGTGACTAAGTCCTTGCTCTGGAAACATCTTCCCATGTGTAGTGAAAGAAGAACTCTGGGAACTCTCCAAAGTGCTGATATGGTTTTCTAAACTTGTAAGATCTGTGATTCCACCTACTGCCAGCTACCCATAACATGACCCTAGCTTTCCCTTTAATAAGCTTCAGGCTCTCTCAAACAGGATAGCACCACTTTTTAAGAAGGGCATTGACAAATGTTGGCTGTTACTAAACTACAGCACGTCCGGATGATGACCAGCATGGAGAAGCTAGGTATATCCTGGAGAAGAGAAGATTAAGGGGTGACATGACAACTGTTTTTAAATATCTGAAAGATTGTCATGTTGAAGACGAAGATGACTTCATTGCTGCTGTTAAACCATAATGGATGGGTAGAAACTGCAGGGTTCCAACTAAACATTAGAAGCAACTTCCTATCTGTAAGAGCTGCGGACTATGAAGCAGACTGCCTTGGGAAAGGTGAGCTTTCCTTTAAAAAAAAATACAAACAACAACTGCAAAAGACACATAGAACAAAACCATAATAACAATAATAACACAATTTGACAATTCAGATTTGAATACACTGATATACCTATGACTACACCTTTTTAAACAATATTTTCCCACCTCTCTCTCCTCCCCACCATTATCTGCCTTATCGCTTAAATATTCGTTCCAGATTTCTTCATATTTCTCCATTCTTATTTTGCATCGATATGCAATTCGTTCATATGTATCTGTCCATATTATCAATCCATGTGCTCAATGGAATCTTTTTGCAGCTCTTCCAATTCATCAAAACAAGTTTTTTTGCTTCTAATATAGCACGGTATATCCATTATTTTTTTTACCCCTTGAAATCTCCCACATTTCCGGAATATAATTTAGAATTCAATTCAATTCCCCTAAATAACAATTTCTTTTTATTACTCTTGCTATAAATATCCTCACCTCGCACCAAAATGATCTTATCATCGGGCAGTTAATCATCATATGTACTAAGTTCGCATTTTTACTCCCACATCTCCAGCAGTTGTCTGCACTTGTTATTTTCTTCTGGTATAGTTTTGCTGGAGTCCAGTTGCCTCTGAATATTATTTTCTGTTGAATAAGTCTTAGTCTTAGATCCATAGAGGCTATTTCTGTTGATTTTCTACTTGACTCCCATATATCATTTGTTATCTGTACCCCTAACTCTACATTTTTGTCTATCATAGTCTAAATCATATTTCTTCCTGTTGAGTAGGGTTTTCTATAGTGCAAGTGTAGAGTTTTTTGTTTTTGTTGCAGAGATTAAATCTTGTAGCAGCATGGGTGTTTCGGATGTTGCTATAGCGTCAGGGCCAAACTGCCTTTCCAACATATGTTTCAATTGGATATATTGCCAATGTGTTTCACTGGTTAATCCATACTGTACTTGCAAAGTCTTATATTCCACAAATTTGTAAATTTTCATTACAAAGCTCTCCTTCCCTGGTAGTACTCAACCAGAGTCTGGATAGGCATCTGTCAAGGATGCTGGCATTGCAAGATTCCTGCCCTGAACAGAGGGTTGGACAGCACTGATCTCCAAGGCTCCTTCCAAGCCTAAAATTATATGATTCTGAAAACAATGAATGAATGTTTGGTTTTACTTTGTATGTCCTCCAACAAAAAAACTTATCCAAAGGAGCGCCTTTAGATCCAAGTGGAGGCAGATCCAAATCATGCTAGCATTGGTCGCCACATGGATTTTTCAGGTAAGTGCTGAAGGTCACTGCTCTAAATAAATACAGAGAAGGAGGAGGAGGATAATGTCCATTACCCATGGGACTTCTTTGTGAGCTTCCAGAAGGATCTGGCTGGAAAGAGCATTGGAGTAGATGGAGTGAGCTTGGTGATTCTTATGACAAAGTACAGTGGTGCCCTGCAAGACGAATGCCTCGCAAGTCGGAAAACTCGCTAGACGAAAGAGTTTTCCGTTTTGGAAGTGCTTCGCAAAACGAATTTCCCAGGGGAGGCATGCTCACACCCTAACCTTCTTGTTTCCCCCCATAACATGTGGAGCTTTCATACACACATACCACAAAGGATTTAATTACTTTCAATGGCCAACACATTGAAAGTGAAGTGTGTGTGTGTGTGTGTGTGAGTGTGTGAAAGGGAGGGCATTCACCTAACCTATAGTTTTTCTTTATATTTGGGAGGCAAATATATGGTAATATTCAGCTAAGTTTTACTCTGAGTAAACCCACTAAAATCAATTAGTATTACAGTGGTACCTCGGGTTAAGTACTTAATTTGTTCCGTAGGTCCGTTCTTAACCTGAAACTGTTCTTAACCTGAGGGACCACTTCAGCTAATGGGTCCTCCCGCTGCCGCCACATGATTTCTGTTCTCATCCTGAAGCAAAGTTCTTAACCCGAGGTACTATTTCTGGGTTAGCGGAGTCTGTAACCTGAAGCGTATGTAACCCGAGGTACCACTGTATTCAAGGATTGCCTCTTCCCATATGAACCGACCCAGACCATATGAGGCCCTTCTTCTTGTGCGTCCTCCACAAGAGGTCCAGAGGGTGGCAACACCAGAATGGGCCTTTTCTGTGGTAGCTCCCCACTAGTGGAATGCTCTCCCTGGGGAGGCTTGCCTGGCACCTTTGTAACATATCTTTATGTAAAGATAAAGACATTCATCTTCTCCCAGGCCAGTGTTTCTCAAGCTTGGGTCGCCAGCTGCTGCTAGACTACATCTCCCATCATCCCTAGCTAACAGGAACAGGGGTCAAGAACAGCTGGGGACCCGTTTGAGAAACACTGTCCCAGGCCTTTGGCTAATTAAATGATCTATGGTCTTTTAAACTGGGGGGGGGTATTCTTTTTATTTGTTACTATGATATGTATTTTTCTCTTATTATATTGTAAACTATTATTTTCAGAGAAAGGGTGGTGTGGGAATTTAATAAATAATAATAGTAGTATGGATCTATATTGAGTAAAACCAGCCATTGGAATTTACAACTCTTTTTAATCTGGGATGTTTGCACCCATGTGAATCTTCAATTTGAAGGTTCAGGGGCAGCCCAGTTAGCTTCAAACTCCTTTAGAGAAGACCTGCTTTGTGTCTCCACCCCCATCATTCAGCCCAGACACTGAGGTCCAGCTCTGAAGGCTTTCTGGCGGTTCCCTCACTGCAAGAAGCGAAGTTACAGGGAACCAGGCAGAGGGCCTTCTTGGTAGTGGCGCCCGCCCTGTGGATTGCCCTCCCATCGGATGTCAAGGAAATAAACAACTATCTGACTTTGAGAAGACATCTGAAGGCAGCCCTGTTTAGGGAAGCTTTTAATATTTGATGAATCACTGTATTTTAAAATTCTGCTGGAATCTGCCCAGAGTGGCTGGGGAAACCTAGCCAGATGGGCGGGGTATAATTATTATTATTATTATTATTATTATTATTATTATTATTATTATTATTAAATTGAAGCCTGAAACTTTGCAAAGCAGCCCACTTTGTTTGGCTGGGCTTTCTCAGAAGCAAGTGGACACCTCCATCATTATTTATTTTTGTTTAGATGTTTTATACCCTACACCACACTTGACATAAGTCACAGGGCAGCTTTCAACAAGGCAAAGAGAAGAAAAATACATATAATCAAAAAAATCAGCACAATCCTTTAAAAACACATAACAATTTCCGTTGTTGGGGACTCTGACCCTGTTATTACCTGGGAGCGTTTCCTCCAGTGACCTGTGTACGTGTGTGTGTGCACAAGCACACACTAGCACTGCACACAAAAGCAAAGGGACTTGTGCTATTCAAATTCATACCTAACAACTCTGCATCACTTGAGTACACAACAGATATCTGTTACAGCTCTATAAAGCACCTAGAAAAAAAGGCTTGCAATAAAACCGCAACGTTGCCAGGCCCGCTGTTGGTCAGTTGCCAATGGTAGTACAATTTCGGCGGAATTACTCATGCTTATGCATACTGCACACAGAGCTAACCATTTGCAAAATCAGCTCCTTAGCTTGTAAATTCTTTGGGGCAGGCAATTCTGTATGCCAATGACACCCCCCCTCCAAAAAAAGGGGGGGGAATCAGAGAAAACAAACTGTTTTCATTCCAGCCTATTTTCTCAGTTAATCATTTCAGCAAAGTGTGACTTCACCAGACAGCCCAAAATATAAGTCTGTGCTTATCAAAGGAGAGTTTAAAAATAGCACCATAGAACAAATAGATATAAGGTTTTAGGGCACTGTTACATCCGCCTTACCATAATGTTACAGTGCAATTTTTGGCCCTCCAGATGTTGGACAGTGGTCAGGGGTGAAGGGAGTTTACATCTGGAGGGCCACAAGTTCCCCATTCAATGGGGCTTACTCACCGGTAAGTGTGTGTAGCATTGCAGCCTCAAGTGAATGTATGTGAGTTTCAATAATAAGTTCTCCATGTGTTACCAGGCTTGGATGCAAGAGCACAAGGACTTTTGCATCACCTGACCCTAGATGAAGGCATCAGCCACTGAACCTCAATCTTCTACATGCATAAGATATGCTTTGACACCAAGCTTCAGTCTGCTGCTCTTCAGATCCAAGTGTTTTAATGTTTCCATGAGGTCCCACGAGACCACTATGGTCTCAAAGTAAATCAACAAGTAACTCCCTATGGGCAACTACCATGAATGTAATAATTAAGACAGAAAGGAAAATTTGAGATTCTTTATTCTTAAAAAAGAAAAAGAAAAAAAACTGCTTGTTTTTTATTCCTTAAATAAATCACAGTTCAGTCGTGGGAGGCCAAAAGAAAACTGTAGAAGTCCCCTTGCTAAAACTATGTCATGACCCACTATAGAATGTTTTGATGAGCTGCATAAATTAAAGTTACGTTTTCCTAATCGTAACAAATGCTTTGTCTAGTTGGATGGACCATGAAGAATGGTGAATTTTTACAAGCATCATTGGGGGTGGGGAAGAGAGAAGGAAAGAGAAAAGGGAAGGGAGGAAGAGAGAGAGAGAGAGAGAGAGAGAGAGAGAGAGAGAGAGAGAGAGAGAGGAGAGAAAGATTATGAGCCTTGCAAACAATTTTGCCTGAAATGCTGTAGCATGGATATCTTGTTTTGGGAAATATATTCAGCCTCAATTAGTTTAAGTGACAGAGAAATCCAGAGAACAGAAGGGAAAAGACAGAAGTAGACTTTTTGCTAGAGTGGGCTTCTAGGTTCACTGTTAATATTGCTATTATTATTATTATTATTATTATTATTATTATTATTATTTTATTATTAATTATTGAATTTGTATACCACCCTTCACCTGAAGAGCTCAGGACAGTTCACAGCATAAAAAATATAGCACATGTGCCCAAACCTGTGCATGTTATTGTCAGTTTTTGTATACCAGTGATGGCCAAACTTGGCCCTCCAGCTATTTTGGGACTACAATTCCCATCATCCCTGACCACTGGTCTTGTTAGCTAGGGATGATGGGAGTTGTAATCCCAAAACAGCTGGAGGGCCAAGTTCGGCCATCACTGATGTATACAGTTAACCCTCTAAATCAGATTTAGAATAATAATTATTTAAAAAATACAGCATAGGAGTGGAGCAGCATCTATATTTGTTGCCTCTGATGAAGAAAATGACACTTCTATTTCAAGTAACACTAAACTTTGGTTTTTTAATTTTTTTTAAAAAATGCATCCGTTTCCTTCTCCAGAAATGAAACATATTCCTCTGCCTCGGGTAGTAAAAACTGTGAGATTACCCACTCTCTGCCCCAAGCAGTAAATTGATCTCACATTCCAGCCGAACCAGTGACCATCTGAAGCCCCTATATGGTAGTAGCAGGGAGGATAGTTGTGGCAAACCCTGGGAATTTTGTAGAATCCATATAATTTACTATTTCCTGTGATTCATCAAACTTCCTTCTTCCCAAGAGAAATTAGTTACCACTTATTTATACACAAAGTTCAGTCACACAAAAAAAGAAAAAGAAAAAAAGTTAACAGATCCTTTGGCGGAAGATGCCTGCACTCTCTGAAAAACAACAACAAGGAAACAAAACAAAAAAAAATGGCTGGGAACAGAAATGCAGACTCTAGTCTTTAACAGTACCGCTTGCAAATAAAATGGCTGGAAATCAATCCTTCATTCTAAGGGGGAAGGCGAATGTATGAACCGCTAGGAGTTAAGCACTTTCAAGCACCATTGACCTAAACCAGCTAATTTGTTTTACTCTGCCTGAAGGGTCTCCAGCATACACAGAATTCTGTGCACATGGGTGACCCAGTACATGTCAAAGGGCATCCCCGTTACATTCCTGGAACATTTCCTGACCTAGCAAAGTGGGGAGGGAATTCTGCGAAGATTTCAAACCTGCGTTGACATTAGTTTCTATTCAAGGAGAATGAGGTTGGGGAAGGGCGCACACAAGTTAGCAACTGCTTGCTTCTGATACGGGGTACAGAAATATCCACAGTGGTACCTCGGGTTAAGTACTTAATTCGTTCCGGAGGTCTGTACTTAACCTGAAACTGTTCTTAAACTGAAGCACCACTTTAGCTAATGGGCCCTCCTGCTGATGCCGCGCCGCCAGAGCACGATTTCTGTTCTCATCCTGAAGCAAAGTTCTTAACCTGAGGTACTATTTCTGGTTTAGCAGAGTCTGTAACCTGAATCGTATGTAACCTGAAGCGTATGTAACCCAAGGTACCACTGTACTTAGGACATTTCTCTCCAGCCTTTCTTTCCAAGGAACTCATGATGGCATCCATTGGGTTCCTAGGTGCTTTAAACCACTGAGCATCTTAGGCTTGCCAATCAGAAGGTTGGCAGTTTGAATCCCCGCGATGGAGCAATCTCCCGTTGCTCTGTCCCAACTCCTGCCAACCTAGCAGTTCGAAAGCACACCAGTGCAAGTAGCTAAATAGGCACCTCTGCGGCAGGAAGGTAAACAGCATTTCCATGCACTCTGGTTTCTGTCACGGTGTTCCGTTGCGCCAGAAGCAGTTTAGTCATGCTGGCCACATGACCCGGAAAGCTGTCTGTGGACAAATGCTGTCTCCCTTGGCCTGAAAGCTAGATGAGTGCCACAACCCCATAGCCGCCTTTGACTGGACTTAACCGTCTGGGGTCCTTTACCTTTCCCCCCAGCCTTTACCTTCCAGGCACTGACCCAAACCTGCTGGAACTTCAGGAAGGTTGCTAAATCACGTCCCTTCAGACCATGCCAAGGTCTGGCCAGTGCAACAGGTCGTAGCAGAATCACAAAACCTCACAAGCTGTGTCTACACATGGGCAAACTTACAAACAAATGTCTGGCTACATGATTCTCTCGCCATGTCTTCTAATAGCAAACTCGGGTAGCGAGTGCCATTACGATTGTAGCCAAAAGCAGGGAGTCTGAGAAGCAAGAGGGTGATATCAGCAAGTTTGCAGAAGTACACTTTTAAGAAAGGAAGGAGGAAATCCCTACGAAAACGAGCAACTGAAGAAGAAGAAGAAGAAGAAGAAGAAGAAGAAGAAGAAGAAGAAGAAGAAGAAGAAGAAGAAGAAGAACCCAATGAGGACAGAGTGTATTTCACAGACATTTGAGAGACTGTTGGGAAAAAGAATGGGTGATGGTGGAAAAGCCCGGCTTACAAGAAAACAGCAGCCTGGAACCATGAAAAGGTGTACTACTATTTATGAGGGAAAGTGAATGGCAGTGTTTTCTTGACCATCTGACTTGTCTGAGTGTTGTCGTTTTTAAGCTGTCTCTTGCGAACTGAAAATGAAACACTACAGAAATAAAACACCTCACAATAGTAACATACTGAAATGAAGCCCTACTTGAACAACTTAATATAGTACATTACAACTAGGCGGCATTTATTATACTGAAAGCCCACTAAGTTGATGGCATGCAGGGCAGTTCCATAGCATTAGCGGTTATGAAACGCAACAGAGTTCTTACACTATGGCACAACTGTGCAGTTCTGATTTGAGCGCACTTCTGATTTTCGAGAGGGAAGTAAAAAAAAACCACACAAGCCAGCAGGAATTAATCTCATAGCTATTGGAGAGACGGGAGGGAGAATTGTGCTCTCTTTTATTTCATTTACAGAGTCCTCAGATACAGATAGGTAGCCGTGTTGGTCTGCCATAGTCAAAATAAAAAAATTCCTTCCAGTAGCACCTTAAAGACCAACTAAGTTAGTTCTTGGTATGAGCTTTCGTGTGCATGCACACTTCTTCAGTATCTGAAGAAGTGTGCATGCACACGAAAGCTCATACCAAGAACTAACTTAGTTGGTCTTTAAGGTGCTACTGGAAAGAGTCCTCAGAGTTCTTTCTGGGAAGTAGAAAGTGGAAAATGCAGCACGTCTGTCAGGGAACTGCAGGCAGCGAGGGAGGGAAAAAATTAGAGGATACAGGGAACGATCCCCACTGATCAGTACTGAGTCCTCCTCAGAAGACAGGGAAGAGGATAGTGAGTCTGGGGAGGAAGGGGTGCTTCAGAGAAAGGGGGATCCACGTAACAGGGGCAAACGGAAGGGGCTGAGCCGTTGGCTCTGTTGGTCTCGAGGCAGAGGGAAAAGAGAAAGTAGTTAGAGCAACGCGTCATGAGAGACAGGTCGCTTTGTTTATTCTGCATGTAATCTTGTCAGAAGAAAATAAAGAAAGGGATTTATGGCTGGCTGCCGGGAGTGTTTTTCTGCTAAGTGCAGCAACGCATGCAGCTGGCTAGCTGACAACGTCTCAGCACAGCGACCCATGTGTCTGCTAACTGGTGATGGGCAACTTCAATGTCCCTGCTCTTCTCAGTTTCTCAAACTGGGTTTTGACTCAACAGCCCTTCAACTGTAAGATGACTTCAGATAGAGAACCGTAAAGTAGGACACATGCCACCACAACTGGCACAAGCTGGGCAAAGGGTACTTCTAACCACAACAGTCGCCAGGCTACCAGCCACAATACGAGGCCCATAAGCATCCCCCCAAGAACCCAAATCCAGAACTCTCTAAGTAATCCTCTAGTAACCCCCTCTCTCTTTCGTGATTTTTAGTATGTTTTGAATTAGTTCTCTAGCTGTGCACTTTTTACTATATGTATATAATTTTTTATATTGTTAGAATGCGAAGGCCTTTTTTAAGGCAGGTTATGAAATCCATAAGACAAAATAAAAACAGTGAAACAGTTTCATACTGTGAAACTTGCTCTGAAAAGTGCTCACACTAATATAGTACTGGTATAAAATGCTTCTTTGGTGGTTGTTTGGAAGCAACCTAAGTATTTTCATCAACACTAGGAACTATCACCTTTGCATATGCAACGTTACCTAGGAGAGCAAATGCATTTCAATAAAAGCTAATTTTCTTGGATTCCACTTTTGTTTTTATTTTATTTAGAAAGATTTACAAACTGTTGAATCCAACAGGTTTCTAAGAAGCAGATGACACAAAGCTAAAATGCATCAAGACTAATTTTGAAGTGCATAAAATAATTATTTAGAACACATATAACCTTAAAAAAAGAAATTACAAATATAAGTAATTAAAGTATATGTCTTGATAGCCATGCTGAAATAATGATGATGATGATGATGTTTCAGCAGGCTTCTAAAACAATATAGCACGGGTGCCTGCCTAATTGAAACTTTTATTTTAAAAGTATGTTAGGTCTGTAAAAACATCTGGATTCCAGTTCAATTCTGGACACATTCTCTTTCCCACATTCTACACAAATTTTCTTTCCTTTTTTCCCCTGTTCTGATCTAATGTATTGTCCTAGCTTTTTCTTTTTTTTTCTTTTAATGTCAACAGAATTTCTCCAGCCCCAAATTAATCACTTTAATTATGCTGTCAACAGCTGCATTAGGGCTTCATATCAAATCTGTTTCTTTAGCAAGATTCTGTAGGCATATGTTTTTATGCACAACCTCTTCTTATAAAAGCAACACTTACTGAAATACATACTGAATTGGGCAACAGTTATATCCAGTCCTTTTTTTCTTAAACAAAAAAGAATGTTTAGGGGTACTCTCATTTTGACTCAAGAAAACCACCATTTTATAGTTCAAATTGGGGAAAATAAATATAGTAAATGGACAAAAATACAAAGATTCACAAAATGTTTAGGGGTATGCGTACCCCTGCAACCCCCCAGAAAAAAAAGCACTGGTTATAAACATGCTAATAAAGTTATCTTTAAAAAGAGTGGGGTTGTTGACTTCTCTGAATAAAGGTAAGTAGCATACATGCCTGGCTTTCGATTTAAAACAAAAAAACATATAGTTGTCACATTTCAATAAAAAATAAGGCACACGGCAGAAAGAATTACCGTATTTTTCCGTGTATAAGACTAGGTTTTTAACCTAAAAAAGAATGTCAAAAATTAGGGGGTGTCCTACTCTGGGCCACCTCCTCCCGTTTTCTTAAATCTGAGTCCCCCAAAATAGGGGGCATCTTATACGTCTCATAGACGGAAAAATACGGCATTAGAATTTAGGTGTTATAGGATATCTATATCTATCTATATCTGTATTTGTAGCTCCTTCCCTCTTTTTACACACACACGGGGGGGGGGTGGAGACTGTAGTAGAGTCCTAGTAAATAACTGAAAGAGGGTCTGTGTATTGGGTGTTTGTGTGGTGTGTGTGTGTGTGTGTGTGTGTGTGTGTGTGTGAGAGAGAGAGAGAGAGAGAGAGAGAATCCTGAATGACAGAAGAATGAGCAGTCAGGATGCATGCCCCCAGAAGCAATTTAGTCTCCTTTCTTCATGGTATGAAAAATGTGGCTTCCTGTTTCTCTGTTTGCCTTAGCAAAGCAGTTCCAAATTGGTAGAGTTTCAAAGCAACAAAAGCAGACAATAATCGGATCATGATTTTGCTCCACTCTCCCTTCACCTGTGATGTTTCTTTCACCCTAACAAAGAACCCTACAAAAGGCAGCTTGCAAAGGTAGAAATCACAGAACAAAAGGATGCAAATTGCCACCTATTACCTTTCAAGCACTTTTCAAATAATAATGGAGCCTAGATAAATGATACAATTCCAGCAAATAGCTGACTTCTGCTGGAGCTAACCACTCAATCTGCAAAGGGAAGACCTGGGAAGTTAAGTCCATGCTGAATTATTGGAAGAACAGAATATAGTCAACAAATCAGTATTTTGAATAGGCAAAAAAGAAAGAAAAAAAGGGAGGAGTTAAATGCACTATATATTTGGAATAGATTGTGAAGATAACATTGTGAAATGTTATGGGAGAGACAAACACAAGACTTGCAGTGGTTCATTTTTTATTTGATGCCATTACTCTTCCTTCAAGAAGGAAGATGAGTGATCTCCCACCCACACAACTTACAGGGCAAGACCTGCTCAACGCTTTGGGTCATGAGCTCCGCTAACCCGGAAGTAGTTTCTCCTGGTTGCGACCTTTGCCCTGGGATGCAAGCGGAAGTTGCACGCCAGAGGCGCACGCGCAGTGGGGGCACCATTAGCAAAAGCGCACCTCAGGTTAAGAACGGTTTCAAGTTGAGAACGGACCTCCGGAACGAATTAAGTTCGTAACCAGAGGTACCACTGTATTAGTTTCTAAAATTAGCTGAAAAATTATCATTCTCCGTATTATCTTGGTACATGCAAGAATAGGGGGTAGATAGTGGCTGTCCCACAAATGTGGGATTCCCACAACAATCACACCAAAACCGAACAGTAAATGTTAATTTTTTTCCCAAGTGGAAAGAGAGCTCATGTCCTCAGACTTACAATCTAAAAGACATCACACATGGAATGGGGGAATGGAGAAGGAGGAGGGGGAAAACAAAACTCTGCCAGTAGCTAATTCAAGTTACAGTTTATATAAACAACCAGCTAGGATAGTAACAATTGAGAGCGCCTTATGTCCCCAGGTGACAGTTGCAGGATGGTCATCTCTTGGCAGAGAGAATGGGACAACCCTAATACTTCTATCTCCCTCTTTCTCAGGAGCCTGATGGAATGGCTCCCATTAGGTTTCAGTTGTTAAATTGCCCCATTATAATATACTATTGTTTCTATTATTTTCCTTTGAGCAGTAGGGAGGAAAAGGTGTGAGGTTTCAGGCACACTTAAAAAAAAAGTAACTAGTAGTTGTGGAGAAGAGTAAAGCCCAAGAGTTTTTTAAATCAGAGACTACAGCAGACAATTGAATACTAGGACTCTGTACTGCTATTTCTTTTTGATTTTTTGGAGCTAAGCTGTGAATGTTTTAATACTGTAGGGAACACTGCAAAGCTAAGCTGAAGGGAAGGACCCTTATCCAACACACAGGAAATCTCGCTGTTACTCACCCCCCAAACATGGGGGCTGATTCTGAAAACTGCTGAGCACAAAGTAGTCCCTGTTGTCCTCATTAGTAGCTTTTGGGTGCTCAGCACCTTTTCAAACCAGGCCATGTCTCCAGGTCCCTATATTACTGCGCGGCACAATCACAAATCTGTTGGTAAGGGAGACGTGAGATTTTTTTTTCTCTTAAGACGAAGTGAGTATATTATTTTCTGGGATAGATAGAACGTAACAGACAAAGCATAAACTTCACAAGAAGTGTTAACTAAAGAACTTCAACTACAGTGGTACCTCGGGTTACATATGCTTCAGGTTACATACGCTTCAGGTTACAGACTCCGCTAACCCAGAAATATTACCTCGGGTTAAGAACTTTGCTTCAGGATGAGAACAGAAATCGTGCTTCAGCAGTGCGGCGGCAGCAGGAGGCCCCATTAGCTAAAGTGGTGCTTCAGGTTAAGAACAGTTTCAGGTTAAGAACGGACCTCCAGAACAAATTAAGTACTTAACCTGAGGTACCACTGTATATCCAAATACACTAACAGCCCAATGCTATGTGTTCAATGGAACTTGGGAGTAAGTATGCATAGGATTGCAGCCTATGACATTAAGTTGTACCAAGTTAATAAACACACCACCCTTCCTAACAATTTAATGCTAGGACAAACCTCAAAGAGTGGACTTCTACAAGAGGAGCTAGCTGCACTGAGCGCTGTACTGCAAGAGATGCTGAAACAATGATGTAGAATGGAACACAAGAGGCAGCATAATGTCAAATTTTAGTGTCACAGAGAGTGACGTCTGAGAGTCTGCCAGTCTGCCAGTGCTAGCTAGCTCAGGAGAACCAGCGGTGTAAGCCACTATAGGGCTAGGCACAGAACTACGTTCCACAATACCATTAGCTGGAGGTACCTTGGTGCCAGCAATCACTGAAACAGGAGCCTGATACAGAACACACAGAGTTTCCCAGGTCCATTTCCTACATTATCTACCAAACCATACTGTATCCCCAACGTCAGGACAGTTCCTTCCAGATTTAAGACACAGAGATATGCATCCTCTTGATGCTTCGATACACTGGAATTCCTTTACCGTTTCCCATCAAATCCTAAAACTGGCAAACTTTCCAAAAAGCTACTCTAACAAACTACTCCAAAAAAAGACACCACAGGTCTAAGTGGAGGCGTTACAGCACAACCCTAAACTTTTTCTTTTCTTTCAGAAGCAATTCCCATTCAGTTTAGTGGGACTTATTCCCAGGTAAACAGGAATAAGATTGCAAGAGAAATTGTGGTTCTGTTGAAGTAACGCTCATAATTCTTCATGCACTGTCACACACACTGGAAATAAAATAAATATTAGAACTCTGGTTTAAATAATGTGGTTTCTAAAAACCAAAGCCAAAAATATCCACCATCTATTCACACAACCTCCTATGTGGTATGACCTAAGGTTGCTACTTAACTTTATATCCCATAAATTAAAGGCAGCCAAGGTGCACAGATCTCTCCTCCCTGCTAGCACCTCTGTTTTGCACAAAGTAACACACTTTCTCATCCTCAGAAATTCAGCAGTCAGTGCTATACAAAAAAAACCTAAGTTCTGCAATATATATCATGTAATATATACTAGGAAGATATGGGGGAAATGTTTGAGGGACACGATGAACCAAAGCAAGCATTACAGTAGTAATATAGATGAGTAAATATGGGAAACAGAGATAACTGAGTGGATTATTTGTAGGGATTAAGAAAAAGAAATTTTCATTCTTGTTGGCTTTCCTCAGAGGTTGGTACCATGTTTACTATAGTAAAAACCCAGTCTATACTGAGCTTTTAGAATGAACACGGCTGAAACTTTCCCCACTTCAATTATATTTGGCCAAAACTGGCTATTGTATACAGTGGTACCTTGGTTCTCAAACTTAATCCGTTCCGGAAGTCTGTTCCAAAACTAAAGCGTTCCAAAACCAAGGCGAGCTTTCCCATAGAAAGTAATGTAAAATGGTTTAATCCGTTCCAGACTTTTAAAAACAACCTCTAAAACAGCAATTTAACATTAATTTTACTATCTAATAAGACCATTGATCCATAAAATGAAAGCAATAATCAATGTACTGTACTATAAAATAATAAAACAGTGTGTTTTATTATTTTTTCTTCTTACCTGCATGGATGATAGTCATTGTTTGGATGGGGGGCTTTTATCCATTTCCACAGTCACTCAATCAATCAATCAATCAATCAATCAATCAGTAGCTGAACCAGGATCCACACAGTCACAAAAACAAATTAACTGAAAAAGCCTCAAAAACATCCCCCCAAATAAATAAGAAAAAAGTAAAGCACCAAATATAAGCTCCAAATATCACCTCAGAACACTGCAATCGGAAACGGAAGGCTTGAATTATGATGGGGGCGGGGGTGAGACACAAATTAGCAGCGCAACAGGAAACACAGGGGGACTCAAAACGGACCACATCCGGCTTCCGAAAAAAGTTCGGAAACCAGAACACCTACTTCCGGTTCTGCAGCGTTCGGGTTCCAAGTTGTTCGTGAACTAAGCTGTTCGAAAACCAAGGTACCACTGTATTTTAAAATTGGTAACGTAAAGATAAGGCAGTGAAGTAGTGCACACACATGCAGAGCTTGATGAAATCTAAAGCTGAGTTTCTAAAAGCATAAAAATGAAGACCCAGGATGTCTCTGTGAAATCTCAAAAGAAAAGGGAAAGGAATGACATAATGAGATTAGAACCTGCAGTCAGAGCAAGAAAAATGAAGCTGCAAAATGAGCAGCAAGCCTGGAACAATATTACTGTGCATGTGTTTAAATGAAAATAGCAGCTATGTAGATATAGCTTGCATATATTGTTGTGCACTGCAATGTAGTATCGTATGAATTGGTGGCATGCATTTATAAATAAATGCATAAGATTCCCACCACAGAGCTGTGGCAGAGCCACAAAAACATATTTGCCCATCAGATCATGGTTTAAGAGGGACCCTTGTGTCCACAGCAGAGACTGAGCTTGAATTTCCCAGGAAAGGCAAACTAGAGTGCTTGCTTTAATTAGGAAAGAATATGCCTTCTGGAGGAACTACATGGCTCTGTTGGGTAATAAATGGCCAAATTAGAGGCATTTTCTTAAGTAGGTATGGCACCAGTTTCTGGGGGATTAATTACGTTTATCCAGACTTCTTCATGTTTGTGGTTTGCTCACCGTTTTCTTACCAGAATCAGAACTGCCTTGAACAGTACCTGTTTCCTTGGTTTTATCTCAACAATGGTTGCACCCATTGCTCAGAAGAATGCCAAACTCCCTACATATAGGTAGTATAAAAGGTAAAGGGAGCCCTGACCATTAGGTCTAGTCGTGGCCGACTCTGGGGTTGCGGCGCTCATCTCGCTTTATTGGCCGAGGGAGCCGGTGTACAGCTTCCGGGTCATGTGGCCAGCATAGGTAGTATAGGGCGCGTACAAAGTTCCATTTGAACCAAGTGTTTTTAATAACCTTCTGCCTACAGTGAATCAGATCTTCTTTAGCCTCTAAGCAGACTTTTTCCATTTCTCTGCTGACCACTAGAACACACATAAACTATATCGACCCTGAACAATACTATTTCAGCCAGGACCCCCTGACCAGTGCCTTATAATTACCTTGATCTATGCTATCCTGTTAGCCCCTACCCATGAGGTAACGAGAACCAACAAAATGTCTGATAATTGGCCCATCTCAACTTAACCTGCTGAATCTTCCAGTGCAAGCCAGAAGGGGTGGTTGCTACCAGCTTGAAAGGTTTAAATGAAGTAGCCTTCCCCACCCCACAATAGCCTATGACCCAAATAAAATGATTAGCCATGATGGCCATCAGTAATGAGCAGCTTTCACGGAAAAACAAAACAAGACAAAAAAACAGGCTTTAATTGTCTAGTATATAACCTGACAGGTCTAACTGTGAACCACGGAGGCCTATAACAGCTCTCTTATTACTAACAACAGGCTGCATGTGAAGTAAAAAGCTTCAGCTGGAATTGAACTTTTCACCACTCACTTTCACCTACTAAAAACCATAAATTTACCCAAATGAATTCCTGGTTTTTTAAAAATATATGCACAACACTTCCCATCAGGACTTTTTTTTTTAAGATTCTCCACATACAGTGCAGAAGGTTCCTAGGCCTTCCAAAGTGGGCTTGCAAGGAGGGGAAGGGGGGGAACACCTTAAAATCCACTTAGAACATCAAATATGACATTAAAATAGTCCCTGAGATGATTAATGAGAATGGTTCTGTTCTGTTCGCCAGCTCCAACTTGGTCACGTGGCTAAATGAAATGAATTGTTGCATGCTACTCTGTTCTATGATATGGTGCTTTGAGAGCGGAGGGTGGCGGGGAAGGTGAAAATAAAATAGTAATAATAATAATAATTTATTTATTTATTTATTGCAGAACACAAAAGCGAGACTGAAAAAAAGGCAATTAAATCTATGCATCTTTAACAGTTTGTTCAATACAATATGGTTTTAATAAATGAAGCATTTTTAATACTAAAAGCTATATTTACAAAAGTTGAGGATTGCGTACATTGCATTTCAGTAATTTTCAACTCTAGTCTCTCTGTTTCATATTCATTTACTCAAGGAAAACAGAAAACTTGGCATTTTCAACAAAACTCAGTGCACCACAGAACTCCTTTCCAACTGCAATTTTAGTTGCTGGCAGATAGTACAGTCACTATGTGCCACACAGAGAAATGTTCTCGCCATTCACCCTGGAGGAATTCTATATCCAAGACAAGTCCATACATTCAAATAACAATAATCCCAACTGGACCAGTGGAGGAAATGGAAACAATTTCATTAAAGTATTTCCCCACACAAAGGTCTTTGCCTAAACTGAAACAACACAGTAATGAAGAGAGACAAACTACCACAATCTGATTGCATTTGATGAAGTAGGCTCTAGTCTACAAAAGCTTATACTATAATGCATTTGGTAGTTATTAAGATGTCACTAGATTATTTCTTGTTTAAATTGACTCAGTTCCTGCCACCAGTTAGGGAGCATCTCAAACCAGAAGAAGATTAAAACAAAGGAAAACACAATTTTCAATACAATTTACCTTAGCAGATGAAACAAATATTATTTCTATCCGCTAAAGGACATTCTGCGCATGCAAGGAATAGGTTTATTTTCTTTCTTACATTCTACTTTCCTTCAAGCAACATTAAAATATATGCTTATCATCAATTCCTTTATACAAAAAAAATACTCAAAGTAGCTTACAAGGACATGAACACAAAATCAAGTATTTGAATAATAGTTTTAATAACCTTAGCAATAATAAAACAGAAAAAATATAGTAAGTGTAACAGCATTCAACAAACATGTCAATACTATATAAATACAGCAACATTACACATCCTGGGAGTAGCAAAAACAACCAGGAGAGTTTCATATCGGACCTGTGATCTATTTGATAGATGTACCATGCAGTCTCTAGGGACGCGGGTGGCGCTGTGGGTTAAACCACAGAGCCTAGGACTTGCCGATCAGAAGGTCGGCGGTTCGAATCCCCGCAACGGGGTGAGCTCCCGTTGTTCGGTCCCTGCTCTTGCCAACCTAGCAGTTCGAAAGCACGTCAAAGTGCAAGTAGATAAATAGGTACCGCTCTGGCAGGAAGGTGCTGCTCTGGTTTGCCAGAAGCGGCTTAGCCATTCTGGCCACATGACCCGGAAGCTGTACGCCAGCTCCCTTGGCCAATAAAGCGAGATGAGCGCCGCAACCCCAGAGTCGGCCACGACTGGACCTAATGGTCAGGGGTCCCTTTACCTTTACCATGCAGTCTAAATATGATCCAGAGTTTTCTCACTTCATTCTGCATAATATCTATTCAGAGCCTGTCAAGGGGTTTTTTAAGCATCCATTAGTGTCCATACACTTATTTTTCATCACTGTCCCAACACTTGCATGCTTCTGGTTATCAGAAATACGCTTCACTCTCCTTTTACATGTCGATCTCAGGATATGGACTGAAGGCACATGATATAGAAATCTTGCTGCAAGAAAGTAAGGCCGGGTCTGGCCAGCAATCCCACTGAGTTTCATGGTGAAAGAAAAGGGAGAAGTAAAAGCAAAGAAGTGAACCCCGTACAAATCCAAAGTGGAGTCCCTAAGAGGGCTGGATGGAGTCTTGTACGCCTTCTTCCGGAAACTTCTGCAGCCAAGCTGGTGCCAAAAGTATTGCTCAGCTTTTATTTGGACCACATCAGCAAGGCTGAGAGGGCGATCTTGTCCTCTGGGCAGCCCAGCACCTCTGTACACACTGCTCAGTCCTGCGTACTGGAGAGGGCACTTCGGTGCTGCTTAGGCAGCAAAAACAACATGGGAGGCAGCAGGTCTCTGCGGCAGCCACCATGATTCTCCAATTTGACTTCAACCCCAGAGACACAATCCTTTGTTTCTCGAGACAGATGCATGCTCACAAGTGTTGAGAATGTGTGTATTTGTGGATGTGTATATAAAATGTAAGCCATTTTGTAGAAATTCCTCTAGTAAAGCAGATTATAAATCTCCAGTGTGATCATGCGAATCCATAACTGGGACCTCGGATATAATAATAATAATAATAATAATAATAATAATAATAATAATAATAATAATAATATATTATTTATACCCTGCCCATCTGGCTGAGTTTCCCCAGCCACTCTGGGTGGCTCCCAATCAAATGTTAAAAACAGTACAGCATTAAATATTAAAAACTTCCCTAAACAGGGCTGCCTTCACATGTCTTTTAAGGACAGGATAGCTGCTTATTTCCGTCACATCTGAAGAGAGGGTGTTCCACAGGGTGGGCGCCACTACCGAGAAGGCCCTCTGCCTGGTTCCCAGTAACCTCACTTCTCGCAGTGAGGGAACCGCCAGAAGGCCCTCAGCGCTGGATCTCCTACATAAAGCCCTGGCTCTTCCTCTCCTACATAATATCAAGCAGTAGCAAAACTAGATCCACAGTTGTGTCCCACTCACAGGCGCTGGATCTCAGAGCACTCCTGCTAGGTTGTACCAACGCTGAATAATCATTGAAGGAGTCCTCTGTTTGAAGACCCTGTTTGGTGTTTCCTGCTTGGCAGGGGGTTGGACTCGATGGCCCTTGTGGTCTCTTCCAACTCTATGATTCTAAGACCCATCTGGTCCAAGTCCATTTTAAAAGAATCCTAAGAAGCAGTGGTGGTTGGTAATATTTAAATTCGCAGAACATCATTCCATCCATCCACCCATCATTTTATTTGTATGCCACTTTTCTACCCAAAAAAGAAATCATGCTCAAAGCGGTTTACAATGAAGGAAACAGAAATGTAGTTCCAAACAATAGCATAATAAAACAGCAACACAATAGCAAATACAACAACATGCAAAACAACATTTCAGTACTATAAATAGTACATTGCATTAATTACATTAATAACATCCAGCAGCAAAAATAACAAGGGAGCGTGACAGTTTCACCTTGGTTCTTGAAACACTCCATCCATGATGTTGCTCACAGTCCCACTCTTGCAGCAGCTTCTTATAAGGAGTGGCACAACTAGAAACACCTCCCTGTGTTGCTCTGGTTCTTATGCACTGTGCGCATGAATATCTTGAAAAGGCAGGCTACCATGCTGGTAGAGCACTGTGGAGATGTAGCCCATTTCCTTTGCCGGAGGGTGAAGTCCTCCTCTGAATATTGTCCTTCATTTCACTCATCAGCTGCTCTTTTATAACTTGGTTTTCTCCTGGCACTCTGGGGATGCTTTTGCACCTCATCGCTCTCTTCAGAACTTCCCCAGCTAGCACGCCTAGGAGCAATGACAATGTCTGCTGGGATGTCTCCCGCTTTGACAAAGTCTTCCCAACAGATTTATAGATTTATGGATCCTTTTGCTATGTAGCGAGCATCTCTCAGCCTGAGTGTGACGGACCAAGTGATGGTTTGCTTTTCAAATGGTGGTTGTTTGTGGGCTCCTACTGAGGTTCCACACAGCCTCTGGTTCAGAAAGTTGGCCTGTCCACTTGGTGCTGGACACACAATTTCTCGAGTGCTGGTTTCTTTGTTTCCAGTGGCACTGGGTACATTTGCTGTTTTCATCTCCCATGCTCCCTGTCCCTCCTTGTGATCTCTTTACAGGAGACACCTCCTCACATGAGACAAGATTCAAAGCAATCATCTCTATTTGAGGTGCTGCTTTTCCTTTCTGCAGTTCTGCACTACACTGCTCATTAGCACTGATTACTACTAGTGGTAACCAATTTTGGGCTAAAAGTCATGGATACTTTCTTAAGGGGAGCATTTCAAAACACTGGCAGATGAAGCAGCCCAGAATCTAGTAACACAACAACAACAAGCACTCCCTATATTATTCTGATTGATTTCCAACCATTTCTGCTGGAGACGTTGGGAAATCAGTTTAGAAGAAAACCTAGTACAGTGGATGCTCGGGTTGCGAACGTGATCTGTGCAGGATGCACATTCGCAACCCACAGCGGCACGTCTGTGCACGTGCAGGTTGCGATTTGGCGCTTCTGCACATGCGCAAAGTGTGATTTAGAACTTCTGTGCATGCACAACCGCCGAAACCCAGAAGTAACCCATTCCAGTACTTCCGGGTTTCAGTGGGTGCGTAACCCGAAAAAATGCAACCTGAAGCGACTGTAACCCGAGGTATGACTGTACTCTCTTTTCTGACAACCTTTTGGAGCAAACTGGTCATTCATAACAGAAGAAAAAAATGCTTCTTTTCCCAATGATTCTTCTGTGATAGTGTTTTTGGCACCAGCTCAAGTTCACAACTGTAGCTGCTGCTAAATAGCTTGCTAGCCCCTTCAAAATCTCATTCATTCACACAAAGTCTCTGTTGTCAACGTTTTGAAGAAATTCTTCCAGTTTCTTCTTGGCACAACCTTCCATTCTTACGGGGGTTCAGCCATCTTCCACATGGCTTGACTTTCCTATGCAGAAATGTTGCACCTCCTTCCCTCTCTCCAGTGCAAAATGGGAAATCAAATGAAACAGTGAGAAAGAAAGAGAGAGCACTCTGCTTACGACACACCCAATGACATGCAATGGAATCCACTGTCTCCTTTCTCTCTTAAAAATCAATTATTTTCTGCATATCTATGTTTCCATGAAAGGGGGCCCAACTACAATTTTTCGAAGGCGGGGGAATGACTCAATACCTTTTTATAAAGAAATTAATCCATACCACATGACATATGTTTCTTGTTGGAAGCAGATTCACATACTTTTTCTCTGGAAATACTATGGAATTCACAAGGCCCAGATCTATCTTGACTGCCCTACACCATCCAACAGCTACTGCAACTTATAATTTGTTGTTGTTTAGTCGTGTCCAACTCTTTGTGACCCCATGGACCAGAGCACGCCAGGCACTCCTGTCTTCCACTGCCTCCCACAGTTTGGTCAGACTCATGTTTGTAGGTTTGTGAACACTGTCCAACCATCTCGTCCTCTGTCGTCCCCTTCGCCTTGTGCCCTCAATCTTTCCCAACATCAGGGTCTTTTCCAGGGAGTCTTCTCTTCTCTTTTAATTATATAACTTATAATTAGTCAGTGGTTAACACAGAGTTTGTTGCAACACAGAGATATAGCTATGTACTATTTTGCCTCCTAATTCCACATTTTTTTGAAAAACAGCAAAACTATTTAGTAAAAAATAGATATCTATTACAGAAAAAGGCTTTTTGCTTGCTCTTCTCTCTCATTCCGGCAAGGCCACAAAACAAATACAAAACTAAAGTAAGAAGCACTCTCTGTTGCTTTCCCTGGCCTTCAGGGAAATATCTCTGACCATGCTCAGAACCAATGTATTCTTCTGATTTTTCAAGCAACCCAGACTCTTCCCGTATCTGCTATAGCAGCTGTGGTGAGCAAGCCTCATGAACAACAGAACAAGAACTTTCTTATCAGGGCTGAGTCTCCGGCAGCTCAATCACTCACAAGCTTTTCCTGCTTAGATGAACATAAGGTAAAGGTAAAACACCCCTGGACGGTTAAATCCAGTCAAAGGCGACTATGGGGTTGTGGCGCTCACCTCGCTTTCAGGCCAAGGGAACCGGCGTTTGTCCACAGATAGCTTTCCGGGTCATGTGGCCAGCATGACTCAACCGCTCTGGCACAACAGAACACTGTGACGGAAGCCAGAGCGCATGGAAATGCTGTTTACCTTCCTGCCGAAGCAGTAGCTATTTATCTACTTGCACTAATGTACTTTCAAACTGCTAGGTTGGCAGGAGCTGGGGCAGAGCAACGGGAACTCACCTCATTACGGGAATTCAAACCGCTGACCTTCTGATCAGGAAGCCCAAGAGACTCAGTGGTTTAGACCACAGAGATACTTGTGTCCCTTTAAATGAACATGGGGAGGGACTTCAGTGACATAGCAGTGGATTGGGATTCATTGAGTAGTGCAGATAATCGACTGGCCAGAGAACAGGGGAGTCACAGAAATGCCCCTGTAAATTCAATAAAAATTGGGTAGGTGGAGGGGACAGGCTTTGAGATTCTGAACAGGGCATTCAGCAGGAGGGTTCTGCCCCAGTAGCCCAGCCTCCACCGATAAGAAGGAAGAGAAGTTGCCAATCAACAGTAGTAGTAGCAGTAATAACAATAACAACAATAAGAATAAGAATAATTTTATTATTTATAGCCCACCAATCTAGCTGGGTTTCCCCAGCCACTCTGGGCAGCTCCCAACAGAATATTAAAAACACGATAAAACATCAAACATTAAAAACTTCCCTAAACAGGGCTGCCTTCAGATGTCTTCTAAAAGTCAGATTGTTGTTTATTTCCTTGACATTTGAGGGTGGGTGCCACTAGCAAGAAGGCCCTCTGCCTGGTTAGTAATCTAAACAGTAGACTCGGCACGCATGCAGATCACAATCTTCCACACTATAGTGAGATGCATTGTATTTCTATTTAAGTCATTGAAACGATTTCTAAATTTGCATCTATACATATAGAAGTAGCATATACAAGTCGGTGTCCTTTTGGGGGACACATTCCCTTTTTTTTTTAGTGATGTCTAAGTGGCCACCCAATTTACGCATGGTTACTTTACTGCATAATCCTGAAATTAGCTGCAAATTATCCCCTTGCCCAGACACATTTCCTATTGACTGATTCAAACGACAGCAGAGGCAAAATCTGTGACCTCAACTTGAGTCTCACATGGCAGAAAACGGCTTCTTTTGATGGTGAACTGAGGCCTAAACAATTTCATTAGGAACAATATAATCACAACAAATGGGAAAATATGTTCTCACAACATAATAGCGTACGTCGTTAATGCAGAATCCAATTTATAGCATAGAGCCCTCTGTACACACTCTCCCCCACCCCAGTCTCTATACCACACAAAATAGAACAAATTCCGTTTTTGCACAAGGGACAGGAAGAAAAACAGATGCAGTACTGCGAGCATAATTTGAACATTTACCCATTTTAACAATGTCAAGAATAACTGGAAAACACACTCTATTTTCCAGTGGATTACAGCTGAGATGGAAACCAATGGCTAGCAGTATAATATATACCATTAAAGCATAATTGATGGATGTTAGGAAATGAGTATGTTTGTCACCAAACAATACTTTTATTGTAAAACGATTCCAGCCCATGCATGAAAGATTCCAAATGCTAGTTCCAGTAAAGCATTCAATTTGATACCAAGATCTTTATCATATTATTTCATGTGAAGAAGAATTATACAGCCAATCTATTTGACAGCTTTTCATAGGAAGAACAATTCAGGAAAGACAAATATGGCCAGCTTATTAAGTTACACACCCAAGCTCTAATGTCTTGGAGCTAGGCAGAACAAAATATATTTAAATCATTTTTTAAAGGGCTGAATTGAAGAGTTTGTAAATCAAGTAATAAGATTTTAATGAAAGCTGCAATTTGCTTGTAGTTAGAGGAGACATACAGTGTATATATATATATATCCTCAGCAATATTTGTGGGGTTTTTTTTACCCAATGTGGTAGTACATTTTAGATGGTTGTTTTTTTAGTTATCGTACTGCTTTTCACATCTGGCTAGGCCTGAATGGATCAGTACAGTTTTGTTCATTTTATACCAGGGAAACCTTAACAATGGTTTTTAAACAGAAGACAAACCAGACTCTAAAATTAAGACCAGAGTAATTTGTTGCAAAATAACTCTGAGGATTAACTGCATCTGGTTTTTGATCTAGGCTTACATTTGCCGTTCTGAAAGCAAATCCTTCACATGCCCGCTGACTCCCTCAGAGGAACTGAGGAGGGAAGGTTCCCTTTGCTGCTCAACAAATAGAAATACACTTTCGATATACGAAAGGTCGCAGAGAATAAAAATACTAAATCCAGTTAACAAAGTAACTCATTCTGTACCACCGTGGCCTGAATTAAAATGTTCCCTGACCAAGCAAGCAAGCCACCGAAACTCAAAGATAAAGACCAGCTCAGGCTTTTCAGCATACAGTGGTGCCTCAGGTTACAGATGCTTCAGGTTACATACGCTTCAGGTTACAGCCTCCACTAACCCAGAAATAGTACCTCGGGTTAAGAACTTTGCTTCAGGATGAGAACAGAAATCGCACTGCGGCGCCCCATTAGCTAAAGTGGTACCTCAGGTTAAGAACAGTTTCAGGTTAAGAACGGACCTCCAGAACGAATTAAGTTCTTAACCAGAGGAACCACTGTATACTGTTGTGGTCTATTATTCTGCCTTCTAGAGAGTCACATTTGTGATGGTCAAAGAAGGGTCAACCCAGGACATTTTGGCACCTGATGGCAGAAAAATAACTTTGCTGCCTCTTCACGACACCAAAACCAGCTATCCAAGACAGCTATGTTACTTTCTTCCTAATGGTGGGGTCACTCCTAGCCACATTGAAAATCAGATGGGAAATATGAGTAAGTGTACAGAGGCCCCAAGATTTGACTTGTATCTGTGTATGTGGTTAAAAATTCTCATCTGTTTTTGAGTCACTTAGTGCTCTCCTTGCTTTGATATGCGTTCCAAACTTTGCAGAAGGCCACAGGACAAACTCCCACGCCTCCAGCAGCTGATGCCTGCAGAATAAACATCCCCCCCAATAAATAGCAAAAACAAAAGCACCAAATATAAGCTCCAAATGATGCGGGAAAAGGTTCTAGTCACATGCTATGTAAATGCTGATATGACAGTGTAGCACTCCTCCAAATTTAGGAGACACTCTGATGGGTAGAGGAAGGGAAGCCATGCACATTTCTCTAGAATCATGGCTAATCATTGCAGAGGCAGATCTCAACGAAAACAGAGCACGAGTTAAGGTATATAAAGGATACGTTTTACTGAAGCAACTCTTCATGTGACCATAGCCTACTAAGGGCTTGAAGACTGCTCACGCAGCTGTTGTTTTGTTATAATTGCAATTTTTTTGTGTTATAATGGTTTTGTTCCACCTACTAATCTTTTACTGGTACTTCATATCTGACTGTTTCCCCTTATTTTCACATTTCTGAATGAAACTGCAAAAATTACCCTACAATTACTTGCCTTTTTTCCAGTCAGTTCACCATTAATTTCATGAGCAAATGGAACATAAACATTGTTTTCTTAATTTGCTATAATTGTTTTTCAGGCAGACATTTAAAGAGATTTCCAAACTCTCCTGCCAAGAAGGAGAGGGACTAAATAACACAAGCCCAAAAGGTTTTACGAATAGTGGAGAATATATAATGGTTTTATGCAGGTCAAGAACCAGGAGTCGGCATTACCAGGTATCCGCCAATGCCAACATCACATCTGTGGGAGCCTCCTGACTTTGCTGTTCTTCTGCCTAGATGCCGGTGCCTGCTAACAGCTCTCACTAAGCAAATTAGCAATGTCAGAAGCAAAGTGCAAGACCAAAATCCCTCACTATCCTTTCCTTCTGAAAGTTCAGGGAAACATTTCATCCCAGCAAAAATATTTGGGTGCAAAGCAGGGCCAGAAAGAGAGATGTGAGGAGAAAGAGAAGCCAAGGAGGCAACAGATGGCTTCCTTTCTTGATCAGAGGATCCCATTCCTGCTCTGGCCCATTGTGCGGATTCAGCCCAAAGAGGCAGAGTTAAGCAAAAGGGCAGCAGCAACAGAGATAAAGATCAAGTGATGGGGCTGTGGTCTAAACCACTGAACCTCTTGGACTTGCTGATCCGCCAATGCAGAAGGTTGGCAGTTCGAATCCTTGTGATGGGGTGAGCTCCCGTTGCTCTGTCCCGGCTCCTGCCAACCTAGCAGTTCAAAGCACACCAGTGCAAGTAGATAAATAGGTACCACTATGGCGACATCACCTTGCCAACAAAGTTCCGTATAGTAAAAGCTATGGTTTTCCCAGTAGTGATGTATGGAAGTGAAAGCTGGACCGTAAAGAAGGCTGATCGCTGAAGAATTGATGCTTTTGAATTATGGTGCTGGAGGAGACTCTTGAGAGTCCCATGGACTGCAAGAAGATCAAACCTATCCATTCTTAAGGAAATCAGCCCTGAGTGCTCACTGGAAGGACAGATCCTGAAGCTGAGACTCCAATACTTTGGCCACCTCATGAGAAGAGAAGACTCCCTGGAAAAGACCCTGATGTTGGGAAAGATGGAGGGCACAAGGAGAAGGGGACGACAGAGGACGAGATGGCTGGATAGTGTTCTCAAAGCTACCAGCATGAGTTTGACCAAACTGCGGGAGGCAGTGGAAGACAGAAGTGCCTGGCGTGCTCTAGTCCATGGGGTCACGAAGAGTCGGACACAACTAAACAACTAAAACAACAACAACACGGCGAGAAGGTAAATGGCATTTCTGTGCGCTCTAGTTTCCATCACGGTGTCCCTTTGTGCCAGAAGCGGTTTAGTCATGCTGGCCACATGATCTGGAAAGCTGTCTGTGGACGAATGTCGGCTCCCTTGGCCTGAAAGCAAAATGAGCGCTGCAACCCCCTAGTCGCCTTTGTCTGGACTTAACCGTCCAGGGGTCCTTTACCTTTACCTTTTTACTACCCAGGGAAGGTCCACCAAATGTCTCTCCCAAACCTTGCAGTTGACACTGGATCAATGAGATGTTTTTGTTTTCTTCACATCCTTTACATATCACTGTCTCACCCTTCCTCTTTATGACATTGGACAAGCTGAAGGGGGTGGGGTGGGGAAGATTTTGTCAGCAATTAAAGTAATAAGTATGCAGTGTTAAGAGAAGAAGAATGTAATAAGATGCAAATCTTTAAGCACACAGATCAGAAAACCTGCTTCATAGCAGTTTTAATAATTTAAGTAAAGATCCTTCATGAATAGCTAAAAACCAAACATGTTTTCCGTTACGATCCAAATTTTACTCGACTCAGAGATTAGTATTAAGAGTTCGCCCAATGTTTCTCAAGAATGTTGGTGTTAACTTTCAGAATGTGATTTGTTTTAACAAAGCAAATGTGGAGGAACGAAAAAGGCCGTAACTAAAGTGTGAATAGAATTCATTTGATATTTCTTTTTGCAGAGTGTTGGCTCACCCCAAGAATAAAGTGGGGTGTGTGTTATATTGATTCAAGTTTAGCACTTATGAGGTGTTTGCAAAGGTCCAGCATCAAATGACTCTACTGTATGTTAAGGTTTGACACACTGCAGGAACCTGTGGATAGAACGAAGGTCTGAAAGTGGTGTGCTGAGAATTTTAATGAAATCTTTAAAGCCAGGCAAATGTTTTCTAAGGAATGGGTTGGGGGTTGGAAAAGAGAAAGCTGTTCTCTGGCTGAATAGTTTAAGAGACGAATCATGACAACTTAATTCCCCATAGACGTAATAGTTGTATCCCCAAGTTTATTCTTACTAACTATGGAAATTCTTAACAACCAAAAAAAGAAAGACTTCTGTGATTTCAAATCCATAACCATTCTGAACATATTATTCAATGAGGATCATCTTATCTTATGGTTTTAGTTACGAAGCTGCTACCTGATTTGGGGGGAAATGCTTAAATAATGAGGAAAGCAAACAAAATCACTGCACTTTAGAATGGACACATTTGTCAAGCCCAAGGTGAGGCAGAAAAAGGATTATGCTGAAGAAGCCAGGACACGAGCCAAAAACAGGTCAAGCGGCAGGGACAGTGGAAGAGAGCAACTCTCATACATGCCAAACCTCACAAGAACCTCTGCTGCTTCCCGGTCTATTCATCTCTTGAGAGACATAGTACATTAGTGAGTAAACAAAACACAGCCACAGGGGAGGCAAGAAAGATATCAACACACATTATACTTAACCGAGTATAGTGATGATCAGAACAGAACAACTTTCTACGAGTGTGAGATGTGATACCATCTTTAGCGACTAAATCTTGTCACCCAGTGCAAACATGAAATATATCTTGATTTTAGGGAAGGAATAATACACAATCGGTTTCAACAAAGCAGCAGGCATAATGAAGGGTAATTCCTAGAATAGTTTCAAGTCTGTCCAAACCATACATTTAAAGACCATCTTGGTCTAGTAGTCCAGTGCAGAACAAAACAATATCCCTGTGCCAGCCCAGGACGACGTCTCTCTCCATCCATTCCCTTGGATGTTCTGACCCATGAAGCATGGTGTTCTAGACTATCTCTAAGCTAACTTCCCTTCCCTTTGATTGCATACATACACAACAAAATGACTGTAATGGAATACCCAACACATAAACTATCATTTTGATTGTTTTATTGGAGAGGGAGAAAGAGAAGGAGGTAGCTAACAAAGGCGAAAGCTGCATTGATGGTGGAGGTGGTGAAAGAGGTGGGAGCAGGGGTGCCAACCTGAATAAAATATTGGGGAGGGGCAGGTAAGGCCTGCCCCACATGATCAATCAAGTGATGCACTACACACGCATACCATTTGAATGGCAATGCTCATCGGTTTTGTGGGAGCCCAGCCCCCTCAAATATTTTGGCTCCTGTGGATGGGAGAGAGATATTCTCCCACACAGTCAACTGGTAGAGTACCTAGTTGGGCAGGAATTCTATGTGATGGTCTTTACCAACCAAACTGCTGGACATAGGTTTTCAGTGTAACATTTATAAGCACCAACAGTGCGATATAACTTGCAGTGAGACAGGCATAACCAAGTTCTGCTCCACATCTGTCACCTCTATTTATTCATGTTCATTTGGAAAGCACCCAGAGTGGCTGGGGCAACCCAGTCAGATAGGCGGGATACAGATGATGATGATTATTATTATTACATTTTCTGTTCATGTCTTGATATCAAAAGTGATTCTAATTCCAGATGTCTCCAACAACAATTTCTGGGTGGGTGTGTTTTTTTGGGGGGGGGAGTAAGTGGGTTGATTAAATTTATTTAGTACCGTTCATTGTTATGGCTGGCATTGCTGCTTTGTTTTGTGTTTTTTTACTGCCAGACAAAAATCTCCTTACTACTGTATTTTACAGGAATGCACAAATGACTTCCTACTAAAACAATGATTTTGAATTCTTCTGGTTCACCTGCTTGAAATAAGACTAGAATTATGGCACTAGGGTTGATATCCTTTTTGACATCTTAATTCATGTAGTAGGTGCTGTTGCTCTGTATTTTCTATAATTATCTCCCAGGTTCTCTCTAATCCTGTACAGCTCTGGCAGCCATACCTGGGTTGTGTTGATTTGATAAGCACTACATTAATTTGACTATTTCCATCCTTGTTCCCATACAGCCCAGGTGGGCAACATGATTTCATGTGGGTAGCATATTCATCCTTGTTTCTGACTCTGCCCTGCCCACAACCATATTTCGGACAGATTTCCCTTAAAGGAATACGATACTCAACAAAAAATACTGCCTGCTCTGCTATACTGGGCAAAGCAATAACGCTTTTAATGCTTTGTATGGCATGGGACCAATACTTAAAGAACCACCTTTCCCCCAGATGAATCAGATTATCATCTGAGGCTTTACTCCGCATTTCAGATCTGTAAGATGTCTGTAGGATAATCTCAAAGGAACAACCTTTTTCTGTAGGAGTCTATGAAATGCACTTCCCATGAAGGGCTGACTGACATGAACTTTGCCACTGTTTTCATGCCAGGTGAAGACATATTTGTTTTCCTGGACATTTGGGCAGGTGTGATAAGATGTTTGCATTCTGACTATGGTTTCAGCATGGTTATTTATTTATTTATTTATTCATTCATTCATTGATTCATTCATTCATTCATTCATTCATTCATTCTGGCTGTAAATCACTTCAGGACATTTTGCAGCAGGAAACCTAGACTTTATTTTTTTTTTTGAGAAGACGTGTTGATTTTAATCATCATTATAGCTAGCTATATACTGTATATATCACATAATAGACTTTATTTTACTTTAGCACTATGGCCTGGTAACAGTCCCACTCTGATAACTCTGCATAAAGCTTTAGCTCAGTTGATTTGGGGACCCTCCCAAGCTTAGTCAGAAAACCAGGAATAACAGAGCTCCTTTGCTTTGAAGACTCCATGGCTTCTCTGAGATGAGCCCCTGAACTAGCTCAAGGAACCTCACACAATTCCACAGACCTTTAGCATCTGCTTTTAGGGACCTTTACATAGCTCTGCCTGGTCTCTGATTAACATCTAGGACTTGGATAAAAAGCAGAGAAATACTTTTCCATTTGTGCACAATTGGACATAAGGGTCTCCCTAACTACAGATGCACGTTTTGGCAGGAAAAATCAAAACACCTGAAAATTCAGCCCAGCTCTATTTTCAGTACAGATTACTTTGTGTGTGTGTGTATAATGACTTCAGAATATTGATGTTATATGTTCTATACTGTATGGTACACATTCTTTGCATCCGACAAATAAAAGAAACACCAGAATGAAGTGATCACCTGAGGCAGTGGATTTTGGCTGCCATAAAATGGCAGAAAATTGAAGTTACTTTTAAATTTTACTATTATTATTGTACTATTATTTTTTACTGCCAGGGAGGTAGAGATGTTTATTTAAGATGGCTAGCCTTGGGTGTTCTGCACCTTGACCTGGGAGGTTGACATTTATTGGATTATTGCAATGTGTTCCACGTGAAGCTGCCCTTAAGGACGACTCAGAAACTTCAATTGATCCAGAACGATGTGGTCAGATTACTGGCTAGGGTTTGTTTGTTTGTTTGTTATTTAGATCTTACATAACTCCAGTTTTTTAAAAAGCTGCATTGGTTCTCCATTTATTTAAAGCCCTAAATTACTCAGGCCCCAAGTATCTGAAAGACCGGCTCTTTCCCAATAGATGTTCTTGGTTGTTAAGATTTTGGCAGTTCCGCTATCATCAAAAGCTGGGGGGGGGCGCTTGGCAGCCCAGAAGAAGCCATTCTCTATGGCAGCCCCCAAGTTGCGGAACTTACTCTCCAGAGACATGTGTCTGGCAACTTCATTGCAAAACTTTTGGTGAATGCTGAAGAGACACCTCCCCCTGGTCTTTGACACTCTGGTCTTTGAGACGAGAAAAAATTCAACATTTTTCTAGTCTCAAATTGTCCTCCTAGGATCCAAATTGCTGATGTAACATTCACTTATTCATGACATGAAGAGGCCCTTTTTGAGGCAAAGGTGTATATTTTTAGAGCCCACTCTATTTTGTGTGTGAAAGTTGTTCCAAACTTTTTTTAGTGTTGTATTTTTAATTGTTGTAACCTGGCACCTATGGGCCAAGGGTGGGTAATGAATTCAAATAATAATAATTATTGTTCTGCAATAATAATAATAACAACAACAATTTAGTTGTACCCAGCCCTCCCTGGCCAGAACCGAGTTCAGAGCGGCTAACATCATATAAATAATACAATGTGCATAAAAACAAGCAATCAATCGATTAAAATGCATCCCAAAATTAATTCAAATAAATTAAAATTAAAACTGGACAAATGACAACCCTCAGGTTAAAACTGAAAGCAGTTAATACTCGCCAGGACCAACTGTTTCCACGGATATTATAAGGACCTGTGAGTGGGCTGGGAAACCTCCTTCGTGCTTGTTCTTATACAAAGAGAAAATGAGTCAGACTGAACCCTGGCCAAAGGCCTGGTGGAACATCTCCGTCTTGCAGGCCCTGCAGAAGGATGTCAAATCTCGCAGGGCCCTGGTCTCTTGTGAGAGAGCGTTCCACTAGGCTGGGGTGACAGCTGAAAAGGCCTTGGCTCTGGTCAAGGCCAGTCTAATCTCCCTGGGGCAATGGCAGAGGAAGAGGAGTGTGGAGGGAGCGCACTGCCCCTGGCAGCGTGATTCCAGTGGGATGCCATTGTGGCTGCCCCCCCCCACCCACACTGAGCGCCATGCCCCTGGGACATGCGCTATGCCCCTGCGGGCAGCACACCACGCCCCCAGGATGCGTGCCATGCCCCTGTGGGCAGCACGCCACGCTCCCAGGACGCGCGTCAACCCTGCCCCTGTCTGCTCCCCACCCCCACCCCTGGTGCCAGAGCATGAAGCTCCGCTACTGCCCTGGGGCCCGAAATCTTCAGGGTGTTGTTATTTGCAGACCGTAAGGTCCTCTGTGGTACATAGCTGGAGAGGCGGTCCCATAGGTACGAGGGTCCTAGGCCGTATGGGGCTTTAAAGGTTAAAACCAGCACCTTAAACCTGATCCTGTACTCCGTTAGGCAAAAAATGTCTTGGGCTAGCCCTAGAGCTCTATTAGCTCCATTAAAATACCACCACCCATAACAAACTTTCTAACTACACAAGCAAGGCATCTTAGCCCTTAATCCTACACATATTTTACTTGGTAGTCCCTCCAGCAACCATGCTTAGGATTTCAGCACTGAAGTCAAAGCAGGGGAGCATTTGTTGCCTAATGCTTTAAATTCATAAGGGCATATAGAAGCTTCACAAGACATCCTCAAATGTCCACTAAGCATGCCTAAGTTAGCCACCTAAGACATTCATATTATGCCATTTTTCTTCTCTCCAGCGCTTACCCCCACAATTGATTCCCCCACCCCCAAGTGCACTGTTTTCTTTATGCTTCCGGATATAAGTCTGCATCACCATAACCTTCTGAGATATAAACAACGTTATGATGATAAATGTCAAGGGGGGAAAACATGGAACGTCAACTCCACCCACTTCTCAGAGAAGCTAGTTCCAACTTCCAATAGAGTGAACCAATCTATTTCACAGGCTTTGGCTCCATCCCAGAATAACAAACATAACACAAAATGTTATTCCTAAAAAATTTCCACAAATATTAAGCTCTTGAAAGGTAAAAAAAATAAAAAATGCACTATTTAATTCAGCATATGGACTTTCTCCCCCATCGCAGAGTAAGTGGTGATGTTGTAACAGACATTGGCTGTGTCAACTCAAACGCATTCTAATACCATGTCAGAACAACAGCACTAATGAAGTCCATCTGCAAGCGAGAGAGGAAGTACTGTAACTGATACTGGGGAAAGTTGCAGGGCATTAAAGGAAGAGCCAATATGAAACTTAATTGTCTCTCTGCTTTCCTTCAGAAGCCAGATTCATTTTTCACAGGATCATTATTATTCTCTTCCTGGAATGAAATGACTTCTATTCCAGGAAATAATATCAATCTAGTATTGGACCTGCACTAGGGAGAAGCAGATGAGAGAGAGAGAAAAATACAGCAGACTTAATTGGGTTTAGGGATCAAAAGAGGCATATCCGGGTTCCATTTCACCATTTTTCTAGTCTCAAATTGTCCTCCTAGGATCCAAATTGCTAATGTAATATTCGCTATTCATGATATGAAGAGGCCCTTTTTGAGGCAAAGGCTTGATCTGTTTGAGTCTGTAGTAAACTTAAAATAAAATTGGGTGTGGGTGAGGAGGTAATCCTAGAACTTAAAATACCTATCTCCTTCTGCCATAGTCCAAAATTGTATGACTGAAAAGTCTTTGTCCATGCATGGCAGATCATGCAGTATGGATCAGGGCATAGAAACCAGATGTCTCTCGCCAATAAAGCTTAGAACAGTTGCTCAGTCCCTAATGTTTTGCAGACATTGCTTCAGATCTCCTTTAAAGTTTAATTTGGTAAAGTCTAGGCCAAGAGTGAACAAGGCACAACCAATGAAACCCAAGCATTTCCCTGGGAAATTTTGTGTTGGCTACAGGTACCTCTTGGTCTCCTTCAGATTCTCAGCTTTTGAACAAAATGTTTATAGAACTGAAAAGTGGGAAATGTCCAATTACCTTGTCCAAAAGACAGGACTACCCACATTTTTTTCTTAGAACACCACCAATACTTTTACCCACAATCCATCAATGCAGATACAACAATAGCCATAATTAACACAGCAAAGGCAGGATAAACTCCACATGCTGGGACTGATGCTCAGCAATGACCTTGGAGAATAAATGGGATTTTAGCAAGCACCAAAAACCCAAAATAGTGAGTGTGTGCCTTATCTCAGAGGGGAGGTTGATTCATGTGTTGTGGGTACCACAACAAAAAAAAGGCCTCTAGCTGTTGCAAGATAGGCCTATGCAGTCTGTGGAACAACAGGGAGGGTCTCATTTGAATATATTAGTGGCCAATTAGATCTACAGTGGTACCTCTAAGTACTTAATTCGTTCTGGAGGCCTGTCTTTAACATGAAACTATTCTTAACCTGAAGCACCACTTTAGGTAATGGGGCCTCCTGCTGCTGCTGCGCCGCCGGAGCCCGATTTCTGTTCTCATCCTGAAACAAAGTTCTTAACCCGAAGCACTATTTCTGGGTTAGCGGAGTCTGAAACCTGAAGCGTATGTAACCTGAAGCGTATGTAACCTGAGGTACCACTGTATACAGAATAAGTTATTTCCTCTGATAAATGTGGCCTCAAGGATTATGGATTTGAATGCCATAAACAGCCATTCTGCGTTGGGAAATCTCCTTCCATTTGAAGTTGATGGTTTTGGTGAACTATATATTAATTGGAACATCTGCTGAAGAATGCTGCAAGATAAATTCCAAAGGCCATATTTTGACATCTCTCACGTCTAAGGCGAATATTTGTACATTATGTTGATTACATGCTTCACAAATATTCGGGTTAAGTGCAGCAATCCAGCTCATTAGTCATTTCTTACATGGTTCTACGTGCTGAACAAACCTGCTCCCATTGTTGTTCTAGGACCTTGAAATTATCAGATGCTGAACCCATCACATTCTACCAAACCTGACACCACAAAACAAAGATTCATAGAATATCCCAAACTTGTTACTCACAGCAAGACAGAAATACCAGATTTTGACAGCACCCTATAGTGAGAGAGAGATTGAAGCTTTTTCTTTCTCTCTTTCGCACCCATGGAACAATGATATATTCCTGCCTAAATAACTGCCTTCTGAAAAGAACGCTGGAACATGGATCCGGGTCTTCCTGACAATGTAGCAGATGAAGGTTTAAAAGAGACACATGTCATATATGCCTGAAAGGGACATCTTTATGCTCTGAAATGGCATTGTGCTGTGCTGATAAAGTAGTATTGTTTGACTACAGCAAGAAGACAGATAGTCTACCTAGTGGGTGTTTTATCTTGCACTGCAAGGAACATGTTCAAGAAGGTTTCTTTCCCAATAGAGAAATAAAAATGCAAAACCTCAAAAGTCTCATTTGTGGATAGAGAAAAGGAATACATCACCTACGTGACTTCTGAAACAAAACTAAGGAAACCTTTGGGAATGTGCCTCCGACTTTTCCCCCATCCTAATTTTTGCTTATATTATTGCCTGCCTTGCTGCTCATTTTAATGCCTAAATTCTCTGGGCTTACTCCCAAGTAAATATGCACAGGATTGCACACTACATAATTTCTGTGTTAAAGCCCTCTTTGGGTGTTACCACTAAGTGCTATGAAAACACTTGAGAAGGGCAGCAGGGCTGCGCACACTGGCTCTGCCTCAACTCATGAAGGGTGACTGTGTAAAGGGCCTCCTGTATTGATACAGGCTCCATCCCTTGGTTGACAGTGATGGTGAGGATGAGCATTGGCAGTCGTGGAGCTAGCATGATCATCCTCACTGCCACCACATGTGTCTTCACTTTACAATAATAGGGCTAAAGATGGCCAAAGCAATGGGCAAATCTGTGGGGAAAACAGCAAACGACGTGATACTGTAATTATGTGTACATTTATGAACAATTATGTGCACAACTTTATTTATTGTTAGATCTAGAAGTACCTTCAAGTGCAAAAATGTATAGAACTGCTACAAACATGTTGGAAGTGTGAAGAGAAAGAAGACACCTTCTGCCACATGTGGTGGACGTGCAACATGACAAAAATATATTGGGAAATGATTTACAATGAGTTGAAAAAAATGTTTGAAAACTCTTGTGGAAAAAGCAGAAGCTTTTTCACTAGGAATTTTAGGTCCAGAAATACCAAAGGAGCAGAAGAGACTGTTTATGTACATTACGACAGCTGTGCGGATGCTACTTGCCCAAAAATGGAAGGAAGATAAACTACCTACAAAAGAAGAATGGCTGATAGAGATGATGGACTATGCAGAAATGGCAAAAATGACCAGGAAGATCAGAGCTCAAGAAGATAATAAATTTAATAAAGAATGGGGAAAATGTATAAGTTACTTAAAAGAACATTTGTAAACAATTAAAAGCATTGGCAGGATTCACTTGCAATGTAGCGAGAACCATGGTGAGAACTGAGTATTAAGGAAATATGGAGAACATTATAAGATGCAGTTGGAAAAGGGTAACAATGTAAACCATGAAGTCTGGGAATTCAGAGAATCCTATGTATACATAATTATGATTTATTTGTGATAAAAAGGATAAAAATGAATAATGTTTATTTTTATTTTTATTTTTAAAAAGTATCTTCAAGCTATGGATCTGCTCCTTCCAGTGGAATGAAACTCCATCCAGAATAGGCCATCTCCTCACCTCGCAGACACAAGAACTCAAAACACATGACACCTCTATCTTTTCCACATCCAGCCCATCACCACCTGTAATTGCCTCTCAGGATGGATGTAGGTGGAACAAATAGATGGATCTGGGTGTCCTCTGCATATTCGTGAAGGCTCACTCCAAATCTCATGATGATGATGATGATTATAACAACGATGATTAAAATTTCTATTCCACCTTTTATCTGAGGATCACACAGTGGTTTGCAACATATAATTGTAGGTATATTTCTAGATCTACAAATGCCTAGGGAATAATTTCATACCATGTGCCTATGGATTTACTTCCATTTAGCCATTTGCTGCTCAGAGGGGTTATCTCAATTTTATCTCCCAACAACCCTGTGTGGTAGGCTGGAATGAAAGAGATCACCCAGTGAGATTTATGACTGAGCAGAAATCTGAACCAACACGTCGTCGACACCATACATCACCCTGACATCCAGCTCCCACTTTTCTGTTCTGCAGCATGCAAAGGACCCAAAACAAGCATGCCCAGATTAACCAACTAAGTTTAGCACGTTCTGGCAGTATGCTGCGTAAACTGGTGTTCTGTGCGGTTCACGTTGGTGTTTGTGGCAAATATCATCTACGCATTAGAGCAGATGAGAGAAAGAGAGAGAAATGTGTGTGCATGTAAACTGCTAAATGTACAAAGATAGGATAAGTCAGGTGGGATCTAATAAGCCCCTAGCTCCTCATCAATCTGAGAGAGAGAGAGAGAGAGAGAGAGAGAGAGAGAGAGAGGGTATTTACTACTGCTATTTCTTGACACTGGTAATTTGTCAGGGACAGACTTGGAAAAAAAAGGTGAAGTTCTGACCTGAGAATGTTCCAGGAAGTCAATGCCAGATGGCTGAAGCTGCAGGGTCTCACACGAGCAGCGGCAGATTTGCAAGGAAGAAGAACAGTCTTAGCCTCGCTCACAGTACAGTGGATCTGTGAACCACTTCTCCTTAATACAGCCTGACAATATGACTCCTCCATTAAAAAATAAAATAAAATCTCTCAGGTGCACCTTTTGCCTACATTCTTTTTATATATATTTTTAAAAAACCACTCTTCCGTATTTAAGAGGTGTGCTGCTTTTCAGCTGTCTCAGTAGCTGCTTCATTGTTTGTTTGAAGGTGCTTGAAGTTATTATGCTCTCCTTTGGCAGGGGAGAAGACGCTCCTCGAAGCAAGAATTATGTTTCTGAATAGCAGTTAGGAAAGGACCAGTGGAAAAGAGGACATCACCAGTAGGTCTTAGCTATCTTTTGTTCCCATGTAAGCATGAGCATCTTCTGCTATACAGTGGTACCTCGGGTTAAGGACTTAATTCATTCTGGAGGTCTGTTCTTAACCTGAAACTGTTCTTAACCTGAGGTACCACTTTAGCCAATGGGGCCTCCTGCTGCCGCCACGTGATTTCTGTTCTCATCCTGAAGCAAAGTTCTTAACTATTTCTGGGTTAGCAGAGTCTGTAACCTGAAGCATCTGTAACCCGATGCACCACTGTAAAAGGTTCCTAAATCATTTATTTTGAGAAGTGACACCAGGACTTAATTTGAGCAAGGCCCTGATCCTGGAAGTCAGTTTCAGCACCAGGGCTCAGACCTGGAACCAGGGCCAACCCAAATCATTTTGCTGCCTGAGGCAGACTGTCAAACAGACTGGTGTTTGAGTATTAGTGCAGTGCTAGTGGTAGGATAACATCCTCCACAGCACCTGAGCACAGCATGCTAGCCTAGGGGCACAGGGCAGGCTGTGTGGCATGCCACGTGTATAACTCTACCACCTGAGGAGGTCACCTCACTCGGTATAATGGCAGGGCTGGCACTGCTTAGAACACGCAAATGGGAAAGGAAAGCATTTGCATTAGTCTCGCCCATACCTGCTCCTATATCAGAACCTGCTAGGACAGGCATAGGCAAACTCGGCCCGCCAGATGTTTTGAGACTACAATTCCCATCATCCCTGACCACTGGTCCTATTAGCTAGGGATGATGGGAGTTGTAGTCCCGAAACATCTAGAGGGCCGAGTTTGACTATGCCTGTGCTAGGATATGGGGTGTCCCCCACCCCAGATACCACTACTTCTGCTCTTTGGAAATACATTTGGGTAGACAACACTATTAGGCTGGTTTCATTCTTCTGCTCTATGTTATGGAAACATTCAGAGCAAGAAAATGCTGGACTTTTAATTGTGTGTGGCACCTAAACCCTTGATTCTTTTTATGCCATGGTTTTTTAAATTAAAAACTCTGAAGGCACAATACCCAGGCAACAGAGAGCCCTCCTGACTTTCCTCCTGACACAGGAAGAAAGAAGGCATGAAAGATACAACTAGAAAGAAAGGAGGAGGACTTTGGTATCTCCTGTTTGCATTTGATTTTTCCCCCTCCAAGCATTTGTAAGAAAAATGTGCACAAGAATTTGAGCCAAACAATAGCAATGGATATGTTAACTAAGCTGTCCAAAGATAGTCATAATCTATCACAAATGCATTACCTGCTTGGCACTTAATACATGACCAGGAGGATGAGATTCTGAGTTGCTCCTAGGCATCTTGCCATCCCAACACATGGCCAACAGACTCCAGAATGACTGATGGCAAACTGGTTAATTGACTTATTTCACAAAATTTATATACTGCTTTTAAGGTAAAAAGAACCCTCAAAGCAGTGAAAATGCTTCAGCAGTAACTCCGGAACTGAAGCATTATCATCACATATGAAGCATGCATGATAAAAGCATGATGACATTCCCAGCCCGGTCCAGCTTTCCTATTTACTTCTTCTGTCTACATGCCTGTGCTGAAAGGGCTGTATGGGATCAAAGCGGATGGCGAATATTATCAACATCCTGCAGCTGCATTCAGGTTCTGAACCTGGCGGCCAATGGAAGAGAGCAGAGAGGCAAGGCATCTCTGTGGGTTTTGCCTGCTGTTGAAAAAGACTCACAAGTAATTTAAGTCTGATTAACGCCTCCAGATATACATTCAGAGGGTTCTCTATTCTCTACTCAGTTCAAGAAAGTCACCTCATTAAATATCATCCAGATGTGTACGCACAAAATAGTAATGTGAATGGATTGGGGGGGGCATTAATTTAGTGGTAGAAGTCATGTTATGCATGCGAAAGGTCCCAGGTGGCATTTGCAGGTAGGCTGAGAAAAACTCTTCTCTGAGACCACGGAATGTGCTGCCAACTTCTTTCTCTGGGGACTGACACAACTATACAGGTGCAACGTGGCACCTAAGCAGGGTTCCCTGCTGATGGGTCAAGCTTCTTAAAGTTTCCAGGAACAGTCACTACACAATGCTTTGTGATTTGCTTTCCCTCCAGGGCTCGAGGAAATCCTGGAGCCAAACACAGAAAACACCCCTGTGGCATCGGATCACTGGAGCTGTCAGAGCTGTCAATAGTACACAAAGGCAAATCAAAAGCAAGCCATATGAACTTTCAGAATGCCACTGTGTGCAAAATATGGATTTGTTGTTTATGCGGGGAGAAAGACATGAGGCTCGTTGCTTGCTACAGGAAAAACACACAGCATCTCTGGGTATAATGGCTGCATTTCACCTTCAAGTATGCAGCAAGGAAACCTGGTCTCATACAGGTTCCCAGGAGATAATGAGAAGATCTGAAACAAGCTCCCCCCGCCCAAAGAATGAACACATGTCACTAGAGCTTGGCCACCCCTGCTTGCCTGGCTAGGCTGATGAACTCCTTGGCAGAAGCCATTGCTGCAGCTCCCCTTGTCTCACTTAGCCCCCTCCATCTCGGCCACTGATCAGTCCTCCACTCTCTTGCCCCACTGGGATCCTCCCCTGCCAATTGCAGAACTGATTGGAGGCCAAGAAGCAAAGCTACTTCCAGAGAAAATATATGAGGTTTTGCAGGAAAGAAGATGACAACAGAAGAAGAAAGGTTGGCTGCCTCTTTCACTTTTTAAAGTCTTCTGGTGCTACTGTTTGGGCTCCAGAAAAACCTGCTTATGTGTGATGGTTCTTTTCCTCTTTCTCAGTCACCAGAGCTACTGAAACACACAGGATTCTTTCAGGTAAGCGAGGAAGCCCACAACAAACTCAAAAGAAGTCCTCTGCTGTGCTCTGAAGGTCACAAGAACTGTGTGATAAGAAAAAGGTACATCCATTCTCCAGGCTTTGTTCTCAGAGCTGCATCTCAACAGAATGGGGAGCTGCCTTCTAAAATACAAAAGGTGAGCCTTCCACCATCACTCCTCAGCATCTCTCCCAACCTATGTGGGTTTTTCATAATTTTCTCCCCCACGTCAAAACATTCTGGAAAACCCACATCACCCACATTTTTAGACCGATTTGCACTGGAAATGTTTCAGTTTGCAAAAACAACAACAACAACAACAACTGATGCCTGAGAGATTGATGTAATTGAGCATGTCTATTTTATTTGTATTTAGTAAACAAGGCTTAAAAACACTGGAACTGCCAGACTTGCCTAATATCGTACTTGCCATTGGCACCCATTCATTGTTACGAACGAAACTTACGAAATGGAAAATTTTCCATGGAAAAAGAAGGCACTGGAAAATCATGTTAAGGAATGATTGTACCAGAAATTGCAAGGAGGCAGCATACTGGACTATGACCAAAACCATTTTAGGAATTGCACACCACGCTTTGAAAACAATCTCCAAACATGAGAGGATTCTTCTCTCAGAATATGACTCCAAGGAAGGGGAAGGTAGCCCTTCAGATTTGTTGTAGGTTTCCAGCTCCCATCAGCTCTGGCCAACATGGCAAGTGGTTAGGTGTAGTGGGTTTGAGTTACTCGTGCGTAAACTGTCCCCGTTAGGGAGCTTAATTGCCTGGGTTAAACCGTCCTGACTGCACAGCCCATCTCAGCGTGGCTGCCTCAGTCGCTAGCAGTATCTGTCTGTGGGCGTTTCTTAAACCTTTTCCAGCATAAAAGCTGTTTGACTCCCAGTCGTCTCCGCCTCTCACTGCGTGGGAGTCTTCTGCGCAGGGAGGGCGTGGGTAGTGGAGGACCAGTGCTCTCCTCACTGATGTCCAGGGAAGAATCCCGGAGCTCTTCCCCCGCTCCCCCCATTTGCCCTCCTGGATCCTTGGTGTTACACCGATTTCCTTCCCCCTCTACCAAGCTGTGTCTCCCCCTGGTGCTGGTACCTTCTCCTGCAGAATCGGGGAGCCTCTCCTTCTCCTTTCGCTCTGATGTCAGTTCCCTGACATCCGGGAAGAAAGATTTTGCAACATACATTTCCATCCCTTCCTTAAGGAGATTTTTACTGCAAGGTCGGAGTATGGAAGCTAAAGCAACACATGAATTGCAAAATGGTGTCAAAGTTCCACTGCTGGGCCTCCTTAGTAAAAACTCTAAAAAAACAACCACCCTGGTGCATTTTTGAAAGCTACTAGAATAATCACAGACGTCATCGGTCTATGGAACTTCCAACTTGATTAATCTGTTCCTCCCCAGTCATTTCTTTAGAAGTCCAGGCATTTGATACACCCACTTGCACATGCAAACAAACAGATAGGTATAAACAAATTAATTCAGTCCTCCTAAAGGCTGGCAAGAACATCAGAAAAAATGGAAGATGACTGCAGGTTTTTCAAATTATATCAGAGTGTCTACATTAAACAAAATACCTACACCAGATAAACATCCAGAATTAATTTATCAGTAGAACATGGAAAAAGATGGATTATTCTCAAGCTATAGAAAATATTCCCCTTCCAGGGAATGATGCCACAAAGCTGTCAAAGAAAGTCAAGAACCTTGGCAGCTTATCTTCTCCTTAAGACTGTGGGTAGCCAACCCAGTGCCTTCCAGATGTTGCTGGAGCCATAACTCTCATAATCCCTGACCTGGGGGTAAAGGCCAAACATGAAGTGGAATATACATAATAATTCAAGTTGCATTAGGTATCTGAAGTTACGGGATGTTATAAATAACATCTCCAACAACAACAAATGTGTAAAATAAATACAGCTTCAGATTATTATAAATATGTCATCAATGTTTCCTTAATTTTAAGGCAGCTTTTCTCTGCTGCACTTGAAAGCTAAACATTATAAATAAATGTGAACAACTTGACGCATAAAAATACTTCTATTATCCCATATGCGTGAAGGTTCAAAATAGAAGTTAAATTGGTTTTATCTGTGCTTTATAATACATCAGCTACAGCATTATTGAAATGATGCTTCTAATATCTGCATAGACATCTTATAACCTCTTTTATAACAATTTTCCCCCATTCTGACAGAATATCTTTGAATTGTCTCCTCCACTTAGCATATGTATTTACTTTTTAAAAAATGAACAAGCAAACCCAGCAATAGATATTACCTTTGAACCACCAGCCAGACTTTTTAGAAGCAGGCATGCCATAGGCCCAAGTGGTCCTGTCTTCCTCCCTTCCCTTTTCTATTGATCCGCCTTGCATAATGTTGGGATATAAGTGAACTTTATATCTTGATCCATCTTCATTTTGACTCAGTTAACAATTGCAAGCCTTAAACCGCTGCTAATATGTTGATCTGGGAGAAGGTTGGAAAATTTTGCAGCAAAATTTGATGACCACTGATTCTACAGGAAACACAGACATGATGAGCCTGCTTGCATGGAGATGCTAAAGCATGGTTTAGCACTGTGTTCACAAGCTAGGATAAGCCTGAGCGAAAGCTGGAGCTGACAGGTTTCCACTTCTCCTTGCTTTCTCCCATGTGGCCATGAGAAGGACTTCACTAGCATTCACTTTCAAAGAATCTTGACTTCTTCTTAGGCATGAATCAGAAATTGTGGTTCAAAACAAACATACAAAGAACATTTTGGGTTAGCTAAGCAGGCCAGCTTTGGAGGTGCCCCTGTTTAGAAAACAGTCAAGTGTTGGTTTTAAGCCGCAGTATTTGGTTTGTGCATAAGAAGAAGCCAGGATTCTCTGAAAGTGAAACTAACCACTAGTGGTGTCTGTCCCCTGGCTGCAAGGTAGAAAGAGAAGGATGGATGAGTGCATGAGCTTGAGACTTTGCCCAGGTTGTTTCCAGTAGCTCATGTACTTTGTGTTTATGACATTCCCAGGCTCCTCTACAAAGCTCTGGCTCATGGTATAACCAGAAGCTAGAAGGCAGGGTTCACACTTAAAAACAAGACACCCTTTCTGCTTATCTGTGATGAGGACAGACGGGTGATCAAACAGATGCAGCTGCCACACTATGTCTAGCCAGGCTCTTCTTGGTCACTGTTCATACGAAGGATGGTGCTACTGGTCCCTGACTACAGTTGTTGTTTAGTCATTTAGTTGTGTCCGACTCTTCATGACCCCCATGGACCAGAGCACACCAGGCACTCCTGTCTTCCACTGCCTCCCACAGTTTGGTCAAACTCATGTTAGTAGCTTCGAGAACACTGTCCAACTATCTCGTCCTCTGTCGTCCCCTTCTCCTTGTGCCCTCAATCTTCCCCAACATCAGGGCCTTTTCCAGGGAGTCTTCTCTTCTCATGAGGTGGCCAAACTATTGGAGCCTCAGCTTCAGGATCTGCCCTTCCAGTGAGCACTCAGGGCTGATTTCCTTCAGAATGGATCGGTTTGATCTTCTTGCAGTCTATGGGTCTCCTCCAGCACCATAATTCAAAAGCATCAATTCTTTGGCGATCAGCCTTCTTTATGGTCCAGCTCTCACTACAGTACCCTGATATAATTAAGGGTTCCTGCATCTTCAATAGTTGCACAGAAGATGGAATTTCAGAATGTGCAGCTTTTACTTCCCTGTGCATGACAAGCAGTACCTCTCCAAATTTCTGGTTTGACACAGCTCTTTAAGGAAGGCTGGGCAACCTGTGGCTCTTCATATGCTGCTTGACTCCGCAGCTCCCATCAGACCCGCCAACACGGCCAATGGTTGAGGGATAGTTATAGTTTAGCAACATCTGAGGGCTATTTAAAAGATATGGGAGCCTGTCCTGCCCTCCTTTGCTCCTGCACCCTGATCTCAGACAAAGCATATAAAGAAAAGGCTATAGCAGAGGTGTTAAGCCTCGGCCCAGTATACCTGAAGGAGCGTCTCCAGCCCCATCATTCAGCCCGGACACTGAGGTCCAGCTGCAAGGGCCTTCTGGTGGTTCCCTCACTGCAAGAGAAGTGAGGTTACAGGGAACCAGGCAGAGGGCCTTCTCAGTAGCGGCACCCGCCCTGTGGAACGCCCTCCCACCAGATATCAAGCAAACAAACAACAACCTGGCTTTTAGAAGACATCTGAAGGCAGCCCTGTTTAGGGAAGTTTTTAATGTTTGATCTTTTATTGTGTTTTTAATATTCTGTTGGGATGCCTGGCCAGATGGGTGGGGTATAAATAAATTATAATTATAATTATAATTATTATTACTACAAGAAAACTAATGGAAGAGAATCAGCTCAAGAGGACTCAGAAATGGAGGCGCTCGATGCAGATTGCTTTTCTGAACAGTCACATCACAGAGGCACATTCTGCATGACTCTTTGATCTTCCTTCCACTCAGGACAGCATACCTATAGGAGTCTCAATAGGAGTCTCTTGCAAGCTCCACACTCTCTCAAACGGACTCTGTGTTCAAAGACATTTTCGACAGAAAAGCAGATCCCTAATTACAGTGGGGTTGCTACCTTTGAGCTCTTGTGGGTCACTCACCCAGCCATTTGAGTTGGGAATAATTGGTCATAGCAGGGGAAAGGACTGATTAAATGGTTGAGATGTAAGCCTGCAGCGTTTGCTAAGCAAGAAAAATCAGAAGCAGGACAAATCTCAGATAGAAATGTTCTCCAACATTTGACAGGTGAAAATCAGTTTGCTTCACATTAAAGCAAACAAGTGTTGTAGCGGCACCATGAAGTGAATAGGCCTCTGCTTGGAAGCTTAGCGACATAGCCAAGGCCACTGTGAAATAACTACGGCCTGTAAACCACAGTGTCCTTTCTAACTTCCCATCTCTTAATTGGCCATCGCATTGTGTTGTTATGTGGTGTTCTTCCTTTTTGGTGCCAATATTTTCAACCAGTGTGGACTGGTTAGAGCGTAGGAGGATTTACAGCTCAGTCAGTTAGAGCACGGTGCCGGTAATGGCTAGGTTGCAGGTTCGATCCCCATATAGAATACAGTCGTACTTTGGTTTTCGAACAGCCTAGTTCTCGAATGTTCTGGCTTCCGAACGATCAAAACCCGGAAGTGACTGTTCCAGTTTTCGAACGTTCTTTAGGAAGCCAAACGTAAAGCGGGGCTTCCGCCGCTTCCTCGCAGCCAATCAGAAACCATGCTTTGGTTTTCAAATGCTTTGGAAGTCGAATGGACTCCCAGAACGGATTGCGTTTGACTTCCAAGGTACGACTGCACCTGCATATTCCTACGCTGAAGGTGGTTGGACTAGGTGATCCTCAGGGTCCCTTCCAACTTTACAATTCTATGATACCAAGGCATGAGAGACGAGGGTTCAAATCCCCACTGGGTGACCTCAGGCCAGTCACTGCCTACTTCACAGAGGAGGAGAACCATATACACCACCCTGAGCTCTTTAGATAAAAAGATGGGCTATAAATACAATAAATAAACATAATACAGTAATAAATGTTTCCATAAAATATATGCAGCACATTGACCACACCTCAGCTGTCACTTAAACCACACTGAGAGCCTGAACAAATTACCTAACACCAAACAGATCGATCTAGAAGCAGGACAACCTACCCTGGCTGCCAAGCACCCCTGCGCCAGGAATTCTGGGAAGCAGGCAATTTGACACATTTTGGCCACAGCAGGTAAGTCCACATGCAGCGTCTGCTTCCAGCATCCTCAAGAAACATTCTCTAAACTGCCATTCCGCTAAAACCAAAATGCATGCCCTCCTAGGCGGTTAGCCTTCACATTTAAAAAACAAACGGATTTTCACTCCATAACTATTTAAAGAATTTGAACAGTTAGTAAAAACACCTGTATAATCATGAGAGCTGGCACAGAATCAGGACAGCTCAAGGCGGCTAGAGCACATGCCTGTTAAAAGTACAGTTGCAAAGCACATAAAAGCTGTGGCGGCAATCCTACACACTGCCTTCTTCTCAAACGACAGGAATTGCATGAGGGCAGGGGGATGAATGTACAGGAGCACTGAGTTCCAGGTTTCTTCTTTATTATTTTTGAACTCCAAGCAACCTGGGATGATTTTGAGTCAGAAAAGGACTGGGGAGAAAGATTAATCAGCCTGTTAGTGTACACCTTGGTTTCTCTAAAAAATCGGATCTTTCTCAGGCTGCTTTGGGTTTTTCAAAAAGGATGTGGGAAAGGATCATAAGACTCTTTGCAACACGCAAGTTGAGGTTTGGACACAATCCACTGTAAATCCATTAATAGGAATTCAGAGAGAAGCCATCCCCCTTCAAGAGAATTTTGTCAATAAATTTCCAAAAACCAGGTATACCAGCATTTCAATGGCAGGACAAAACTGTGGTAATTGATTTATCAAGTCCTGAAATTCATCGTTTTTATCAAACTACCCCAGGTAAGAACACGCGGGTATTTACAGGAAAAATCATGGCTGCTTCACTTCTCCCTGAATCTTCATATGACTCAGAGAGGGGGTATGGTTTGGATTAGTCCAAACCCAGGCTCATAGTTTGCCCCCCCCCCAAATGCACCACTTGTGGTAAGCCAATTAACAACTCCTGATAGTTCATGGTTTTTCTGGAGTAAGGCAAACCATAAATGTAGGTTGTAAAGCTAAGTGAAACCATGACTTAGTTCTAGGCAACATGGCAGCAGGAAAACTGGGGAAGGTGAAAAGCTGTTGTGAATTTTCCTGTGCGTACCCATTCATTCTCACTTAGCCATGGTTTGGCTTAACATTATGTGAGAATTGAGACAGTGTCCAAGTGAGACATTTGTATTTCACTTGTACTTCCCAATCTCTGGTCTGCTGCTTGAGCAGGTCAGCTCTTCCCCATGTCTTAACCAAGAAAGATAGAAAAATATGAGCGCTCCCATTATTGTCTTAGAGGCAATCTAGATCTGCTTAATAGGATGTAAATTATGCATACTCCATTAAGTAAATTTGTTTTCATGTAACGCCTACTGAATCTGCTCTTAAGAAAGCACACTCTTCAAATTTTATTCACAGCCAATATAAAACATATGAACCAAATATGACTAAGGAAAAGGGTGAAGGAAAACTGAGGGGGTAAAAAAACACACCAAAAAAACCCCAAAACACCCTAGCAAGATACACAGCATGTGATACCCAGGAGCAGCTGGCTCTAATCATTTCTTATGTATCTAATGTTGCTTATTTAACACCTCCCAATAAATAATTATTTTTCCTATCCTGTGTTATCCCTCAAAGTAACAAGGTATCACAGACACTGGCAATTTTCCTAGAGCAAACCTCTTCTGTTAATAAAAATTAATCCCTACATGAAATGTTTCTAAGTTTACAAAGTCAGAGGCTTTTGTTCTTCTGGCTAGGACCTACTTGCATGGTCACAGTTGGAAGATGGAAAACGGGAACAGGAGCCAAGAGTATCTAAGCTGGGAATTGCAGAATGGGTCTGACTGCATCCTTGTAATGATATCGTGCAATAGAGCTGCCTGCACTTTCTTTACCACGCTGCATAAAACTGCTTCCCTTGCCGTCCTCATTTTTTCATAGGTGCTTTCTTTCGCAACCCGAAGACTGTTTTACCTGCAGAGAGTTTTACCTACGTACACCTGCAGCTCAGTGGCATCTCATTTCCCAGGGTCTCTAGAAGCTAAATATCTGAACAGCTCGGTGCTCAGATCATACTTCTAGTGCCCAAGTAGGCAAATGCGCCAGTTGAACATATAGCCCAGCAATTCGCACAATAGAGCTGCAATTCATGTAATAGGCTGTTCTGGCTTGGTATACTTCAATCTTGGGTCCCCAGATGTTCTTGAACAATTCCCATCATCCCTGACCACTGACTATGCTGGCTAGGATTGATGGGAGTGTTAGTCCAACATCTGGAGGACCCAAGGTGGAGAAAGGCTAGGCTAGTCACAGTCTCACAGGTTTGTTGTGAGGATAAGATGAGGAGGGTGGGAATCATGTACAGCACCTCAAGCTTCTTGGAGGAAGAGTGGGGCATAAACGTAATGATATTTTTTTAATATAATTGAATTGTTGATAATGTATGGTTGAACAATTCTGCTCCCTTCAGAATATCATTACACACACACATAATTAACGAAGCACATTATTGGCTTTCAAATCATGGAGGTTGTAGCTACTGTGCAAATACAGTGGTACCTCCAGTGGTGAATGGGATCCGTTCCGGAGGTCCGGCCGTATCCCGAAGTTTTCACAACCGGAGGACCGCTTGTGCACATGCGTATGGCGCAGTTTAGCATTTCTGTGCATACAACGGTAGACCGCTTCTGCACATGCGCAAGCAGCGAAACACTTCCGGGTTGGCCACATTCGCAACCCGAAGTTTACGTTACCTGAGGGTAATGTAACGCGAGGTTCCACTGTAACTACAACATAAAGCGGGTTAGCAGAGCCATCAGCAATGTATGATACTGGTTGGGGTGAAGCTCATATACATCACCTGCATTTTCATCAGTGAAGAGTTGGAGGGTATGTTGTAATTGCAACGAAGCTTACTCTCAGGAAGTGTGCTTAGGATGAGTGTGTCTAGACTGCTAGATCACATTGACTGTTTTGCTGGATGCTTGGCTACAAAGAGACTTCTTTCTCCTTTATTTCAGTTACGGAACATACAGTGGTACCTTGGGTTACATACGCTTCAGGTTACATATGTTTCAGGTTACAGACTTAGCTAACCCAGAAATAGTAAAAAGGTAAAGGGACCCCTGACCATTAGGTCCAGTCGCGGCCAACTCTGGGGTTGCGGCGCTCATCTCGCTTTATTGGCCAAGGGAGCTGGTGTACAGCTGGTCATGTGGCCAGCATGACTAAGCCGCTTCTGGAGAACCAGAGCAGCACACAGAAACGCTGTTTACCTTCCCGCCGGAGCGGTACCTATTTATCTACTTGCACTTTGAGGTTCTTTCGAACTACTAGGTTGGCAGGAGCAGGGAACGAGCAACGGGAGCTCACCCCGTCACAGGGATTTGAACCGCTGACCTTCTGATCGGCAAGTCCTAGGCTCTGTGGTTTAACTCACAGCACCACCTGCGTCCCAACCTCGGGTTAAGAACTTTGCTTCAGGATGAGAACAGAAATTGTGTTTCGGCGGTGCAGCAGCAGCAGCAGCGGGAGGCCCCATTAGCTAAAGTGGAGATTCAGGTTAAGAACAGTTTCAGGTTAAGAACGAACCTCCGGAACGAATTAAGTACTTAACCCGAGGTACCACTGTATTCATTCTCCTAAACAGTAAAGGCTATTTAGGTGTCATCAGAACCAAGGAGGGGCTGTAACTCAGTGGCAGAGCATCTGTGTGAAGGTGGTCTGGATTTCAATTCCTGGCATCTCCAGGTATGGCTAGGAGGGACCTCAATCTATAAGCCTGGAAAACCATGGCCAGTCATTGTAGACATAACTGAGGGACAACTCTGACTCAGTTTCCTATGTATACTGCAGGACTGTATAGGAGCCATTTATGCAGTTCAGCATTTCGCTCACTTAGCCATCCTAAAAGGATGGGTTTCATTTGCAAGCAAAGCGTGTAAGAACACTATATATATAGCTAAATAACCAATGTAGGTAATTGATCGGCGTCTCAACCAAAAGAAAGAAAGAGAAAAGATTGGGAATCTGCCATACACTTCCCATTGTAAGTGTCTTGTTTCTAACCGAAGTTTAAATGAAGAACAACTGTTTTTTTAGGAGTCTGAATAGGGAAAGAACTTCCTGGAATTAATAAGGATCCGAATGGTTTGAATAATTCTAGTTTAACAGATTACTTTTCCCCAACCTCCACCCGTTTAGATAGCTTGTCTTAAAATAAATAAATAAATAAATAATTCCAAGATGTTTATAAAAAATGCATACTGATTTATTCTCACATGTGGAATTCCCCAAGACATACTCGCTAACGTTCCTATTTGTATTTTAATGCCTGCATTAGTCTTCATTAAATATGAAATCGTGCTTCCAAATCCTGGACATATTAGAAGAGCGTCAGCCCTCTCTCCTCTCTCTTCCTTCTCCTACACTGTGTTAAATATTTCATAGTTTGTTAAGGGATAAAACAAGAGATCACTAAACACAGCAAAAGCCTCGACACTTCTGTCGTAAATCAAAAGATGGAGGGGCAAGTTTGTGCACTCCATTCACTGGCGGCAAACCAAAGGCCCGTCGTAGGAGAAGAAAAAGAGAGATTTATTGGTTTGTTTTTGTTTTGTTATATATTGTTACAGGCCACCCTGATCTTTGCTGAGTGGCAGCAAGATTTCAGGGGTCTTGGCACTTGACCAGGGTTCATGTTTCCTTTGGAAATGCACCGTGGAGACTGTGATGTCTTTATGATCTATGGGCTTATTTACACATATATACAATCTGAGCCTAGATGGAGCGATGGCAGAGCACTCACTTCCTATGAGGGGTCTTTCTTAGCAGCACAGCGTTGGATTAAGAGGCATCCTAAGCCAGTGTGGTGTAGTGGTTAAGAGCGGTAGTCTCGTAATCTGGGAAACCAGGTTCGCATCTCCGCTCCTCCACATGCAGCTGCTGGGTGACCTTGGGCTAGTCACACTTCTCTGAAGTCTCTCAGCCCCACTCACCTCACAGAGTGTTTGTTGTGGGGGAGGAAGGGAAAGGAGAATGTTAGCCGCTTTGAGACTCCTGAAGGGGAGTGAAAGGCGGGATCCAAACTCTTCTTCTCTGCAACAGCCTGCTCCAGCCAACCAGACAGCATAGCTGCTGCCCTTCAGGCTCCGCATGGAATTCCACCCACTTCCTCCTCTTCCTGCTTCCCAGGAGCCCTTGCAGAAAAATGACTCCTCGGTTTAAAAGGGTGCATGTTTTCCCGTTCCTCCTCCATGCCAGCATGTCTTCTGCCTGACCGTTGGCTCACGTTATCAAACAAACCAAGACGTTATAATCCTTTCATGTCCTCCAGCAAAACTTCACCAGGCTGCCCTCATGAGGAAGCTAGTTACCACAGCCCTTGCTAAATTTATGAACTTACGAGTTTGCTCAAATTCTGACCCTTCACTGGATGTAGAGATTCTTGCATACCCTCAAACATTTCTCCGATGAAAATAGGGCCAAGCTATTCAATAACAACAATTTTATTATTTATACTCTGCCCATCTGACTGGGTTGCCCAGCCACTCTGGGAAGCTTCCAACATACTATAAAGAAATGAATAAAACATTGAACATTTAAAAACTACCCTATACAGGACTGCCTTTTGGTGTCTTCTAAAGCTTGCATAGTTATTTATCTCTTTGGCTCGGGGGGGTCGCATAACTCCAAGGAAAAGACCCTGATGTTGGAGTAGGAGGCTCCAATACTTTGGCCACCTCATGAGAAGAGAAGACGCCCTGGAAAAGACCCTGATGTTGGGAAAGATGGAGGGCACAAGGAGAAGGGGATGACAGAGGACGAGATGGTTGGATAGTGTTCTCGAAGCTACCAGCATGAGTTTGACCAAACTGCGGGAGGCAGTGGAAGACAGGAGTGCCTGGCATGCTCTGGTCCATGGGGTCACGAAGAGTCGGACATGACTAAACGACTAAACAACAAAGGACATTCTGGGATCAAATCAGAAACTGAGACAGCTTCTGTAAATCCAGAACTGTCCCTGGAAAATAGGGACACTCTGTTATCGGGGGTGGGGGTGTGTGTCTGCCACCCCCTCATTAAACTCATAACAGTATTTTAATGTTGTGATCCGCCCTATGATCTTCAAATCGACGAACCATATACACATTTAATAAATCAATTAAGATTAAAACTACATTCTCAACTATTGTTTCTGCTTCTAACAGCATCCTTCCGCACTGGGAGTTTCTGACAAGCTTTTCCAGCAAACCAGGAGAAGGCCCAAATAAGAATCACAGATTTAGTTTCCACAGAAAGAAATGATTCCTTGTCTTGCAAAGCAAATTCAGCGACAGCAGCTTTTGGGAGGCCGAGAAATAAATAAATATAAAGGAAATCAATAGAAAGACCACACATGAAAATAACCTTTGCTCCTTAATGTGCAAAGATTCTCAAGGCTACTTTTTTCCATTTATAGCTGCCACGAGCTCCCCAAGACCATCTAAATTTTGAGGGGTGGGAGTGGGATTAGAACATATTTAAGCACTGAAGTGTGTCACTCTGTCAGTCTAACCTACCTGACAGAGGAAAACATGAGCGGGGGGGGGGGGGACTCTGTAAGATGTCCTGAGCTCCTTGGAGTAAGGATACAATATAATATTTAAAATAACTAAATATAAATATAAATGGGGCTTCTCACAGTAACAACAGAGTGACAAGTAGCAAGTCTCACCCAGGCAGCAATCCTAAGCACAGTTATTTGATCCCACTAAACTCAGTGGAGTTCACTTCTAAGCAAACGTTCTTTTTTTTTATTTAATACAGCCTCAGTCTCCATACCTCCTGGGAGTAAAGTCAGAACAACAATAAATCGGCTTCGCAGGCAGCCCTGCTCTCATCCTTGAGAGACAAGCAGCCTCAGTAAAAGGGGGATAGCAGCTCCATATCCTTTACAGCAAGATTTTCATGCTCACACAGTAAGTTCGGGATGCCCGACATTTTATGGTCCAGAAGCACATTTGGAAATCTAAGGAACTGTTGAGGGCACCACAAAGAACTCATTTCACAGAAGAAAAACTGGCAACCTTCAAACTCCAAAGAAGGTAAGGAGAAGGTTAAGGTAAGAAGTCCTAGCAACCCCGGTATCACCCAAGGAAGGCTCATCTCCATTTTTTAAATTAACAAGGTCCTGAAACATGCAGTCTTCTGCCTTGACTTGCCTGTTATTTTGATTCTACAATGTGCCCTGACCCAAAAGCAGAAAACACAAAATCGTACCACAAAAAAGCGTTATATCTTGGTCACCATTTCGCAAGTTGATTTTTAAAAATTCTTTTTATTTAACGTAATATTCTTCTAGATTATGTTTCTAATGGAAGAAGACCACCATTGCTATCAGAGACATCAGGCGGAGGGACTTAAGGCATCATAAACAACATTTACTGATGATAGCCTCTAAGAAACATGAATCATTATTTATTATTTTTCTCAAAATTGTACAGCCAGTCTTATTAGTATGAAAAATAAAATACTCCTTTCTGCAAATAAAAAGTAAGTGTGTTTTGCTTGTGCCTTGATTACATGAATTTGATGCACAAACTTCCCTGCAATGGCATTTTCCAAAAGTTTACTGCATCGCAGGTCATTAACAAGAGTTCTATTGCTCTTCTACTGTTGTGTTATCCCAAACCTGCTAGCAAGTAATATGAACCTAATCAAGTCCTTAAATGCTACACACACACCTTAAGTCAAACAATGGAAGCCACATTAATATGGTGCATTAATCACATTTTCCTCAGCTATGGTATTGATCTCCTTGAGAACCTAATCTGCCTAAAATCCCCCTACCTGCAGGTACTCCCACCACCAGTGCCAGAGCTCACCATGAACTTCTCCCTTGTTCTCTTAGAAGGGCAACGGTGCCCACCTGAGAGGTGCTGGAGTTGAGATGAAAATAAGTCCTGCCCACCAGAGTCATATGGATAGACTATTGTTCTCAAGTGTTGCAAAGGCAGAAGCTTTCAGGCCATGGTCTGAACTAGACTGAGTTGTCATTAGTCTTGGGCCATGAACATCTTTGAGAAACCATCACCACTACCATGGGAAGAATCATTATGAGTTTTTTTTCCAGTCGAAAAGGGTCAGACAAGCTCAACCTGCTGTTCTAAAATCTGCTGCACCTATACTGCTGGGTTAGACCAAAGGCCTACCCAAAATTCTGTTCTCACAGTGGCCAACCAGCTTCCAATGAGAAAAGCCCATAAGCAGAACTTCAGCACAGCAGCACATTCTTGTTGGTGTTGCCCAGCGACTAGTGGTCACATGTATGTCGCCTCCAATACAAAATGTCATATATAGCGATGACTAGAAGTCATTGATAGCCTTATCCTTCATGTATTTGTCTAATTCTCTTTTGTAGCCATCCAAGTTGATAGCTATCTCTGGTAGTGAATTTCATAGTTCACCCTAGGAGAATACTTCCTATTTTGCTTACATAAATGGAACACAATGACTGCTAGACAAAGAGGTGTCACAAAGCATGGCATTATGCAAGGCACTACACAATCATTCCAATTCAAGTGCCAATGAAGGAGATTGCAAGCCTTGGTTTTCAATTTTGGCAAGGTTCTTTTCACATTTTAGATGTGTCATGCATCTAGCTCATTGAATATTTCATCGGTGTCATGTAAATACGGTATAACCCTGAAAAATGCTTTATAACACACAAACCTGATAGATTCATTTACACATGCAGTTTCAATTCGCAATGATTTATTCTGCCGAAGATGCCAACTTAGAGAAGTACGAGCTATGAACAAAGCAGTGCTTGATTCATATCCAATGGAAAGAAAAGCTCACAACTGCGTTCTTATATAAATTTTAATCACAGTGAAATGAGGTCATTTCCCTATGTAGCAACATAAAAATAAACACTCACCACTGACTAACACAGATAAAAGATATGTCATGGAGAAACTTATTACTCTACAAAAAACGGGGTAACTCTATATGGAAACAGGCATAAAACTATGTACCTTTCACCAGACGTCTTCTCCTAGGCTGACAACCCAAAAGATGCAGCATTTAAACAGACTGGCTAATACAATTTTATCAACCGAACATAATGCTATTTTAAAGTAAATATGTTTGCATTTCTATAAAAAGTTATCTTATCAATCCTAACTTTCACATACCAATATTTTGTGTCTATTGTAGCTATAGAGTGCTTCATCAAAACTTTTGTGCTGTCATTATCACACTGGAAAATTACCATCCAAGAAGCCCTTTGTTCCATGTCAAGAATGCAGCTGACTTAAACATATGAATGATTAGACAAGGGTGGTATCCTTCGGATGTTGTCCTCTCCCATCAACCCAAGCAAGCAGAGTCAACGATCAGGGAATGATGGGTTGTAGCCCAACACTTAAAAGGCACCAACCAACCAGATGTTTTGAACTACAACTCCCATTGGCCCCAGCCACCTGGAGGGCATGTTGAATCCAACAGAAGTCCAAGGTATTTTCTAACACAATATATATTTCCCTAGAGCGATGGAACAATCGAAAATATGCACAGATATGTGCATCTGCATGCTGACTGCTGCCCACCAGCCTGCCAGAACCTTATTTGCATAGGTCCAAACAGGCACCCAAAACGGGAGTCTTACAAAGTGCCTGCTGGCCACATGGCCTGTGAGAAGTCCCTCAGCCTGGTGATTCACAAGTTCTGCAAGCATGGCAATAATGTTATTGCATGCTATTGACAGATTTTTGATTAGTTTTCTCTTTATTATTCAAAGAAGAAATGTTCAGGAAAGGTTGTGACTAATGGAATAACAATGGGATAAAGACTCTTGTCTGAAACCCTAGATAGCATCAAGATAATATTGAGCTAGATGAACCAATGGGTCTGTCTCAAAATGGCAGCTTACTGTTTTCCTATCAAAGAAATCCTTAAATGAAAACTTCAGCAGACAAGGGAGGAGGGAAATGGGACAGAAGAACAATGCCGGCAAGTGATGCCTTCTCAGCGAGACAGAAGCTTGTAACTAGATAATTTCACAGCACAGCACACCTGTAACTTTTCAAAAGGACAGGCTGAAAGTGAATCAACATTAACATGCTTTACATCCAAATGACTTTCTCAGACATCTAATGAACATTTTTGGATCTTTTTTTTCCTTTTCACCCTATACACAGCTATAACAAGTAACATCAAACGAGAAGAGACATATACATGCCCAACAATACAACCTAACCGAGAAACAACAGAACATTTCCCCTAACTACATTATTTTTCTTAGTCATTCAAGTCGTTTTTTTGTTTTGTTTGGTTTTTGCTGGAGTTCTTCTTTTTCTGAAAACCTTGAGTGCACTATCTCACCTGAAACAACAATGTTTATTAAAACAAAGTTTTTGTTCAGACTCTTATTGTACGTCAAAAGGGTTGTATGCTCATTTTTTGCATTTCTAACAAGTTACTGAGCTGAGACAGCGAGAGTTAAAAGAATGAAAGTCACCACCAGACAAATGCAAACCAACAGTATTAATTTAACTAGGCATTAATTCAACATTGTGCCCCTTCAGAAACTGAGCATGTTACCTAAAATAGCCTATTTATATCTACTCCTCTACTAAATGTGATGATGCATACAGCATCACTATAAAAGTACAACAAACAGCCACTTTTTAAAAGGCAGAGCATATAATATCAAGACCAGCTCCAGAGGGTGGCAAGGCTGGGCATTTTCCAGGACCCCCACACCAGGAAAGTGCCCACTGCCCTAAGAGTGCCGCCATTTTATTTGCTCAAGTTTTCCACTTATTTCCTAAGTGAATTATTGTTTTGCATATCCTGCCTCTTCCAAATTAACGGCACCAACTCAAGCTGCTGTGCCCACGGCCCCCTCCCCCTCAAAAAAAGGGGAGGCAAGCCCTGTATGAGAAAACCAACACTTTAAATGAATTACAGCAGAAAGGGCAGAATATGTTGTACATTAAGAGGTCATTGAAATAACAGTGGTGAATGATACACAAAAAGCTTGATAGAGTTTCACAAGGAAAGTGTTCCAGAGTTGTGGCACCACCACAGAAAACACACTGTTTCCCCTGTTCACTTCCAGGACATGAAGAACTGGCACAGAGCGATAGGGCTTTGATTGATCTTCATTCCAGGGCAAGCCTATATATATAAGACCTGAAGAATAAGGTGGTGCCTATTTTTAATTATTAGTCTCAATAGTAAGCTTACATGCATTTTCAGAAGCCCTATCAGTTTGGGCTGAGACTCAGATAATCTCAGAAAGCCATGGGAGCGTTCATTCCAAGTTCGTTTGGAGTAGAATTAAGTCTCTCTCCAAGTTTTGCAAATTTAATCCCATTCATTCCCCTTCCTTCTGCATGAAGAGACTCCCATGTGCAAATTGCCATTCTGGATATAGTATGAATGCATGCACAGGAAAATGCTTCATGGAATGGTGTGCATGTGTTGCGAAGGTAAGAATATTATGCCCTGCGCCTGTGTGCGGACACAGCACCGCACTCCTGCTTGTGCATGTCCCTTCAAACAGAGGGCTTGCACTGCTGGCCCCGACAACAGAACCACCTCTTTATAGAGTCCACAAGGAGGGGCTGATGCAGGCATCTCTCCCCTCAACAAATGACCATCACTGCGCAAACCAACAGCAATATCTACTCAGAGGGGAAGATCGAGTCTCATATGCAACTGCGTAAGTACACTCTGCTACTGTGCATGGAGATATATGAGCCATTGTCTGCACAGGCCACACGGATCACTCTCCCCTCTGATCATCCCTTCGGCAATCCACTCAAATGTATCACAATGAAAAGACACCCTCTCGTTCGTTCCCAAGGTCGAAAGGGGGGGACACATAAGTAGAAACTGGAACCTACACACACACACACACACACACACACACACACACACACACACACACACACTTCAACATAAGGACAGAATATATAAATAAATAAACCTACCACAGACATAATGACAATATAGGATAACTGTCTCTCTTCCAAAATAGGACAAATGTCTCTCTTCCATATCTGCATCTTATTGGTATATTACAATAGCCCTAATTCACACATGCTTTTGATATTACTGCATTTAATCGCACACAGCTGCAGCTTATGAGAACTCTTAGAAAACAAAAAGGGTTTTTAAAAACTCAGCAAATTCTGGCAAAACTTTTGCTATTATTTACCCCTATAACCATTAGCAGTGTTTTCATCATGGGGTGGGGTGGGTGTGACAGGGCGGACACCAGTTGTTGTTGTTGTTGTTTGAAATGGAGTATCAATTTGTGATAACTTGGAAAGAAGACAGATGTGTATGAGGTTATGAACACACCATGAGCACGTGTTGAATTCTGTTACAGTGGACCCCCACGTTACGTTACCTTCAGGTAATGTAACTTTCGGGTTGCGAACGTGTGCGCATGCCCAGAAGCGCATTTCGCGCATGCGCAGAAGCGCTCTATTACACTGCGCATGTGCGCAGAAGCGGCACCTCTAAATGTGGACTTTTCGGGGTACATACAGACCCCCAGAATGAATTAAGTGTGTATCCGGAGGGTCTACTGTATTTAGTTATCTAATTGCTTCTGCAATGTATGTACCACTTAATACAGCAGTCTCAGTAGTGTACAATGAGGTCACAAAAGATACGTTCGGTTAAAATTAACTAAAATTAGAAAACCCATCTTTAAATACCTGCTCAAATAAAAAAAGTCTTCACCAAGTGCCTGAAGTTCAGCAGGGAGGGGATATGTCTATTCTCAGCCACAAATGAGCTCCACAGAACTAGGCCTACAATCTTGAACGCATGTGTTTTTTAAAGTGTATGTGACTGCAGTATATCAGAGCAACACCTGAAACCAAGTACATTTTCTCTCCTTCCACCACTTGCTACCACTGCTGCTGCCTCTTCATCCTACTGCGTGTGCTCACGTGAACATCCCTGGGACCTTCTGTATACTTGCGATGGAGAAGATCCTGGTTTCTTCTATCCACTAACACCTCAAGTAGCAGGTAATGTGAAAAAACTTTGTGGCAAGACCCTAGAGCCGGGATACAGCCAAGGTGGTGCCCATAGTGGATGTTGCAATAGGACACCTATCGTACTTGACCACAAGTCATGCTTGCTGAATCTAACCAACATCTGGAGAGCATCAGCTGCCTTAGAGAGCTGCTACAAGTCAGAGAAGACTATAAATGGGCAAATAAGCTGGAAGCTCCTAGAGTTTCTGTTACTAGAGGAAAAAAGAACCCCATAACTATTGCTTGAGATGGAAGCATCCTACCCTAGAAAAAGAGGCGTAAGATGCTTGGTTCCACCAACAGGAGGCAATGGAACAGCCAGCCAGTAGCTGCGTCATCGACTAGCCACAAAAGAGAGCTTAAAGCACATTCACAGCTTTGTGTACCTCTTTGGAATGACTACTTGTATTTTCCCATGATGGACTTCAGATACCTTAGATCGGGGTTGTGTATGAACTTGAAACTCCCTTCCAGAAGTACAGTGGTACCTTGGGTTACATACGCTTCAGGTTACATACGATTCAGGTTACAGACTCTGCTAACCCAGAAATAGTGCTTCAGGTTAAGAACTTTGCTTCAGGATGAGAATAGAAATCGTGCTCCGGCAGCGCGGCAGCAGCGGGAGGCCCCATTAGGTAAAGTGATGCTTCAGGTTAAGAACAGTTTCAGGTTAAGTACGGACCTCCAGAACGAATTAAGTACTTAACCCGAGGTACCACTGTACGAGTCACGCAAAGTTAGACTAGAAGACATCCTATCATTACAAAGTTAAGGTTGTCCATTGCCTGTTACAATGAGACCCAAAGTGAACCCAAGGTGCTCTTTCTAGACAGCTGCCCTCATCTGACTTTCATGCAAATCAGGGCACATTCTTGGAATTAAAACGGCTGTTGACTTTTTAACTATGCTATGTGTAATATGCTGCTATGCATCAACAAATATTAATACTGGGTATTTGCTTTAGCAAGATCTTTATCCTCTGAACTTCGAGGCCTGATTTGGCAAATGTGTACACGTGCATCTTTTTTTCAGGGGGCAAAACCATTTGCGGGTTTTATAAAGCACAGCCCTATGGCAGGCATAGGAGTATAAAGTTGACTGGGGTTTGGAGGCGAGGGGTAAATGCAGCTTCTTGTGCACAAGAACATGAAAGAATCATCAAAACATGATTCAAACATGCCGTGCCCTTGGTATCAACAGAAATAATTTTAAACCAGTAAGTATGCGAAAATTATGTTGGACCAGTCTGCATTTCTCAGTTTCTAAGGGAAACAAATTTCATGCTTTCCTATTCCATATCAAAAATGATGGCATTGTGCCAAGGCTGGATGTTAATCCAAAAACTTTACTACAATCAAAGGTCAATCCATTATTATCCATGTATTTTAATAAAAGGTTCCGGCTCTGGCAGCTTTGCGAGACATTGAGAGGGGTGGGAGGTGGGGAGAAGAGAGGGAGACAGAAATGCTACCATTTATCAACCCAAACAAGGACTTAAGTGAATACCAACTTCATTCCTGGAAATGCATTTCTCTCTATTTGCACACATTTGCCTCTACTTTGGCACTATAAGCTCCAGCAAGACTTTTGAGCCCTGGCGGCTATCCAAGCTGCAGATGGTTTGAAATGCAGCCTGAAATCAGTGTGCGGTTGATGAAATACTCCTTACACCTGACCCCTACTTCACACCAGGCACCAACACACTAGCTGAACACTACCAGTCAGAAGAGGGGGGGGGGAGCTTTGTCAGGCATCTTAGTATCTGGAAGTCTCTCCTCAAGGCATTTGGTAAAGCCAGATGGCCAAAACAGGGGGAAATGCAGTAAACTGAGAAACGAGCACTTGATTAGTTAGATGGGGGGAAAGAAAGCAGGAGGGTGGTTAGTTTTGTGGTATATTTTTTTAATGGTGCATGATTCTTATTGTTCTTAAAAGTGGGGAGCTCTTGCAAGTTTGCACAAGGGGGAGTTCATTTTATGTAAAACAGTGACTTAAAAATGCTTTTTAAAAAAGCAACCTGTTTTGGGAAAAACACCTTTTACTTTTCTCACAATTATACACACATTTCTGGTGATCTCCCTCCTATAAACTCATAGCTACTGGAGGTGATTTAGGGATAAGCAAAAGTAGCCACACAAAAATTATCAGCAGTGATATACAAAGCAATCTCTATCTCCCATTTGCTGCTCACGTGCCTATTGGGGTTGCTTTTCAGAGCCTTAGGGTCCCAAAGAAATAAAATCTCAATGCTGCATACATTTCATATCCACATACGCATCATTGAAATAACATCTTTTCATTAAATTTGTTCCCATGACATGATTACAACCTGTACATTTGTTTCACTGTATTGCACACAGCTTCTTTCTGAAGTTGCAGTTGTTTCATCCGAAAGCGCAACGAAACGCCATGTGACTTAAGACAAGAGTCAAAATTTCCCCAAAGCAGACAATAGGCTAGAACTGAAAACCCAACACAGCTGATCTGAATGTACAGGTGAGCAGGACTATACTAATGGGCAGTGTTTCATCCAGGCTTCAAATTATTAAGCCAATAACCATTCACAGATAACTATGAACTGAAACACCACTGCTGATTTACCACACTGCTGAAAATAGTTACTCCCAAGTGAAGAAAACAGAACGGATTCAACTCCAATAACGAGCTTTGCTAGAATTGTTTCCAATATATAAATGTCAAATCCTTTCATTTCGAACACAAGCCACCAAACAGAAGGGACACCTCTTTCTTCTCATTGTTAGCCATGATTTGTGCTACACAGCTAAACAATCCCTTAATTTTATTAATTATGTTAACACCACATAACCCACAGCAATAACATATATATTTTTAGCATGAGTTCCAAGCAAACAGTAAATCATCCTGTTTTTGTGTGACGAGCATGAATCCCTTTTAAAATATGATTTTGCAGTTTAAGGCCATATATTCTATTTTACTATGGCAGCAAAATGTGTTTGGATGGACTTAGATTCATAGCATGCCTGAAATAACTAGTCTGGGGATGAAGATTTGTCTACAATGCTGCTATAATTTCAATCTAAATTAGCATGGACAATTCCCCATCAGAAAGAAGAAATTACATGGCATTTTCATTAACGTGTGGAAAGGAGATAAATTTTTGAAAAAAACACATGATCTTTATATCCGATTAGGCTGAGTTTGCCCAAACTTAACATTTATATTCTAACACAAAACATTTTATTTCAGGAACTCAAACCCAACTGCATGCATTCCGTATTCTGCAGAATGTGTAGGATAGGTGACCCATCTGATAACAATGGCTTACGTGTGTAGAAAAAGGCAGACATTAATTTTGTAACAAATCCTGAAGTCAACATTTCATCTGGGCACCATATAAGAATACTTTAAAAACAACAGAGCCAGTGCCCATTAACACTGTAAATGTGCAGTGCAACCTTATTCATGTTTACTTGGAAGTAAGCCCCACTGTGGTCAGTGGGGCTTATGCACTTGCAAGTATGTTTATAATGGCAGCTTTCAAAGTGTGAAAAGATTAAATAAATAAAAAACCTGGAGGAAAACATCGAAGATATACTGTATTGAAAAAGGCAAGCCACATTATGAGTGCTTCATGTGTTACACATTAATATCTTGCAGCTCTCTGTAATTTCTAATAACTGCACTGCCACTAACCTATGTATTGATTTTCAAATGGGAGTTCATATCGGTGCACATTCTGATTATATCATTTTGTTGAGTTCCCTCAATATTAATAGTGATATTCCTGGTATGGATGAAGTAATTTGGCAATATATTATTATCTATTTCTGTGATAATGATCACTTTTACAGTTATTTGGTTACCAAAATATTAGTCTGACAGAAATGATTGCTCTATTTTTTTAAAAAGTCTCATAATCTGATGAATAGCTTCAAGGAAAAGATAGCCAGACATTGCCTGTCCGCACTGCTTTAAAATCGCAGAAACATGTATGTGTATTCATTGTATTGTATATCCATTATGTACATTTGTTTGGCTTTTGTTTGTGTGCGTTCATGAACAAACACATGTGTGTAGCTACTAACACACATGAAGTAAAAGAAAACTTAACGCTCTGTGTTCAGATGTTTTCACTAGAACCCTGAACAGCTTGTAACAATGTCTATATTTATGAATGTACCCACCTAATTCAACAGCAATAAAGAAGAAAAAAGCATGTTTTAAAAAATAATATTCATTTATACAGTGTTATATGCTCTATTGTTAATCCACATTTTAATGCCTCTAACCATTTTTTTTAATGCCAAATGCTTTGGAAGAATATTGGCATCCTCAAGGTATACTTTAAGAGAGCCCTTTTAAAAAAAAATGTCCCTGTACAAATAAATGGCTGTTATTATTTTTGACCCATCCACAAGGTTAGGCTTTCCCCAAAGCGTATTTTGCAAAGTAGAAACAAGGAGTTCCAGAACAGCAAGAGTGGCTTCATTTAAGCTACATCAGTAAAAGGCATGGAATGCCTCATCAAGTACTTGAAGCTATTGTTCTTTCAAAAACAACAACAAAATCCCTATAAATTGTTCCCTGTCCTTCGCTTGCCAGGTTTTGAGGAATGCCATGTGTCTCATCCCCATTCCTCCAAACAGTTAAAACTATAGACAATACTGTATAGCAGTCAAGCTAGCTACAGGCTTCTGCTGAAGCAGCAGCAGCAGTAGTAGCAGCAATATATACCAAATCGTCACAGAGGTAAAATGCAATTTGAATCGACCTTGAGAAGAAGGAGAAAAAGTGACAACAATTGTTCAAAAAGGGCTTGATGTGGCACAAAGATTCCCCAAGTACTGCAGTATACCAAATTAGTGGTACCCAGGTTAGAAACGAAAAAGGTTCTCATCACACACATCCTTGTGAGTGTCAGATACCTAACTACACGCTTGTTGCTCATGGACTGGTCATTTCATATCCTGAGAGGTCAAACGATAAATCCAAACTGAAAAGTGATTCCAGAAGTGGTAAAAGTGAACACAGCAACAGAAAACCGTGATGATCTTGCCACACCCAGAACCAAAAGCACCGAACGCTCAGTCACCCCCCCAAAAAAAGCACTGCACCCCATGTGTTTCAACTCATCAAACGTATTACAAGTTTGTAATCTCCCGGAAAAGCGTTCACGTATGTTAATCAGCAATTCTAAGGTCAAACTTCGAGGTAGTAATTTTTCAAAAGATGGCATAAAAATGATTCATGTTTGCAAGCATGTGTGGGAGGGTGAGAGGCATAGCCGTATTTTGGAAAGTTCACTAATAATATAGGTTACCGGGAATAGAACTATGCAGCAGCAATAGAAAAAATATCTACAATGCACTATTTAATTCATTTTGTGGTGGGGTGCAGTTCAGTTTTACTAGCAGATAAAGGCCGGACTTGCTATTTGATGTGTGCGCGCGCGCACACACACACACACACACGTAAAACACAAATTGAGAAAGACACCTAAACCAGGGTTCCTGCTTTCTATTTATAAGTAGCGAGCACTTATTTGCAAACCTTTCAAATACAACACAGTGCATGCTCATCCCATTATCAATGTTTAATAGAACCTCAGACCGGCAAGCACAAAAACTCCCAAGGATTTTATTAGGTCATCTCTCTGCCCTCCCTTAACCCCGGCCGGGCTTTCACATGTGTGTCAAATTAAAAGTTGGGAGTGCCCACAATGCCTCTCCTAACAGCAAAAAAATGCTTTTACCACTCCAAACGCACACAAGCTCAGATCACCTTCCAAAGTCCCCTTAAACCCACCAGGCGCAGGGCTGACACTATCCAGACAGTTCCTGTCGCGTAATGAGGGTGCTACCTGGGTACTGCTGGTTCATTTTAATTAAAATAATGTGTGTGTCTACACACACACACACACACACACACACACGTACACCCCTTCGCTCCCACCCACAAGCGCAAATAAAAAGATCTCGGCTGAACAAAACCTTCCCCCCCTCTTCTTTTCTTGCTTTTAACACACAGCAGACTGTTAAATCCATTCTGACCTTGCTAGTTCCATTGACTGTCATTGCTACTATTAATAATAATAATGTTTTCTCTCCTTTGGCTGCATTTGTTGGGCATTAGTTCTACTCCTTCATGATTCAAAGAGAGAGAGACAGAGAGAGGGAGAGAGGAAGGAAGGAAGGAAGGAAGCATGCCTGTAATTTACGCCAATCAACTATCCATCATCCACTAAGTGCCTAATGGTATCATATCGACGCTGCTGGAGAGCCCCAGGAAGTCCTGCTAGCAAGTACACCCACCACGTACCTTGGTTTGGAGATAATGAGGGTAATAGTAAGTGTACTGAGGGTACATTGGTTGCTGTTCCAAGCGTTTGCCCATGTAGCTGGAATCTTTATCTCCGATGCAGGGAAACTCGTTGACAAGACTGGAGCCTCAGGCCTTTCTTCCGCTTAAAACCCCACTATTCCTGACAGTACGGATGACTGGTGAGAGGCGCTCTTTTTTCTTTTCTTTTCTTTTTTTGTGTCCAGACTTCCTTGCCTTCTAAACCGCTCGCTAGTTCCAAACACAGCAAGAAGCAAAAAAAGAAAGAAAAAAAAAGGTGGGGGGAAAGGTTTTTGTGTTTTAAAAAAATAATAATTAAAAATGAAGAAGGGGAAAAATTGCAGAAGGAAGAATTTATAGCTAGAGAGATGTAAATATATTGTTGCGCTCTTCTTTCCACCCCTCCTCCCCACACAGCAGGGTTTTCCTGCCTCCCACCCGCTTTGGCTTGAAGTAATGTCAATTGCCAAGTGTCTGGAAAAAGGTGCGCGGGGGGGGAGGGGGGATTCCGGTTGGAGAAATCAGGAAGACCGGGTTAAAAACTCTGGATCTCTGCAGATCAGCGTCCTCGCAGATCCTTCTCCTTCCACCTTTTTTTACCCCCTCTTTTTTTGCCAAAAAGGGGGCGGGGAGCGGGGTTTTTTTGTTTGTTGGGGGGGAGAACGGGGGAAGAAAAAGAAAAAGGGGAAAAGGAAAAAAAAAAGGCGCCTTGGCTTGCGAGAGCCTAGTTGCTGCTGCCTCCCTTGCGGAGCGGCATGGTGTTTAAGGTCTCGCCTTGCCTTTCATTCAAACCCCCACCCCTCCTTCTTTCCCTCCAGCCGGTGGGTGGAACTCCACGGCCAGCCTCTCCCTCGAGAAGCAGACGCAGTCCAGAAGGCTGCAGTATTTCCTCCAAGAAGGCTCGCTCCAGCCCCTGCTGCAAGCAAAGCCCCGCTTCCCTCTGCTGGCTATCGCAGAGAGCAGAGCGCTTTTACAGCAACGCTGCTGCTGCTGCTGCTAAAACCGAGGGAAAGGAGGAGGAAGAGGAGGAGGAGGAAAGGAGGTGGGGGCGCTCAGCGATCGCATTTCTCAGCCTTCTCCCCTGTTTGCAGACTCTTCTCAAAGTTACCCGTGAAAACAGCAGCAGCAGCAGCACGGTAGCTGCCGCTTCAGAAGCAAAGTCAAGCCAGGGAAAGGAGGAGGGGGAAAGCCTGCCTGTCTCTTTAAATAACAATACTTGCCGCTGCCACTACTACCCAAGGCACTGGCGAAGCACCTCAAGACGGGGTTGAGGGTTTTGCCTGTATTTTGAAAGCTGGAGAGAGGGTTCCCCTAAGGAGGACCGTTGCAGCATCTCCAAGAAAAGGGGCTGCGGGATTTTTAATTAGTATTATTCCCCCCACCCAAAAAGCGCACGCTAAAGCACAACACGCATCAGGAAAGTCGCTCCAAAAGAGGCGAAAGAATGGGAAGCAGGCATTCAGGGCTGAAAACGGCTCCTGGAGAGATGCTTTGGCAAGACTGTGTGTTTCTTTTAGGAGGTTCAAAATTAAAAACCAGTCACTCCCACTTTGGGTGAACTTTTCGAGATCTACAATATATCCATTGCAGCCTGGCTTAGCCAAATAGTGAGCCATATACTTCAGGTGTGGATTGCTGGGAGTAGCGTTTGGGTCACTGACTCAGGATGTTGCTGGCTTGTGAAATTGAAGAGTCTGATCCTATGCCTATTTGCATAGCTGTCAACTTACAGATTTGAAAATAAGGGACCAGCAGCCTTGAAAAGGAGCCAGCAGCCAAAATAAGGGACCTGCAGCCTCACCTGTTCCAGGTACTCCAGTCTTCCTGTCCTCCGGCAGTCTGGTCAAACTCATGCTGGTAGCTTCAAGAACACTGTCCAACCAACTTTGTAACCAGAAGTTCAACTGAATAGAATCTGAATCACATGCACCACAAGGCCTATGCAGCCTCAACTTAAGATGGCTCCCCGGCCTGGCTTTGTACTGCAAAGTTTGCAGCAGCACGTGCAACAAAATGGCGTCCAGCATTCAAAAAAACCCTCAGCTTGCATTAACTAGCCACACACAAGGCATGGAAGCTCCACCCCCCAGTCGTTCTTAGACTTCTTATTGGGTGAGCAACACAGCCAAGCAACACAATTTGAGCTTCCCTCCTCCCTGGCCGGCAGGGAGGGAGGGAGAGGAGCTGCTTCCTTTGAAATTTAAGGGACATCATTTAAGGGACATTTAAGGGACATCCATCAATAAGGGACAGCAGCGGGACATGGCACTGGAATAAGGGACTGTCCCTTCAAATAAGGGACACTTGACAGCTACGTATTTGCTTGAAAATAAGTTCCACTAAATTCAATCCCTGCAAGTGGATCCCAACCTTAGAAAGAATTTGCATGCAAAGGGTTGCATCCAGGTGGTCTGTTTCCTGAGCCTTCATCCAGATTTCTTTGCACAAAGTTTGCAGGAAGGTTAGACAACTCCAGTTGTTTCTTGAGGATTCCATTCTGATTTGTGTGCAGAGAGGATATATGATGTTGCACCAAGTAATTGTTACCCTGCATTTTCCAGTGCATCCTCTTCTGACCTTCCTTATCGCAACATGTCCAGTTTTGCAGGATGTTTTTTCTATCAAACCTGCTGGGTATGATTCAGCCAGTGTCTTCATGGGAGAATCTGGCAGGAAAACATGCTCTGCCATTCTGAATTCAGCAAGATTTACTTATGAGTAGGCATGTATAGAACAACACTGTGTTTGAGGTGGTTCAAGTTCAGTGCTAGCTATTTCCAAGCAAGCATGTAAATGGTTACACTCCTGTAAACCAAGAAGGTAATTCTATATTATACTACACTGGATTGAATCCAGCTAGTCCCCTTTACATCCTGTTGACAAACTTAAGTCACACTGATTTCATCACTATCTTACATCCTTAGAATGGAATTGAAGCATCTGACTTAGTCTGCATCGAGCCTGATATATGGTCAACCCTGCAACATACTTTGGGAACCTGGGCAGAAATATGATGAAGCAACCCTAAACATAATTGCTAGATTGTAAATCCCACTGCAATCAGTTGGACTTATGCCTGAATAGCCATGAACGGAATGGGGCTGTTGGGTTCTTAATTTATTCCTCACACATCTCTATTTATCAGAGCTAGTTCTCAACGCTCCATCATTCTCTGCTATTGTGAGTGTCCAATACAAGAGAGTACGAACTGCAGCTACACAGCTAAAACGACATGATTGGATACACACTTAATAAAAGAAAGCCCTACACTTAGGAGAACTCAGCTGTAGCAAAACTTGCTCTCCATACCTGATAGTTTGTGCACTGTCTCACTGACTGTGGGGTGTATATGAGAATTGTATTTCCATGCACAGTGATGCGCTGTACCAAATGTGGGTGGTGATGTGGTCTAAACCACTGAGCCTCTTGGGCTTGCCGATCAGAAGTTTGATGGTTTGAATCTCTGTGACAGGGTGAGCTCTGTCCCAGCTCCTACCAACCTAGCAGTTCGAAAGAACGCCAGTGCAAGTAGATAAATAGGTACCACTGTGGTGGGAAGGTAAATGATGTTTCTGTGCGCTCTGGTTTCTGTCACAGTGTCCTGTTGCGCCAGAAGCAGTTTAGTCATGCTGGCCACACGACCCAGAAAGCTGCCTGTGGACAAACGCCGGCTCCCTCAGCCTGAAAGTAAGATGAGTGCTACAACCCCACAGTTGCCTTTGACTGGACTTAACTGCCCAGGGGTCCTTTATCTTTTACCTTTACCTATACCCAACCCCTTCAGTTGCTGTCAACAGGAAAAGATTGTTGCAAACAAACACTTCCACTAATCCCACACAAACTAGTACGGTATTGGAACTGACTAGTGTAGATGCAAGAAGCTTCTGGTCTACTCAATTTCACTCTGGAAGGAAACTTTTTCATCCCCAACCCTTTTAAAGGGCCAAATGAGCATGTCTGAAAATATTCACCTATCCTTCAATATCATGTTTATTACATATTATTATTAAACCCCAAATACTTATAAAACTGAGTCAGACATCACAGCGTGAGAGAAAAAAGGAGACGCTATATTACTTATCATAAGCACTATCCAGTAAGTGCCACACTAAACAGTTAATAAAACCAATTATACATATTAGAGCTGCAAAAACCTGCAAACAAGTTTTACCAGGAACAATGATGTACAACAACAAAATAATAATGTGTGCAGTGAGCAACAATATTTTTTACCAATGCCACATCTCAAGTCCATGGAAATATCTATTGTCTGTACACAGGCTATGTGTGTACAGACTCCTTTACACTGCCACTCCATTCATAGATCTATCTTCAGCTTTGCTGACTGAGATTTGTATATAAAAAGAAAATAAAACAGCACTGCAGCAGTGGTTTCTTTTGTTTTTATTTAAAGCATGTGTAATACCCCAGTTGGACTGTTGTCAGCTGCTATATTATCAAGCAAATTGTTAAAGGGAGGGGGAAGGGAATCTTTTTTTCCTTTTTTTCTTTTTAGGGGACACTTGTCAAGGCTGGATAGGGCTAAAATTAGACATGCCAGCTGTGTTTTGGTTTGTGGGCACATGCCTGCACGTGATATGGGCAAGCAAACATCATACTCTGCATCACATTGCCAGTCTGCTGTTATTGTACTAAGCTAACCAAATGTAAAAAGGGAAAGTATTAAGAAGAAGAAGAGTTTGGATTTGATATCCCACCTTTCACTCCCTTTAAGGAGTCTCAAAGCGGCTAACATTCTCCTTTCCCTTCCTCCCCCACAACAAACACTCTGTGAGGTGAGTGGGGCTGAGAGACTTCAGAGAAGTGTGACTGGCCCAAGGTCACCCAGCAGCTGCATGTGGAGGAGCGGAAACGCGAATCCGGTTTCCCAGATTACGAGACTACCGCTCTTAACCACTACACCACACTGGCTCTCTATTATTGAAGTATCGTGTAATTTACTACACTAAAATATGATATGATATGATATATGATAAGGTGATAATCCAAAATATCAATATACAATAAATAACATTGATTAAACTGATAATATAACAATATGGTGCCTGCATTTCTAATGAATGCTCTGATGACTACTGGTGATCTGTGGATCTAAAAATGATGGCACTAGAACATGGGTAGGCAAACTAAGGCCTGGGGGCTGGATCCGGCCCCGTCGCCTTCTAAATCTGGCCCATGGACGGTCCGGGAATCAGCGTGTTTTTACATGAGTAGAATGTGTCCTTTTATTTAAAATGTATCTCTGGATTATTTGTGGGGCATAGGAATTATTTTCTTTTCTTTTTCAAAATATAGCCCCCCCCCCAAGGTCTGAGGGACAGTGGACCAGCCCCCTGCTGAAAAAGTCTGCTGACCCCTGCACTGGAATACTGTACACTGGTTCACAAATATCTAAATCCCCTCTATAGTAATAGTGAATGCTTCTCCCAAGTACCATACCTTATGTAACCAAAATGGCACCATCTACACACAATAGCTAAGTATCTGTGGGGTTGGGGGAAATCACAAGGCTTCCAGAAGTACAGACTATTGGGGGGGGGGGAATACTCCACACAGCAACATTTTGTTACAGATCCAACTTGTTTAGCTAATATTTTCAGGTTCGACGGAGAGCTTTAGTATCACTTCGTCTCCCTCTTAAAATTACAGCCTGTCATGTTTGGTGAGTTTGTTGTCAGGCGATTGCTTTGCCATTATTTACTTTGAAAAGTAATCTTTAGGACACTGAAAAGTAATCTTTAGGACATTGGTATCTGAAGAAGTGTGCATGCACACGAAAGCTCATACAGTGGTGCCCCGCAAGACGAAATTAATTCGTTCCGCAAGTTTTGTTGTCTAGCGAATTTTTCGTCTTGCGAATCACGAAATCCCATAGGAATGCATTGAAAATCAATTAATGCGTTCCTATGGTCAAAATAAGTCCAAACAAAGCCAAATTTGGTACAACAACAGTTTATTAACTGCTCTTTAAAGTCACACATACTGTAAAGAGCAGTTCAAAAATTGAAGGGAAAATAAATTAACTTTATAAACAAAACATGTCTTTGTTTTTAGACAAAGGAAACAAAGTCGCGAGACGTTTTCGTCTTGCGAAACAAGCCCATAGGGAAATTCGTCTTGCGAGGCAAATCGAAAACGGAAAAACCTTTCGTCTAGCGAGTTTTTTGTCTTGCGAGGCATTCGTCTTGCGAGGTACCACTGTACCAAGAACTAACTTAGTTGGTCTTTAAAGTGCTACTGAAAGGAATTTTTTTATTTTGACTATGGCAGACCAACACGGCTACCTATCTGTAACTTTAGGACACTGTTTAACTAGTTAAAGCCTCATTGAATGAACAGCGTCCGTCGCTGCAAAACGTTAAGGAGTACTCTCTGTGTTTCCAAAACTTACAGCTGTGAGAAAATGCTGGAAAATGTGACACAAGTGTGCCATAAAGTTTTGGAAACTTAAGGCTAATAAAAAAGAAACCAAAATGTATTTAGTCTAAGACTTAGGATCAAAGTATACTAAAGCAAGCAGAGGACTTATTCAAGGCAGCAGGTTTCAAGTCATTTGTGTTATGGTGCCTTGGAGAAGGTTATTTGTACAGCAGATGGTTGGCTAATAGTCCCAGGATGATCTCCTGATGCTTCATGAATGGATGTGCTCTTGGTAGCTGGGAATCCATCTGAGTTTGGGTAGAATAGATCTTTCATCTAACACAGGGGCAGGGAACTTCCATGTTTTTAGACTCCAACTCCAATCAGCCCCTGCCAGCCTGGCCAATGGTCACAGACAGAGGGAGTTGTAGCTCAACAACTTCTAGATCTAGCAGAAAGAGGCACTAAAATAATAATACCTTTATTGTCAATGTACAACCTGGGTACAATGAAACTAACCGAGTCTCCCTCCCAAACAAACAAACACTCAATCTCTTTTTATTATTTTTTTAAAATTATTGATACAATAAGAAAAAAGAAAAACACACATACCAAATTACACACAGGTATAACCATAGACACATAATTTTCTTAACAAACAATAAAACATATATTGGTCTTAACACTAAAGACCCAACCTCCCGTCTATTCCATATTTCGATTTCATATTACTTATTGCCAATACACATTTTTTCATAATTAAACTTTTTCTTTTCGAGAGCCAGTGTGGTGTAGTGGTTAAGAGCGCTGGATTTGTAATCTGGGGAACCGGGTTCACGTCTCCGCTCCTCCACATGCAGCTGCTGGGTGACCTTGGGCTAGTCACACTTCTTGAAGGCTCTCTGCCCCACTCATCTCTCAGAGTGTTTGTTGTGGGGGAGGAAGGGAAAGGAGAATGTTAGCCGCTTTGAGCCTCCTTCGGGTAGTGATAAAGCGGGATATCAAATCCAAACTCTTCTTCTTCTCTAATATATCTAATTTCTTATATCTACCTTGCAACTATTACTGAAGTTCCTCGAATGCTGCTACAGAATTTATACTATATTTATTTTTCAAATATTCTTTGAAAACCTCCCATTTTGAAACAAATTCCCGTTTTGATTTATTCTTTATTTTTTCTGATAAACCGTCTAATTCGGCATATTCTGTCAGCTTTTGGATCCAATATTGTAGAGGGGATTTCATTACTCTTCCATTTTGCCGCGATCAGAACTCTTGCTGCCGCTGTCGCATATAAAAAGATACCCTTCCTTTTTTGCGGAATATCCAAATCTGTTATTCCCAGGAGATAGGCCTCTGTTTTTTGTTGAAAGATATCTTTAGCATTCTGCATGGATACTCTCCCAGAATACCTGTATTTTCCTACATATCCACCACACATGGTAGAAAGTTCCTGAGTCTCCGCATCTCCAACAATTATTTGACACATTTTTATACATTTTCGAAAGTTTCCATGGTGTTGATACGACTGATTACAGTATACTTCTAGATCTCCTACCCGAGGGTAGAAGATTAAAGAGGTGCTGGCTGGGATGTGAATCGTTCCTGAGAATTTTTCTCGCCCTCCTAAGGCAATGATCCCTTGCGATGTCATCTAGCGGGCTCAGGGGACAGCCCATGATATCATGTACTGCGTTCACCACCCTCTGTAAAGACTTTCTGTCCGTGGCTGTCAAGCCAACGTACCACACTGTGATACAACATGAGAGGACACTTTCTATTGTGGACCGGTAGAAGGAGGTCATCAATTGTTGTTTAACATTGTTCTTTCACAAGACCCTGACAAAAACTTCCACTGCCTCCTGCAGTTTGGTCAAAGTCATGTTCATGCTTCAAGAACACTGTCCAACCATCTCGTCCTCTGTCGTCCCCTTCTCCTTGTGCCCTTCATCTTTACCAACATCAGGGTCTTTTCCAGGGAGTCTTCTCTTCTCATGAGGTGGACAAAGTATTGGAGCCTCAGCTTCAGGATCTGTCCTTCCAGTGAGCACTCAGGGCTGATTTCCTTCAGAATGGATCAGTTTGATCTTCTTGTAGTCCATGGGACTCTCAAGAGTTTCCTCCATCCAGCACCATAATTCAAAAGCATCAATTCTTTGGTGATCAGCCTTCTTTATGGTCCAGCTCTCACTTACCTACATCACTACAGGGAAAACCACAGCTTTAACTATACAGACCGTTGTCGGCAAGGTGATGTCTCTGCTTTTTAAGATGCTGTCTAGGTTTGTTATCGCTTTTCTCCCAAAAAGCAGGCGTCTTTTTCAATTTCATGTAGGTAGCATGCCTTATTTTAGCCCCACTACATTAGGCAAGGGCATATCCTGCACTAGAGAAAACCCTGAAGTTGACCTTGCATCATAAATACCAATAAAGCAACAAAGAAGAGCTTTGGGCAGGTATGGACCTTGAACATAGCTGTATGGAATGTCATTGTTATATCTGCCTCCAAGTTCTCTACACCAGGATAACTGTTTGGGAATTTTTGTTGCCCTAAAACACCTGCTCCACTTCCACACAGTATCTTTTACATGCGCTGCTTTGATTAGATTGCCATTCCCCACCCCCTTTTTGGCTGGAGTTTGACTATCATGTGTTGTACTAAATTCCCAATCAATCAAATCACAAAGCAATGCTCCATTTGTAGCCAGAACACAAGTTCAAGAACTTTATGTTTTCTTTGGTTCTGAACCCAAAGAACCCACTTGTCTCTCGTTACAACATTATCCTACAATCTTTCAGCGGTGGATAATGACGAACCGCGTCAGTATGCAGCAGCCTTTCCCAAGCTTTTAACCATATTCTGTGCTCAGTTACTATGACTTCAGAGACTTCTACTTTATAACCTGCATCTGAAAACAGTGATAATCCAGTTAAAGTCTGCTCTCATGATATTTTCATGACATGTGAAGGAACTTGCTGCTGCTTTCAGTTTTGCTATGTAGGCAGTAAAAAGTAATGTGGCGCAAAATGCCCCAAGCCATTGTCTCCATAGAGACGTTTAACCCCCAGGGGAAGCACCTGTATAATACTTTAGAAAGGATCTTGTTTCCTACATAAATTCAGTCAGGTTAAGGGGAAATGAATACATATGGAATATGGGCAATGTAATAGCTTAGCTGTATGGAGCTGGCCCGTGGGGATCCATTTCAGATGCTCTTTTTGCTGGCATTCACCCCGACTCCTTGTTAATTTCACAATATAGACTCTTCAACATTAAACCTCTACTTTCTTTTGTCATGGCTGATGATCAGGTGGCAAATGAGGAGCTGAACCACAAAGCAAACAAGGAGCCTGAGAGCTGATCAGATGGAGGAGCCAGCCAGAGTCTGCAGTTTTATGGGACCAGATGAATCCCCATTCACCTTTTGTATGTATCACCTGATCTTTGTTGAGCTGTCAGCCACAGTAGCACTCTATAGCCATGCACAGCAGTGTTGCTGAAGTTCAACAGAGATCAGACCAGCAGCTATGTCCTCTTGCCAGCTGCTATGGTTATACAGAGAGGCTGGGTCCTGCTGCCAGAGTTTCCAATTCAACAACCCCAACACTTTTACCACACTAGCAGTGGAATAAAACTGTACCAAATGAGAGTGCCACTCCTTTCAGCAGAGCTTGGCTCCTTGGAAATTACCCCTATTCAACAAACAGTAAACGCTACAGTGCAAGAAAATGATATGATGGGTTACACTGCCACAGTACACATCATGTTGAGTCAAAATACTTCCCCCTAAATGCAGAAAAAGCTTGGCTTACTTCTGGGCAAGGTGATTGAGCGGGTGGTTGCTGAACAGCTCCAGGCACACCTGGAGGATGTGGACCATTTAGATCCCTTCCAATTGGGATTCAGGCCTCATCATGGGACTGAAACTGCCTTGGTCGCACTGGTTGATGATCTTCGGCGAGCTAGGGACAAAGATGAGAGCTGTTTCCTAGTTCTGCTGGATCTCTCAGCAGCTTTTGATACAATCAATCATAACATCCTTCTGGACTGTCTAGAGGAGCTGGGAGCTGGGGACACTGTTATACAGTGGTTCCGCTCCTTCCTCCTGGGCCGTGTCCAGAAAGTGGTGGTGGTGGGGATGAGTGTTCAGACCCCTCGGCCCTCACTTGTGGGGTGCCTCAGGGTTCCATCCTCTCCCCCATGCTTTTTAACATCTAGATGAAGCCGCTGGGAGAGATCATCAGGGGGTTTGGGCTGGGTGTCCATCAATATGCAGATGATACCCAGCTCTACCTCTCTTTTAAATCGGAACCAGTGAAGGCAGTGAAGGTCCTCTGTGAGTGCCCTGGAGGCGGTTGGAGGATAGATGGCGGCTAATGGATCGAGGTTGAATTCTGACAAGACAGAAGTACTGTTCTTGGGGGACAGGGGGTGGGCTGGTGTGGGGGATTCCCTGGTCCTGAATGGGGTAACTGTGCCCCTGAAGGACCAGGTGCGCAGCCTGGGAGTCATTCTGGACTCACTGCTGTCCAAGGAGGCGCAGGTCAATTCTGTGTCCAGGGCAACTGTCTACCAGCTCCATCTCATATGCGGGCTGAGACCCTACCTGCCCGCGGACTGTCTCGCCAGAGTGGTGCATGCTCTAGTTATCTCCCGCTTGGACTACTGCAATGCGCTCTACGTGGGACTACCTCTGAAGGTGATCCAGAAACTACAACTAATCCAGAATGTGGCAGCTAGACTGGTGACTGGGAGCTTATACTCGAGCTTATACATGGCTTATACTCGAGTGAGGGTCCTTTCGGGCTGCTCCTTCCTCCTCCACCGCCTTTGCCGCTGTCGGCGGTGGTGGTGGAGGAATGAGCAGCCCAGAAGCAACCCTTTTGGGCTGCTTGTTCTTCCTCCACCGCTGCCACCCACCACCAGGTTTGTGGTGTAGTGAACCAGCTTATACTCAAGTCAATAAGTTTTCCCAGTTTTTTGTGCTAAAATTAGGTGCCTCGGCTTATATTCGGGTCGGCTTATACTCAAGTATATACAATAGTTGGAAATTCAAAGTCACAGGCTGGGTGTATTTCCTGGGAGATCAGGGTTCAAATCCTCACTCAGCCATAAAGCTCATTGGGTGACCTTGGGCCAGTCACTGTCTCTTAGCCTCACAGGGTTGTCGCACTGATAAAACGGGGAGGAGTGGGGAAACCATGTCTGTGACCTTAAGCTCCTTGCAGGAAAGGTGGAATACAAGTTAAACAGCTAACATCAGCGTTGCCGTGATGTCCTCCTTGTAGGCTTCCCATAGGCATCTCTGGTTGACCACTATGAGAAATAGGATTCTGGACTAGAATGGTCTGAACCAACAGGGCTCTCCTTATGGTACAGAATCATAGAGTTGGAAGGGACCATGAGGGTCAGCTGGTCCCAATCTCCTTGCAATGGAATTTTTTGGTCATGTTGTTATATCATAGCTGTATACCTGAGTTATATAAAAATCAACTCAAGGTTGTAATCAGCAATCACAGCTAATCTTAGTAACTGGGTAAAGGGAAAAGATTTCAAGATGAAAAACCTTTTGCTTCTACCTACCAGGAGTTTACTGTCTTGTCTATAGTACGTGGGAGTGAAATTCTTTATACAGTATGACCAAACAAGTAAAAACAAACAAAAAGAAAGATTTGATTCCCAAAGATGCTAGACGTTCTTAATTTCCACTGAAGTCACTTCATGGAATGGGGCCCTTGGTAAGTTGACAAATGGAATAAAAATGTGAATGCGATTTGAAGAAAATGTGAGCGACTGAAGGGGGAAATAAATTTTGGGGTGGAATGCAGATAAACAGTTATGAAAGCAAATTCAGATAACGGGAGCTGCTCAAAGGCTGCTGGTGCTAGAAAATGTAAAAAAAATAAAAATCCATCTGCAAAATATAGACATCAAAAAGATCATCTGTGACTCAGGAGCACACTGCTTAAATAGAAATCCCTTCATTTTCTGCCCTGTGCATCTGAATAACAGAATCAAATTGTAAGCTCAAATAGAAGTTTGCCTGCAGAGCAAGCGCTAAGTGTCAATGCTTCAGCAAAGAAAAGGCAAGCTGTTCAGTCCCAGTAAGCAACAGCTGGCTAACTTAAGAACTTTCTTTCCCCGCTTTGGATGGCTACGATCAGCTCAAGAATGAACCCACTTGTGAGCAGCCTAGGAAGCAAAAGCCCGCAGCGAGTAGAATTCCAATGCACCTGAAAGTAAAACCTGAATCTTAATACCACCTGCACAGGGAAACCTCATCATGCAATTGCCAGCACCAATTAATCCAACGTTTTACTGGTGCATGGCCAAGGGGCAAGTTGACTTCAAGGAGCAGAGCCAGTGAGGTAGAAACATGGGAGAAGTGAGTCCAGGACCTCCCCACACAGGATGCAGGCATGGAGAGGGTGCAAGTGAATATACATAAAGGCATTGATCACTTCTGTTTAATTCATGCTGTTCTGCCGAGCTGCAAAGTACAAATCAAGTAGCTCAATCAGTAGAGCATGGGAGTCTTAATATTAAGGTCAAGGGTTCAAGCCCCACGTTGGAGAAAAAACCCCATGTTGGGCATTGCAGAAGGTTGGACTAGATCAGCCTTTCTCATCCTGTGGGTCCCCAGATGTTGTTGAACTACAACTCCTATCATCCCTAGCTAGGAAGGCCACAGCTCAGGGATGACGGGAGTTGTAGTCCAACAACATATTGGAACCCACAGGTTGAGAACCGCTGGTCTAGATGATCCTCATGGTCCCTTCCAACTCTACAATTCTATTATTCGATGAAAAGCAAAACAAAGGGGCATAAGTATGCAAAAAGACAGCAGTCAACCCACCACTTTTTTCCAAAATGGATGGGATAAAATCCACATTTCTCCAAGACCTGACCTTCAATTTCTGGCTCCTCCTAGGAGGCCAGTATCTTTAAAAATGAAAAATTGGCAGCCTTAGTCTCGGATCAGATTAACTTAATCTCAGATCAAACACATTAACTATAGATGTTTCAAGATGGCAGCTTCTCATGACACACTGGGGAGCACAGGAAGTAATAATAATTTTTATTATTTTATTATTTTTACCCCGCCCATCTGGCTGGGTTGCCCCAGCCACTCTGTGTATCCATAGTGTATCCAAGTACAGTGGTACTTCAGGTTACATACGCTTCAGGTTACAGGTGCGTCAGGTTACAGACTCCGCTAACCCAGAAATAGTGCTTCAGGTTAAGAACTTTGCTTCAGGATGAGAACAGAAATCGTGCTCCAGCGGCGCGGCAGCAGCGGGAGGCCCCATTAGCTAAAGTGGTGCTTCAGGTTAAGAACAGTTTCAGGTTAAGTCCGGACCTCCAGAATGAATTAAGTACTTAACCTGAGGTACCACTGTGAATCTTTACTTATCCCCCCACCCACCCTTTCCATGATGAGCTCTGCCCTTTCTGAACTCAGTTGTGGAAGACTTCTGCATTATCTGCAGAACTCATGCTAGATCTGTTTTGGCTCAACTGGTTAGGTGAATCCTGCCCATAAGCAGTTTTCACGCACCCAAGCTAAGAAGAAATCACTATGAATCCAACCCTCCTTTAAAGCAGGAGTGTAATATTCTAGAAGCATTATCCAACATCAAAATAACATCAAAGCTGTCTAAAGGAAAGCTAATGCAAAAATGCTCATCTTCAGCATCTGAAAGCAATCTGCCATCTACTAAAGAAATATAAAAGTTAAAAGACACAATACTCAGATAAGTATGATATTGAGCTTATATTTTGACACCATCTTTATGCTTTTATTTTTCTTTATTTAAGAGCTGTTTTCTAAAGAGTCCGCAGTGATGTCTGACAGCTTGTTTAAAATGGGTTACAAGAAGAATACTGATTTTATTTCTCGTCTTTTCAACATATTCAATTCAAATACTTTCAAACTCCAATGTACCAATACAATCTTTGGAATCTTGTAGTTCATTCAACAACCTGTATCCTCTCTCTCCACCTCCTCCCCAATTAATCTGACTAAAATCCCAGCAGCAAGATGCAACAGGATCAAGATTTATACTAATCAACAGCATCAGGTGCAGTAGTTTCCTAGTAGTAAAATCTGCTAACGACTTAAGTCTCCCTATTAAGTGGGGAGTCTTTGATGCATATGTGCTCTGAAGTGCAACATATTTAAAAGTAGCACTTTGTTTTATTGTACAGTGGTACCTCAGGTTAAGTACTTAATTCGTTCCGGAGGTCCGTTCTTAACCTGAAACTGTTCTTAACCTGAAGCACCACTTTAGCTTCAATGGGGCCTCCTGCTGCTGCCGCGCCGCCGGAGCAAGATTTCTGTTCTCATCCTGAAGCAAAGTTCTTAACCTGAAGCACTATTTCTGGGTTAGCGGAGTCTGTAACCTGCAGCATATGTAAGCCGAGGTACCACTGTAGTTATACTGAAATTCAGAACAGGCTGTTTGGAGGGCAAAATTCCAGAGAGGGGTAGGATTCAAAGGCAGTGGTATTTTCCTCCCCATCAACCAAAACTTGGGGTAGAGATTGTATACCGCTTGGTAGAAGACCCTCTCTGCATTGCTGGAAGATGTTGCATCCTTGCTGTCCTGTCATTCCAATGTGATTTGGGAATAACAAAGGAGTTTTAAAAGCTCTGAGCGGCTTAGGACTACAATACCAGAGGGCAAACTTCCTTTGTATCAACCTGCCCACTTTCCGACTTCATCTAGTGAGGGTCTTCCAGTGTTTCGAACAAACTACTTCATATTCATTAATTCAAATATTTCTGCATTACACTTGAAAGTAGTTCCTATGACTTCCAGGTAAAATGAATGTGAATTTATTTCCTTTTTGCAGTGGAACTTGGGGTGATTTTTAATTCAATTCAATTTTCAGCTTAAGGATCATTAGGAAGGAGGTCACTGATGTTCAGGGCCTGTACAGGTATTCATTACAAGCCCCAAGCTACTCAGTAAATAACTGCTGCAGGTTGACTGAAAAGGTGTGCTGTAAAACTTAAATATTAATTTCATAGCAGACAGGAAGAATATTGCTCATGTACTGGGGCTGCAAATGTGCTAACGCAAACTTCTCCATCATGGTTACCCCTAGATGTTTTGTACTACAACTTCCATAATCTCTTACCATTGGCCATGCCGGCTGGGGCTGAGTTGAGTTGGCATACAAAAACATCTGGAGGGCCACAGTATTCCCATCCCCAAACTAAAAAATGGGTGGGCCTCTTGCAGTCCCTTTTCTAGAATCCCTCATGGTCCATGATTATACAAAGCAAGGGGTCCCTCTGCAAAGTATAAGGGGTCCATCAGGATCTCTTTACAATTTTATCCTTTTTGAGTTACCCAAAAGTCACTATAGAAAGGCAAGCACTTGCAGCACCACCGACAGCTCCTGCTGAGCAACTCACTGCAATGAAGGCTAGAGGTAAACTGAGGCCTGGTGAACCTCAGTCTCCCTGCTAACTCCACCTCCCATCCCCATGTGGAGAGATAAGAGTGGGTTTGCCCACCATTGGACCTGCCCATGTATGCAGCTTCCCAGCTTACTGTCCACTGTCCCATGCAACCTTCAATGATCTATTTATTTTTAGTAAAAGTTGCCCACCCCTGCTGTATAACATGGACAATGCACTTGTGGGTCCTTATTTTCTATCCTGTTCAATCTTTGGAGAAATCCAGAAACTTGATGAAAAGTTTTCCGGCCAACGGAACTAGACAACCTTGTCACCAAGCTCATAAAGCAAGGAGGGAATCGAATCAAGTATCTCTTAATGTATAATTAAATGCCTTATACATTATTTTCTCTTTCCTCAAGATTTTCTGGGTAATGCTCTCAATGAAAGTCAACACTTCCCCCTGTTGTTGTTGTTGCTGCTGCTGTTGTTATTATATTTGTTACTCGCTTTTTCTGGCCTAAGGCAACCGAAAGTGACTTACAACCAACCAACCAGCCAGCCCTTTCTTCTTTGCCTCAAGGGATAGACTTTGCCTACTCAGAACTCCCATTGGGCAGCAAGAAGGGGCTTACACCCAGGTAAGAGTATAGGATTCCAATCTTAGTTCGGCTCCAGCTCATGACATTTCTATAGAGAACTTCTACGTAAAATCTTCCAGTATGGAACTGGAGACCATTAATGATGTTGACCCTATATAAGCCTAGAAGTGTTAAGCACAAACCATGAAGCCAAAGTGCTAGTTTTGTGCCACAAACACCAAGATTTATTTTATTATTTTTTGGTTGCATTTATATCCCACCTTTTCTCTGAGGAGCTCAAGGCATTTTACATGGTTCTCCCTCCCCTCAATTAATCCCTACAACAACTCTCTGAGGTTGGTTAGGTTGAGAGGAAGGGACTGGCCCAAGGTCACCCTGTGAGCTTCATGGCCAAGTGGAGATGTGAACCCTGGTCTCTCAGGTCCTAGTCCAACACTCTAATCACTATACCACACTGGCTTAGAAGTGTGTACCAGACATATCCAGACAGCAGTCCTGTTTAACACCCCAACCCAAACTTTGTCATAACCCCTTAAAACTTCAGCCAAAGTTTCACAATAGTTTTGTGCCACAAACTGAGAGTTTGTACTGCCAAGTGTGTACCCGATGTATCTAGTTGGAGTTCCCTGTTAACACCCCCTTGCCCTCCCAAAAACATATGTGGCAAAAACAAAACACCCAGGTACAAAACTAGGATATTTTGCTCCAATACAGCAACGTTGGTTTCTTTTTTGGGGAAAGAATAATAACACATTATTATTGGGGGTTTTTTTAAACTGGCAGCATTTGTAAATGAGAATCCTTCATGTTCACAGGGAGCTATTTTCAAAGGTAATGTGTCAACTGAAATGCCATTTTCCCCAATACAAAACATATGCGCAGTATTCAAGAACTATCTATTCATGACTTAAAAGAGCCACAGTATTAAAGTTTGCCTTAAATGGAGAGCAACGAAACATCTGAGCTTGCCACTGTTCCCCAGACAACACAACATTTCTAGGTAGCGTGTAGGCTTGTCCATATGCCTTGTCACTCTAGCTACTAGGGTCACCAAAAAAAGCTGCCACAGGTCCCTAAGCCTCTGCAATAGTCAGCCTGACCGGAATCCTAATTTGTGCTGTGCAGCAACCTTTGCTATGCAGTCTGCATGCTTATATGCATGTTGATCTCTTGACATTTGGTAAAAAGAAATTCTATTTGCAATAAAGAAGTCACAGCTTGAGGCAGGCTTAATGCAGTCTACTAGCTGATTGCTGCCAGAGAGAGAGGGTGGGGGGAAAGAGACCCACTGTCAGGAGTGACTTTGTACATCAGGTTATCACAGTCTTCTGCAGAGTTAAGGTCACAACTTTAAATAAGGCGCTGCCCGTGACATATAAATTACAGCATGGGTAAAGCAATACAAACAGAAGTATGTATGTGTGTGAGTGTGTGAATCTGTTCAGAACCCAAAGGTATGAGCAACCTATTTCCATTTTCATCATTTCATCTGCAATCTGATCCCATAACTATGGGTGGCCATATTCTGCACTCCTAGGGCATTCGCAATACGGTACAAGCAAATGATAAAAAGCTACTATGTTTTTGTATGCTTTGTTCTGCTACAAAGACCCACGATTTCAAAGCAGCAGCTGCACTGCTGGGGTGAGTAGATGGTGGCCAATGGAGTAGACCAGGCATAGGCAAACTCGGCCCTCCAGATGTTTTGAGACTAACAATTCCCATCATCCCTGACCACTGGTCCTGTAAGCTAGGGATGATGGGAGTTGTAGTCCCAAAACATCTGGAGGGCCAAGTTTGCCTATGACTGGAGTAGACCAAACAAATGCAGCTGCTTTACACGAAATCCAACCGCTGGCCCTTCTAGCCTGGAACTCTCAACTTTGACAGGCAGCGCCTTTCAGAAAGATCTCAGACAAAGACCATTCCCAGTCCTGGTACTGAAGGTGGCTTTGGCTGTAGATGCAAGGGACTAGACCCCAAATCTTTTGAATGCAAAGTGTGTGCTCCGAGAGTGACCAAATGAAGAACTGGCTTCTCAGTTTCTGCACTAATTTCAATTTAATAGAGGTAATCCCAACAAAAAAAGCTAGAAACTGTTTCCATGTCCCCGAATCCCCATCTTCCACTTGCAGACCATGAGGTAGGGTGTGTATCACTTAAGTGTTTTCTGAGAGGCGAATAAATGGGTGGTGTATATCCAACAGTAGAGACATCACCTTGCCAACAAAGGTCCGTATAGTAAAAGCTATGGTTTTCCCAGTAGTGATGTATGGAAGTGAAAGCTGGACCATAAAGAAGGCTGATCGCCAAAGAATTGATGCTTTTGAATTATGGTGCTGGAGGAGACTCTTGAGAGTCCCATGGACTGCAAGAAGATCAAACCTATCCATTCTTAAGGAAATCAGCCCTGAGTGCTCACTGGAAGGACAGATCCTGAAGCTGAGACTCCAATACTTTGGCCACCTCATGAGAAGAGAAGACTCCCTGGAAAAGACCCTGATGATGGGAAAGATGGAGGGCACAAGGAGAAGGGGACAACAGAGGACAAGATGGTTGGACAGTGTTCTCGAAGCTACCAGCATGAGTTTGACCAAACTGTGGGAGGCAGTGGAAGACAGAAGTGCCTGGCATGCTCTGGTCCATGGGGTCACAAAGAGTTGGACACGACTAAACAACAACAACATATCCAACAGTGAACTTACCAAAACCTTGCCAGTGAATGATCATTTCCCCCCACCCCACAGAGGTATCAAATGAGGGCAGGAACTGTGGAACACATAGAATCACTATTAAGCCGAAGAGAGTTAGGGCAATGCTTCCTGAACTTGCTCTAGGCCTGCTGCTTCTGCCAAGAGTTGGGTAAATTCATTTTGTCCTTTTGTGACCACCCCCATCCCTCACGGAAACGGCATCCCCAACTTCACAGTCTTATGTATGGGAGAGTGGGATTGGAGGCATTTTGGCTCAACGCCACAACAACAAAAGCTTATTGCAAGATACAGCCATTGCAATACTGTTATTTTGTGCTTCGCGTGTTCATTTAAGATGTTAAGTGCTACATTTAGCTATAATCTCAGAATTGTGTTTGAAGTGCGCCGAGTTCTCTTAGCAGCCACTGAACGCGGTTCAACTGCAAAACGTGGTGCGTTAATTCTCTCAGTGAATTAGCATCACCAGCAGTTAGCAACAAGAACAGTATTAGAAATAAATTTGAGGGGAGGGCAGTGAGAAAGGCAGAAATAAGACGGGGAGAAAATTCAGCGACTTTCTTGCCTTAGGGGAGCAATACTAATCGAACACCAGGGCATGAAGTTGCCTCAGAAGCAATAAGTCCTGTGGAGAAATAACAGTCGTGACAGCACCAACAAGTTACTAATTCTGGCAAGAAAGCTGAGTTAGGGGAGCCACAGTGGAGAGGATATAATTATATCATATTACAATATAAAACCATGAGCAAAACTCATAATGCCATGAACGTCTGATGCTTTCCAAGAGAAAGCAGTGCAACACAGAACGTTTTCTCTAGGCACTGGATATAGTGATAGCTCAACAATAAACGGTAAGTTACTTGTGATGCGATTTGCATCTCTAGACCAGCAAGATCGTTAACATGGGCCTCGATTTAATAGTTCCAGGGATCGTGCAGATGCACACCCAGAACTCTGGGAGATCAGGGGCTTCTTCATTCCCTGCAGCGTCAGAGACAGCTCCACTAGGAATGGGGGGACTGAGAAACTCAGTGTGAACTGATTTCTAATTTTCCCTAATACCAAAACTGATACAATGCCAAGAGCAATACCAGTATGCAAACTAAAACTTAAGCAACTTAGGTCTGTTGTCTCAGTGGTTCTACTCTGAGCATAACTTACTTATTAAAAGGTAAAGGACCCCTGACAGTTAAGTCCAGTAGCAGACAACTCTCGCTTTACTGGCCAAGGGAGCCGGCGTTTGTCCGCAGACAGTTTTTCTGGGTCATGTGGCCAGCATGACTAAGCCACTTCTGGCTAACCAAAGCAGCACACGGAAACGCCGTTTACCTTCCCGCCGGAACAGTACCTATTTATCTACTTGCACTTTGACTTGCTTTCGAACTGCTAGGTTGGCAGGAGCCGGGACAGAGCAACAGGCAAGTCCTAGGCTCAGTGGTTTAGACCACAGCGCCACCCATGTCCCTTACTTGAATATTACCCAATGTTAATTTAATCACTTGTAAGATGCAAGTATATATTTTTAAGTAAAAAGGAGGAGGAGGGGAGAGAGAGAGGCATAGACAAAATGGGGGTCTATTTCAGTCATACTCTCCATCCCCACCAAGGATATTGTCTAACCTGTGAAAAATAAGGAGATAGGCAGAGGCAACAGCAAGGGCTGCTCCAGTCAGACTCTCCCCATGGCTCCCCATGAACCTTACATTTCCTATCCTTCATTTGTTTTGATAACTGAACATTGGAAGCCACCTTCGGTGCCTTGGCAGAAAGACTGTGTAGAAACACAATGAATTAAAAAGACAAAGGGTCCATGTGGTGCGGTGGTTAAAATACGGAGAAGACCCAGGACCCAATCGCCACTCAGCCATGAAGTTCACTGGGTGACCTTGGGCCATACTCTCTCTCTTACCCTCGCCTACCCCACAAGGTTGTTGTGAGGATAAACTATGTATTCCACCTTGAACTGCTTGGAAGAAAGGCAGGCGATAAATGCAACTGATTAATTGATGGGGGTCATGAGAAGAACTAACTCTAAACATATGTACACAAAGGAGCATATATTCAAAACTATTTGTGGGCAGTTGAAGAAATTAATTTTCCAGAATATATTCCGCAGAAATCACTCCCGGAAGCATCATCAGCATAATAAGGGTAATAAGGGAGGAGTCCATCTCCAATGCAGTTTTTTCTCTATTCCACAAGGGTGGCCTTTGTGCTCTTCATTCTATTTACAGCTGCATTGCATGGCAGATACTCCTTGTCATTCAAAAGAAGTTTGAAGTCCTCTAAACAAGAACCAGAGGGTAGCCTGCACTCATTGCCGCAATGGAATAGAATATTCCATTATATGTCACAATATACTACAGATTTCACAGCTGCTTAAACGTGTATAAGTCCACTATAAAATTAACCATCTTGGCCCAAATTTTTTCATTATCCTTTTAAATGGCCCAGAACTTCCTTCTTCCTTTAGTTTAACTTACCTGTTAGCATGCTAATGTTTGCTTTAAATATTTTGCATGGAAATCAGCAACTATCAGAGTTCACACTTAGAGTAGCAAAGCATATTTCATGGTTTCTTCTGGTAAAGGAAAAGAAGAAGGAGTGGTATTCATTAACCGTCTTAGAAGAATAGGATATGATGCATGCTGCTGCCAACTCGGCTGCCCATAAGGCTTCCGGCCCTTTCTCTTTAATATTCAATTAAACTGGAAGGGATATCACATAAAATACAGTGTATGAGCTCTAACATTCTAGCCCTCCAAGCATAACATCAAACGAAAATACATGGGGCGGAGGTAGGAATCTCCATTTATTTGCCATGTAGCAGGATCTCTTAGAACAGTGCTAATTGTCAGTGAGCTTGAGATGAATGGGCCTTCCTTTGTTTAGCTGCATTAATGGGCAATCAATAAAGAAGAGGGGGAAATAATGATTTCTGCTCAAGAAACAAAACAGCCAAATTAAAATAATTTTATTATTCTTTTAATTGTGTCCGTTTTATGCTAGCAACATCTATTTTTTTTTCCCCCGTCACAAATATGCAATGCTCTAAGCATCTCCGAAGCTGGGAAGAAGTAGAAAGAGCTGTTCCCATTTTACAGATAAGGAAGATGCAAACAAGCCATGCAATCAAGATGACAAAAATCGTATTTCAACGTTATTACTTATATGACACATTTTATTCTTTCACTGGTTTCATTCTCCTAGGCCCTAACCAAATACAGTGGTACCTCGGGTTACATACGCTTCAGGTTACAGACGCTTCAGGTTACAGACTCCGCTAACCCAGAAATAGTGGTTCAGGTTAAGAACTTTGCTTCAGGATGAGAACAGAAATTGTGCTTCGGTGGCGCGGCAGCAGCAGGAGGCCCCATTAGCTAAAGTGGTGCTTCAGGTTAAGATCGGACCTCCAGAACGAATTAAGTACTTAACCCGAGGTACCACTGTATTAGGAAACATATGTAACTGGCCTTGGTCCTTTGAAAGAGGTGGAGGAGTCCTTTGTGAACTCCCCAAGTTCCAAATGTATTTTGCCCCCTGAAAACATGCTTGGGATCTCCTGAGGGGAAACTGGCTCAGGGCAAAACACAGGAAACGATTCTACCAGGTCAGACTCTGGAACTCTGCACATGCTCCAGAAACATGCAACCTTAGTCACAGCTGATGCTGCTGGATATATCTAATGTTGTTAGGATTAGTCTAAATTTGGGTTTTCTGGGAAAGTGCCACCACTTTCCCTCATGAGGGACACCGCAGTCACCTGGTTGTGATTTTGGATTGTCAAAGACCCGCTTATGACCATGTGGCGGGAAATTTGTACTGCATTGATATACTTGGTAATGATATAGCACTTGAGTCAATTAGCTTTTAAGGTCTCTTCCCTTCACTGCTGTCATTAAGGGAATCAGCCTTGGTGTTAGAGTTAGCACCTGCGAGGAGCTTCTTTCGTATAACAGGGTAGCTGGGCATAATGATAAACAACCATAAGCTTGCAGGTCCCTAAACTGTTCAGTGTTGGGGAAAGCTGCTGCCAGAAACCCTGGAAAGCCACTACAAGTCCAGGCAGATGGACCTATGGACTGATAAGGCTGCTTCCTTTATTCCTTGCACCCCAAATCAATCTGCAATTGCTCACCACTGTAGCTATAGGAGCCAAGCTCTTATGCAGACCCAATTTATTTCAGTTGGGTACTGCTCACAACTCAGTGGAAGAGCACAGGCTCTGCATGTAAAGGGCCTGGGTTGATTTGTTTGTTTAAATAATAATAATAATAGTAATAATAATAATAATTTATCATTTATACCCCGCCCATCTGGCTGGGTTTCCCCAGCCACTCTGGGCGGCTTCCAATAAAACACTAAAATACAATAAGCTATTAAACATTAAAAGCTTCTCTAAACAGGGCTGCCTTCAGATGTCTTCTAAAAGTTTGGTAGTTATTTTTCTCTTTGACATCTGGTGGGAGGGCGTTCTACAGGGCGGGTGCCACTACCGAGAAGGCCCTCTGCCTGGTTCCCTGTAACTTGGCTTCTCGCAGCGAGGGAACCGCCAGAAGGCCCTAGGCCTCCCAGTCACTAGTCTAGCTGCTGCATTCTGGATTGGTTGTAGTTTCCGGGTCACCTTCAAAGCACATTGCAGTAGTCCAAGTGAGAGATAACTAGAGCATGCACCACTCTGGCGAGACAGTCTGTGGGCAGGTAGGGTCTCAGCCTGCGTACCAGATGGAGCTGATAAACAGCTGCTCTGGGCACAGAATTGACCTGCGCCTCCATGGTCAGATGTGAGTCCAGAATGACTCCCAGGCTGCGCACCTGGTCCTTCAGGGGCACAGTTACCCCATTCAGGACCAGGGAATCCTCCACACCTGCCCACCTCCTGTCCCCCAAAAACAGTACTTCTGTCTTGTCAGGATTCAACCTCAATCTGTTAGCCGCCATCCATCCTCCAACCGCCTCCAGACACTCACACAGGACCTTCACCACATTCACTGGTTCCGATTTGAAAGAGTGGTAGAGCTGGGTATCATTCGCATACTGATGAACACTCAGCCCAAACCCCCTGATGATCTCTCTCAGCAGCTGCATGTAGATCAGAGGTTTTCAACCTTTTTTGAGTCCACAGCTCCCTTGACCAACTACATTCTTTCTGCAGCACCCCTGTGGGGCTCAGGAGCCCAGTTATGTCACCCTTTGCCTGCAGAGCTGGCAGCCTCTCACCCTTTTTCAAACACCCTTCCTGGTGGAGTTCCATCAGCCTCCTCTCCTTGCAAGTCCTCTGGGCAGCCGCTGCCGCCACCCCTGGTCTCTGAGCTGCCCGCCTTCACCCCAAAGAAAAGTGTCTTCCAGAGGCACCATTCACCTACGGAGCTTGTAGCCAGGGCTGCTGCAATAAACAGCTGTGCAAACCTTTGGGAGGCAGAGATGCCAGAAGGCATCAGAGGAGGGAGGGAAGGAAAGAGGGACAGAGGCCAGTGTTGCCAGCAGCACCCCTGACCATCATTCAAGGCACCCCAGGGTGCCATGGCACACTGGTTGAAAACCACTGGCTTAAATGAATGTTTAGCTTGCCTGTCAGCTAAAAATGGATCCCAGATCAGCTTACAAATCATTTTTTTAAAAAGTCAGTCTCTGCCTATAAAGATATGACACGAAAGGAAAATGGATTGGAAGGGATGAGGAAATTGATTATTTCCTCAAAGTTCAACTGGAAATCCCTGGTATCTCCAACTCAAATACAGAGACTGATGGACAAACTGTATATGTGGCAATTTCCTATGTTCCTAATATGGCTTTTGCAAGGTAATTTACTATTGGATGGAGCCCTCTAAAATTAAGAACCTATCAAAGATGGAAAGAACTGAGGCACTCTTATCTTCTGGAAATTATAACCTGATCCTCACTTATCTAGACTGGATCCCAATATCAATCAATCAATAGATTTTTATTGTTTATAGCCAATGGCCATCGCAATAGAATATAAGCACAAATCACAGAGCTACAGAAGGAAATACATTACATGCACCAGACCAAGAAGTTATCTAGACTGAAACCAGGTGAGTTTAATTAAATCCTATGTAACTCAATGGACGCGGGTGGCACTGTGGGTTAAACCACAGAGCCTAGGTCTTGCCGATCAGAGGGTCAGCGGTTCAAATCCCCGTGACAGGGTGAGCTCCCATTGCTCGGTCCCTACTCCTGCCAACCTAGCAGTTTGAAAGCACGTCAAAGTGCAAGTAGATAAATAGGTACCGCTCCGGCAGGAAGGTAAACGGCATTTCCATGCACTGCTCTGGTTCGTCAGAAGCGGCTTAGTCATGCTGGCCACATGACCTGGAAGCTGTATGCCGGCTCCCTCGGCCAGTAAAGTGAGATGAGCGCCGCAATCCCAGAGTCGGTCACGACTGGACCTAATGGTCAGGGGTCCTTTACCTTTACTCAACTCAAAGCAACTTAAATTCCGTGTGCATTGGTGGAACTGGGCTGTGTGGATTAGTCTTCAAGATGCCCAATCCCATTTTTTTATGCCAAGAAAGGTAAACACTCTGACATTCATCCACGGAATTTCATTTTCTCTGTGTGTCATAAACCGGATTTGCACCTTGTCTGGAATCAATGTGCACACGTCCTAATTTAAACTGCTTGAGCCCTTGGATAGCTAACCCTCGTCTGAAACACCCGTAAATGTGTGTCCTACAGGACATTAAACTTGCTCTTTTCAGAGCATGCCTGCCGTGCCAGCCTTGTACTACTAAATTTTGAAAGAACCAATTTGTGCATGCTGAAGCGGAGTGCAAAGGACTCGCTCACTCTTGGGCTACATGCTTAGAATACATACAAACTTTATGTTTGTCATTGGACATGCTGAGCAGGCAGGCCTCTCCTTTCTAATCTCATCAATGTCAGAGCGATTGTGAAACCAACAGCTGTGTCGGAGCAATTGGAAAAATAGATTCAGAACAAAGGGGAAGACCCATCCCAACAGGGCTTCTCCCTCTAGAACATAAGCTCAGCTCCAGCAGAACGTATAAATATTTCATTCACTATTTTGTAAAGTATCGCTCCTGCGCTTCTCTCCCACCCAGCTCCCGACGCTCCCGCCGGCAATGCTTCTGAATATTTCCATTGGATTTTGATTTTATGACATTTCTGCGCCGCTTTTCGTCCAAATGAATCCCAAAGCGGCTTACAAACATTAGATAGTAACAAATGTGATAGAACATCACGAGCGCAGCACAAATCATACAGAACAATTAACAAATCAAACAATTTTTTGCTTGAACATCTGGCTATTCGCTGAGCTATGTAGACTATCAGGGGAGAGCAATTGTTACTTGGTCACCGGCCGGGTTTGCATGTCGTACTAAACTAAACCATGGCATCTGATCCAATGACTGCTGAAGATATAAGCAAGTATGAGCCTGGTCAATGGCTGGATGGGAGACTGCCTGAGAAATTGATATATGCTCCCTGAGTTCCATCATGAAAGAACAGCAGAGTGTAAGCTAAAGATAATAGATGATCCCTCAGACCATGTGGTGGGCCAGACTATATTTGGGGCGGGGGCGGGCGGGGGAATGAACGAATTTCTATGCCCCACAAATAACCCAGAGATGCATTTTAAATAAAAGGACACATTCTACTCATGTAAAAACACGCTGATTCCTGGACCATCCATGGGCCAGATTGGGCCTTAGGATTAGATAGATAGATAGATAGACAGATAGATAAAAAGGTTGCCTTGCCAAGCCTTTTGCCATACAAGATGTTGTGTTACAACTCCCATTATCATCACTGACCAGTGGCCATGCTAGCTGGAGTTGTCGTAAGTTGCAGTCCAATGCTATGTGGAGAAAAACCATGTTGGTGGAAGGCTGATTAAGGGATGCCCAGTGAGATAGAATGATTTTGATTTTCTTGCTGTAATGAGCAGGTCCCTGTATCATATTACAAACCCTTTTTGAAAAACTCCTTAGTTCCAAAAGTGGATTACCATGTGGGGGGAAAGAGCCACTTTTAAAGAAACTGGACAAAAAGTCATATTGGGCATAAAAAGTAGAGTTAGTAATTGTTGTAGTAGTAGTTGTTATCTTTTTGCCTGCCATTCACCAATGGGTAAAATAGATACGGGTGGTGCTGTGGTCTAAAACACTGAGTCTCTTGGGCTTGCTGATCAGAAGGTCGGCGGTTCAAATCCCTGCAATGGGGTGAGCTCCTGCCCAGCTCCTGCCAACCTAGTCCTGTCCCAGCTCCTGCCAACCTAGCAGTTCGAAAGCACACCAGTGCAAGTAGATAAATAGATACCTCTGCGGTGGGAAGGTAAACAGCGTTTCCGTGCCCTCTGGTTTCCATCACGGTGTTCCATTGCACCAGAAGCGGTTTAGTCATGCTGGCCACATGACCCGGAAAGCTGTCTGGGGACAAATGCCGGCTCCCTCAGTCTGAAAGCGAGATGAGCGCCACAACCCCATAGTCGCCTTTGACTAGACTTAACCGTCCAGGGGTCCTTTAGCTTTTCTTTCTTTTTTCACCAAATGGTCCAAGGGCAGGTTGCAATTAAAAACAAAATATGCTATCATTAAAATCATAAAATGACAACCTCAAAACCAACCAATAAGGAAACCAACAGAACAGCAGCACTGAGCAACTTATTGAAAAACTTTTTGCAAACTGAGACATAGCAATGCCAATGTACACGTTACTGGCATGTACCTATGCCCAGCCTGCTCTCAGCTTCAAGCCGCGCTGCTGTAAGAGGGGTTTAAATTTAAGAGGTTTAACACAGATATTCACAGATCTGCTGGAGGGGTTGTGCGAGGACTTCCAGCTTGGAACTGCCAGCCATACTGCCTTGAGCTTGAAAGGGAAGGAAATGCATGAGTATGATCCCCTGAGAAGGCCTCTGCCTACAAAATTGACTTAAGGGGCTGTTGTGAGTAGGGGCGAGGGAGAGATTTGATTCTGCTTGCATTTTAATGAGAAACTACCCAATGAGAAACTGCCCGATTCACACTTCTCATATCATTATGGGAACCAAAACCCACAGCTATCCTTCAAAATCCGCACCTCTCTGAATTTTGCAATACAATTATCCAACCAATCAATGTGTACAAAGTGCATATAGCAGTCCAAATATGATACAAAAACGCATTACATTAGGGAAAACAGCTGGTAAAAAATATGTATATTAGTGAAAACTGAACACAAAAGCTGTGTAATAGGAGACGTTTGCACGTGTATTAGGAGACGTTTGCACGAGGTTGCTGTTTGGATCCTGGCCATTGTGCCATATTGTATTTCCATTATGCATTTTGACTGGGGTGCAAGATTTTTTTTTTAAAGATGTAATTTAAAAATAAATAACATTATGTTACATTGCTAACAAGGATTCTGAAGAGCAAGTGGCTCTCGCCTCTGGAAAACTCATGAGTAATGAAAACATTTGAACTGGCTATCAGAGAAATGTTAAAAATCGAAGACAGTTTTGGACAGAGCAAGAAGCAAAAATAGCTTTAAGAAGATTGTTATTAGTAGTAGTAATAATTTGTAACAATAAAAATGTGGGGTAAGGGGTGGGAAGACTCCAGGAAAAAAGGATGTAGTGAGAGTTCAACATTAGCGGTGCAAATACTAGTAAATAGAAGCAGCCTTTCAGACAGATGTGCTAAATGCACTTTTTAGCATGCAGTAGTTTATCAAACATTTAGGCTCACAGCATGTGCCTAGCATTTTCTCCAGAAATGTAACTCTCTAGAATGGGGAGTACCAACTTCTATGCCAAAGTGATGTCATAAAAGACCTTAGGCCAACCTACTGCGAAACATACTTAATTTTCTAAACAACTTCAGCAAAACTGATGAGGATCAGATGCAGCCCCTTCTATCTACTCATGGTGATTAAGATAATTCCACAGTAGAGAGTAATTGGGTAAAAATTCAGGGATCTGGCAAATGAGTGAGAGAAAGTATGATGCAAAAGGAAGGTAAGCACCATTATTTTCCCTTGTCAGAAAACAAACTGGATATATTTCCTCGTCTACAATTGTCAAGTGGATGCTGGGAAGTACACTTATATTACCAGAGTTCATGTTTCAGCAAGGAAAAACACCCAACCCCCTACCTCAGATTGGGAATCTTAAATGTTTTAGAAATTTTAGCAGACAGTGATATTTTCTATGAGCCAGATATATGTGGAGAAATGTCTGATCTCTACAGGAATTCAAGTGTCAGTCACCAAGCCGAATTTCCTAAGCACCTGTGGCTACCTTGATTTCTGCCATTTTAAGATTATTCCAGGATAAGCAATTGCATGGTCACCGTGCCAGTTTGCCTAAGAAAGGTAACCACTACAGGACTAATGACTTCCTCTGTGATGGAAATCTGATATTCTGTTTCGAAAATAAAATTGAAAATAGACTCCCGCTATGAAATAGCATGCTGCCTTTAAACGCCTGAAGTGACTTCTACTTGTAAGTACTGAAAAAAAGGAGGCAATCATCTATAATCCTAATTTTGGATTGTTTCCAATGTTAACCATGCTCAGAATGGAGATGACTAAATTGGATCCATTAATTTCGGTGGGCCTATGCTGTGTATAGCTGAGTTGGAAAAACCCTTCAGGTTGGAAGGGAATCAGATCTAAAGAGAACCATTCAGTATCCAGGTAACTATGTGCCACAACCAGGCAGCAGGTGCATTGCAGAAAGATGCTGATGGGTCAAATAGCTCATGCAGCCAAAGCAAGCCCACATGCTGAAAGTGAAGGCTCTTTTCTCACTTCTCAACAAACATTTCGTAAGGAATCCCAACATGACTGCATTTCGGAATTCCTTCCTCATCTGTTGCCTAAACTTTTAAATTGGAGATGCCATTGATTAAATGTGGGACTATGCATATGCAAAGTATGTGCTCTTATCATTGAGTTAGGCCCACTATTTCTTTGAAAATGAAATAATTTATCAAACAGTTATCTTCTGTGCATGCAATTGGAGAAACTGGGGATGACATGGGGGGGGGCCCAGTCGCACTTCCCTCTCCCCGTACAAGGCCTCTGAGAGCGACAGAATGTACTCAAATCCCATTCATAGCTGTCAACTTACAGATTTGAAAATAAGGGACCAGCAGCCTCAAAAGTAAGGGATCAGCAGCCAAAATAAGGGATTTTCCAAGCACAGGTATGTTCAACTTCCGAGGCCCTCCGAGCCAAAGGCAGAAAGCCCAGCCAGCAGCCAAACGAAGCCTCAAGCGGTGGTTCCCACAGCACAGCAACCCGGCAAAAGGGATGCAGCAAGGGAAACCACATCACTTCTCTGCTGGGAAGCGCTGAGCAAAGGCGAGTCCCCAGGCAACGCAGCTGATTTGATCGGCACAAGGCATGCAAGCTCCACCCCACAGTCATTCTTAGACTCCTTATTGAGTGAGCAACACAGCCAAGCCCCCCTCCTCCCTGGCCGGCAGGGAGGGAGGCAGAGGACCTGCTTCCTTTGAAACCCGGGAATTTTAAGAGACATCATCAATAAGGGACAGCAGCGGGACACAGCACTGGGATAAGGGACTTTCCCGCCAAATAAGGGGCGGTTGACAGCTATGATCCCATTGCTTCCAGGGAAACCTGGTCCTCAACTCTTCTCAAAATCGTGCAACGGCAAGAAGTTCCCACTGGTGTTTATCAGCTGCTTCAGGCTGTGGGTGGTTGGAAGACTTCTGCAGACTGGAGTTTTGTAGCTTTTTTTTTTTTAATTTAATGATGACAGAGGCAGTGCTGAAGCCTTCGGACCACCTCATAAAGGAATCCACCCTGACGGAATCAAGTGAGTCCGCTTTTGAATCAAAAGCTCTAAGGATTCCTTCCCCTCTCAACTCCTTTTATTGCTTTTTATTGCTATACAGTACTTGTTTTTCGGGGGGGGGATTGTATGCCACATTTTCCCTTTTTGCATACAATACAATGCCTTTTTGTACTGTTGGTATTTCAGATCCCTGCACCCAGCCACATGATCAGGTGCACTGAATCATAGCCCTGGCATACACCTGTTATAGTTTTATATTCCTATAACAGTATTTGTTTTGCTTAATTTCCCTCCCACTGCTTTTATTCAAAATGCATTAGGTTATCTTATGGAGTGTGTGAGGCTCACCTTGAAGTTAAACTGGCATACACAGGGGGCACACATTTCTATGCCATCAGTGACATTATAACAAACACAAGCATCATGTTCAATTGGAAAAGAAAAGCAGCAATATACTGTCTATACTGTCTATACTGCACCTGCTTTCTTACTTGGTCATCTCTCATCTGTTCAGCACAACTTATATTGAGAATGTCCAGCACGGCACACAAGCAATGGATATTAAAGTATGGAACATGACTTGAAATTTCCAGCACATTTTGGAAAAAAAAAATCAAGCTTTCGGGTCTCCAAAATTGAATCTTCTGGAATCAGAAGCGGTTCACTTTGAAATTTACACTTATGCATTTTCTTTGGTGTTTTTTTTTTTTTAACAGTGTTCCACGCTAAGAGTGTAACGCACAATAATGGAATATTTAAAGATGTGGCCAAATTGCTATTGATCCTCCTCAAGTCTGTTGCCAGACTTCATTCGTTGCCTAACATTTCATAATGTATTACATTCTCTGACAAGATAATTGGACCTTTTTGGCTTTACGTAACTTTGCAAGCATCCCTTTTCCCAAAAGAAGCATCTCTCTGAGAACATGAAAAGGCAGCCTGGGAAACGGCCACATGAAAGTTAACTTTTGGCTCTCACAGGCCAATGAAAAATTACCCAAATATCTACCCCCCAAAAGGGAGAATTTGACAAGCATGCTAATATACCACACCTTTGCCCGGTACAATTACTAGGGGCATCTGGTAAGACACAAGAAGTGTGTAAGACTAAAACCCTGACTCTCTTCCTATTCACAAGAACTCTCCAGTTTACACAAAGCCTTCCTTACTCATTGCAATGCCAGTCAGAGCTCTTCCAATTGTCTGAGCAAGCCACAAGAGTGTGAATAGGGAAGGCTGGCTTATTAGGAGTTTCACCCATTAATTACTGCGAGCATTCACAGATTATGGGGCAACAGGGTGGACCCAAAGTCTCTGTTCCACAAATGGAAGGAACTTCCATTAAAAGCGTAGGGAGTCATATGTGAGTGAGAAGACTCCTTCGGTGAATGAAACTTTTGCTCCTTGGATCTCATTCATTAGGTTTAAGTCACATAAAATGGTCAAACCAGAAAATGTGTTGGGTGACCAATCTGTAACAGCCCATAGGAGCAGACAATAAAATCTGTGACAAAATCCATGATGAGAAATGCTCTTTTTTTTTAATTGACCTAAGAATGTAATTTCAGCTAACTGGGCATTTGGAATGGCACCATGTTTCATGTGCTTCAAATGCAAATGATGTTTCTAAATATGATTTATATAGAAATAATAATTTCACTATCTTTTCTATTCCATTTGGGATTTTACACACACACACACACAAATATGGACCTGATGACATTGGATAAACAATAAACTAATTCCCATTCAAGCTGCGGGGGAGGGGAATCTGCAGAGCAATGAAAAAGAGAAAGATAATGAGAAAAGTTGACGTGAATTCACAATATGCATGGAATGGAAGAACAATCCATTCATGATTGCTTTGCAAGTAATACAATGAAGAGGCTTGAAGCCACTCCAGCTTTATCACACAGTTGTGGTGTTGATGCTATTGTTCAATGTCTTCTTCAAAACATTGTTTTTAAATCTATCACCACCTTTCAGTTTCTATAAATACTGGGGATTGGATAAAAGAAAAGCAGTTGCTACAAATATTTCTGGCAATGTTAAAAAGCACCCATGCTTTTGACAATAAGAATGGGGATGGATTTGAAAGCATCAAAAGAGTTTCATTCCTAAATTTTAGTTAATTACTCTCAGTGATGTTGTGCACAGCCACATCCAATTCATCCAGGAAGCCTTGTCCTTACTCTCAGTTGACTTCACTCGTCCTCAGTGACTTCATCATGTCATTGAGCATTCCTCTGAACTGAAGTTCTGATCTTATTGCTTTTTTCACTCTTTTAATTGCCATGCTTTTTGACTGGCTTGATTCATGGTATAGTTTAACTAAGGAGGTTTTAATGCCCCAGGAGAATTGTTACTGTCTGTTTTTATAATATATTAATTTTATAATTTGTTTTATAGTTGTAAACCACTTAGAATATAGATAAATAAATGCCAAATCTTGATACGGGTGGACTTTTGAGGCAGTGTATAGTGAAGCAACATGCAAACATAAGGATGAATTAATCCATCTGGATGAAAATGAGTGCAGTGGTACCTCGGGTTACATACGCTTCAGGTTACAGACTCTGCTAACCCAGAAATAGTGTTTCAGGTTAAGAACTTTGCTTCAGGATGAGAACAGAAATCGTGCTCTGGCGGCGCGGCGGCAGCGGGAGGCCCCATTAGCTAAAGCCATGCTTCAGGTTAAGAACACTTTCAGGTTAAGAACGGACCTCCAGAACGAATTAAGTTCTTAGCCTGAGGTACCACTGTACTAGCAGTGACAGGAAGGAATAAGTAATAGACAAAATCAGGTTTGCAAAAGGTGTGTTAGGAAGACTCTTTTGGCAGGAATTCTCCATATGTTTATCTTCTTGATCAGTGTTATTCAAAAGTTTGGGAGGGGGAGATTTCAAAATGCTACCATACATTCTGAGCTGGGAGAGACTGTGGCAGACAGAAGTCAAGCATTAGGGGAAGAAGAGGAAGCAGGAAGGTGGGACGAAAGAGGCCAAGAGGCAGAGAGGAGTCAGGCTGATAAAGAGGCATGGGTGTATCCCCCTCCTGCTGCGACCAGCTCCCCTCCCTGCTTGTCTCCCAGAACCAGAAGAGGCATGAAAAGAGTGGAAGAGAGGTTGTCTTCATGCAGGCGCAGCTTCCGATTGCTTGGGAAAAACCCTGGAGAGAAGGGAACTTAGATAGCTGTGAGGAAGCTGGGACTTCCAGTCTCAGCATGAGGCAAAACCTACTGGGGATGAGCTGCTGCGCTCATTAGGGCTGCCAGCCTGCCACTCTGCCAAGACTGCGAAGATCACGCTCTTGCTAATAAAGAGTTAATTCCAAATTGAATGGTGTGATTTACTGCCTGCTCACTCCTGTCACAAGTCTATTGTGGGTAAGAGTCACCACCCCTTGTTCTATACCCATTTTTTTTGCCTCTGGCCCCCATCCCCACTGGCAAGTGGCCCCTGGAATTTTGCCCTCTAGGGAATGTAGTCCTTGGGCTGAAATCCCCACCCCCATCTAAAATCTCTGGAGGGCACAAGGTTGAGGAAGGCTGTCAGCCAGTGACAACTGATGAAATTGGTCTTCCTTACAGTTCCCAAAATACATCTTTCTGCCGCTTGCTACCTTCTGCTGGAAGGCTGGAACACTTATATGCAAGCCCAGGCTTCCTCAACCTTGGCACTCCAGATATTTTTGGCGTACAGCTCCCATGATCCCTAGCTAGCAGGACCAGTGGTCAGGGATGATGGGAATTGTAGTCTCAAAACATCTGGAGGGCCGAGGTTGAGGAAGCCTGTGCAAGCCCATACAGACTTACATCCATTTCATTGGTCTATACACAGGAGAATCTCTTAAGACAGTGGTTTTCAACCAGTGTACACTGGCACCCTGGGGTGCCTTGCATGATGGTCAGGGGTGCTGCGGGCAACACTGGGCTCTGTCCCTCTTTCCTTCCCTCCCTTCCTCTGATGCCCTCTCACGTCAGTGCCTCCCAAAGGCTTGCACAGCTGTTTGTTGCAGCAGCCCTGGCTACAAGCTCCCCAGGTGAATGGTGCCTCTGGGACTGGCCAGGGGGTGCTTCTCAGGCTCCAGTGGGGCAGTCTGAGGAGGCACCTCTCTTTGGGGTGGGCAGTTCAGAGACCAGGGGCAGCACCAGTGGCTTCCCAGAGGACTCCTGAAGAGAGGAGGCTGAGGGACCACTCCACAAGGGAGGGTGTTCAAAGAAGGGTGAGAGGCTGTTGGCTCTGCAAGCAAGGGGTGACATAACTGGGCTCCTGAGCCCTACAGGGATGCTTCAGAAAGAATTTAGTTGGTTAAGGGAGCCGTGAACTCAAAAAGGTTGAAAACTTCTGTCCTAAGAGATTCTGCCCTTGATGCTCCTTCAGTTGCGCAGTAGAAAATGGAACATCACAGACAACACTGATGCTGAGTCTAATATATTTCATAAAGGTCTAACTTGGTGCTTTGAATCCCAAAGAGAGCCACCACACTGTCCCAAATTACTGACCCTGAATTGTTTTAATTTTTCATTTGGTGCTACTCAAAATTCAGCTCTTCTCTTTGGCTATGTGTCTGTTTACATAATAAACTTTATTAGTTCTCTTTAGACTGTGCTGTTGCTTTTGACTTTCAGCTGAGTCATTTTTCAGTAAATGAACAAAGTCCGAAGAAGTTGTCTGATGAGATTTGCTTTCTTATTTTATTATGAATACTTTGAAGATTAATGGAGAGCAGAGGTTTTGCAGGCGAGCTTTTGCCCTTATGTCACCTCTAATATTCCGAGAGCCACTATCTACCGGACAGCCTAAATTGTTTAGATTGGAGATTCAATTTTGAAAAGTTTCTGAAAACATATTGCTAACATTTTTTGCTTGACCTGGTCATACTATACCACTGTTCCTGCACTGAAGCAAAACTGTGTTGCTGTATAAAGTTGTCTTGCCATCACTTAACTCTACAATAGCCCCGGTTGACTTCAATTGTGTCATTTAGAAGTACTGCAGTTGAGACCTATGTTTTAATGTGTCCTTTATGCTAAGTTTGCTGCAATTATGTTGTTGGGCTCCAACTCTCATCAGAGCCAGCCAGCACAGCTAATGGTCAGGGATAATGTAATACAACCACATTTGAAGAGCATAAGTTCCCCATCCCTGGATTACTGTGACCTAATCTTGAACCCGGGTGGCGCTGTGGGTTAAACCACAGAGCCTAAGGCTTGCCGATCAGAAGGTCAGTGGTTTGAATCCATGCGATGGAGTGAGCTCCCATTGCTTGGTCCCTGCTCAAGCCAACCTAGCAGTTCAAAAGCATGTCAAAGTGAAAGTAGATAAATAGGTACCACTGTGGCGGGAAGGTAAACGGCATTTCCGTGTGCTGCTCTGGTTCGCCAGAAGCGGCTTAGTCATGCTGGCCACATGACCCTGAAGCTGTACGCTAGCTCCCTCGGCCAGTAAAGCAAGATGAGCACTGCAACCCCAGAGTCGTCCACGACTGGACCTAATGGTTTGGGGTCCCTTTACCTTTACCTAATCTTGAACTGAATCACACAACTGTTTGGGGAAGAATAATAAAGCTGACAAAAAAGGAAGGTGGCAGTGGTGTGTGGTCAGTGGACATGAGGGACTAGACTAGTCCCATAAATGTTCCCAGTACAGTGGTGCCCCGCAAGACGAATGCCTCGCAAGACGAAAAACTCGCTAGACGAAAGGGTTTTGTGTTTTTTGAGCTGCTTCGCAAGATGAATTTCCCTATGGGCTTGCTTTGCAAGACGAAAAACGAAAATGTTTTGCAAGTTTGTTTCCTTTTTCTTAACACCGTTAATACAGTTGCGACTTGACTTCGAGGAGCAACTCATAGAACGCCGTGTGGTAGCCTTTTTTGAGGTTTTTGAAGACTTTGGTGATTTTTGAAGCTTTTCCAAAACTTCTTTTGCAGCCATTTGGTAAGTTAAACTTTTAAAACTTTTTTGGGGGTTTGTGGATTTTGGGTTGGGGTGTTTGGAATTCAAGGACTTGGTGTTGGGGGGGGGGTTTGCAAGAATCTGGAAGCTTGTGTGGTTTTTTTCTGCATTTTTATGATTTTCTGTGACCATTGGGCCACTCTGCTGTTTTTTAAAAAAAATTCTGGATTTGAATTTTTGTGTGGTGGGTGGCTGGGGGAACAGTTGAGGAGGGGGTTCTTCAGCAAGAAGCAAAGAGTGGAAGAGGAACCTTCTTCGAGTTGTCCCCCAGAGTCTTAGAAAATGTACTGTACACTTTATTGATTTTCAAATGTTTTTGTTTAGAAACTTAATTTATTGTTCCTTCAATTTTTGAAATGCTCTTTACAGTATGTGTGACTTTAAAGAGCACTTAATAAACTCTTGTTGTACCAAATTTGGCTTTGTTTGGACTTTTTTTGACCATAGGAACACATTAATTGAATTTCAATGCATTCCTATGGGATTTCGTGCTTCGCAAGACGAAAAATTCGCTAGACGAAAAAACTCGCGGAACGAATTAATTTCGTCTTGCGAGGCACCACTGTAGAGTATTAAAGTATTAAAGTCTGGAACCTCCTTCCCAAAGCCTGGCAAGTTTCTGCCCTTACAAGCTAGTGCCTCTGTTCCCCTACGAAAAATTTCACCACGGGAAGAAGGGGTAACTCACAGCTTTGGTTGTGCAACAGTGTTTTCTTGAAACTACTTTGCAAGGTAAAAAATATGTGAAATTATATTTTTGTTACATTCTACCTCAATATGGTAAGGGGAGAACCCTTAAAAAAAAATATCTTGCAGCAGCTGCCCTTGATTGTGCTGGAAGTGAGCTACTGATGAGAACCAGTTACCATAAGGGAAGGCCCACAGCTCAGTGGTAAAGCACATCTTTTGCATGCCAAAGATCTCCAGCTCATTCCTGTTATTCTAGTTAAAACGGTCAAGAAAGACCCTTGCCTGAAATCTTGCAGAGCTGCTGCCAGTCACATTGTACAATACTGGGCTAAATAGACTGTCTTGTTACAAAGATCTTCCTATGTGATCTCTGTATACATTCATTGGTCTATGGCAGTGTTTCCCAAACGTGTGTCTCCAGCTGTTTTGGGACTACAACTCCCCATCATCCTTATCTAGCAAGACCAGTGGTCAGGGATGATGGGAACTGTAGTCCGAAAACAGTGGCAGACCCAAGTTTGGTCTGGGGATAGGGAAACTGTAGCTCTCCAGATGTGGTTGGAGAGATAATAATAATTTATTATTTGTACCCCGCCCATCTGGCTGGGTTTCCCCAGTCGCTCTGGACGGCTTCCAACAAAGATTAAAAATACATTAAAATGTCACACATTAAAAACTTCCCTGAACAGGGCTGCCTGTTCAAATGTAGTACAGCAACATTTGAAGGGCCACAGGTCCATCCCCCCCCCAGACTATAAAGTATATACTCCTACAACCAGAAAGTAGTTGTGGGGGGGAAAGGTTTAATGCAAGAAAACAAAAGATAGATATCTGTTTTCACTGGGGAGAATTATAAGGGAAAGAGGGAAGGAGTTGCTGAGGTTTTTTTTGGGGGGGAGGGGTTGGCTCTCAACTGTCCTTCATGGTGATGAATGTCACATATTTTCTTTTTTTAAAACAACAACAACATGACTTTCCAATCCCAAATTAGTTTGCAAAGCTGCATCTACCCATACTTCTTAAGTTAACATTTGGAGAGCAGCCAAGACTTCGCTGAAAATAAGATGTCCCTCAAAATGCCATTGACATGAGAGATATGCATTACATCCCACTATAAATCAAAAGGCCTGTGTGTTTGATTCCTATTTTCATCGTTGGGCTTATTCATACATACACTTTAGAGTGGGCTGTGGGGGGAGTGGGGAGTGACAATTTGATGTTTTATTATGCATTTTTAGGGAGCACCCACATGTATAACAGTGATATAGGCTATCATCCCCTCAATGTCTCAGCAATCTTTTAATTTTCCACACCCAACAAGTAAAGTAGTACAGTGGTACCTCAGGTTACATACGCTTCAGGTTACGGACTCCGCTAACCCAGAAATAGTGCTTCAGGTTAAGAACTTTGCTTCAGGATGAGAACAGAAATTTTCTTTGTAAACTTCTGGGAACAGCTATGGATTCTGTAGCCTCCTGTGACCTCAAAAGCTTCTTCAGCCATGTTAAAATATAGAGGGTACCACAAAACTGGGCCCTACAGGAATGGCATCACACAAACCATTCTGCAAATTAAATAATCAGCCAACCAACCTGTACAGGTGGAATGTGATATAGTATATAGTATTTCAAATGATTGCTTGAAATATGTATGTGCTGTTGTTATTTTCAGTGGGCACAAAGCATGGTAAGAGTAGCAATTTGGAGCACTCTGGTGAGAATGGGGCTGGGACCACTGACCATGTTCCCCTGCACATCCCTGTCCTCCACGATTAGGGATGAAGGCCTTAATCTTGTTCTCCTTTCATAGGTTACCCACATAATTCAGGGCCCTTATGGGATAGGATTAGTGGCAGGTTCCCATTTCAAACCTTCCTCCTATGTGAATATGGTGCAGTGAGAATATGAAGTGGGAACACACCTAGCAAACATGACCCCGCTCTTCCCCTAACATGGTTATAATCAAAGGAGAGTGAAACACCCAAATCATTTCTCCTCATCAAATCCCAGAGATGCAGGAATTTTAAATCCTCAAAATTACACCTCCTTTTTAATGGCCACTGCAAAAAAGAACAGTACAGCCTTCGCAGATATGTTAACTATTACTTGTGCATTCTGAAAGTGGTACAGCAAAGTCGTATTATCAGACAGCTTGTTTAAATGAGTAATGCTTCTTTTTTTTTCTTTCCCTCCCTCTAAAATTTTACTTTACGATCATACAATACTCAAGCTCCTTATTGCTCCGCTGCAACTTTATTTATTGCCTGTATATTTTAGAGGTATCAAGGGAAATAATAAAAAAATCCCTTGAAATCATATATATATATATATATATATATATATATATACACACACACACACACACACACACACACACACACACACACACCACAAGTCATACTTAGGTCCTGTCTTGCAAAGCTTTGGTAGTAAAAAGGGAACTTAGCTTCCAAACAAGCATCTACTTTTCAGAGTCCCTGATGAACTTGTTTTTCCTGAACTGGAGTCTTGCAAATGATGCATTAAAGACAGAGGTACTATGGTGCAGATGAAACAGCTACCCCCACCTGGGTCTATTTTAAAGAATTTCACGGTATGGCTGTGTCTATGGAGCAAACAAGCAAGCAAGCAAGCAAGCAAACAAACAAACAAACAAACAAACAAACAAACAAACAAACAAACCTCCATTTCTGTTCTCATCCTGATGCAAAGTTCTTAACCCGAGGTACTATTTCTGGGTTAGCGGTGTCTGTAACCTGAAGCGTATGTAACCTGAAGCATATGTAACCCGAGGTACCACTGTATACTACTGAGAAAGGCCCTAGATCAGCAGCGAGAAACCTCCAGCCCATCAACCTAGTAAACTGTACGGGCAAAGGCACAAGGCTTTGAAAGCACTGCCAGTCATCTGATTATCACCTCTTGCAAACTCTGCTTCCTTTGCCCATGCAGTCTGAAATCAAATCACGTCAGCAAGGCTTTGTAGGCACCTCCAACCAGCTGCTAGGTGGTACCTGCAAACTTGCCCAACACCTATTTTTACTTGCCCAACACCTGAAGAGGCCTGGGTCAAATTAAAACTTTTAACCTGGCCTATGCAAAGCCTGTGCACATGTTTTAGCAGAGTTGACCGTCTGCCTCCATCAGTGGTCTAGCTGCCTAATTCTGGTTGCCTGAGAACAAATTGGTGAGCTTCTGCCATATGTGTGCGCGCATGTATGTAGCACACTGAAGTCAGAAAGGAGTTACTTTCACTTGCTTTCCAGAAAAAAACAACAACCAACTATATACGAGTTTGAGAGTAACCTCATCAAAACCCATTCTGGAGCCCAGAGTGTGATATTTGATTAAAATTAATTTCAAAACATAAACTGAAAGTTTTCTAAATATTTCTACTGTTTTCTATTATCCCAACACTCCAGGATTATGGAGTATCAGTATACCTGAAGGAGTGTCTCCACCTTCATCATTCTGCCTAGACACTGAGGTCCAGCGCAGGGCCTTCTAGCGGTTCCCTCGCTACAAGAAGCCAAGTTACAGGGAACCAGGCAAAGGGCCTTCTCAGTAGTGGCACCCGCCCTGTGGAACGCCCTCCCACCAGATGTCAAAGAGAAAAATAACTACCAAACTTTTAGAAGACATCTGAAAGCAGCCCTGTTTAGGGAAGCTTTTAATGTTTAATAGTTATTGTATTTTAGTGTTTTGTTGGAAGCTGCCCAGAGTGGCTGGGGAAACCCAGCCAGATGGGCGGGGTATAAATAAATTATTATTATTATTATTATTATTATTATTATTATTATTATTATTAGACTCCAAGATAATAACAACTAGGTTGGTTGTCCTCCAATAACAAGGTACGTCTTGCTCAACTCTCCCCACTAAAAAAATATTCCGCCCCAGGAGCTCAAATGTTGCCATTGAGCTTATCTAACTCCTGCAATATACAGCTAAAGCTGTACTGCTGCCAATATTTGTCTGCCCTGACCCCTGCCAAAAGGAAGACAGGCAGGTTCACTGAAGGATAAATCCTGAGTTCTGTTCCACTGGGTTGCGTCCAAGTGGTTAGCCTATTTCTTTCCATATTGTGGGATCTTCACGTAGGACAGAGAGATTCATCCTTGCTGAATTTGTGATGTACAACAAGATTGAAGTCTGCAGCAAGTTGGTTCAGAAAATCCTAGTGGAATCCTGACTGAACCCAATTCAACAGTTGTCTTGATAGGGTGGTAAATAAATCTGAAAAACCCATTTATGCTTTGTTATCCACCCCGCCTCAAAAAAACAACCCTCACCCGCTTTAAAAGCAGAAAATGCCTTTCCTGAATGCTGAGACTTGCTATCCACTCAAGAAACCGGCACCCTGTAGTGTGTGAAATGATAGTACGAAACACATTTTCTTGGGCGCACTGGTTATATTTCTCATGTATTCAGTGTGACATAATTCTCCTATTAACACAGTTATAGGGCATCTTATTGCAACTCCCACCTCTGCATGAGTGTTTTTTTGTTTTTATGTCAAATATCAAAGATGCTGTAGGATAAATAATGTTCTCGCTAATAAAAATAACCAGGTCCCAGAGAGCTTAACACTATGGTGCACAACATCACAATAATACCCACACAGCTTTCTACTGTTCAGAATCTCACATTCATTCATGAAGGCCTAACATGTTTTCCTATAAACTTGCAGGAATTACACGGGATCTAATATAACACTACCTAAGGCAGAGCTAATAAACTTTTAATGCTTCAGCCCACCAAGTCTATAGCCTGAATAAGCAATATTCAACAGCCCCCGCCTGTAAACCATGCAGTGGGCAGAAAATTCACTTTTTGAGGAGAGAAGATAAATGCGGGGTGTGTGGTGTGTGTGTGTTAAAATCCCAGAGTCCATACTAATGAATTTCTGTTTCAGTTCTTTAAAACGTGTTTATAAAATATACAATGAACATTCAGAGACTTGAGTGATTTACCAACCCATCCCTATCCAAAGGAGAAACTGGATCTGAAATTGACCTCATTACTTATTCTACCATGTTGACTTAACAAACAAACAAACAAACAAACAAACAAACAAACAAACAAACAAACGTTGGTGCTGATTATTGCATAGCCTCCCCATTGTAGTAGGGTCTGAAAAGCATACTCATATGTTTCGTAATTATCTTTCTCTTTCATGGCCCCATTTTTACACAACCTTTCTACACAAAGTTCACATACTACGGCAGACATTTAAGATTGGAAAAATGAAAACAAGGAACCAAAACTCTGCCGGCCCATCTGTGTATGCTTTTATGTTTGAGTTCACGAAAGGTACTATTGTAAATGTACAGTGGTACCTCCGGTTGTGGATGGGATCCATTCCGGAGCTCCGGTGGGATCCCAAGGTTTTCGCAACCGGAGGTGCCTGTTCTGCGCATGTGAGTGTGGTGAAACCCAGGAAAATACTTCCAGGTTTGCCACGTGCGTATCCCGAAGGATATGTAACCAGAGGTGTTAGTAAGTAGAGGTACCACTGTACTATACTCTTAAACTAGGTGACCTCCAAGGTCGCTTCCAATTCTAGATCTGGGGAAGAGGACTGCTAAAGTGATGGGTACATCCCTTTGTTAGGCAATTGCCGATCGGAAGGATGGCGGTTCGAATCCGCACGACGGAGTGAGCTCCCGTTGCTCTGTCCCATCTTTTGCCAGTGCAATTAGATAAATAGGTACCACTGCAGTGGGAAGGTAAATGGTATTTCCATGCATTCTGGCTTCCATCACGGTGTTCCATTGCACCAGAAGCAGTTTAGTCATGCTGGCCACATGACCCAGAAAGCTGTCTGCATGGACAAATGCCAGCTCCCTCAGCCTGATGCAAGATGAGTGCTACACCCCATAGTCACCTTTGACTGGACTTAACCATTTCTATTTGCCAACAAAGGTCCGTATAGTAAAAGCTATGGTTTTCCCAGTAGTGAGGTATGGAAGTGAGAGCTGGACCATAAAGAAGGACCATAAAGAAGGCTGATCGCCAAAGAATTGATCCTTTTGAATTATGGTGCTGGAGGAGACTCTTGAGAGCCCCATGGACTGCAAGAAGAACAAACCTATCCATTCTTAAGGAAATCAGCCCTGAGTGCTCACTGGAGGGACAGATCGTGAAGCTGAGGCTCCAATAGTTTGGCCATCTCATGAGAAGAGAAGACTCCCTGGAAAAGACCCTGATGTTGGGAAAGATGGAGGGCACAAGGAGAAGGGGATGACAGAGGACGAGATGGTTGGACAGTGTTCTCGAAGCTACCAGCATGAGTTTGACCAAACTGCGGGAAGCAGTGGAAGACAGAAGTGCCTGGCGTGCTCTGGTCCATGGGGTCACGAAGAGTCGGACATGACTAAACGACTAAACAACAACAACCATTTCCGTGCACTGCTCTGGTTTGCCAGAAGCGGCTTAGTCATGCTGGCCACATGACCCGGAAGCTGTACACCGGCTCCCTCGGCCAATAAAGCGAGATGAGCTCCACAACCCCAGAGTCATCCGCGACTGGACCTAATGGTCAGGGGTCCCTTTACTTTTACCTTTTAACTGTCCAGGGGTCCTTTACCTTTACCTTTTACCTAAATAATTATCCAAGTACAGGTGATTACCATTCTTGGTGCTGTGCTTCCACGAGCATAATATAAATCCAAGGACATCCAGGAAAGTAAACAGAAAGTTATCAATGTTTATGACATATGTCAATAGTCTTCAGAGGATTCAGTTATGGCTTAAAACTCAATAGGACCTACTTCCAAGTAAATGTGTATATGATTAAAGGACATTTCCTCAAGAAGCACATATATTTTATGTTCGATTTTAAAAAAAGAAAAGAGGGAGATTAAGACTCCAATCATATTCCAGGTTTCCTGAGAGTGAGCCCTGCTGAACTGAATTGGGTTTATTTTTTGAGTAGGTATGCATATAATTGTGCTGCTAAGGATGTATGTAACATCACCTTTAATCTCAACACAAACACACGAATTACACACACACAAAAAGCTAAATGTTACTTGTTAGTCCAATCAAATCCTGATCAGGAGAATCGATAAACACCAAGTCCCATTGAAGGGTTTACTGTTTTTCAGAAGCTAGTTCAAGATAATAATGTACAATCAATTCACGGCACCGTTAAATCTCCCCTCCAGGATATTCATGGGCAGATATTAATTGTCATCACAGCGGTAATGAAGGTATGTTTGGAATGTTTAGACTCTAAGTGATGACGTGCATGTGCTCTGATGAGGCTTATCGTGTTGTTGTTATTATTATTATTATTACTGTTGAATACATAAACCTTGGGGTGATGTTATTCCCCCACCCCACCCGTCTCTCTTGAGAAACTATAAATCTATCCTTTACGCAAAACCAGATTTCCTGTGAGAGGAACCCTTGGAATGAAACAGCAAAGCACAGCATTTAGCGTTTAAAGTTTATATCAACATCCGAGCAGGACAAAGGTAATTTATTCTGTGAAAAAGGGCCCCCTTGCTACATTTAATCAAGTTAAAGAACATGGGAAAGTGCCCTGGACTTTTTTCCCCCCGTCTGCTTTTTGCAACTGAACTATTGAAAAACAATTTTCTTCCCATAAAACACCTTAAATCCAAAGTCTAATTAAGCTATTCAAACACGGCTAAGCTGAGAAACAGACTTATCTCTGTTCACTAAGTTTTTCATTTGCCATTTTGTGAAGGGTGGAGAGAATCAAAATTACATTTACCCTTCCTTGATGGCATACAGTGCTTTCACATTAAAAGATTATTTTCTTAAACTCCCATAGACTGGACTCGACTGTGCTTGGGAAAAGTACGAACAATACAAAAGAACCTATGTTTATTGAAAAATGAGGAGAGAGCATAGAATAAAACCAGCACAGCCCACGACTAGATGGTCACAACAATTTAGAAAAGAACTGAATAGGTTTGGGTAGAAAAGGCAAGGTCAATGCATTCTGAAAAATCCTATTTCCTGGTGTTGGGTTTCAGGACAAGCATGCCTTTGCGTCCTCAAGGAGAGCTGAAGCAGGCGGGAAAGCATTTTTTTTTTATTTTACTGACTTATAAACCAGTTCACAACAAGAAGCTACTGGGGTCCTACACAGCAAGACAAAAGGCAGAAACTCTAAAAGCAATACAACCATTTCTACAATTAATAAGCTGACTGGCTCAAACTGCAGGGAAAGCTTCCTTAAACAAAAAAGATCTTTAACAACCATCTAAATGCCAAGAGTGTGGTGTCTGGAGTGTTAGGGGAGGCGTAGCACCCAGGGCCGTAGCTAGGGGGTGGTGAGGTGGGCCCCTGCCAGGGGCGCAGGTGATGGGGGGGCGCAAAATTGACCAAAAATATGTACATAAATATCAGTTATTACCTCATAAAAAATGGTTTTAAATAGAGGATGAATTGAGTGGGTGGAAGGGGAGGGTTGGAGGAGAGGTGGAAGGAAGAGATAATTTGTCTGTGGCTAGGGGGTGCAATCTGGACAGTTCTGCCAGGGGCACAAGATCACCTAGCTACGGCTCTGGTAGTACCTCTGGTTGGGGATACAACATACTCCTTTTGGTGTAGTTTGTCTACCTTTGGTCCCCACCCTACACCTGTGGCTTCTAGCCCTGGGCGATATATGAGGGGCAGACCATGATGGCGGTTTCAATCAGCAGAATATGCGTGTGTGATGGCCTGGGATTCCGATTCGGAGGATGAAACAGAGGAATCCCAGCCTGCACAAGAGTCCCCGCCTCCAGGGCCGGCTGAACTGGGGCAAGGCCTAGATGCTGAAGAACCTGCACCTGTGGCAGTGCATCAGGAGCTGGCCCCAGGTGAAACCCTTCTGGCCCCAGAGAGGCTTGACGACTCAGTGGCCACAGGTGAGCCTCCTCCAGGGCCCAGTAACCCTTCGGCCTCTCCTGATCTGCAGAGGCTTAGGGCAGAGAGGCGAAGGGAACTGGTTGCCCCCAGGAGGAGTGCTCGCCTTAAGGCCAGAGGAGGCGGGGCTCCTGGGGGCCGGGACCGCCCCTGGCCTTAGAAGAGGATAAAAGCCCAGTCAGCCCGGCCCCAGGTTGCGGGAGCAACGTCGTTGTTGGCTTCGGACCTTCCTGTGTTCCTGATCCCTGCTCGGCCTCCTGTTCCTGACTATCCGGTACTCCTGTTCCCTGCTCGGCTTCCTGTTCCTGACTATCCGGTACTCCTGTTCCCTGCTCGGCCTCCTGTTCCCGACCATCCGGTGTTCCTGTTCCCTGCACAGCCTCCTGTTCCAGCGTACCTGTTCCCCGCCCGGCTCTCTGCCTCGGACCTTGCCCCTCTTCGTGTGGACTCTGCTACGCCCAAGGTACCTTACCCCCGGGACCAGCACAGTTTGCTCCCGCCACACCCGCACTCCCCCTTCGTAGGGGTGTGTTCGGGAAGAGCCAGAGGCCATGGCTGAACAGGCGGCTACACTGGTGGCTTTGGCCCAGGAGAACCAGGCCTTGACTCACACCGTGCAGCAGCTCAGCGACGCGGTTGCGGCACTTCAGCAACGCTTGGAAGCCCTACCGGCTCCTGGGGCCGACGCCCCGGCTCCGGGCAAGTACCCAGTGGCTTTGCCTGAGAAATTTGATGGAGCCCCGGCCAGCTTCCCCATGTTCCTGGCCCAGGCCAAGCTGTATATTCAGGGGCGAGCCCGGAACTTTCCTGACGACCGCACCAAGGTGCACTTTTTGATTAGTTTGTTAAAGGACCAGGCGGCCAAGTGGGCGTTGCCGCTACTCAGGCAAGACTCCCCCTTGCTGGCAGACTATACGGGGTTTTGCAATCGTTTGGAGGCCGCGTTCGGCAACCCCCAGAAAGAGAGTCAAGCCAACCGGGCGATTCGGCGTTTGAAACAGGGCAAGTCCACGGTGGCCACATATACCACGGAGTTTCGGCTGTTGGCACAGGACTTGACCTGGAATGACTCGGCACTGCGGGACCAGTATCTCGAAGGGCTTTCGGACGAGGTACTGGACCAGTTGGCCACAATGGAACGCCCCACCACGCTGGACACTCTCATTCAACGGAGTCTACAAATAGACGACCGGTTGGAGGATCGTCGTCAGGCCCGGGGTCGCCGACACTCCCAGTTCACGGCACCAGCTTTTTCCGACAGCCCCACGGTCACAACTGATTTAACGGAGGAGCCTATGCAGCTCGGGGCAGTGCGGCCACGCCTTTCCCCCGCAGAGAAGGCGCGGCGTCGGGAGGGAAATCTCTGTCTTTACTGTGGCGGAAGTGGACACTTCGCTCGGTCCTGCCCTGAGAAACGCCAGCCGCAGGGAAACCGCCAACCCCAGTAGCTGATGGCCCTAGCTACCGGGGGTCCCAAACCGTACAGAATGGGCCCGCACCAATGGACTTGCAACATCTTATGGTTTCGGTACGTTTATACCCTCCAGGGGGGCCCTGGATCCTCACCCATGCTTTGGTAGATTCAGGGGCAACCCGCTCCTATATGGACGCTGCTTTTGCCACCCATCATCAGGTGCCACTTCGGAACAAGCCAGTACCGATCCAGGTGGAAGCGATTGACGGACGACTTCTGCGTTCAGGTGCTGTTACTCAGGAGACCCAGCCCCTGGTCCTGTGTCTCCAGCAGCACCAGGAGTTGCGAACTTTGGACATTGCTTCTATGCCCCGCTTCCCCCTGGTGCTCGGGATGGACTGGCTGGAAGCCCACAACGTTCAGATTGACTGGGTCAAACGGACCGTGCACTTCCCAGACCCATGTTCCCATGCTCAATCCGGAACGCTTACGGCCGCGCCCTCAGAGGAGGCAGCACCCACGCTCCCAGCCGTGTACCAGGACTACCAGGACGTGTTTGGGGAACGGGGGGCAGACCAGCTGCCGCCGCATCGGCCTTTTGACTGCGGCATAGACCTCCAATCCGGAGCGCCTTTACCAGTGAGTCGCTTATATTCCCTAACAGAGCCAGAGCGCGAGGCTTTGCAGGACTTCTTGCGCAAGAACCTGGAGCGTGGGTTCATTAGGCCTTCCACCTCGCCTACCGCGGCACCAGTGCTTTTCGTTAAGAAGAAATGTGGGGAACTCCGCCCTTGCCATGATTACCGAGCCCTGAACAAAATTACCGTCCCAGACCGGTACCCCTTACCCCTTATCTCGGAGCTGCTGGAGCGGGTGCAAGGGGCACAGGTGTTCACCAAGCTGGACCTCCGAGGGGCCTACAACTTGATTCGGATCCGAGCCGGGGATGAGTGGAAGACAGCGTTTGGGACCCGGTACGGGCAGTTCGAATATTTGGTTATGCCTTTCGGTTTGTGCAACGCACCTGCTGTGTTCCAACGCTACATCAACCACGTGTTTCAGGACTTGTTAGACAAGTACGTGGTGGTGTATTTGGATGACATACTGATTTACTCCCGTGACCCGGCTCACCATGAGGGACATGTCCGGACCGTGCTGCAGCGCTTGCGTGAGCACCGTTTGTACGCAAAGCTCAGCAAGTGCGAGTTCCATCAGCGGACTGTGGACTTCCTTGGTCACCGGCTCTCTCCAGATGGGGTGCAAATGGACCCGGGGAAGGTGACAGCGGTTCGAGAATGGGCGGCACCCCGGAACCGCAAGGACCTACAGCGTTTCCTGGGGTTCGCCAATTACTACCGGACCTTCATCGCTGATTATGCTCATCGCACCACCCCGTTGACCCGGCTACTGCGCCCAAAGACGCCGTTTTCCTGGGACAAGGAGGCAGAGGAGGCGTTTCAGGGGTTGAAGGCCTGTTTCCAGAGGGCACCAATCTTACAACATCCTGACCCCTCTCGACCTTTTGTGGTGGAGACCGACGCCTCCAGTACGGCTCTCGGTGCCGTCTTGTCCCAACAGATTGGGCCTGAAGCGCCACTCTTACCCTGTGCCTTCTATTCCCGCCAGCTCCTACCAGCGGAGCGTAACTATACTGTGTGGGAGCGGGAACTACTGGCCATCAAGGTAGCCTTTGAGGTCTGGCGCCACCATCTTGAGGGGGCACGACATCCGGTGGAGGTGAGAACCGACCACCGGAACCTGGAGTACCTCCAGACCACCCGCAAGCTGAACCAAAGACAGATCCGGTGGGCGTTGTTCTTTTCCCGGTTCCAGTTCCGGATCCGCTACATCCCTAGCTCTCAGAATCAGAAGGCGGATGCCCTGTCCCGGAAACCTGAAGACAACGCAGACACGGTACAGCAAGCAGAACCCACCACGATCCTACCTCCGGCTGCATTCCTGGCCACCCAGGAGGCGCAGCCACTGCAGGTTCGGGTGCGGGAACAGCAGCGGGTCGACGCTTGCGCCCAGGATCGGCTCCGGGAGCTGGCTGAAGGGTCCAGCCCACAGTATCCGGGACTGGTCCTGCATCAGGGCCTTCTGCTGCATCACGGTCGTCTGTACATCCCGCCAGGGCCACTACGGCTGGAGGTTCTCTGGATGGCCCATGATGCCCCAGCAGCGGGGCACTTTGGACGGTATCGGACCACCCATCTGGTCAGTCGAGAGTTTTGGTGGCCCCGCCTGAAGGCTGATGTGGCTCGCTACGTTGCTGGTTGTGATGTCTGCCGGCGCGCCAAGGGACCTACCGGGCGACCCCCCGGCCTACTTCAGCCATTGCCAGTTCCACCACGTCCTTGGCACACGGTTTCATTGGACTTTATAGTGGACTTACCCTCGTCTCGTGGCTGTACCTGCCTTCTGGTTTTCTCCGACCATTTCACCAAGATGGTGCACTGCGCTCCCTGTCCATCTGTACCCACAGCCAAGGAAACTGCTCAGCTGTACCTTCAGCATGTCTTCCGCTTGCATGGCCTACCTGAGCGTGTGGTGTCCGACCGGGGCGTTCAGTTCACATCCCGGTTCTGGCGAGCATTACACCAGACCCTCGGGACAGAGGTCTGCCTCTCGTCAGCCTACCACCCACAGACCGATGGCCAGACGGAACGGGCGAACGCGGTGCTGGAGCAGTACCTCCGGTGTTACTGCAGCTACCAGCAGGATGACTGGGTTGACCACCTGGCATTGGCAGAGTTCGCCTATAACAACGCGGTGAATGCGTCCACCCAGCAGACCCCGTTCCAGGCCAGTTATGGTTATCATCCACGGCTGTTTCCAGAGGTGCTGCCGGCGTCCGCGGTCCCGGCGGTGACGGAGTGGCTTCAAGAGCTCCAGTCCCAGCAACAGCTTTTGGTGGAGCAACTGCACCAGGCCAAGGAAGCGTACAAAGCCCAGGCCGACCGCCACCGCCAGGTGGGGCCGGAACTTCGCGTCGGTGACCTGGTTTGGCTCTCCACTCGCCACCTCCACCCCTCTCGACCTTCGCGGAAGTTGGACGCCCGCTTCACCGGCCCGTTCCCTATCGTAGACCAAGTCTCTCCTGTGGCATTTCGTCTCCGGTTACCTGCAACCCTGAAGGTTCACCCGGTCTTCCACAGGTCCCTTTTGAGTCCGGTGGCCCCACCCGACGAGTTCCACCCGAACCGTCCCCGACCGCAGCCAGTGTTGGTTCGGGGAGAGCCTGAGTACGAGGTGGAACACATCCTGGACTCCCGATACCGCAGGGGAAAGCTGCAGTATCTCATTGACTGGAAGGGGTACGGACCGGAGGACCGTTCCTGGGAACCAGCGGCCAACGTCCACGCACCTGCCTGCCTCCGAGAGTTCCATGCGACGTACCCCGGCAAGCCGGGTCCGGACCCTCGGTTGAGGGGGGGGCCTGGGAGGGGGGATGGTGTGATGGCCTGGGATTCCGATTCGGAGGATGAAACAGAGGAATCCCAGCCTGCACAAGAGTCCCCGCCTCCAGGGCCGGCTGAACTGGGGCAAGGCCTAGATGCTGAAGAACCTGCACCTGTGGCAGTGCATCAGGAGCTGGCCCCAGGTGAAACCCTTCTGGCCCCAGAGAGGCTTGACGACTCAGTGGCCACAGGTGAGCCTCCTCCAGGGCCCAGTAACCCTTCGGCCTCTCCTGATCTGCAGAGGCTTAGGGCAGAGAGGCGAAGGGAACTGGTTGCCCCCAGGAGGAGTGCTCGCCTTAAGGCCAGAGGAGGCGGGGCTCCTGGGGGCCGGGACCGCCCCTGGCCTTAGAAGAGGATAAAAGCCCAGTCAGCCCGGCCCCAGGTTGCGGGAGCAACGTCGTTGTTGGCTTCGGACCTTCCTGTGTTCCTGATCCCTGCTCGGCCTCCTGTTCCTGACTATCCGGTACTCCTGTTCCCTGCTCGGCTTCCTGTTCCTGACTATCCGGTACTCCTGTTCCCTGCTCGGCCTCCTGTTCCCGACCATCCGGTGTTCCTGTTCCCTGCACAGCCTCCTGTTCCAGCGTACCTGTTCCCCGCCCGGCTCTCTGCCTCGGACCTTGCCCCTCTTCGTGTGGACTCTGCTACGCCCAAGGTACCTTACCCCCGGGACCAGCACAGTGTGCGAGCAGGAGGGGTGCAGGGATCTTTCAGCTGAAAAGTGGGGGCTTTGCGCTGAGCAGCCTCAGTCCTGCTCCTGCTCACTGCAACATCGGGGCTTGCTCAGTTGTGGGCAGGAGCCTTTCTGCCCCACAGCTGAGCAGCAGGCTGGGGCCAGCTGCATTGTTCTCAGCCTGCCAGAAACTGAGCTGAAAGCACCTAAGCTCAGCTGAGACAGTTTCTCTCAGCACCTCACCAGCTGGGGACAGTGCACCTTGTTTCAACATTGTGGTTTCTCGCCAAACCGCAATGTTTTGCTGGTGATACATCGCAATGTTGGAAACCTAACATCGCCCAGCCCTAGTAGCTCCAAGAGGTCGTCAGCATGTGAAAGCGGGCATCCCCTGTGAAACAGCTTTGAGTGGGCAGCTGAACCAGGTGCGGGTAGCTGATGGGTCTCAAATCCATGGTGAGTTAGGGAGTCCCCTGCAATAATATAGGCAGATTGAGCAGACGAGACCAATAGTGGGTCCAGCCGTCAAGAAGGTGAATGAATTTTATTATTTTGTTCACAGACCAGTTCCAGCCCACATACAATATCAAGGAAGTCATAAAACACGATAGGGATACATTTGAATTTGCAACTAGGTATAACAGGGACAATACAGATATAGCAACAGCAAATATATAAGTTAGAACTTAGTCACTAACATATAACCTAAAATTATCATTTAAAACCTTAATCATTATGATAGCACAGCTTGTTCCCTAAGTTTTATGGCAATTGCACAGAATTTGTCTACCCTTAACGTGATCTCAGGATCCTTGTCCTCTACCAGGGATTTTAGACATTGAAGTTCGGATTGATTTGGAGATTTTTGCATAGCGGGGGTAATAAATACCGAGCGTATATCCCCGTAGAAACGGCAGTGTAACAAGGCATGAGAGACAGTTTCTACCTCCATCAAGCCACAGGGGCAGACTCGTTCTGCGTATGGTTTACCCTCAAATCTGCCCTGCAATAAGGCAGAGGGCAGCACGTTGAATCTAACGAGGGTAAATGACAGTCTGTATTTAGGTATTTGTAGTCAATTAGGTTGGTTTCTGCAAGTGCTGTAAGGGGAAATGAGGGGCAGATGGGGCTTGTCAACCTGGGAAGGTTGGCCATCTAGGAGAAGGAAAACTCTGGACAAATCTGGACCCTAAGATGGCTGGATTGCACCTTGTACACCTCCTTCCAGAAACTCCTGCAGCCAAGCTGGTGCCAAATGAATTGCTCTTTCCTCTGGGTTTCATCAGCAAGGCCAAGTGGGGGTCTTGTCATCTGGGCAGCCCAGGACCTCCATACACACTGCCCAGGCTTGAATCCCAGGGAGGTCATTTTAGTGCTGCTAACACAGCAAAAACAACACAGGAGGCAGCAGTGACTGGTCTCTGCAGCCACAACAGGCGCTGTGATTCTACAGCAGTTTGACTTCACCCCAAAAGGTGCACGCCATTGTCTCTTAAGACAGACGGGTACCAACAGCAAATGTCAAGAGGTTAGACACCTGTCTAATTTAAATCGGTAACTGATTCCTAGAACCTAAAAGCCGGGTTTCTAGTACAAACTAAGCATGCCCCTGGTGGCTATGATACCTTTAGCAGCGCCCCATCTAAGGAACACAGTTACAGGGATACATGGAGCAAGTGAGATGATTCCTTAGGTAACCTCATCCCAAATTGCTTAGGGCTTTAAACGTTAAGCACCCACCTTCTTCAGCTGTCTCTCTGCCATAGAGTTACATTGAACTCATCTCTGTGTCATGTTTATTTTGGCCCTTAGCTTACTGTGTATATTAGACAAAACATGAGCATTACAGTCATACCTCGGGTTGAATACGCTTCGAGTTGAGCGCGTTCGAGTTGCGCTCCTCGGCAACCCAGAAGTAACAGAGCGCGTTACTTCCGGGTTTCGCCGCTTGCGCATGCGCAGACGCTCAAAATGATGTCACGCGCATGCACAGAAGCGGCAAAAAGTGGCATGCGTGTGCGCAGACATGCCATCGCTACTTACGTTTACTTCTAGATACGAACGGGGCTCCGGAACGGATCCCGTTCGTATCTAGAGGTACCACTGTACATCTAAACTGTGGGTACCAAGTGCCAAGCCCAAACATCCATCTCACAGCACATTATGCTATGTCTTGGAACTCATATCGCTGATTATTGTCACAGACTTCACCCTTTTGTGCAGAAACCACAAAAAAGGAGGAAGGGAAAAAGCACTGAACAGGAAGCCAGCTAAAGAAACAGTCCACCACAAGGATGGCAGGCAATGACACTGGGAGCATGATGCTCAGCAAGCTTGTGCACTCTTGAAAGCAGCAGCAGCAGCAGCAGCAGCAGCAGCAGCAGCAGCAACAACAACCCTTTGCAGACATCTATAAGACTAAGCTGTTAGTATGCAAGGACTGCAGGCTCTCCTTCCCCACACAGCGCCACTTCTTTTGATTGATGGCTAACTCTAAGCTAAAGATCCCAAGGAGTGCAAAGAATGCACATCCCTCTGTGCATCATTTCTATTTTGCAGACACGTTTACACTTCATGAAACTAGCCACAGATGAGATTCACATTGGGCTGCTTGCCATGAATGCAGTCTCTGGTGTTAGTGTGTCCCCACCCTCACTTAGCTGATCATAATCTTGCCATACATTAACTGCTTTTCTTCCTATCACTGACGTAGGGCCAGTTTTGAAATGGGAGGAAGTAAACAAGGATAGGAACTTCCTCCGAAGACTGCCAAGAATGCCAAAAAAACAACACACCGACAAGTTCAGGACTAGTTCTATAATTATACACAGAACACGCCCTGCTTCCTTTCCACCCACCTAAACTCCTTCCTCTCAGGTGCTCCGTGTCGTGCACTTTGTTCAAAAAGACAACTTCTGATTTATGCAATTTAGAAGTTTGGCTATGACGGTTCTAGGTCTTCAATAGACACTACAATGCACGGAACACGGTACAGTAATTGGTTTGTGAAGTCATCGTTCCTTCGCCCTGGTTCCACGGGGCTCACCTTCATGGTCTAGGAAAAATTCCACCCAGTTGTTGCTTGGTGAGTAAATGGAAATGCTCCTCCTCTCTTTGGCCACTAGTGTACAGTGTGTGTACTCACTAAGCATGGATTGAAAGAAAGCGGAGGCAAGGACTCTCGATTTTTACAAAGGCTGTTCATGTTTTCTCAAATCAGCAGGTTTCATCAGTTGCAAAAAAAAAAAAAAAGGACATAGATTTGCACAGAATTTGTAAGTCTACAGTCATACCTTGGAAGTCGAACGGAATCTGTTCCAGAAGTCTGTCCGACTTCCAAAATGTTCAGAAACCAAGGCGCGGCTTCCGATTGGCTGCAGGAAGCTCCTGCACCCAATTGGAAGCTGTGAAAGCCACGTTGGACGCTCAGGTTCCAAAGAACATTCACAAACCAGAACACTCACTTTTGGGTTTGCTGCGTTCGGGAGCCAAAACGTTTGAGTCGCAAGGCGTTCGACTTCCGAGGTACGACTGCATATGGAAATTTAGAAACATTAAACAGAAATGCAATCTATCTCACCATAATGGGGAATGCTGTGATCAGATGGCTGGGTGCCTGCTCTCACATATTTAAACTGGGCTTGGACCAGGGAGCCATTTGAACAGGATATCATCGTCTAGAAGCAGGATAGAAAGGCAACTGCTGTGCATGAATAATGAGGTTATCTCTAGTAAACAGTAGATCACATTTCCAGAGAGAAGGACAGTGATCTATTCCTGACCTAAGATAATCAGAAATGAAATTTGACTCCAGAATTCTTTGTGCATGTATACTTAACATAACCTATGAATCCATGCCCAACATGCGATTCTTCCCTATTTGACAGCATTGTGACTTAAGTGATGGAACAACATTGACCTCTTTAACTCTCCCTCTTAACTGGCTTGCAGTAGAGGTTTCAAACAGGCGATCTTATAATGTTTCTGAAAAACAATTGTCCTGTGAACCATCCCTTGGAGGGGAGGCTAGATCATGCTCCATCTTCGGATGTAGGGACAAAAAGATAAAAATACATCGCAAGACTGGCAGCATTAATGCAAGTTGTTTTCGTACCAATAAAACTGAGACAACATGCCCCTTTCCTTGTCAAGACTTGCGTGTTTTTCTCCGACACCTCTCCCATCTTGCCATACAGCCTGGAGCCAGGATGTGGTAAATGATTTTGTGTTGGCTGCACCTTCCTTTCTTCAACGGAGCAAACTTTTTCTTAAACTGTATTATTTTATCCTGGCTTCCACCCTTCCCATGCATTCAAAACATATTATGACTTCCTTTTCATAGATGCTTCTAACTTACACTCTTAAGCACGTTTCTCATTCTACTCGGTAGATGCGGTTGGCAAATAATGAAAACGAATTGTACAATATGGCAATATTCATTTGCAGCAACAGAAATGGCAGAGCTTTTAACAAGAACCAGTATATGGAGTAGCAGTTATAGAGTGTCGGGCTACAACCCGGGAGACCAGGGTTCAAATTCCAGCATGAAGATAACTCCGTGGCCTTGGGGCAGTCACTTCCTCTCAGCCTAGCCTACCTCACAGACTGTTGTAAGGAGTGAGAAAGCCATGTACACCACCTTGAGCTTCTTCGTGGAAAAGTGCGATGTAAATGTAATCTTAATGTAAAGTATGAGGGTGGGAATATTGTACCCCAGTGCTCCTTGAGTAACAAAATTCTTATGTAAGAAAGAAATGTTGGACTGCCATCTAGATATCATTGTTGTCCTACATCAGAGCTTTCCAAATTGTGTGTCGTGACCCATTAGTGTGTCGGTTGCCGTGTGTAGGTGTTTTATGCCATTGCTTCCTACGCTCCTCCCGGGGCTGGAAAGAGGTTAGTTTACTTCTGGTTTGCTAGTAAAACTGAATTACTGTGTTGCAAAACGATGCATGTCTGAAAAAGTGTGTCAACAACATGAAAAGTTTAGAAAGCTCTGTCCTACATATTTATTGAGATGCAACAAAACATAGTCAAAGAACAAACACACAAATACAGAATCTAAATCCAACCACCAGAATCCAGCGACATGCACAGGACAGAATCACATGCTAAGCGCAGCGAAACACGAGCACATAAAACAGCTGCCACCAAAATTCCAGCAACTAAAGGTGTTTAAAACTCACATGGAATGTAATCCATATAACGGAATAAAACGGCTCTTTGGGACAAACATGCAAAGTCTGGGCATGCACCTGGTAATCAGCATGACAATATACTGAAAAATAATCTTAAGTGCTTAATTGCATGTACACATGTAAAAAGGGCATGCTAGATCCAATTATACCAGAAAGTTAAAGAAAACATTGAATCAGAAAGTTCCATCAATCTAACCACCTCCATTCTTTCTCACTGTCTCATTTTTATTGCATAGGGTTGTATCCAGAATTTGCCCAAGAATTCAAACTCCCCCGAGAGAGTAAAGCCAAATGAATTCAATGGGACTTACTTATGTACATATGTATGTACAACCCTGTATAGGCAGCCCTGTTTAGGGAAGTTTTTAATGTTTGTGTTTTATCGTGTTTTTAATATTCTGTTGGGAGCCACCCAGAGTGGCTGGGGAAACCCAACCAGATGGATGGGGTATAAATAATAAATTATTATTAAATTATTATTATATGTACATAATTTTATTTGCACGCCATCTTTCCACAGTTCAAACCATGCTCAATGCAGCTTGTGTCATAAAAACAATACATAACTACAGCATAACAAAAGCAGCCGTAAACAATAAATAAAACATTAAAAAATACACAACCAAACTGAAGAATAAAAAATAAGAGTAGAAATATAGAAACGTTCTGTGAGTTGGCCATGCTTTCGCCACAATCAATGGGACTGAATTCTCGTCCTGAGCAACTTAATAGATGTCAATGGGACTAAAGCATAACCAATGAAATCCACATCCAGCCCATTGCCAATTCCTTGTTTTTTTAACAATTCTATTATTATAATTATTTTTTAAAAACCCTGTTTCCATTTTTATATCCTACACAAAATTTCTATTTGCACTGAGCCCCATCTACTTTTCAAATTAGTTCCAAGTGTATGGAGCTTCCAGCTGTGGCTCCACAATTATGAATACCTTCCCTAAGGAAGCTTAACCAAGTCTGATTTTATCTTGTTTTTAGGAAAATGTTGAAGGCATTTTGTTTTGGAGCAGCACTCAAGAATACATAAACAGCATTGGCTACATTTACCTTTTGTCATTTGAATAACTAGTTTTATACTTTTCTTAGCTACCTAGAGCTGCCCATGCTGGTTGGAAAAACAGGGGTTATAAATAGTGTAAATATAAATACATAAATATATGAATCAGTCTCTCTTGTGTTTAAAAAGTAGAATATTTGAACCGTTAAAAGGGATTTAATGTTGCAATCTTCTGATCTGTGCAAGCATTTCGACTTCCCAGACAGAACAACCACTCTTCTCCCCGTCCAAAGCAATTGTAGGGGAAATGCAAGTGGGAAAGGGTCAAAGAGGGAAGAAAACCCCAGGTATATACTGGTGAGAGCCCAGTGCACCAAGTTGGTTGATTCCAGTCCATTGTAAATTCTAGCATGTGACCGGTCAGTTTAAAACGATAACAAAGAACCAAGAGGCTTCAGTTTTTTATAAGAATGATTTCTGGATTCATGAAAAATTGACTGTTTTCCAAAGGGTGAGAGAGGATTTATTTTAAAGGTCATGCTTTACATATGCCTACTCATAGAGAGAGAGTAGGATCCAAAGGTGACAAATTTTCTGATGTTGCACAGATTTTCACAGTTATCATGTCCTGAAAGCCCCATGGAACCCAATTAGCTCCCCACCCCACTCCCAATTTTTTTGGAAATCAGAAAATCCACCCACACACTTTCCCAGTCCAAAGTGTCCTGTTTAAACCTGTGAGTGGGTCCTATTGACATCAGTGGGACTTGCATCAAAGTTGATAAGTAAAAGATTTGCGCTCTTAAATGGAAGTTTTTGAAAGGGAGCCGTTGTTGGAGAGAGTACCTTGTATTTTGCTATAATGGTGCTCAAAAACTAGCAAAGAGAAGTGTCTTTGAGATTTGGGAAAACAATTGTTTCCTGAGTTTTATGCTGATGCCACGACTTCCAACAGGTTTGGAGGCGTGTTTGTGTGTGTCTGTGCATCACAAAGTTTTGGCTTCAGATAGCAGAAATGTCTTACAGAAGTTTTAACATGCTTCCTGTCTATTGTTAACGTAACATGATTCTTTCGACTGCACTGCCATATGGTGGGGGGTGGGAAGTAATGTCCTGACTATATGAAGCCATGATGCAGGAACACAGCTGGCTATTTCCCAACCTCAAGCCTTTTCCACTTTGCTGTAGCTAATTGTGTCCCCCCCCCCCCTCTTCTTCAGCAAAATGCATTTCTAACAGCAAGCAGACATTTGCATATATGTTCTGTTTACATCATGTCCCATTCTGATTCTGCTGTATGCACAGGTTCAGAAGTACTGGTTCCTCATTGGCCAACCGTATGGGGAAGTAATACAAAAAGTTGAAAATAACCAGCATAGCTTCTACATGTGTGTAGCAAAGAACCAATTCATGAATGAGTTTTTACAATGGAATTTGAAGGGTGTCGCTCAGTGGCTACAGTCTCTGCTGTAATCCCTGGCATCACCATATAGGACTGGGAGAGACCTCAGTCTGAAACTCTTACCAGTCAGTGTAAACAATACTGAAGCAATGGTTTGACTCAGTATAAACTAGTTGTCTAATGGTTTCAGGGGGGTAATCTCACATTCATTGTGTGCCACTAAAGTAATAATTCTCCTAAGCCTCAGAGGTGGGCAACTTGTAGCCTTAGGGCTGCATATGGCTTCAACCTCAATTTCATATGGCATACAGTCTAATTTCATGCTGATGGCAAAGAGAGGGTAGATGGTAGGAAAGGGGGTGACAGAGAGACAGAAAGGAACAAGGGCGAGAAAGATAGAAAAGGGGGGCCCATTGTTGGCTCTGGCATTACTTGCCTCTGACACGGTAAGTTCGTGTGTGTTGGGAGTACCAGCGCTTGTGGGTGCCAGGTTTCCCTAAATTCCTGGATTTAGTAAGTGTTAGAATTTAATCAATGCTTAGAGAGTTAAACTGAAAATCATACACTTAATGGCTGGACTCAGCTTCCTGTGTTCAGGAGACTGCATGGGGTGAGAACAAAAGGAAAGTGATGAAAGGTTATGAATATGGAAAAAGGAAAGTGATGAAAGGTTATGAATATGAGGTGTATGTAATGAATGAAAAAAGAAAATAAAAAAACCTGTTGCGCAACAATAAAGGATCGAAGGAGGAGGAGGAGGAGGAGGAGGAGGAGGAGGAGGAGGAGGAGGAGGAGGAGGAGAAGAAGAAGAAGAAGAAGAAGAAGAAGAAGAAGAAGAAGAAGAAGAAGAAGAAGAAGGAGGAGGAGGAGGAGGAGGAGGAAGAAGAAGAAGAAGACGACGACGACGACAATAAGGCAGAGTTTCAAGCAGAGCTTAGAGATTGGGTTTTTGCAGTGATGCTGAGCAGAGGGACGGAAGTCCGTGGCTGACTTCTGCTGGAATCCAAAACTGTGGCCATGCGAGAAGCAATAACCTTTTGGAGTGTAAAGCTTTGAGCCTGTCCATCGTAGGCCAGCCAACAGAAACAACAAAAGTTGTCCATACTTATTTGGGGGCAAAGGGAGAAATGGAATACCTGTTCTGATATTGTTGTGAGAGTCATCAACTATACTGCATAATGGCACTTGACCCTGTCCAGCCAAATTATTTAGGGGAGAAAGACCCATCTTCTACAACACCATTTCACCTCAGGCGGCTACAACATGGCACTGATAACACCAAGGTTGCAGGTTCAATGCTGGTACGTATGGGGCTGCTGCATATTTCTGCATTTCAGGGGGTTGGACTAGATGATCCTCAGGGCTCTTTCCAATTCTATGATTACTTCAAGCAACTGCAGTCATTTTAGGCCTGAATGAAAAGCCCTGATCCACCATACCGTGTCACCTTGTATGCTTAAATTTTAAGGATGATCTGCTACGTCTGTTTACGGTGGGGAGGCTCACACAATGCACCCTTTCAACGTTTTAACTGACCCACATAAAGTAAACGCTATGTGAAGCAATGAATTGCACTGGCTGATGGAGCACTGCATTGAATTATATTCTCCTTCCCACAGCTCAGAGGTGAATAATTACACCTGTCCCACTTGGCGAGACGAAAGACACTAAGTAGTGGCTGTATGGGAAGAGATTTAAAGAAAAAGCAATGTTCATAGTCAGGTAGAAAAACAACTTACTCTGTGAGCCTGTTACTGCAGCCGATGAAAAAGGGAGAAATTATACTATTTCTGACTTTGATCCCTCCCCCATGCCCCCCAAAAAGGCACTTGGGTCTGGAAAAATCATTTGATAGTAAAATATATTAAGTATAAGGTGTTCCTCAAACATTAAAGACTGGGTCAAGGATCAGCAGTCCATCCCTTCCAGAAAACCATTCCAATTCTTTCTTGAGTTCAAAGAAGAAGGCCTGATCTCTTCAGGATACGCTGCACCAACTCGAGTACAGTAATACCTCTGCAAACGTCCGCCTTGTCTAGTGTCCATTGCGGCAAACGTCCGCAGCAAACCCGGAAGTACCAGAACGGGTTACTTCTGAGTTTGCCGCTCGCACATGCACAGAAGTGCAAACTGCTCTGCACACGTGCACAGACGTGGTACTTTGCCCTGCGTCCTTTTCGGCTGGCGGCCGGGGCTCCAGAATGGATCCCGGCCGCAAAACAAGGTACGATTATATTTGTTTTCTTTGAAATAGGTGAGTAAATGGATTACTGTACAGTGGTGCCTCGCAAGACGAAAAAAATCCGTTCTGTGATTCTCTTCGTCTAGCGGTTTTTTCGTCTTGCGAAGCAAGCCCATTGACGGATTAGCGGATTAGCGCTATTAGCGGCTTTTAGCGGCTTATCAGATCAGCTGATAAGCGGCTTAGAAAAAGGGGGGAAGGAAAGAAAACCCGCAGGAACTCGCAAGACATTTTCGTCTTGCGAAGCAAGCCCATAGGAAATTCGTTTTGCGAAGCACCTCCAAAACGGAAAACTCTTTCGTCTAGCGAGTTTTCCGTCTTGCGAGGCATTCGTCTTGCGGGGCGCCACTGTACAAGACTTGTTGATGTTTTGGACAACAGAGTCCTTTTTCTGTACACATGGCACTGTATAAGCTAAGCTAGGAATCCTACTCCACCTTCAGGGTTTAAGGATGCTCTCTGACAATGCCATCGATGGCAACTGCCTTATGTGCCACAACTTATTTGCATCGCCGATGCTTCCTTGCTTTAAGTGGTCATAAACCCAGAGCACAATGGGCCTGTAACCAAAGTGAGTCAGCCTGCAAGCATGGGTCGCTGCTGATGGTGCACTGAATGTCACTGCGCCTGAAACAGTTTGAACACATGACTGGAATGAAAACAAGGTAAGTACACAAGGCAAGTGCTTTTCCCATTCATGAAATGGATTAGTGGGGGGTGGGGGAGGCAAAGATACGCCAACTTCCTTACCACTTTACCAGTCAAAATTACAATATGTTTATGGATTTCATATATATAATCTTTTTAGAAAAGAAGAGAAAGTTACTCAATCCAAGCTATTTAAATTTATTCCCTAACGTAAAATTTAAGGGACAACACATCTTGTTTATTTTATGTGTAACTCACAGGGTATAAAGGCTGGGTGAGGAAGTTCTTCCCTGCCCCTGCCCTGAAAGTTTTTAAATTAGGGTTATTTTTCCATCTTCAAATAAGAAATATTTTCCAAATAAAAACTGGGCCGACACTGAATCCCCCCACCCCAACTAATAGTTTCTTTAGGAGGTTTTGAGGCGTGATCTTTGGCGTTCAGAAAATATTTTTAAAGTCTCTGTGTTATATAGTGCTGTATAGGTTTGTTGTATGGGCAGATTATTCATAGCAGTCTTGTGCTGAAGCACTCTGCGGGTACAATATCTACAGATGCAATTCTCGTTTGACTGCTTTTCTAAGGCAGCTATCAAAATCAGAAAGAAAAAGTATATTCCTCTCCTCCTTAGATTATTATGTTTGCTGAGCAATACATACTTATGCTTGGAAAAGCAGACTGTGTTGTTCTTTTTATTTATTTACTTTCAAAATTATTCACAGCCATTCAGAATACAGTAGCTTCCCATGGCACTGCGTAAGATTCAAAACAATTGGAAACCGTATAAAATGAAAGCAACATGATCACTGGCATAATAGGAGCATAAAGCTATTTCAGATCAATATATCATTATCATAGCCGGTCATAAGACTAAAAATGGAGAAAACTGTCCATTGCACCCTCTCATTATCCCCCCCCCTATTTTTTAGAGCCTGTCTAAACACTATCACAAGGGACGCGGGTGGCACTGTGGGTTAAACCACAGAGCCTAGGACTTGCCGATCAGAATGTTGGCTGTTCGAATCCCCGCAATGGGGTGAGCTCCTGTTGCTCAGTCCCAGCTCCTGCCAACCTAGCAGTTCGAAAGCACATCAAAGTGCAAGTAGATAAATAGGTACCGCTCTGGCGGGAAGGTAAACGGCATTTCCGTGCGCTGCTCTGGTTCGCCAGAATCGGCTTAGTCATGCTGGCCACATGACCCGGAAGCTGTACGCCGGCTCCCTCGGCCAATAAAGCAAGATGAGCGCCGCAACCCCAGAGTCAGCCACGACTGGACCTAAAGGTCAGGGGTCCCTTTACCCTTTAAACACTATCAGAGCTTTATACACTAGTACTAACACCTTGGATTGGGCCTGGCAGATCACTAGCAGTGGTCCCCCATTGAACTGCTCCACACACCAACCTGACAAGCCGTGTTCTCCACTACACTAATGGCAGTTTCCTGACCGTCTGCAAGGACAACCCCCATAGAACACATTACAGTAGTCCAGGTGGGATGTCACTAGAACATGGACTACTGTAGCTAAGCTATCCTGGTCCAGAAATGGCTGGAGCTGGGGATGAACACTCCTAGCCACAGAGGCTACTTGTGACTCCAGTGACAGACTGGGACCCAGATGTACTATGAATATGTTCCTTCAGAGTGCAACCCCTATTAGACCAAGTTGTACTACCTAATTCCTGAATATGACCAACCACCCATTCACAGAACCTCCATCTGATTGCAATTCAACTTCAGTTTATTGGTACCTAGCCAGTCTTTCACTGTTTCCCGGCACTGGTCCAATACCTTCGTAACCTCTCCTGGTTCAGATGGAATAGCTGAAAATCCCTAGCTGACCTCTCCAAACCATTTCATATAGATATGGAATAACACTGGAGGCAGACTATACTGCTGTGGGACCCCATAGCCCCAAAGACATGGGACTAAGTAACAGTCCCCAGTGCTACTTTCTGGCAGCAACTCTTCAGGTAGGAAAATAATCACTGTAATATAGTAAACTCCAACTTCCAACCCACTGAGTCATTCCAGAAGGTGTCAGAAGTCGCTGAGAGATCAACTTCTCCTATTTTCCTAGTAAAGGCTGACCTAGACTAGAGCACTGTCCTCATAGCTCTTCCTTCACACCCCACCCCACCCCACTGTATTTGCCACCTGAGGCAGATGCATCACTTTGCCTAATAGTAGGGCTGACCCTGATGAGTATACAACTTCTCCAGCAGGTTCCTGGTTGAAATAGCACTCAAGTCACGTTTCAGACATGCTGGGCCTCTCTATGGCTGGAAATGATGCTGTGGCTCTTACATCTTGCTGCAGAATTATGGGACTTACAGTCCATCTCATGATTTCTGCACACCAAGGATGCCTAACCTGTGGCCTTCCAGTTACAGGTAAGTAGCTGTGTTGGTCTGCCATAGTCGAAACAAAAAAAAAAAAAATTCCTTCCGGTAGCACCTTAGAGACCAACTGAGTTTGTTATTGGTATGAGCTTTCGTGTTGGTCTCTGAAGAAGTGTGCATGCACACGAAAGCTCATACCAATAACAAACTCAGTTGGTCTCTAAGGTGCTACTGGAAGGGTTTTTTTTATTATTCTGTGGCCTTCCAGTTGCTTTGGACTATAAGTCCCATCATCCACAGCCAGCATCACAAATGGTTAGGGACGATGGGGGTTGTAGTCCACAACATCCAGAGGACAGTGTGTTGGCTATCCAAGTGTACCTTTTTTTCCTAAATTGAATACAAAGATATAAACATTCACATGAATTGTGAAGTACCCATTAGAAGAATTGCTGGACAAACTATGTAACCCTGCCCATGTAGGTAACAGATTTTTCTGATGGTGTTCCCCCCTGCCTCCCCACTCCGTAATAAAGCTAATCCCATATAAAGTAAAATTGGGTAAATTACCTCGGCTAAACCGATATATTACCCACTGCCTTGTCCCTACAACCCCTGGAAAGAAGCTCAATTTCAAAGGTTAATAGTACAAAACAAATATGCCCAGGCAGCTCAAAAGCTTGAATGTAAAATATATTTGCAGGTTTTTCCTCCCCCCAGTGATGTTTTAAAGACTCTGGCCAAGTTTTAATGGGCTGTCACACACGAGCGGTTATGAAAGACTTACAATGAACCAAGCTGATAAGCTGATTTGATTTGAATTAACTGCATGAGATTGCTGCTATGAAAAAGCTGGCCTAAAGAGGAAGCAAAAGCAATCTAAGAAGCCACTGGGATGGTTTGCTTCAGATGCAAAGAAGTGTGGAAGGTTTAGGTAGGGTAAGCTAATTGAGAGATGCATTTGTTTGATCCTGACATATTTTCCCCTGAAGGAACCCAACACAATGGATGTGTAGGCTCTCTATTTATTCTTTCCGCAAAGCGTCCTAATAAGCTGGTGTTTGTGACTTTGCTACTCTGAGATGGTTTTCGCAGATAAACATTTTTTTAAAAAATAAAAATGTCAGCAGTTAGCATTGGAAAGTGGAAGGTTGCCCTGATGTTGCCCCAGGTGTTCTCCTGCAACTCTCTATATTAGGCATAGGCAACCTAAGGCCCATGGGCCAGAAGCAGCCCATGAGGGTCATTTAACTGGCCCATGGACCCTGTCGGCCACTCGGTTGGCTCCCGTGCGCGGAGCAGAGCGGGGACCACCTTCCGCGACGCTGGGTGGCTTCCCATTGGCTGCAGAAATCTCCTCCAGCCAATGGGAAGCTGCACAGGCCTCCTCCACGCCGGAAGGAGCGCTGGACATGGCGTTTATGCATGCATGCATGCGCACACAAGCACACACGTGCACTCCGGCCCACCGTGGCGACTGCAGGATCGCAAACCGGCCCATGCCCCCAAAACGTTGCCGACCCCTGGTCTATATTGATTTACCGTATTTTTCGCTCTACAAGACGCACCAGACAATAAGACACACCTAGTTTTTGGAAGAGGAAAACAAGGAAAAAAAATATATTCTGAATCCCAGAAGCCAGGACAGCAAGCGGGATCACTGCACAGCGATCCCGCTGGCTGTCCTGGCTTCTTGTTTAGCCGTTTGCAGCCTTTCCTGGCCGGGGAAAAGCCCCCAAGAGCCGCACACATGCTCCATGCGGCTCTTTAAAGGGAGCGCTTAGGAGAGCCTCCCGCCTGCATTCGCTCCATAAGACGCACACACATTTCCCCTTACTTTTTAGGAGGGGGAAAGTGCGTCTTATAGAGCGAAAAAATACGGTGCTTTGCAAATCTTGAAGCCGTACTTTTTCATTCATGACTCCAGGAAATTTCTCAAACACATCTCCCTCCCTCCCCTCCCCTCTCTCTCTCTCTCTCTCTCTCTGTGTGTGTGTAAGAGAGGGGGGGGGACCTCTATCATCCAAAGTAAGGAATATCCAAAATAGTCTTTGAATCTGTGATGTGTCATGTCCATGGAAGCAAAAGCCTAAAAAAAACCCCTGTGCACAGAGCCAATTGGCAGGATAGTGAGAGTTACACTACACTCTGCTGTCCTTAGCCACAGGGTGCAGAACTGCAGCCATTTCTTGTTAGGCAGCCAAGGGAGAGTGCAGACATTCCCATTGATTTAGGACCTAACTGTGCATCCCTGGGGAAATGGGCTATTGCTTAAACTTAAGCAATGCCCATCTTCTTGCAGGCCGTTTTAACTCCGGTCATTTACACTATTTGTCAAGAGCACTTCCACTGTTCTCTTCTCTAGCATTTTTTAAGAGATGTGGGAGAATTCTGGAGGCGCTCTTCAGCAGCAATAACTAAAATTAAAAGGAATGCAGAAGCAACCTCTTCCAGTGCAAAAGTTAGCTGCACTCAGTCTACAAATATCCATAAACTGTAATTAAAACACCACTAAAACTGAGTAGACACTGGTTGGTCAAAAGAAAAAAACTGTGTTGTAAAGGAGTGCGTAAACAATGACAACAAAATTTTAAAGACTATTTATGAAAGAAGGGAGAAATGGTTCTTGCTGAAGCCATGCTGGCAGGGAGTTCCACAGGGCAAAGGCTAACACACCAAAGGTTCAGCCAGTAGTGAAGGCCAATCGAACTTCAGGGGCATGGAAAACCACCCTTGTATCTCACTGTTCCACAGTTAAGACAAAAGCCTAGGCTGGATCACCTGCTCTGTCTCCTAGAAAGTCCCCAGAGTATTCAGGATTCCATCAGGATCCATAAATATCTGAGGGTGGGTCATCTTAATCATCCCCCCAACTTTAGGATAGCTGTCGTTGAGTCCAAACTTCACCAAGGAGTGTTGTAGACTGGAAGCAGTTCACACAATCTCAAATTGTTCAAAGACACTTCAGCGTAATATACGAGAGAGAGCATGCATTGGCATTATTGGTGAAATGCAACTGGTGCTAAGAGAGCCAGTTACACCGTGAGTTACAGGGCACCATACAATTATTGGTGCATTTTGATTTGCAATGAGAACAAGCCACGCTCATGGGCAGAGTTGCAAAAGAAAAACCCATGGACCTATCTCACTGACCTTCTCGGAAAGAGTTCTCATACACAAGTTCATCAAGTTGGCAACTGACATGTACAAAGCAGCCCTCACAACCACACACCACAGATGGAGCTTCCATAAAGCTGACGTCACGTCAAGCACAATACTTTTCAAACACAGTGTGGGTAGAAGGCAAGATTATGTAATCAACATCCCGCCCCACTTCAGGGGGACCATTGTGAACTGTGTCACCTGGGGCTGCTCTGGGATGGGAGAATACCTCAAATGAGGAAAGGAATCTAGTGAAAAATTCCTCTCCCCATTTCGGAGTGATTTTCCTACTGCAACCACAGGTGACACAGCCCATAGGTGCTCTTCCTAAGGCTTATTTTGGGGTGGGGATTTACTCCTGACTGTAGGGGGAATGAGGGTAATAAAAATATCGATTGAGTCTTCTGCTCCCACGTCACACTGGACACTACCCAAGGAACACAACTTACGAACTCACCTGTGAGTCATCACATATCAAGTTCAAGCTCACCCAGGGACAGCTGTAGGCAAGATTCCTGCATTGCAGGGGGTTTAACAAGATGACCCCCTACCCCCCTTCCATCTCTACAATTCTAGCCCAGGTCAAATGATATACATGCAAATGTGAATCAGCACTAAGGGCAATATGTTGTATCTGCCATGAATGTGATGCAGAAAACACTTCCATGGAGATGTTCTTGGCCAGTGTTGGCCAATGATGTGGAATGGGGTAAGCCACAACAAAAATCTGGTGAGCATGCCCAAAAATTAGGAGGAGGGGTGGAGGATATACCGGTACATCACAATGTTTCTGACAGCATTCTTGTGGCTTGCATAACATCTGCTCTCACTCTTAAGATTCCTCCTGAAGCCAAAACACGTAGCCTTTTCTTTAGCACTGCACTAAAGTTTGGGAAAGTGGTCCCCAAACTGTTTTCATAATGACAGCCATAATTGTCCTTTCACTGATATCAAACTAGGAAGATGAGGTGAGCATTATGTTCTCAGCTCTTTCCCAACTGTTTACTACTTGTTTAGGTACAAATATGTTCAGCAGCTTAGCACAGAGGTGGCAATTATGTTCTCTAGCGAGTGTGCTGAGCAAATTGACCAAAGATGATGACAGAAGATAATAGGTTCTACTGAAGAACCATTATAATTAACGAACACTCTACAGACTTTTGGGCTCAACGAATAGCCATTTAGCTATGCTAAGTCTCGAAAGTTAAGGACTAGAATAGAAAACAGTTAATACACCTTCATTACAACTAATACAACTACTAAATCATAGCCAGTGCCTCATCTTCACAGAACACAGATGCAACAAGGCCCATGGTGGGGAAGGCAGTATATGGTCGTAGAATGACAATAGTTGACCCACATAAGGACAAACCACGTCCAATTACACTGGCATAGAGGAAACACTGGTGAAGCCCAATCATTTGTCAGCATGTGATGGCAAGTCCTACTATGTTTCACCGACCAACAGGATGCAGGTTGCTATAGTTACTCACCGCAGTGTGTCCAGCACAGTAGGTGTAGCTAGCGTGGGATTGGTAGTGCAAGCTTGTCCTTGGGAAAGTATATGTGTTCCAAAGAGGTTGGCTGCTGCTCCACTGGGAACTAAAGCCAGGACTCATGGTCACTCGGTATTTACTGTTTTGGTATGTTCTCACTGTGGAATTAGGCTATCGAGAGAGAAAGAAAAAAGCAAATGTAAAATGCAAATAATTGGACTCCACATAAACACACACAATGTTGCGTTTGGAAAGCATATAGACATTCCCCCCTCCCCCCCTGCAGAAAATGAAAGAATACTGGAAAGTCAATGAAGCTAAGAGTCCAAGAATGCTGTACTGGGGAACAGTGACTCTCCAGAAGACAAGAGAGAAGTGGATTTGTAATCGCTTGCAAGTGAAGTTTACCTGTGACCCAACCCCAGAGGGGGCACAGAGATGGCGACATGCAGCAGACGGGCAAAATGCCGCAAGTGCTGACGTTCACAATCATTTTGCAAACTCTTATCAAATCAGCTTCTGAAAATACGGAGATACTTTACAGAGCAAATCTATACAATCCCTCTAAGGGGGCCACTTATGCATCACCAAACAACGAAGAAAAAGTAAGGAAACCAATTTGCATAATACTGGCATGTGCTGATTTATTTATCGGGATGAAAATTTAAGAATCAATACTATACTTTAGGTGGAAATAGGTAAAAGGTTAAAAAAAGAAGAAGTGGAAATACAATGCATCTCACCATAGTGGATAAGACTTTGGCCAGGTGATTTGGGTGCCTGCTCAGTCTGCTGTGCAGGTGCTAATTGTTGATAATAATTTAAAGGCTCCTCCTCCCCCTTCTTAGGGTTATTTGCCTTAAATCTAGCTGGGACCCCTCAGGCCTTTAACTGTAAAGTTGGAAACAGGGTCCTTCTAAATTCCTTGCACTTGCACCTTGTTCTTTCTGACATTCAAGCCACCCTGAATGAAACCACACCTTCTGTTGGCTCTAATTGTGCTTTATAAATTGTAAAATGCAAGGGTGGCTCAGCTTGCAAACACAATGCACATCAACTTCTGTCATGCCTTCTGATGCATGCTTATTTCCAGCTGATGAGGAGAGATCCCACCAAAGAGCAGATATTCCCCACGCTATCCTCAGCAACACTTTATGGTATCTGAAGCAGAGGGCTGCTCCCTTTTGGTTCATGTCAAGGGATTCCTGTGGTGCGATTTCTGCAGATTTAACTTACAACTCTCCAAACGCAAAGCATACAAATGAACATTAAAAGCTACCCTAAACTCTCATTAGTCACAGTATATGACAAGGGGTTACTTTGTTCATTCTGAAGAGGTTTTTGGAGAGAAACACTGCCCTCATGCTTGAAGAAGATCTTCCCTCCACTCTTCAAATAAGCCTTTTATAGGGCTATGAATCTTGGCATATCAAAGGAAAGGTTTCACTTTAATTCCCCAAAGGAATGCAATATAAATTCTCTTTTCTTTTGCCTATCTCATAAATTCATCAGGAAAAAAAATCCTCTTTCCCAACGAACGGAGCACTGGGTTCTGGGTGGGGCTGGGATCAGAAGAGACCAGATAGCCATTCTAGTTTATTTATTTATTTTAGAGGAAAATTTTATAGATCGCCCCCTAACGTAAAATATCAAGGCAGTGCACAACAAAATATGGAAGTACAATAAAATGTAAACTACCATAAACATGAGACAAAATAAATATGACTACCCCATGCTGAAAAAGTTTAAACAACTCAAGAGCCTTTCAGCATATGAAGACGATGTCTGAAAATTATCAGTGATGTTGCCTGCTGACACGAAAAGACCAACTTCTAGTTGAAGATAAAACACTCCAGGGATGATCTTGGTGATCAAGCTAGGACATAAGGGCTCTAGTGGTCCTTGGGGTTTGTATATCTACACAATAACCTTGAACCTGGCATGGTAGCATATGGGCAGCCAGTTCTAACGTTTTAGCAGAAGTGTCACATGCTCTTAGGTGTCTTTCCCCATCAGGTGTCTAGCCACTGCATTCTATAATAACTGGAGTATCAAGACCAGGCCAAAGGGCAGTCCCACATAGAGCCCATTGCACATTACAGTATTCCAGTCTCAAGGTTCCCAGTGAACAGTAGTCCTACTGTGGCCAGCCTGTTCTTAGCCAGGCATGGCTATAGCAGTTGTACCAGAGAAAGTTGGAAAAAGCCCATACCCAAATCCTAAACCTGGAGTGGATTTTTTCTAACCCAAGGTCCCTGAAATCAGTTGCTGGAAGTAGGAACTGTTGACCAGGCAAGGCCAGAAAGCAGCTGTTGACCAGGCAAGGCCAGAAGTGCAGACTCTTCATGTTTATATTAAACCTGGCCAATTCCAAAGCTTCATACAGCCTGCTGATTGCAGAGTACAATGTGGCATGATCCTATTCCCTTCGGTGTATGAAGAAGGCAGTCAAAGGTGTGTGTAATCTTAGGTAATTCACCCAGATGTAGGTTGTGAGGTTCCCAGTTCCTGGAGGGTTGAGGGGTTTCTTGGTTTGTGTGTGTGTGTGTGTGTGTAATGTCCTAGGAGACCGTAGCTACACATATAAAGTTTTACTCTTACATACCAGCTCCTTGCAAGAGTTTACCCAGTTCATGTAACATCACCTGCCTTATCAGATGCTATGTTTCTCAACTTGCAAACAGTAATCATCAAGTAATATTGTGAAGCTTTTAAACAGGGCACAAGCATGGACAACCAGTGCAACTAAGGCTGTGATCCTAGTCATACTTAAAAGTAAAGGTAAAGGGACCCCTGACCGTTAAGTCCAGTCGTGAACAACTCTGGGGTTGCGGCACTCATTTCGCTTTACTGGCCGAGGGAGCCGGCGTTTGTCCACAGGCAGCTTCCGGGTCATGTGGCCAGCATGACTAAGCCACTTCTGGCGAACCAGAGCAGCGCATAGAAACGCTGTTTACCTTCCTGCTGGAGCAGTACCTATTTATCTACTTGCACTTTGACGTGCTTTTGAACTGCTAGCTTGGCAGGAGCTGGGACCAAACAACGGGAGTTCACCCCATCGTGGGGATTCGAACCGCCGACCTTCTGATCGGCAAGCCCTAGGCTCAGTGGTTTAGACTACATGGGATTAATCCCCATTCATCACAATTAGGTGATGCTTCTGAGGAAACGTGCTATACACGGAGGGTTGTGATGAGTCCAAAATAGGAGGTGGATAGCTTTGACAGCTAAAGTCCATTGATTATATTCAACCAAGCTATGAGCTGATCTAGTTTCCTAAGGTCTGATTTGAATAGCAACATTCATTACTCATCTAATGGCAGGTCCTTGCTCACAGCAAATGGACTATGTGACTTGTTTATCATGGAGAAAATCCTGTTGGTTCTCTGTGCCATTGAAGACCCAGCAACCAGTGGTTGTTTTTATTCAATCATGGCATACTGCACTCTTAATTCATTGAAGGACTGTTCCTTCGATACTTAAAAAGCCCACCTCCCCATATATTTAGAGCACAGCATTCAGCTTCAAAGCTGACAGACACTTAAACTGTCAGAAAACTGACTGGTCCAGGCATTTCATGCAGCCTTTAGGTCAACACCTGCCCATCATTTCCTTGCACGTTTGCACTTAAATAATATGCATAATTTGGGCAGGAGGTTATATATTTTGAATCCCATATGCACTATATCTGCAGTCAGGTAGTTCAAAATGACATAGAAGCACCACTGATCATTAAAAGATTTGGAAAGGACACATGGAATAAATTAATCATTTCTCTTTCTTTCCCCCCTTAGTATTTCCTTGCAGAAGGTACTGAAACCCTTAATTGACTACAGTCCATAATTATTTTTTTCTCCCAGAAAATTTTCAAGTAGCTTCACTCCCTTTTTACAGTTGACATATTAATGAGATAGGTCAAAACTCTCTTCCAAGTTCCACTATTCCATCAGACTTCAGAAGAAGTGTGCAAATGACTTCCAAAGTTGAGTCCATGCTGTCTTAGCTGCTAAGCCTTTAAAATGAACTTCTCAGAAGTATGAGCGGTCTGGGGGAAATGACATAAATTTGAGTCTCTCCAATCCCTGGATTATTATTATTAAAAGCATTCTGCCTTTGGCTACTTCGTCTGTAGTTCTGTAAAAAGGAAGAAGAAGAAACCACAAGAATTGTGCCCGGAGATTCTTATTAGGCACATTTCTCTTCAACCACCAGCATATTCTCTTTTGACTCCCCAGAGGAGTCCTGGATGTGACAAAAACCCACTGCAGGAATGGATGACATTGTTGTAGGTGCCTCTGGCTGAGATGCAAGATGCCCCAATTTGAAACATGCCCCAGTAGAGATTGCAGGCCTAATCCACAAACGACTGGAATGATAAAATATGACCAACCCCCCCAATGATAATGTATGTTTCCTTGTACAAGAAGTTGGGGGGGGGGGAGAAAATCCTTTACTCCGAATTGCATGTTGAGCTCACTGATGAGTAAACATCTGCTAACTATTAACAGTTGAGCAAAATAATAATAATAATAATTAGATCTATGAAGCCAGTTAGTTGATCATGTCACACACGAGCTTGCCCTTAATAGATAAGAATGATAATGGATAATCAGGTTTAAGGTGCTGGTTTTAACCTACGGCCTACGACCCTCATACCTACGGGACCACCTCCTCTGGTATGCCCCACGGAGGACCTTACGGTCTGCAAACAACAACACTCTGAAGATCCCGGGCCCCAGGAAAATTAGACTGGCCTTGACCAGAGCCAGGGCCTTTTCAGCTGTGGCCCCAGCCTGGTAGAACGCTCTCCCACAAGAGACTAGGGCCCTGTGGGATTTGACACCTTTCCCCAGGGCCTGCAAGACAAAGCTGTTCCGCCAGGCCTTTGGCCAGGGGGCAGTCTGACCTTTATTCTTTTGTATAAGAGCAAGCATGAAGGAGGCCTACCAGCCTGGTCACAGGTCCTTATATGATCAGTGAAAACAGTTGGTCCTGGCAAGTATTAACTGCTCTCAATCTTAACCAGATAACTGCCATTTGTCCAAATTTTAATTTGACTGAATTAATTTTAAGATGTATTTCAATTAATTGATGCCTGTTTTTATGTATACTGTGTTATTTGTATGATGTTAGCCGCTCTGAGCCTGGCTTCGGCTGGGGAGGGCAGGGTACAAATAAAAATTATTATTATTATTATTATTAATAGCAATAATAATAACTCTTAACAAACGACAGCTCCTAGGATTCTTTGGAAGAAGCAATTACTGTTTAATGCAGTATCATACCACTTTAAATGTCTGGTGTGAATCTGCCCCAAAGTTGTGGTCCATGATGCAAATCTACAAGCTAAATATGCATCTATTCCTACCCACCCCCTCTTTCCCCCAAACTGCATCTTAAAATTATCAGGGGTTCAAAACGTCCCTTCGCTGCTAATGCTGTTTGAACCCCAAGGTTCCCCCAACCCTCACATGGGGAGAAAAGGGTCGAACCACAGGGTGACACATTTGAAAAGGACAGCGGGGTTATCCCTGTTATTCAGCGCTGATAAGCAGAAAGATTGCAGAGCGAAATATTTTGAGCTTTTGCCAGGTATATCCTGTGAAGGGAATTTGGAAATAAAGTTTTCAATTACAGACAGCACTACCAAGCCTTTGGCGAAACAACTGTGACACAAGCAATTAGGGAATCCAATATAACAGACAGTCTTAATGGTTGAGATAAGCTAGCTAAAAATATTTCCTTGAATGCTCACTTGAGTGCCGTTTCCGTAGTATTCACTTGAAGCTTCTTTTATCTTGAGAGGTTACAGTGCACACACAGGCAGGTAACTAGCGCAATATGCTGTATGGCTAACTTCCACAGGAGATACCCAAACAGCATGATCCTATGCATGTCTACCGAAGTCTCACTGAATTCAGGACAGCTAATTTACAGATAAGTAGGTTAAAAATTGCATCCTAAGACTGTCATCACAAACTGGGTGAGAGCAAAAATACAATGCAGGTTCATATTTATTAGGTTTTTTCGGGGTTAGATTTCTATAGCACCCTCCATCAAAAAGATTCCAGGTCTGTTTACAATTTTTTAAAAAATAGGCAGTAGGAACTATAACAATGGATAAATGCAAAACCATCTTGCATCCCTCTCCTCTATCTTTACTTTTCCCCACAAAGATAACTCCTAGGAAGGAGGAGGAGGAGGAGGAGGAGGAGGAGGAGAAGGAGAAGATGAAGAAGATGATGAAGAAGAAGAGGAGGAGGAGGAGGAGGAGTTTGGGAAGGAGTCTCAAAGCGGCTAACATTCTCCTTTCCCTTCCTCCCCCACAACAAACACTCTGTGAGGTGAGTGGGACTGAGAGACTTCAGAGAAGCGTGACTAGCCCAAGGTCACCCAGCAGCTGCATGTGGAGGAGCGGGGACGCGAACCCAGTTCACCAGATTATGAGTCTACCGCTCTTAACCACTACACCACACTGGATCTCATGTGGTGAGGTGGAGGAAACAGAATTTCCCTGGGCCCTTTTGCTGTAGAGCAGGAATGGCTACCTTGTGGCCCTCAAGATATTGCTGGACTGCATCTTCCATCATGCCTGATCACTGACTGTGGTGGCTAGGGCTGATGGAAGTTGGAGTCCAATGACATCTGGATGGCCACAGATTAACCACCAATGCTGTACAGGAATCACGGGCTGTACGAGTCCCACCAAAGTGACCTTCTCCTAGATAGGCTATCTTCCCAGAGCTCCATCTGCCCCCCATTTCCCCTTCCAGCATTTGACTTCACCCTCAAAGGTGCACTCCTCTATTGTCTCGTGAGACAGACAGATGCCAACAAGTCCCATAATTCCACAGCAAAATAGAACAGGTATAGTAACATTCCCAGCTCTAGAGAAGCCCCGGAGGGCTTCCGAAAGCCCAAGGCTGAAAAACATGACTTTGGATGTTGTCCTCTGTGTCAGAAAAAAAATCTGTCCATCTTTAATGCAGATTTATGAAGCTTACAAAGATGAAAGAAAGAAAGAAAGAAAGAAAGAAAGAAAGAAAGAAAGAAAGAAAGAAAGAAAGAAAAGGGGGAAAGAAATGGGATTGTTAGGCTTGTTTGAAGTACACATTAAAAAGAAAGGACATCTGCTAAGATTGGTGTTCCCAACACATTTCAATGGTGCCTTTATCAAGGGAATTATGCATATGATTCCTTCATAACTCTGCACAATAAAGTTCCATACTCCCTTTTACTTTTTTGTTTCCTTGTGTTTTTGAAGTACCTAGAATCACAGAGGCATGCCAATTTTTTAAGTACCTAGAATCAGACAAATAAACCATGACATTTTGGGGCCTGAGGCAGATAATCAAGATGCCTTTCCATGATGGTAAAAATAAAATAACAAACTAAATCATTCACAATTTATTGCCATTTCATGGTACCCAAAACCTGCTGCCTGGGGTGGATTGGCTAATGATAGGGAGCCCTGTCAAATATACCAACAGCCATCTATAATGTATGTTTATTATAGTACTATTAAAATCCAGGCTTCTTCGTGACCTTCCCAATCGACCCACAGTGCCATCTGAAGCCTACACACAATCATACACAGACACACAGACACACACACACACACACACACTTTTAACCAGAAATACTTGACACTCACGTGACTAGTAATTATTAAAAAAAAGTAAAAGACTAGGTTTGACAAGTAAAAATCGAGGGAGCTCTGATGAAACAATGAATAATAACAAGTTTCTTTCTTTCTCTCTCTCAAGCCAGACTGCCCTAAATGTATTTCTGCACTAGGCCATCACATTTTTAGTAATGATTTCCAGAGGAATAGCCATGTTGGTCTGTTGCATCAGAAACAGTAAAGGATCCTGTGGCACTTCAATGATTTGCGAATTTATTAGAAGAAGAAGAAGAAGAAGAAGAAGAAGAAGAAGAAGAAGAGGAGGAGGAGGAGGAGGAGGAGGAGGAGGAGGAGTTTGGATTTGATATCCCGCTTTATCAGTACCCGAAGGAGTCTCAAAGCGGCTAACATTCTCCTTTCCCTTCCTCCCCCACAACAAACACTCTGTGAGGTGAGTGGGACTGAGAGACTTCAGAGAAGTGTGACTAGCCCAAGGTCACCCAGCAGTTGCATGTGGAGGAGCGGAGATGCGAACCCGGTTCACCAGATTACGAGTCTACCACTCTTAACCACTACACCACACTGGCTCTTATAAGCTTTTGTGGACCACAGTTCACTTTAACAGGTGCATGAAGCATTATCCTAATGCATCAAGTGTCGTCCTAAGTGTTATCCTGTAACTCAGAACAACAGTTTATGCATTTGGTGAAACAGACTGTGATCCCCATAAGCTTGTGCCTTAATGCATGCGTTAGTGTTTAAGGTGCCGGAGAAAAAAATTGGAGTGTTTTTTTTAATATAATTTTTTTAGTGTGTTTCAGAGCAAACACATCAACACAGAGATTAAAACCATACTGTAGTCAGATCTCAAAAACATCAGTCCCATTTCTCCCCCAGCATCCACTGGTCCACTCTCCAACCCTTTCAGAGAGAGCGTAATATCATCAGCATATCCAAAGTGTATTCATGATACTTGGTTATGGCAGGAACAGACAGAATGAAGTAAAGAAAAGGGATTCAGCCCTGAAAGAGCCAAACATTGTCTTGGATCCAGTCTATGACCACTTTGCATATTCAGATGTTCAATAAAGGATTACTATGTCCCCAGAAATGGATCTCACTCCCTTTGACCTTTAAGTACTCTCATCTTACAGGTGAACTTTTCAAATAATTCCACCCTCCACGCCTTTTCGCTACCAGTAATCCAAATTAGGAAATGTAAAGTTCTTCCAGATTTTGGCTATGATGGATCAGGCTGCTAATAAAAGATAGGAAATAAAATCCTGGTCTTTCAGGCCCTTATCAGGCCCATCAAACAAGCTTAGTAAGGTCAAGTGTTGAAGATTCTGAGACATTTTGCTTTGACCCCCAGAACTTATGGGTCTTCATGCAGCTGCGCCACATGTGGTGGTAGGTGCCAAACCGCTGGCACGCCCCACCAGCATAAAGGAACTGTACTTCATAAATGCCACTCTTCTGGGCATTAGATACCAGTCATGCAAAAGCTTTAAAGGCAATTCCCTAGATTGTGCTGAGATTGATCTAAAGCCCCTCAGCTTTGACCAGTCCTCTTCGTTTATGTGAATGTGCAATGTCATTTCTCACATCTTTCTCAACTCTTTGTTGTTTTTAGCGTATTTCTGGTTTTAAATAAGGAACCTTGGATTTAGACGGACACTCAAAAATTACTTTGCACTTTCTTTGTGCTTCTGCTGGCAGCCACTGTCAACACACAAATAAAAAAAATCTGGCATAAGGTAGGGGGGGGGGGGAAACATAGCTGCCATTTATATTTGTAGCTTTCCCCAAAGATTGGAAAAGCCACAGTGGAGCACAGTATCATAATTTTCAAAATACTCCTGTATTTTATTACTTTAAATCCTTGAGAATTACTTTGCCCTCTCATAATATTTTTGCTAACAACATTTTAACCACAAACACCCACAAATTCAACTAGATTTGGGTCAACAAGGGGTGGGGGAATCTTTGAAACCTTCCTATGCTTAAAGTCACAGGACTGTCTCTCGTTACATTTCCTCTTCTTATGCCTTTTACAGTTTCTTTGAGTGGTACAGCGACATATGAAACTCTTGCCTTCCCAACATATCTTTGGAAAAAATCTTTACAAGGTCCCCTGTGTTGATGTCACATGACAGTTTGAGATGTTGAATTCCATAGAACAGTTTATCAGAGTGAACTGGGCTGCAACTGAAGATACTGGTATATATGTGTGGCTCTCATGCTATAGACACTGGAGTCATCCCTCATGTAAACAATTATCATTCATATCAGCGGTCCCACACCAGCGCATGGTCTTTGCACTCCTGTTGCTGCAGATCTACACAAACAAGGACTGCTGCTGAGGTGTCAGACTGAATAAACAGATTGAATAACCAGGTAGAATAACTTCTGCCATGGCTGTATATAATAATTATATTATTCTTCTCTTCTATGGCGATCACTCGTAGCTGAGTAAGATTGTCTTCCATAAACATAGTTTTAACAGTGAGTCCATAAGTGACTGTGGAGGCCAATTCTGAAGCCATATGTCGTTCCACAGTGGGGAAATAGGTTTCCAGGTGGGAGTTGATCATGGTGAGGGTTTGCCAAGCATGCCTTCCTCTTAGCACATTTCTCCCTTTCGTCCTGAGTTTGAGCATCTTCAAAGCCCGTGACACTTTTGGTAAAGGCTGTTCTCCAACTGGAGCTCTCACAGGCCATTGTTTCCCAGTTGTCGGTGTTTATACTACATTTTTTTAGATTTGCCTTGAGAGAGTCTTTAAATTTCTTTTGCTGACCCACCAGCATTACGCTTCCCATTTTTAAGTTCAGAATAGAGCAGTTAAATAATTATATTAAAATGTATCAAATGCATGCATGAAATGTACAATAACTAGGTTCTAGCAAAATGCTCACAGACTTTCCTGCATACTGGGTTGGTTCAGATGGAAAGCCAAAGAATGGTTTGGGGGCATGTGAAGAAGCCTTGTAGCAGTGTCCTCCCTCCTCCTGCTTCCAGTCCCATTACACAAATAATAGCCTGCCCAGTACAGACAAAATGAGAAACTATGGTTTGCCAAGAACCTATAACCAAGGGATCAGTTTGTGTCAAGGGAGGAGGGAGAGGAGGGAGAAAGCCTGTGTCTGAACTAGCCCACTGTCTTCCCTGTTGCATACATAAGCAGGCAGCAAAATATCTTGGGTCAACATTGTTCTCTTGCCTATTTAATAGGTGACTCCTGCTGTCTATCGGCTGCTTGTAATAACTTCTGAGGCAGTAGTAAATTCTGAAGTGCAGGAACTCATAATGACTGCCTCCATAGAAACACCCCAAGGAGAATTAAAAGCCATGGGGTGTTTGTGTGTGACACATACCAAAGAACAACACTATATATACATTATAATACTCCAAATGTATTAGGATCAGCATGAATATTTAGCTGGGTGTAAGCTCCATTGAACTCAGTTGTGCTTCTTTCTGACTGCAAAGATCCAACTTGTAAAATACATTGAGCTTTAAGCGGGAATCTTCAGGCAGCTGAAATGCAGCCTTTAGTTTTTAATTAAAAATGCAAATCATCTTGCAATAAAGTGTTTCCATTTAAACTGCTAGCATGAAGGGAAAACGCCATCAAAAGAAAAGAAAAAAGAAGCATTAAACCTCTGCTTGATTATATTTCACATTCTCTGACTTCTTCTATGCCTGGGGTCTTTAATGTAGCGCCATGGGCAGCATGGTACCCTCAGCTTTCCTTCTGTGAAATGGGCATTTTGTGGTGCCCATGACAGCTCCATATACTTACAATTGTTCCCTTTGGCTAAAAATATATATGTTGGGAACCCTTTGCGCTCTATGCTAATCTGTTACAAAGGAAACTGAAAGCCTCATTATGACTTCAGCCAGTGGCCAGAGCAAAGAGAGTCCTCCGCTTACCCTGGCATTTCAACAGATGATCCCTTGGAATCCTCTTCCACTACACCACTGCTGAGGCAGGACAGCACTAGGCTTTGTATAGCGAGCAAGTCATCCTGGATCACGATAGATGTGTCTTATCTTTTGTATCTCAAATGATACGCCTCTCAGGTCAGTGGTGAAGAACCTTTGCTCCTCTAACAACGATGCCCATCCTCCCTGATCATTAGGTGTAGTAGGATGCAAGTTATAGTCTCCAGCAGCCATAGGCAAACTCCAGCCCTCCAGATATTTGGGACCACAATTCCCATCATCCCTGACCACTGGTCCTGTTAGCTAGGGGTGATGGGAATTGTAGTCCCAAACATCTGGAGGGCCGAGGTTTGCCTATGCCTGGTCTCCAGCAACATCTGGAGAGTCAAAAGTTCCACACTGTTGCAATACCTGTTTAGGGGAATGATGCACACAACAGTTTTCAAATGGGTACCAATCTTGTCTATCTTTATGCACAGTTGACTGTACAGTGGTACCTCGGGTTACAAACACTTCGGGTTACAAACTCCGCTAACCCGGAAGTAGTACCTCGGGTTGAGAACTTTGCCACAGGATGAGAACGAAAATCGCACGCTGGCAGCGTGGCAGCAGCGGGAGGCCCCATAAGCGAAAGCGTGCCTCAGGTTAAGAAGGGTTTCGGATTAAGAATGGGCCTCTGGAACGAATTAGGTTCGTAACCCGAGGAACCACTTTAGTAGGTCTGCTGAAGTACAGCTGTAGTGGTTAAGCCATAGCACATGGGCCATACCTCGTCCCCATGCAATTTCTGCTACCCCACTCCCCAACAATGTGGCAGCTGTATTGGGGTTTATCATTATTATCCTTAAAGACACTTATTTATTTTGCTTGTGGCGGGTGGCACATTGGGTGAATGGAGAGATTTAAACCTCTCCATCAAGATCAATACAATGAGGGGGATGAATTCTGCCCCTGTTGCTCCTGCTAATGAAATCAGTCTGGCAAACAAACAAGAAGAGTTTGGATTTGATATCCCACTTTATCACTACCCAAAGGAGTCTCAAAGCAGCTAACATTCTCCTTTTCCTTCCTCCCCCACAACAAACACTCTGTGAGGTGAGTGAGGCTGAGAGACTTCAGAGAAGCGTGACTAGCCCAAGGTCACCCAGCAGCTGTATGTGGAGGAGCAGGGAATCAAACCCGGTTCACCAGATTACGAGTCCACTGCTCTTAACCACTACACCACACTGGCGTGGAGGGGAGTGATGTTGAACTCCAGCATCACACTGTTGTGTGCAAAATTTTGTCTTCTCGATCAGACGAACCTAACAGTGGGGACATGATCACCGCCCTCCCGTTTATCAGATCGATCTGATAAGCAGGGGAATGTGTTATGCTAAAGTTTAGGTGTCTGACTTTTCTCTTTCACTTATACATACAGAGATTCCCATTCCCCGCTCCTCTTGTGCTTTCCAGGTGAGGCTTTGAAAAGGTAAACAACACTGAGTGGAGCCCCTGCTGACACAAGTCAGCTGCATCAGGCTGAGGGAACCGTGCAAGCCAGAAGAGGGCAAAGAAAGCTCCTGTTCTTTGTCATCCATGTGGTTGTTGTTATTGTTTAAGCAACAGCTGCTGCAGCTGCCTTCAGGCAAGTTCCTTGAACTGTGTGTTTGTCTACCTGCTTGCCTGAATGTATGTACCTGCCTGCCAGCCTCTCCTGCTGAGTGTGTGTATGTGTATCTGCCATTCTGTGTGTTAAGTGTGTCTGATCTATATGAGTGTTAAATGCTATGTGTGTGGTGAGGGTGTGTGTGTGTCCCGGGGGGGGGGCAACATGTGCTGCCCATCTTCACTTTGACCACACCAGGCATGTGGCTGTCTGAGGGGTGGTCAACTATGAATTTGGCATTCAGGCTGAAAAAGCTTAGCTACCCCTGAGTTAATGGATCTCAGAGGCCTTATGGAGACTAGCATGGGATATATTTTTAGGGTGCACTAGAAAGACAAGAGGTATAATACAAATCAGCTCTTTGGAAAGGTAGAGAGAAACAGTTCATGTATTATGGTATAAGATTTGAACACAGTTTCAATTTAATTCAGAATATTGTACAACACTATTACAATTGTATGGTCTGATGCAATAGCTGTTAATTTTCTTGACCACTGTATTGCCAGTCTTTTGGCATTAGAGGGCAATGTCTGCTGGAAGGACTGATCAAGCTATTATTACAATATTCCTCTCTTATGAAATATCAGTGATGAGCAGAGCACCTCTTCTTCCCAGGCTACAAAATTGCTGTTTATACAAATTATACAAATTCTTCCACATCTTTACTAATCTTGCTTGTTTATAAAGGGATTAGAGAGATGGAAGAGATAAAACAGTGCTAAGCTCTTCTTGAATTTGTTTTCAACATTAAAAGTATTCAAAACAATTGGCTATACTGACTGTGGACGTTTTAAATCTTCGGTATCCTGGAGAGGAGAAAAATTATGCAAGGTATTCATTAAAAGACAATAAAAAAATTGGATGAAGCAGCATTAGATTCTCATTCCGGTTTATCCAGTTTCATGCACAGAAATAGTGTGCTAAATCTTGGCATTACAAATTATTTTTCTCAATACAGCAGAACTACTGAATTACATTAATTATGCCTTCATAACCCAAGGTTAGATTCCATTCCATGTCAATTTCACATGCGTTCCTTCACAGAATCATAGAATCACATCCCCTCTGTGCTTTAATCTGTATGAAAATGTTATTCAATACATATGTTATCTCAATGTATGTATTTCTGCATGTATTTTGTCCTTAAATATACCACATTTTAATGCATTTTGCTCTGTTGAGCTATGAACTGCACGGTCTGAAAGATAATTACTTTCCAATCTGTGCATTATTCCAGGAGGTGCAAACAAGGTCGGTTTGCTTAAAAAATGTGCAGAAAATGAAAATTATCCATCCATAGATTAGACAGCTGCATTGCACACCATATAGGACTACCCTCAGTTATTCAGAAGTCCGTGCTTGGTACAGAACACAAAAATTTATTTCCAAGAACAACATGCACAGAATTTCAGTAAAAGCGTTGTTGAAATTTATGGTAATGACAGCAACTAAACAACAATAACCTTCCCAGCCCCATCGACTGCCTCACACTTGACTTTGTGGAAATCAGCAGTAGGAAGAGCAGATGTATCTAGCTCCGCTTATTCTGTGTTGTATTGCCTTCTGAAACAAACACAGACTAAGGAAATCAGTGACAAGAACTCAAATCATACACCATCAGTCCTGGTGGAATCAACAGGTACTTGCGTGGCAATCATGAGAGCTATTTATAAGGTCTGAGTTTGCCTCTAGAGAAGGCAATTTAAAAAAAAAAGGCAGAGGCAGAATTGGGAATGGAAAAAAATATATTCTGGGACAATTCAGTATCTTTTTGATATGTTGCCTCCCTGCTCTCTTTCTCTAGCTTCTAGTTTCTCCCCCCCCCCCCCGGAATAACATGATATTACAGGGATGGGGACTTCATAGTCATCCAGATGTTGCTGGACTCCAGCTCCCATGAGCCCTGGCTGCATGATCATTGGTCAGGGATGAAGGCAGTTGGAGTCTAACAACATCTGGAGGGTCACAACTCCCCAACTCCGTGCCTGAACCTCCTCAGAAAATCCCCATCTTGGCAAATCAGTCCATCCCAAGCAAAACAAACTACAATACTGAAGTCTGCTGTGCATCCACGTCACTGCAAAATAGACCTGTTAGGCAAAGTGCTGCTGAAATTACAAAAGCTGAAGGGACGGTAATCACAGGTTTTGCTGCATTTTATTTAGGACTGTATGTGAATCAGAGGTGTCCTCATGCATCTTTCTCAACACTCCTATTGCTCAGTTCCTGCTGCCTTATTTGATTAGCATGAGTATCAACATGCTTTTGGCTGTTGCCTGGCCATGGACGGGGACAATTAAGTGTGGTTGATTGGTTTTGCAATTTGGAAACTATCAGAGTGAAGTATAAGTCAATTACCTATAATTAGCCAAGGGCTTAAATCTCATGCACCCTTCCTTGTCAAGCATTGCTGCTACTCACCATTATTTTTTAATTTGGCTAGCAAGAGGATCAGATCTCATTTCCTATTGTAGAAAATCTTTCATTCTATTGGTTAAAAGCCCTTTTGCCTGCCATAAAGAGGTGATAAGTGATGCAAAGCTAACAAGCCCAATGGTATTTGCATAAATTGCTGAGTGAATGCTGATATCCCCTCCTGGACATTCAAATGGATGAAGAGTTCTGTGTAACTTGAAAATTTGCTGCCAATATTATAAATGCCATTTTATCCAATAAAACAACCGCCCTATAGGTCTTCTTCTTAGGCACAAAGGTGTGTCTATATGTTTGCTTGCACAAACACCCATTAAGTGTTTGTGGGGTAGGGTGGGGAAAGCAGCTAACACCCCCAAATCTTGAGGAAACAAGTAGAAAAGTGGAAAAAGAATGAATACCTCAGTTCTGTATAATTTCCCTAAAATAGTGGGAATGACACTAAGGCTATTGATATTTCAAAAAAGGTCAGACATACCAGTACAACAAATCGTTCCACACACATAAGCAAACTAATGCATACAAACTCAATACAAAGATAGATAATCTTGTAAAAAGACAAATCAACAGATGTGATAAACAAGATAGTCAGAGAAATATAAATTGGTAATGAACTTCTATCTTGTGTCTAGCGTTCATTAGAGGATTGTTAGACATATACATCTTAAAGAACTCAATTTGAATTAGACCAGGATAAACGTAAGATATTGAACCGAATGGAGCACCTTTTCTGTTTAAGTAGCACTTATTTGCTATTAAGGTGTGATGGCTTCTATTTGATATTTAAATAATTCATTTTCACTCCCATGATTAGCTTGCATATTAATGGGAAACCTTTCTAGTAATAACTTGATGACAAGCTACATGAAGCTAAGTAAATGCCAATATATAGAGTACATAGACGTGGACTAGAGGAAATATTGCCTGTTATAAGATAAACGTTATTTATATTCCGATCATCTAACTCATGGGTAGGCAAACTAAGGCCTGGGGGCCAGATCCGGGCCAAGGACGGTCTGCGAATCAGTGTGTTTTTACATGAGTAGAATGTGTCCTTTTATTTAAAATGCATCTCTGGGTTATTTGTGGAGCATAGGAATTCGTTCATCCCGCCCAAGTTTTTTTAGTCTGCCCCCCCACAAGGTCTGAGGGACAGTGGACTGGCCCTCTGCTAAAAAAGTTTCCTGACCCCTGTTCTAACTGGTGGTGGTGGTTCTGCTGTTAGTTTACACTCCTTTTGTCTATTAATAGTAAGGGAACATGTGCAAATGGCTTTAGATGCCTATTAGGTCCATAAATTACCATATAGCATATATTCAACACAAAGAAACAGCGACAATTTGTTGTTGACAAAGGACAGCTGGACATATAAAGGGCCCCAGTACCTCCAGAAGCTTAGGGCCTCATCAAACCTAAATCCAGCCCTGAGCTTAACCACAATATTTGGTTGTATCAGAGGAACATCGCCAAAGGCCAAAGGCAAAGGGGGTGCCATTGTCAATAATAATAATTTATTATTTATACCCCGCCCATCTGGCTGGGTGTCCCCAGCCACTCTGGGCGGCTTCCATAAAAACCAAAAATACAGTAAAATATCACACGTTAAAAACTTCCCTGAACAGGGCTGCCTTAAGATGTCTTCTGAATGTCAGGTAGTTGTTTATCGTTTTGACATCTGCTGGAAGGGCGTTCCACAGGGCGGGCGCCACTACCGAGAAGGCCCTCTGCCTGGTTCCCTGTAGCTTTGCTTCTCGCAATGAGGGAACCGCCAGAAGGCCCTCGGCGCTGGACCTCAGTGTCCGGGCAGAATGATGGGGGTGGAGACGCTCCTTCAGGTATACTGGACCGAGGCCGTTTAGGGCTTTAAAGGTCAGCACCAACACTTTGAATTGTGCTCGGAAACGTACTGGGAGCCAATGTAGGTCTTTCAAGACCGGTGTTATATGGTCTCGGCGGCCGCCCCCAGTCACCAGTCTAGCTGCCGCATTCTGGATTAGTTGTAGTTTCCGAGTCACCTTCAAAGGTAGCCCCACGTAGAGTGCATTGCAGTAGTCCAAGCGGGAGATAACCAGAGCATGCACCACTCTGGTGAGACAGTCCGCAGGCAGATAGGGTCTCAGCCTACGTACCAGAAGGAGCTGGTAAACAGCTGCCCTGGATACAGATTTAACCTGTGCCTCCATGGACAGCTGTCCAAAATGACTCCCAGGCTGCGCACCTGGTCCTTCAGGGGCACAGTTACCCCATTCAGGACCAGGGAATCCTCCACACCTGCCCGCCTCCTGTCCCCCAAAAACAGTACTTCTGTCTTGTCAGGATTCAACCTCAATCTGTTAGCCGCCATCCATCTTCCAACCGCCTCCAGACACTCACGCAGGACCTTCACCGCCTTCACTGGTTCTGATTTAAAAGAGAGGTAGAGCCAACCAAGGAGAAGCTATTGTACACAGACAGTAAAGAAGAAGAAGAAGAAGAAGAGGAGGAGGAGGAGGAGTTTGGATTTGATATCCCGCTTTATCACTACCCGAAGGAGTCTCAAAGCGGCCAACAATCTCCTTTCCCTTCCTCCCCCACAACAAACACTCTGTGAGGTGAGTGAGGCTGAGAGACTTCAGAGAAGTGTGACTAGCCCAAGGTCACCCAGCAGCTGCATGTGGAGGAGCAGGGAAGCGAACCCAGTTCACCAGATTATGAGACTACTGCTATTAACAAATACACCACGCTGGCTCCCAGCACAAGGCAATGACTTCTATTTTACATGTCTTAAAACATTTTGTGCAAAGCATTAAATTGACAGTATTTCCTCCCCACCTCAAACAAACACAGCATATGTGATTTTGCAACATGTATGGCTCTTGTCCGCATATCGTTTTAAGTTATCAAATTGCATAATGCACACCATGTCTCCTTAATGCTCGTTAGCAAAGCCTGACACTCATCAATTAGGTCGTCAAATGTTGAGGCGATGTGTCAGCACATCAACACAACCGCCCTATCCAAAGACTGTGCTTCCTGTACACTTTGTACATTTCGAAGAAGAGCTTAGCTTGAAAAAAGATCAAGCTGAATTGGCACACCAGCTTCACAAGGCATGAACAGAGAGAAGATGGAGAGTCATCCAGCTGAAACTCCAGAGAGGAAAACACAATTGGTAGTGTTAACCTTGCCCAGCTTGAGCTTTCATGGCTAGGCAGCTGTAAGTCAATATGTCTGGAACGTCTACATTTTACAAAAATCTAAAGCTACTGCTTTCCACAAGGATAAGTATCAAAGTGGCATGTTGCTCACTGGTTGTTCTTTGCAACTGGATTTACAATAAAGGCAGTCAGGGTGTCAGCTAATATCTATTCAAAGAGAAGATGGCAACAATTGAAAGGCACAAGTAGGCACTTTGGGAAATTGCCTAATGATTCATCAACACTCAGACCGTGGCCAAACTTTGCAACTCTGTTCATCCTTAAAAACGTTAGAAATGTGATCGTGCTCTATCAGATTATGTGGACACCGAACTATTGCTCTGATTGTGAGTATTTGCTTAGCAATAATTGCATTTCTACCAGACAGGTTCCATGAATATAAGACAATAGCAATTTTGAACCAAAACTGAAGTATAATTACTCGTTTTATTTTTGTTATCTGAGGGAAGATCTTGCTCTATAATGTCCATATAACTATATTTTTTCATATATTGAAAATGTAGGATTAACAATAAATAGTTTGGTTTACTCTGTCAGCTCTTTAATTCTGCATACTTAAGAGTTGCTGATAAATTCACAATTTACTATTAATTGCTCTTAAAGAAATACCTTGAGGAGGCGACTCTTCCATTAAGGCAAACAATTCACTAAGAAAATTCAGTAGACAAAGAAAAAGAAAAGAACACTTATTAAGTTTCTCTTGTTTCAACGCTTTCTAACTCTCCTTCTCAGCGTATTTCCACATTGTAAATAAATGTTTTAAGGATGTTGTGGTTGTTTAGTCGTTTAGTTGTGTCCGACTCTTCGTGACCCCATGGACCAGAGCACTCCAGGCACTCCTGTCTTTCACTGCCTCCCGCAGTTTGGTCAGACTCATGTTTGTAGCTTCGAGAACACTGTCCAACCATCTCGTCCTCTGCCGTCCCCTTCTCCTTGTGCCCTCAATCCTTCCCAACATCATGGTCTTTTCCAGGGAGTCTTCTCTTCTCATGAGGTGGCCAAAGTTTTGGAGCCTCAGCTTCACGATCTGTCATTCCAATGAGCACTCAGGGCTAATTTCCTTAAGAATGGATGCGTTTGATCTTCTTGCAGTCCATGGGACTCTCAAGAGTTTCCTCCAGCACCATAATTCAAAAGCATCAATTCTTCAGCAATCAGCCTTCTTTATGGTCCAGCTTTCACTTCTATACATCACTACTGGGAACACCATGGCTTTCACTATACGATATGTTTTAAGGATAACATACATCAAGATTAAATGTTTTCAATAAGGGAACAGAAAATGCATTAATAGTGCTTTGCCACCAGTGCCTGAAAGTAACAAAGGAAGGAGATGGCAGGATGCAAGTTTTTAAAATAAATAAATAAACTAAATAAGTTTTATCTGCTCATCAATGCACCAGTGTGTACTGCCTAAAGTGGTAATACTAAGCAAACATCTATCCAAGTGTAGATACATTGTCCTTCCTAGTAACTGCTAGTGCTAGTCAGATGATCAAATTGTCAACATAGTGGGACATGTAAAAAGGTAAAAGAATATTGGAAAATTATCTATAATGAGCTGAAAAAAATGTTTAAACAACTTTTCCAAAAAGACCAGAGTCCTTTTTGTTGGGAATAATTCAGACAGATGTTCCTAGGTGTCAGAAAAAATATATATTTATGTATGCAACAACAGTGGATCGAGTTTTGTTAGCCCAAAAATGGAAAGTAAGGGAGGTCCCAGGCAAAGAGGACTGGCAACCTGAGATGATAGAATATGCAGAACTTGCAGGTTTAACACAGAGAATAAGAGAGTAAGAAGCACACAATTTTGAAAAAGAGTGGGAAATATTTATGGAGTACAGTGGTACCTTGGGTTACATACGCTTCAGGTTACAGATTCCGCTAACCCAGAAATAGTGCTTCAGGTTAAGAACTTTGCTTCAGGATGAGAACAGAAATCGGGCTCCGGTGGCACGGCAGCAGCAGGAGGCCCCATTAACTAAAGCGGTGCTTCAGGTTAAGAAGAGTTTCAGGTTAAGTACGGACCTCCGAAACAAATTAAGTACTTAACCCGAGGTACCACTGTATATGGAGAATAATTGTACACAGCTGAAAACGCTGGCAGTATTAAGATAAAATCAACAGTGTAATTAATGTCTGAGTGATGTAAAAGTGGAGAACTGATTAAAATGGTTATAGCAAAATATGCAGGAATGATAGATAAGCAAAATGAACCAGGGAAGGAGAAGGAGGGAAGTCACTGGATATTTAACAGTATTTAAAATGTTTACTTTGTGATGTAAAACTGAAAATTCAATTAATATTTTTTTTAATGTCAGTGTAGTGGACAATATATAAGTAGCAGTGGCACCATTGGGCAGGTCAACATTAGTAAAGAAAATTGGATTAGCTATATCGTAGCTTTCCCCTAATGAACTGAGGAAACTAGCTCTGTGTGCCATGTTATATGACATTAAGTGTTAGATGCAGGTTTTGATGAGTGATTTTATTGTACCTACCGCAATCTTGTATATATGCCAATAAAGGTTTGAGAATATATATAGTTCTCTCTGTGTGTTTGCACATGCACACATAGCTCTAACAAAAGGGTAGTTATCCTGTGGCTCTCCAGAAGTTGCTGAGCTACAACTTCCATCATCCTTGGCTAGTTGGGGCTGATGGGAGTTGATGGGCCACACATATTTGTTGTTGTTGTTTAGTCGTTTAGTCGTGTCCGACTCTTCATGACCCCATGGACCAGAGCACGCCAGGCACTTCTGTCTTCCACTGCCTCCCACAGTTTGGTCAAACTCATGCTGGTAGCTTCGAGAACACTGTCCAACCACCTCGTCCTCCGTCGTCCCCTTCTCCTTGTGCCCTCCATCTTTCCCAACATCAGGGTCTTTTCCAGGGAGTCTTCTCTTCTCATGAGGTGGCCAAAGTATTGGAGCCTCAGCTTCAATCTGTCCTTCCAGTGAGCACTCAGGGCTGATTTCCTTCAGAATGGAGAGGTTTGATCTTCTTGCAGTCCATGGGACTCTCAAGAGTCTCCTCCAGCACCATAATTCAAAAGCATCAATTCTTCGGCGATCAGCCTTCTGGGCCACACATATAAGTCTGATTAAACTTCTGTTTCTGGGGTTTCGGATGGTTTGGCACAGCCATGCATTTATTTGGAATCTGCATGAGAACTGAACAAAACTTTCCTCTGGCTCAGATTTGAGACAAGAGTCCTCTCCCCACAGCCTTTACAGCCTTGACATTCAGGCAGTTGCAATGGATATGGGAATTCTAAAACTTTTCAACCTGCTCTACCGATTCTAGAAATTATCCGCTGACAAGCAGCAACCTTCTATCAGCCACAGATATTGCTACTGCTGCAATACTGTTCCTGTAGTTGAGTTCAGTGTTGTTTATGGTTTTGTTAAACAAAAACAAAAACCCAATGCAAAATATATATCAAGATACACTTAAGCAGTTGTTTCCATCTAAAAATGGCCCCATTCAACATATAGCCTGGTTGTTGTATTTATTTCCACATTATGGTTTCTGTACCTGTTTCCAGCACTAAATGATGAGACTTTGTTAACACTGCTGTTTCATTTATCTGCACAATATAAAGCATCCTTTCAGGGAATTTAATGGCCCGTGCATGAAGGAAAGGAAAGGGAAAACATCAAAGGAGTAACTGACCCTTGACCCTAAAACAAATTGCAAAGCCTTCCTAGCATTTCAGCTGAAGCATCTCCTTGTTTTGTTTGGGATTCTTTCTTCTTTTAAATGTGTCTGCACTACAAATTTAGATGGCACTAAAAATATATATTAAAAGGATATACAACCTGGGTGCAGCCGATTAAGGCGTCAGATGTCTGCAGGTTTAAAAGGATGATATAATCAATACCTAGTTCTATATAGCATAAACAGTTTGTGTTGATCATGCTTGAGTCTCTTGGTCGCTTGGTGTTTATTTACAGTATATTGATAAGATAGCCTTCATGTGGGGCTGACCACCAAGACCTTAGTATTAAAGTCAAATGTGAACTCCAAGGAAACTTCCCAGGACCCGGTTACTCTGGCTGTTATTTCCAAAGTGTACAAAAATCTGTATGCAAGGAAGCAACTGAAGACTGTCGTCAAGAACATCATTATTCAGATAACATAAATGTAGGATGTGTTGAGAAAAGCACAGGCCTGGTGTGATGCTAACAGTCGCAAAGCGAAAGTCAAACTGAAATTGCACCAAACCATTTCCTGATAAAATCTTTTTTTACCCTGGCTACCACTCATAAAGCATCCCTGCCAAGGGTGAAAACGGGAGTCAAGACTATTCCAACTAGACTTTGCATAAACCTAGTATTAATTATTCTGAAATATTGCGAATGAATGGCTCTACATTGTCAGAAAAAAGTGTGGTTTTGAATGCAGATCCCCTCTCAGCAAAAGCGGTATATTGAATGGCCAAAAATCTTGGAAGAGTTTGGTTTCTATTTTTGCCCCATCCCTTTGTGAATTACAGTGGTACCTCGGGTTACTGACGCTTCAGGTTACAGACTCCACTAACCCAGAAATAGTACCTCGGGTTAAGAACTTTGATTCAGGATGAGAACAGAAATCGCGTGGTGGCGGTGTGGTGGCAGCAGGAGGCCCCATTAGGTAAAGTGGTGCTTCAGGTTAAGAACAGTTTCAGGTTAAGAACGGACCTCCAGAACGAATTAAGTTCTTAACCCGAGGTACCACCGTATATGTGTGAAGAGGGCAGGTTCTGTGTGTTGATGAGGTCATGGGGCCATGCCTCAGGTCCTGCCCCTGATGCCTCATGGCCATGCTTTGCCTCCAGTAGTTGAATGTTGCAGGTAAAAATAGGTAAAGGATCCCTGGACGGTTAAATCCAGTCAAAGGTGACTATGGGGTGCAGCACTCATCTTGCTTTCAGGCCGAGGGAGCCGGCGTTTGTCCACAGACAGCTTCCCGGGTCATGTGGCCAGCGTGACTTCTGGTGCTTCTGGTGCAACGGCACACCGTGACGGAAACCAGAGCACACGGAAACGCCATTTACCTTCCCGCCACAGCAGTACCTATTTATCTACTTGCACTGGCGTGCTTTTGAAATGCTACGTTGGCAGGAGCTGGGATAGAGCAACGGGAGCTCACCCCGTCTCAGGGATTTGAACCGCTGACCTTCTGATCAGCAAGCTGAAGAGGCTCAGTGGTTTAGACCACAGCGCCACCAACTGCATGTTGAGTAGGGGTGTCTGCAGCAGGGCCACATCCTATGCACAAGCATTATTGGTGCTCTATGTACATGGGCTTCTCTGCTGTAGACACGCATGCTCAAAATGTGTGGTTGCTCAAGGGAAGTGTTGGGGAGCCCCAAAACATCAGGGCAGCACTAAGAGTCTAATGTGTGAAGGGGCTTCTGAGTACATCATTGTCAAACCAGAAACTGCTAAGTCATTAATTAATGGAGGGAACAAGCAACAGAATATGGCATGATGTCAAGTTTCTATTATTTTGGTTTGGTTTGGTTTGGTTTGGTTTTTAAAAATAATTGTATTGAAACCTACTTTTATGAACCAACAAACTGCAAACATATGGATTATAGCACTCCAGGTACAAGAAGAAGAAGAGTTGGATTTGATATCCCACTTTATCACTACCCTACGGAGTCTCAAAGCGACTCACAATCTCCTTTCCCTTCCTCCCCCGCAACAAACACTCTGAGAGATGAGTGAGGCTGAGAAACTTCAGAGAAGTGTGACTAGCCCAAGGTCACCTAGCAGTTGCATGTGGAGGAGTGGGGAAGTGAACCCGGTTCACCAGATTACGAGTCCACCACTCTTTACCACTACAGCACACTGGCTCTCACAAGGCAACAACTTCTAGGAGGCCAGGGGGACAAATTCCTTATCCCTGATCTAAAATAGCCTTTTGAAGTGTATTTCTTTAAATCTTACATATGGTATCCTTGTTGTCTACAGAAAATGATAGTGCTAGCCTTGACCAGTGATAACTTCTCCCCTTCTTGCCACTGGATGGGTTTTTATGCTACAATAACATATTTTACATTTAATTTTACTCCTGCATGCGTATATGAAGTGAAATATTTCCCCACTCGCCGTGCCTTACCTTAGCACAAGACAAATCACAACAATGAGGCCAGATGGAAGAAGGGCTTCCCTCCCTCCCCTTAATGACAGAAAAATAGTCTTAAATGATAATTAGTCACAACTAATGGACTCCGTAGCATGCAAAGATTGTAACAACACACTGTGATAATTTATGCTAATATCCCCCCAAAATGCAAAGACATGTTTTAAGAATACAGCACTTTGGACTTTTGATTATGACAACATGCAAATAGGCAGATTTGCATAAAAGAACTGCTGCTATCTACTCTCTCAAAATACAACCACCCAGACTTATGCATATATGACAGCGATTGTGACTAAGTCTTGTACCACTGCTGCTACCATAGCATCTATGCTTGGCAAAAAGGGCAAAGCTATTCTGCTCTCATCTATGTGGCCCCAAATCACCCATCCATATTTCATCCTCCTAGGAATCAAAAAGATCCTTAGTGTACTGCATAAGTCCTATACTGTGACCTCACTCATGCCACACAATCAGTTATCACTTTCGGGGAAGAAGGCTGAACAATGATGGGTGGGTATTGACCTACATTTCAGTCCTACTGCAGATTAACATTTTCTGGTATGGCATAGGCAGAGAATGCTTAAACCCAATTGGAATGAACCTTGACTATATTGATTTGACAGCTAAGGTTTGGCCAGCTTGACAGTACTAAGCTAGCAGCACCCTTCTATATTATAACAATGCATTTGAATTATTGTGCATTAGGTCGTATTTTATGATAGTGTTTAATGTTTCAGTGGCCAATGTGTTTGGTGTGTGCAGCCAAATCCCGGCTTCCTTTACCAATGCACTCCAGTTATCATGTGAAAATGACATTCTGTGAAGAAGTTATGTAGGAAAAGCAACTGCAATAGGATGGTCAGGGCTGGCTCTACCATTGGGCAGAGTGAGGCAACTGCCTTAGGTGGCAAGTGCTCAGGGGCAGCAGGATCCCATAGCTGTCCCTCCTGAGCTTCTAGCCATTCCACTCTGCTGTCACATGGCTTCTCCTAGGCCCCCTAATCTGGCCTGCTGTCTCAGGCTTGGTGTAGGATGCTAAACTGTCACCAGCACTGATGTAAAATTCATCTGCTACAGCAGTCAGTTTCTGTATATGGAATTGGGGGTGGCCGCCATCTTGTCCTTTGCCTCAAGCAGCAAAATGTTGTGGACCGAGCCTGACTAGGCTCTTTCCAAATTATAATCTTCATTTTGGGATTGCAGAAACTACCTATAGGTGTTGCATTGATGGTCCAAAATAACAATAAAAACAACAACTGCACTTGCTCTACCAAATCCTGCAAGTTCCAGCTCTAGTAACCCCTGTCTTCCCTGTAGCTTCTTTGAGCCAATGTTCGAAACTCCCACTGTTCTGGGCACATTTTGCGACTAGGAATTTCATTAGCACGAGCAGTTTCTGAGTTCTGGGTGCAGTACTGAGCCCAAGATTTCAGATTTAAACTGCAGAGTGGAAGGAAAGGAGGACCTTTTTCTGCCTCCCCACTTCCAGCTACTCTCTGATGACTGGAGAAGAATATTAGAGGGGTGGGCAGGAGAAGGACCAAACCAGGGGTTGTCAACCTGGTCCCTAAAGCCCACTAGTGGGTGTTTCAGGATTCTAGGTGGGCAGTAGGGGGTTCTACGGCACAAGCTGAACCCTCCTTCCATCGAGCACTGGTGGGTGGTAATGAAATTTTACCATCAAGAAAGATGCATTAGTGGGTGGTAGGTATAAAAAGGTTGACTATCCCTGGACTAGACCATGTGAAAAATGGACATAATATTTTAGCTGCAGTTCCTTCATTTTCAGCTTTGTATTCTTGTTATAAAAAAGGTGCTCCTAGACATTACGTTGTTGTGTCTGTAACCTAGATTTAAGGTGCCATTTAGCTCCTAGCTTTCATATCTCAGTTTCTAACACTGGTTTGGGTTTATAAGAACTTATCCGTTGCATCATTCCCTATAACAGAGGCATTCCTTTGTCTTAAGTACACAGAAGGACTAGGCCTCCCTTCTTGTCTGTCTCTAACCCCTACAGAAAGAAAACTCTTTAAAGAACTTACAAATCTGGTCAACTAATTAAATAGGAATGGTTCCCGTCTGAAAAACAAAAATTGCTCCGTTACTTCCACCTCTTAACATTAGCGCGCACACGCTCTCCCCCTCTCTCTCGCAATTAAGAAAGGGTATATTGTTCTACATGGATTACACAGAAGGCTGGATAGTACTAGCTAGGGAAGAGATAATAAAAAAAACAGGAAATAATGGTTGAGTGGGTTCTGATTCATCTCTAATATCATCCATTTATTTTGAAAGTACACATAGTGCGAATCTCCAGGACCCATTCTGGTTACCCTATGAGTAACCTGGATTGTTATTCATATTAGAGCTTCAGATCCTACATGGTAATTCCTCAGGTGCAGAAATTCCTCAGAAACTGCACTTTTGCACAAGTCTGTGACTGCAGTAGAGCAGGATTTGTATTTATGTACAAAAGTTGGAAGCAATCGGAGCAGGGCCAATTTTTTTTTAAAAAGTTGTCTTAACTGGTAATAATTATGAGTGAATTTGGGGGTGGGGTTCTAGGTAGCCCTAGGATTTCCCTTTAACAGGTTCTAGGTAGCCCTAGGAATTCCATTTAACAAAGAATGTCAACTGCCCCTACCCATTCTGCAGGGGAGGGTACAATAACCATTGCATTTTTCCAGCCTGAAATGCAACAAAAAGGAGGAACTTGGGAGTGTTATTCAGTCTTTACATAACCATGTGTGCGCACAATACAGGAATGAAGCTACTCGTGCCAAAATCACCAATGAATTAGATTTGGGAGAAAGGGGACGTCAGTGCACACACAGCCACCAAAAACATATTTGGCTTTGACAGACACCTGATTATTCAGCAGCAGTGAATTCTAAAGAGAGGGAAGTTGTTATTGGAAAGGTCCCATAAATTCACATGAGAGGGAGTACCCCCGTTTAGGGGGGCATATTCAAGGGTACGGCTTTCCCGTATTTTCCGAAAGAATTCTTCCCCCATGAAGGAGAATGTGAAGGAGCACTTCACTGCCTCTTCTCCTCATTTCACTAATAGCTGCTCTGAAGGGCACTCTGTGAAGAGTGCAATTATGATAACCTATTTCTACATGCTTTTACGTGCTTTTGTCCAATGTCGGATGTAGCGGTTTATACAAGACACGCTGCCGGCTTAGAATGACCAAACAGTTCTTTATGCTACAAGCATCTGTGACTTAAGAAATGATCCTTGTTCTTTGATACAGGCAGACATGAGACAATTATCTAGAAAGAGGGAGAGGGATTCTTTTACGGGGGGGGGGTGTCCAAAAAAAATAGCACCAAGATTAATACACAATTACTAGCATTTATCCTAGCAGGGGTCTTTATTCTTATCAAAGAATAAAGTTATTTATTGGGACAAGTGCATTTACAGGGGAGCAATTAGAATGGTTTTTACACATGTTGGTGAAAATGAGTCCAATTATTATGGCAAAGGCAACACTGATCTGCCATAAATTTGGTGCCATAGCAATTTTCTCACTCTATTCAAGATGGTTGTAAATAGAGGCCCCTTTAGAAATTAAAAGCAAAGCAGAACAAAACTTTCAGAGGAATCTCAAAGTACATTAAATCGTTTTAAATTGGCTTTAAGGAAGTTTTAAAAACACAGCATGTGTCACGAAGAACAAACCAAGGCACAAACCCAGCTGCCCTGTGATCAAAGCAGCCTCAGCAAGTGCACACAGGATTGTGACCTTAATGATGTTTGCCAGTGTCAGGAAAACGCTTGTTCGCAGAGTTAAAAAAACCAAAAAATTGTCTCTTTGTGACATTCTGTGTTCCCCAAAATGCCACAGGGGAAAGCCCACTTTTCAGGGAGAATCCAGCCTTGGAAATAAGGAGAAGTGGCAACTGAGGCCAGTGCAGCTGTGAAGCCATCCAGACGCTTGGCACAGATACTGCTGGGTGCTGATACAACTGGCTAGCCTGGATGTCTTTTTGAGGAAAGGAAGGGTAGAAACGTTTCAAGCAAGCAAATAAATAGCAAGTCTAGAACAAAGCTCAAAGTTTGATGAGGATGTTAAGTTGTGGGTGAACATATCAGACGACACAGCGATTCTTCAAACAGCTCTTGTTTATTCAGAGGCCAGAACAGAACTGAACTGAACTGAAGGGTTCAGTCAGCCTGCTTATATAGAGCTCCAGTACAACGTAACTGTAACAATTTTCTAAAACTATCCAATCACTGAAAGTCACTTTCAATCCCTTATTTGCATAACTATCTACAGTATCCCCCTGCTGGCCCAGGGTGAGAACTTCAGTGCATAACAGAGGACATGAGAAAGGGTAAGCTGTGGAGGAGAGAAAGCCAAACTGTCAGGGGTCCACTACCCCAGCAGCCACTCAAGCCTGCCCTCTGCACTACTTGGAGTAAGTGTCTGGATCCAGATGCTGCCATTTTGATTTCCCACAATGCTTCAGAGTGCCACCACACTCGTGTCATTATGGGAAATTTAAAATGATGGCTGCTGAATCCAGGTGCCTGTCACTGCTTCCAAGGAAGGAGAGCCCACCAGAAGACATTTTGCCCAGAGCCCCCCAAACCTGGAACCAACCCCTGAAGATTTGTTTGGGTCACCTTTCAAAAAAGGTATCTAAAACCATCTCTCCCTTTAAATACATCCATCCATGTAAAAAAAGCAACAGGTTGTTACCGCAGCCCAGTGTTTCTCAAAGGGCCTGAAACACCACACTGGTGTGGCAGGAAGATTCAAGGACAACCAATATTATATTTTGGGAATGGTTCATCTTCTTATGTAGATGCATTGTTTTATACTTTCTAGAAGTCCCAATGTCATATTATAAAGTTGTTCTAAGCAACAACTCTATTCCAAACTTAAAAATGGAATGTGTAAAGCAAATGTGTGGAATGTGTGAACAAAAGAGGTTTAAAGACTCTCTCAAGGCAAATCTAAAGAAATGTAGTATAAACACTGACAACTGGGAAACACTGGTCTGCGAGCGCTCCAGTTGGAGAACAGCCTTTACCAAACGTGTTGTGGGCTTTGAAGATGCTTGAACTCAGGACGAAAGGGAGAAACGTGCTAAGAGGAAGGCACACTTGGCAAATCTACACCGTGATCAACTCCTGCCCAAAAACCTACAGTATGTCCCCATTGTGGAAGGACATGTGGATCCAGAATTAGCCTCCACAGTCACTTATGGACTCAATGTTAAAACCGTGTTTACGGAAGGCAATCTTACTCGGCTACAAGTGATCGCCAAAGAAGAAGATAAAGTTGTGTTCTTTGTTAAAAATTTAGCACTTGTAGAAGTTGTTTCTTTTTTGTTTTCCAGTGTATTTCTTATTTAAAAAACAACAACGTTGGTGTGGTGCAAGAATTTTTTTATTCTGAAAGTGTGCCCCAGAGAAAAAAGTCTGAGAACCACTGCAGTATGTCTCTTTCCCCTGAACACACAGACAGACAAAGTCACTACATGGGAATAAGCTACAATGCCAAGTCAGTGTTCCATTTACTTCACCAGTTTTGGCTTAGTGGGCTACTTGGCAAAGCCCTTAAGTGTGATGGTATTAAGAACTCATACTATATCATCTTTTCTTGACTTCGCTTCAAATCTTACCATCTACTTAAGTAATATGCATTGTCTGTTTTGTTTTGTTTTTCAATTGCCTCCCATACTGAACCTATTTTAGATCACACTGCTCATTCCACAGCTTGGAAAGGGGGAGGATTTTGTTCAGCTTGCATTTTAATGTGAACTTAGCCAAACCAAAATCGACAGAATCATCACCCATTGCAACCCGCAAAGCCCTTTCATTCCTATAGCTGTACAGCTATCTGTTCCTTGTCGTGTCAGGACCACGATGTGGGAAACATCTTGCTTTTTGGTGTGGCTAATTTTTACCTGGTAACATAGATTCAGAGCTCAGTACTCTTCTAGACCCTTCAAGTGTACTTGTTTTCCAGGGACAGTCCCGGATTTACAGAAGCCGTCTCAGTTTCTGATCTGATTCTGGAACGTCTCACTTCTCCTTAGGGCATCCCTATTTTCACTGGAGAAGTGGTGGAGTGTATGGACCCCTGAGTCAAGGAGATAAGTAACTAAACTAAACTAAACTAAACTAAACAACCTTTAGAAGACATCTGAAGGCAGCCCTGTATAGGGAAAGTTAAATGTTTTATTGTGTTTTTATATATGTTGGAAGTCACCCCAAGTGGCTGGGGCAACCTAGATGGGCAGAGTTAAAGAAAAATTATTATTATTATTATTATTATTATTATTATTATTACTACTACAACTACTGCTACTACTACTAAATAGGATGTCCTTATTTTCATTGGAGAAATGTTGGGGGAGGGGTACGCTCTTATACTGCAAATTCAATTGCATACTCACTTATCTGAAAATTCACCCCAATGCACATAGTATGACTTACATGTAGAGAAACACGTATGCTGTGCACATCAAAACTTTACAGTACTTTTGATGAGCAAGATGCAAAGTGATTTACAAACTTAAAGTAAGCATTACAGTTTATAATTCACCATGCATTGCTAGGAATGGTGCAAATATTTTCCTTTTCTTGGGTCTCAAGTTCCAACTGAGACTGTAATCCTGTGAGCACCTTTACCTGGGAGAAAGCTCAATGCAGCATAGCAGTCATGAGACTGAGTAAAACACACACAGGGTAACGCTGTCAAACACCCAGCCAGGCCAGCCAGCACAGAAAATGTTTTGGTAAGATATTATCTGCCAGTAAACAGCTCCCCTGGAAAATTCCCTAGCTTATTGGAAGTAGTGTTTCATGTTAAAACTGAGGAGCCTATAAGAAACCTATTTAACCAACAGAATGATATTATGCAAAGAAGCCAATAAGGTAGTTGGGGGGGGAGGGTAATTCGTATGGAGATATTAATAGATAACCTTCGAAATATGAGAAAATCAGTTACAAAACATTCCCCTGCTCTGCTGGAGCGGAGGGCGACGCTGCCCCTTTAAGTGAAACCAGCTGTAGTAAACCTGCCTAACTCTTCTGGAATGCAAAGTGCTCTGGGATTCTGTCTAGTCAGGGCTCTGGCACCAAGACTGTGGCAGCTTTTTTATTTTTCTGTGGGCAAGCGGCTTCCTCACATTTCTGTTATTTTATCCTTAAAGATGTTGCCATGGATACTGGCATGAAAATGGCACCTGGCCAGTCAGATAGTGACAAAAGCATGTAAGGGTAAGGAGTCCAGGGCTTTAGGAAAACGTCGAAGTTTAGATAGCTTTATTTTAAAACACACGCGCGCAAACTGCATTGCGCTAATCTGAATGAAAAATATTAAAAGCTCTTTTCTCTCCATGTCCCTATATAGCAGTCTATCAAGGAACGTTTAATGAAGTAGGTAAATACCAACCATTAAAAGTAATCCATCACAGCTCGTGAACACCCAGTTAACGAGTATCAGGTTGCATAATATCTATTTTCCTGTGCAAATGCTGTTAGGAGTGAAGTTAAAATGACACAATAAATGTAGGTGTTTATTTCCTAGAGCAGACTGATTAATACAAATGTGCTCCAGCCAAATTGCATTCTAGTAGAAACCAAAATAACATAGTTTCCGGAGCCATTTTCTAATATGCAGTGTGGAAAGTTTTATTCTTTTTTTCACTACAACCCCCCCCCCCAAAGAAAACCCCCAACCCTAGCAAATCATGGGGTATTCTATGCAGAATGAGTGTATTGTGATTTAATTATTGCCATGTTCTCATGAAATTATATAGACTCTAGCCCAGCCTTTGCCAACCAGGTGCCCTCAGCTGTTTGGGGCTACAATTCCCATCAGCCCCAGCCAGCATGCCCTGTGCCAACCCCTCCCCAGCACCGAATGGTCATTCAGAAAATGTCTGCAGTGCTAAATGAGTGCAAGCTGGAATCCTGAGCATTCAGTTCATGGGGTCAGATTGTGCACATTTGGCAAGGCTGCCTGTGGCAAGCATGCTCTGAACATGCAGGAATTGTTAGCTTCTTACATAGGAACAGTAGAGTTTTAATATTCCAGTGGAATGATCTAATAATAGTTTTATCTTAGGATGGCATCCTATATGCATTTGGTGGGAAACAAGCCCTGCTATCAATGTGTAGGTTAAATATATATATAACGGTAAAGGACCTCTGGGTGGTTAAGCCCAGTCAAAGGCGACTATGCGGCTGCGGTGCTCATCTCTCTTTCAGGCCGAGGGAGCCAGCGTTTGTCCACAGACAGCTTTTCGGATCATGTGGCCAGCATGAATAAACGGCTACTGGCGCAACGAAACACCGTGACACTGGAGAACAGAGCACACAGAAATGCCATTTACCTTCCCACCACAGTGGTACGTATTTATCTGCTTGCACTGGTGTGCTTTCGAACTGCTAGGATGGCAGGAGCTGGGACAGAGCAAAGAGAGCTCACCCCATCATGGGGATTCGAACGGGCGACCTTCTGACTGGCAAGCCCAAGAGGCTCAGTGATTTAGACCAGAGCACCATCTGCATCCCTACTTTTGAGTAGACACATAGAGGGTTGCACTGTGAATGCCTAATCTAAGTGAAAGGAAGGCCATATTTTACAGGGCCACAATTGTTTTCATAAGATTAACAACAACAACAACAACAACAACAACAATAAATAAATAAATTAAACAGCATAAACTATTGGGATTTGTTCACAGCAATAACACTACCATGGAGGGCTCCCCTAAAAGAAACAAAGAAGACAGAAAAACTTATAACAATAAAGCAATTTTCCTACTAATTTGTGTGTATGTGTGCATGCACATGCACATGCACACAAACAAAATTAGTGACTATCTACTGTTAAGCTTCACCAATCCATACAAAAAGACTCTGGTGTGTGTGTGTGTGTGTGTGTGTGTGTGTATATATATATATACACACACACACACACACACACACACACACACTTTTCAAGACTTGTGAAATCCAACATATATATCTTTCTCCTTTTATTCACCAGGAAAGTGTCCTAAGAGCAATTCATAGGATTTGCCAGAACATGCTTTCCCAAACTGCTTAATTTAAAGCTGGAATTAAGTCTCTTGATGCTCACAGCATTTATATGAAGGCACCATAATCCCACAGAGCACATACTGCAAGCATTTTAAAGCCTGATATTTAATAGTGTTACTTTTTATAAAGCACATGCATATATTTCACATATTCTGTTGCCATTTTATTTTCTTGCAATTTTGTTTTTGAAAAAAAGAGAGAATTCAAGGTATTGGTATTATTTCTAGCGTTAATTTAGAGAAAGCACAATTTACAGCATAAAACATTTGATCTTCAATCTATTTCGCGCTTTACTGGTATGAATGTACACTAAACAAAGGAATTTGTCTAGATTAAAGTATTTGGCAGAGCAATCCTATAATATCACGACACTGGGGGACTCTGTCCTGTTTCGTATGTTTCAGCGGTGTATTTTCACTCCATTGCAAGTGTATTCCACTGACTATCTGGGTTTTTCTATCATGGCATTGGGGGACCTGTTATTCTGCCAGCATAGCAAGGTTTCTGCCAAATCCAATGCCTTCTCAGATGGCAAATATAGGATTGAACCCTTAATCAGTCACTTTTCTGTAAAACACTGAGATAATAGCATCTGCCATGTATACTGTACATATTGATCTGTAGGAAAGCAAACACATTTTCTTAGAGAAGTTTTTAAGTTCACAATGGAATGCTTACATGCCATTTAAACTACCGTACTTTTTTCTGGTGAGGTAAGAAAGGATTTTAAGAGATGAATCCTACGCATGTTTACTCAGATGAAAGCCCATTACGGACAATAACTCCTACCTGAAGTCCTTGCTAAATATATTTAGGATTGTTGCCTTAAATTATTGATTATTTATTTAAAGAATTTATAAAGCACTCACTATTCAAAAATTGCATCATAAAAATATAATAAAAGCAAGATGCAAAGTTAAAACAATAACAACACAGTATATCCGTCTGTAAAACTAATATTGAACAATCTCTGACAGTGCTACCCCAATATATCTTAAGGAATAATGACCACTCCCCACTTAAAATGGGGGGCGCCCTTTGTGTGGACGCGTGCAGCCCCAACAGCATAGGCTTGGCTTTGCCTTCCCTCAGGTGGGATACCTGGAGGTCTCCGCCTACCTCAGTCAGTTGTCCAATCCCACCTGGGGGAAGCGTTGCCAAGGAGACCAGGCCAGGTAGGGGAGGGATTACCTGCCCACACAATAGAGGGAGGATCTTACCTAGGAATCCTCACTTGGCTCCAGAGCTTCTTAAGGAGGCATCACCTTAAAGAACAAATTGTTGGTATTGTACCAACAAGACAGTGCATTCCAATGTGTGGATACCAACACACTAAAAGCTGTGTTAAATTAACTTCTGGAGCATATGGCTCCCACAAGAGAGCCTCATCGGATGACGTAAGAACTCCAGCAGGATCATATGGGGAAATGTGATATTTCAGAAAAGCAGGTCTTCAACTCTTTAGTGCTTCATATACCAGAAGCAAAATCTAGGGACTCCACCATTTGTCAGGCACAGTGTCTAGTGCTGCATATTCCTATTTACTTGTATTCCTGAAGAATCTTGTTCACAATATGCAGTGCAGAGGACCATGGGTGGTGGCCAGCAATATTGATTTGTTTGCAAACAGGGTGGGAGATAAAGTGGAAGTTGGATCTTTGGTCACATATTCTTATCATTTACTCCAGTTCCAGTGCACTCCCACCACTGGTGTTTGAAGTGACATTAGCCACAATCCATCTCTAGCCTGTAGCTTCTTAAGAAATTCTACAGCTGTTTGATACATTTCCCCTCAAACCTTCTTCCATCTGATTGGAAAACACAAGCCACAATTAAAATGAGGTGTGTGCCTTCGAGTTAGCCCCTTGTGCATGTAGAAATGACAGCTCAATTGAATTTGAGGTTATGTAAACTTTGGGATGCGTGCGAAGCAAACCCAGAAGTATTTTACCGGGTTTCACCACACGCACATGCGCAGAAGCAGTCCTCAGGTTGCGGAAACCTTGGGATCTGGCCGGACCTCCGGAAGAGATCCCATCTGCAACCAGAGGTACCAATGTACTAGGGTTGCCATATTTCAAAAGCTGAAAACCTGGAGCTTTTTTGGGCAAAGTTGTTGAGTTTCTGAGCTATTTTTAATTACATTCGCCAAAATCTACACTTCCACGGGCTGCTATGTGTCTGGATTTTCCCAGACATTTAAGCGATTTCTGCCCGGGTATTGCTAACAAGGGCCGAATACCAGCTATGTCTGGGAAATTCAAGATGTATGGCAACCCTACACTGCAGTTCTATATACTTGATATGCATAGGGTTGCACTATAAACCATTTGTTTTTATTATGAATAAAGAAGAGATAAATGAGTAAGCTCAAACCCACAACCCTCCCTTGTACACAAACTATGGCTAGCCAGTTATCTGGCAAGCCTTAGGAGAGAAAACTTTGTTTCCCATTTGTGCATTTTCCAGTGGATCATAACTCCTAACTGATTTTCATGGGAAACCCTCCCAAATCAAAGCTAAGCCCATCAAATTTCATCTTCTGGCCCCTAGCAGTTCTTCAGCTTCTTCGACTTATTACAGAGCAAACAAAACAGCTCCAGATAAAACAAACAATCCCTTCTTTCTGAGCCTGTGAGATAAAGGTTTCAGGAAGGTATACATGACTGCAAATACAGGATTACAGTAGTAACATGTTCATGGTGTGTTTCCGGGCCCCCCTCAAAATAAACTATTTGCAGCCACATCTACTTGAAAGCTGTTGTTGGATATAATTTATTCTGCACAAAATGTGACTGCATGTTCAATTCTGTCTATGAACACGCAGATTGTGAGCTCTGAAGACAGGTACCAATTCACTGCGTTTTGCACAGCGGAGCCAGGTCCATAGATTATTGGGATTTAAAATATATCAATCACATTCAAAGAGAAAACATAATTTATATATATGATCTAGTGTGTGGAGCAGTTGCTCAAAATTGCAGCTATGCTATTCTATTTCCCGCCATTCTATTTTCCACTTTTCTCTCTTAGCAATAACGCCAGCATCCCATGGCTACAGAGTAGACTTCTTTCTGATTGGGTTGTGGGTTTTGTTTTGGTTTTGCTTTAGCAATTGTGCAAGCCTCCAGATAACAAAACACACACACACACACACACACACACACACACACGTTCTGCAAAGCTGGCACCATTTTGGCTACATAACGAACAGCACACACAGCCTGGGCATTGGAAAAGGACAAAATTATGTCCCAGTTAAACTGGAACCTGGGTCCTCTAGGTCTCAGGTTGCTTCAGGAACAAGACGAGACTGCAAATATCTATAGTTGTCTAGACAAGTACAGTGGTACCTCGGGTTAAGAACTTAATTTGTTTGGGAGGTCCGTTCTTAACCTGAAACTTTTCTTAACCTGAGTTACCACTTTAGCTAATGGGGCCTCCCACTGCTGCCGCGCGATTTCTGTTCTCATCCTGAAGCAAAGTTCTTAACCCGAGGTACTATTTCTGGGTTAACGGAGTCTGTAACCTGAAGCATATGTAACCTGAAGCGTATGTAACCCAAGGTGCCACTGTACTTCTTCATAGAGCGTGCAGTTAGATTATGGAAACTGCTCCCACAGGAGGCATTGATGGCCACCAACTGAGATGGTTTTAAAAGAGAATTAGACGAATAAATGGAGGATAAGGCTATCTGTGGCTGCAAACTCTGACACACATTTCTACCTCCTCTGCTGGAGACAGTAGGCTTCCGAATACCGGGTTGCTAGAAATGGCAGGAGGAAAGGGTGTTATTGCATTCAGTTCCTGCTTGTGAGCTTCCCTCAGGTATCTGGTTGGCCACGGTGAGAACAATATGCTGCACTAGGTGGGCCAATGGCAGCAGGCTCTCCTTATGTTCTTTTGACTCTAGTTTGAATAAAGCTATGACCTCTGATTCAGATGTTTTGTCTCCTAAATCTGTACACATGGGAGATGGTTGTGATGTGCCTAAAGGCACTCATCTTCAGCCAAATTGCAAAGTTGTTGTAAACCACCCCATGTTCTTTGGGTGAAGGTTAGCATGTAAATCTAATAAATAAACAAATAAATGAAATAAGAACCCTAAGTAAAAAGCATTAACTAATGAGAAACTCAGATATGGGCTTCAAAAAAATAATAATTTCTGGGCTCAATACCACAAAGATGTGTCTCAAATAAATTTTCTGGCCATAATTTAAACAAGCCCTTGGTGGGAATCAAACTATAAAACAGATTAAAAAAAGTGTACCTATGCTGAACAGCTGCAATTGGGAAAGAGACTGGGAGATGCCATAGGAAACATATTGATATCAGTATAGTTTTGAGACTGGAAAGTGAACACAAGTTCCAAGCCTAATTCCATAGTCAATTTAGGCAACCCACATCCTCTCCTTCTCTAGGACCTGATGCAAGCAGATGGGAAAGCAGAAAACTTGAGTGACGCATCACAAACAATGCACCTACACAAGTTTTGCTTACAAGAGAAGCCTTTGTATTCCAAGCTGTATTTATCAATATTTGATTTAAACATCTGTGCTTGCACATTTAATGGACAAAACCAGATGGGGATCTTCAGGAGCACATCTGTATTAATTAAGACAAAAAAGGCGAGCCAGGCCCAGAAACAGCCAACCATGTAAACAAAGGAATAAATTTGGTTGGACTGTAAACATGGTAACCTTGTGTTGCATTTTGTGGCCAGCAACAGGTTTAGTTTATAACACACAGTACTGGGAAAGTCATGTTTTTATAAACTGCAGGCACAACCCTACAACCCTTCTGTTTACTCAGAAGTTCTATGGGTTTGATTAAAAAAAAGATCCAATATGTGTTTATTTGTTAAATTTAGACCCCACCATTCTACAACATGGTGTTCACTGAATGGGTGCTCACTCACAAATAGGTGTGCACAGGATTGCAGCCTTAATCATTTGAGGAGGAGTGGAGAACACCTCCAGGTGTTGCCGAACTACAAGTCCCATCATCCCCGGCCTCTGGCATGTCTGCTAGGGCTGATGAGAGTTGTAGTTTAACAACATCTGGAGGAAAAGGTTCTCTACTCTGGGTTTAAGCCTACCATTACTCAAAGTACAAGTTCCTTTCTGAAGCTACACATCATTGATGGCTTTCAGAGACCTTGACTATTAGGTTATCATTACTTTGTGAAGACTACTACTTCATAAACAATGAACCCAGAGAAAGTTAATCACTAACTTAAGTGCCATTGATCACAACGGCGCTAAAGCATGGCTAACCTATTCAGGATCCAAACCACAGATTTTATTTAAAGGTGAAACCTTTCAAACTTCTGGGTGGTCTCTACATGTCTCCCTGTTCTTTGTAACCCGAACTAAGCCCAAATGGCAACTGACTTGCCTATTAAAATTTGAAGCTCTCAGTATTAAAGGAATATTATCATTACACTGACCAGCATCCCCAGATCATCTCCCCTCCTCTGCTATTTTCTGCTGGAAAATCCTCATGTACAACCAAAGATTTTTCATTACGTCCCAGCATTATGATCATATGCTTTTGCACGACTGAATTTCATCAGATTTCTGTTACTCCATTTCATGAAGTCATCTGATTAATTCTGCATAATTTCCCAATTCTTTTCAGTATTAGTGATGCCTCCCACCCAGTGTTTCCATCATGCATCATCAATACATCCCTACTGGCAATACCCCCAATTAAGCCACTGAATGAATGAATTCCCTAAAATGGATCTTTAAGCAACTTAAAGAGACCCTACAAGAGGTCTCAAGGGATTTCTGCTCTGGAATTCCTCTTTCCCCCCACACAGACCTATTTGTATTCTAGCTCTGTTTTCCTGTAATTTTAGTCTGGTTTGTGTTTTATAAATCCATGACCATTTTACAATTGTTTAGAAAACAAAACAGTAACAATTTCAAAGTCGAGACTGTCGTTTGACAGAACATGAAGAATGGTCGCCAGGCAAAATATCATTTGCTCCATGTCTCAGTCATCTAATCAAATTTCTGATGTCTTTTCTAAAGTTCAAAAGCAGCTTTGGGGTGGGGTGGGAAAGACAACTGGCTATGCGTTTTAGAATTCCTCCCACCATGCCATTTTCCTAAGCAAAATGCAGTTTGCCAACGAAACTACTAATAGCTTTGCTGTGGGCAGGGGGAGGGGGGAGGCAAGCATAATATGGGTCCCGTCTTTTGTCTGTTCATTTATGATGGGGTCCTCCATTTACCCAAATATTTTGGATGCCTCCATTTGAATATAGACCTCCCTGCTATGAATGATCAAATCCATCAGTTTCAATTTCTCTGGTAAGCGGAGACAGTGTTCAATCTGGGTGATCTCAGTTTGTGATTTCTAAACCAGGGTTTCTCAAGCTTGGGTCTCTACCTGGTTTTGGACTACAATTCCCATCATCTGTGACCACTGGTAGCTAGGAATGATGGGAGTTGTAGTCCAAAAAAAACAGCTGGAGACCCAAGTTTGGGAAACCATGTTCTGAATCATAAGACTGCTACTTTCAACATCTTTTTTTCTGTTTAGTATTTACAATTTTGCAGGTGACAATTTCCCTAACATAATTCATTCCCATCTTGTTTTCATGAATATATGCATTTTTTATGCACACTTTCCCCAAATATATGCATTTTCGGTACATTTTTTTGGTGGGAAAACTGCAGCACAAAATTCAGAGGACTGTGAATCGACTTGCCTATTGGTTGGGAAATGCAAATGACTTAGGTTCACATTAACAGGTAAACCGAACAGCATTTCTCCCCATCCACAGCCTCTGTTGTGTATGTTTCAATTGCACTTAAGTTTTAGTAAAAGAGCAGATAGTGTCATAATCCCACACACACTGAAGCAAAATCTCTGCAGACTGAATGCCTTGTTAACCTTTTGCATTATCTCAGGCTCCCAGATAGGGAAAAGAATACTGATCAACTGGGGAGCTATTGACTGCTCAGCAATTGCAGTTGATGCCACAAAACAGGATTCACATAAAAGCCACAGCAGGTGAAAGAAAAGCAAAAACAGGGCAGACTGCCTGGGGCAGAGCCTCTTTGCCTCACATCACATGGATATTTCCTGAAGCAATATATCAGTCAGGAGTATTATGTGTCAGTTTTGGACTGAAGCAATTTTAGCTCAGATACAGGCCAGCATGACAATACAACTGATGGCCACTGTAGACAGTTTTGTTTTTAAAGCAGGTTTCACCAGATGTTGTAGGACTACGATAACCATCATCCCTGACAACTGGTTGTGCTGGTTGGGGATGAAGGGAGATATAGTCCAAAACATCTGGAGAGCACCAGATTGCTAAAGCCTGTCAAACTGACTGGGGTTTTCTCTTCTGCATCATGCTGCTATTTTCTTGTTGGTACTGTTTTAGATTTGTCACTGCTTTGTTGTTTGTACAGTGGTACCTCGGGTTAAGTACTTAATTCGTTCCGGAGGTCCGTACTTAACCTGAAACTGTTCTTAACCTGAAGCACCACTTTAGCTAATGTGGCCTCCTGCTGCTGCCGCGCCGCCGGAGCCCGATTTCTGTTCTCATCCTGAAGCAAAGTTCTTAACCTGAAGCACTATTTCTGGGTTAGTGGAGTCTGAAACCTGAAGCGTAAGTAACCTGAAGCATATGTAACCCAAGGTACCACTGTATTTTTAATCTTACTGAAATCTGCCATTTAGATTGTCAGAAATTAAAACAGGTTGTATGTGGAGTGTTCTATCTCTGAATGGAGAGATTAGTTAAGTTCATGGGAGGTGATGAGATCCAGCAATAGTGCTCACAGAAGAAAGAGATGGTTTCCCCCCCCCCAATCTGCCCTTCCTCCTACAGCCTCCCACACCACGTTTACACACTTTCAAGCCAGCAGCAGACTGAGTTGCAGCTCCTAATCATAGAATCATAGAGTTGGAAGAGACCACAAGGGCCATCGAGTCCAACCCCCTGCCAAGCAGGAAACACCATCAGAGCACTCCTGACATATGGTTGTCAAGCCTCTGCTTAAAGACCTCCAAATAAGGAGACTCCACCACACTCCTTGGCAGCAAATTCCACTGTCGAACAGCTCTTACTGTCAGGAAGTTCTTCCTAATGTTTAGGTGGTAATGAAGTAAGGTAATGAAGTTTAGGTAATGAAGCCTCAGTTTGAGAATGGTTCCTGCTGAAGCAACATGTAAAATCCAGACTTATAGAGTCTCCAGCCTGAGCACTTCATGGAGTTCTCCAAGCCACCACTGAAGCAGTATCACCTCTGTATTGTTGAGGCTGTCCCTCAAAACAGAGATCTGCAGCCTGAACAGCAACTGCAGCAATGCACCAGGTCAACCATACAACCAGGTCAACCTCAGGCAGCAGGATTTACCAGGGAAGCAGATCCCAATGTAGATCTATATTCAGGGCCGTACCATCCATGAAGCAAAGTAAGGTGGCTGCCTTAGGTGACAGGATTCACCAGGGTAGAAGATCCCAATGCCAATCTTTCTTCCCTGCTTGTTCATGATATAGATTTACCCTCAGGGTAACCAAATTGGACGTGGGTGGTGCTGTGGTCTAAACCACTGAGCCTCTTGGGCTTGCCAATCAGAAGGTCAGTGGTTCGAATCCCTGTGATGGGGTGAGCTCCCGTTGCTCTGTCCCAGCTCCTGCTAACCTAGCAGTTTGAAAGAACGCCCAAAAAAGTGCAAGTAGATAAATAGGTACCGCTCCTGCGGGAAGGTAAACGACGTTTCCGTGTGCTGCTCTGGTTCCGGTGTTCTGTTGCACCAGAAGTGGCTTAGTCATGCTGGCCACATGACCCGGAAAAACTGTCTGCGGACAAACTCCAGCTCCCTTGGCCTGTAAAGCGAGATCAGCGCCAGAACCCCAGAGTCGTCTGCGACTGGACTTAATTGTCAGGAGTCCTTTACCTTTTACCTAAGTCCTGGCTTAGAGAAATCTGCCTGATCCAGTTGAGGAGACACAGCCCACAAATAGCTATGTCTCCCCCAGGTAGACATAGCTGTCACAACTTGTCATTTCAAGCCTTGATCCTAACATAATAGGTACACATGTAGTTGCCGTCACAATTTTTCCAAAGCCATGCAATGCAACTTGGGGAATTCCTAGGGGAGACAAAAGAATTGCAAAATGTCTCAGGTTGATTTCACTTGAAGTGGGATTGAAAAAGAAATCTGGGGAGGGGTTCTCCCTAGGCGAAACATCTGAGGAAAATGAAAAAGAAAAAGTTTCAAGAGCTGTACAAATTTCCCCAAGGGAGTCCCATACATTCTTAGCTACACAATCAACAGCCCAGTCTTATTGTATGGCTAGGCATAAGACCATTTATTTCAATGAACTGATCCCTGCATAGGGCTGGAGTGCAAATCCAGTAAAAGAAAAGGCCTGAACGTTTATTAGATAACCACAATATTCACATGAACACTCTTTTTAGTTGAGAGAGAGAGAGAGAGAGAAAGAAATCTATTCTCAAGTCATGGAGAATGGGCGTAACACCTAACATTGTCCTGAAAGTGACTGATCCAAAACATTATAAGCACCAATAATTTTGAGGGAGATAAATCTCACCATAAAGAATGCAAGCAGCTTTACCTCTTTTAGGAACCTGATTTACCACAATGAAGCTGAGTGTGTGTGCGTGTGTGTGTGTGTGTGTGTGTGTGTGTGTGTGTCCTGCCTTATTTTCTGGTAGGGACTCAAGGTGGGTTACAGCTAAAACAGAAACAACTAAAAACACAGGGGGGAAACATTATCATTAAAAAACAATTAAACATTATAGAATATATATTCCCTCTGTATATATTCTATTAAATGTTTTATTAAAACATAAAGACCATTACAATAAAAACGTAACAGCACCTCCCCTTTCCTTAAAACAGTTAGCTCCCAAAAGCCTGTTGGAAAAAAGAAAGCATTCACCAGGTGGCAGAAGGATAACAAGGAGGGACCATATCTAATTTCTCTAGGATGGGAGTTACAAAGTCTTGGAGCAGCCACTAACAAGGCCCTGTCCTGCATCTTATGTTCTAGGGTTGCCAGATTTTTTTTTCCCCTTGGCAGAGCATCTATGTTCTTACTGGCTGCTGGACATAAATCTGGCCGATGAACTTCCATACCCCTCTGCCTTTTCTCTGTACTGTGAAGAATATTACCTGTTACTTTTAGTAGCAGTTGCTGCTTGAGGAGCAGCTGTTCACGTTACAGAAATCTGCCAGAAAAAAAGTTGACAATCCTAGAGCTGTTATATATATGCTTCCCTTCGCCCTCCTCACCACTGCTATAGATTTGTGAAGCATGCCACAAAGCCAACTCAATAGCTTATCCTCTAGCGAAAAGTAGAATCTCCTCCTTTATGCCTTTTCTATTTTAATGTGCTGTTAACAGATGGGGTCTGCGAAATAATGGACACTTTACTGTTTCCACAGCAGTGGAATTGCCTCGAAAGCTGCCTGAGCTCACTTGAAAACTGTATTTCCACTGGGAGTAGTGCCTGAGATTCTGTCCTGCTGATCCATGTGGATTTGCCTCTTAAGCACAGATCCAGCGCTAAGTAGCCCCAAACAGGAAGCACCCAGATTGCCTGTCATTTCAGAAGGAAGAGAAAAATCAGCAGGTGGAATGAAGTTCTTTAGCAGCAGTAAATTCAGAGAAAGCCTGACCTATTACCAGGCTTCAGAGAAAAGCAAAAGAGTGAGCATGGACTTAGAGAATTCCTTATGCACATCAATAACTGGGGTTGACGCGTTTAGGGTGAGGGAAATTTCTAAAAGATCATTCAAGTCCCTCAAGGTGAGATAGGTTTTCCTTGTTTCTTAGGGAAACATATTAAGCAGAAAACAGTTGCAAATTAATTTCCTCTTCCTTTTCTCCTAATACAAATATTCACAGCAAAAGTTGTATGCATGTTTTACCCTTAAGTATAACCCACTGGGCTTGCCTCTACTTTAAGTACGTATGCTGCGGTCTCAGGTTCCTATGTCTTAGTATAAATGTGATGACCATCTTCTTGGTTGGTATCATTACCACCTCTTCTTCAGCATCAAGAACTTTCAAGGTTTTTTTTAATCTTATTTATCATCCTCATAATCCTTTTGAAATTATACACCAGCTAAACAGGTAAGCAGAGTCCTGAACCCAGATCTTCCACATCCAAACCCAGCACAGGTTCCTGAAGGAGCTGGTGGATTTCCAGTTGGTCCTGTTGATTACCAGGAGATAGTGAGGGAGGGGCAAAGTGGTGGGGAGTTCAGTATGGTGAAAATGCACCAGCACAGTCAAATTTGCGCTCCTGCTGATGTCTTTACCCTGCAACACATCACTGCTGCCTTCCCCCTTCATCTCTGCCTCCCAGTAAACAGCAGTGATGCAACCTTCAAGTGAGTGCTGCCACATCACCATTCTGTCTGCTACTGGAATTTAATACCAAGACCCTAACAGGGCCTACTAACAACACCTGGTGTAGTGATCTCAGGCAGGCAAGCAAGCTCTGATATTAATTTATGAGTCTCTGGCAGTTTTATGTACGTTTATTTACAATTTACATCCAGAGAGCAGCTCTGGACCTGCCGCCATTATCTACGAGTTGGTCACTCTGAGTCTCCGCCCCTGTCACAGCACAAAGGGTGCCAAAGTCCAGTCCTTCCTCTCTTACACTTCCATTGCATTTTAACCCTTTCAGCTCTTCTGGTTCAAGGAGAAGATGGGTGAATCCCCCTCCCACTATCAAAAGAAGATTCCTCTAAACAATGACTGCCTTCTGGTTGCATAGCAACCCCCTCAATATCATCTATCTCCTCCCCTCCCTCTGCCTGTCAGCTTTCTGAGTCTGAGAACTCTTGGTGAAGGGGCCTCGAACTAGCCCAATCCTGCTCTGGCTGTGGCTTCAATTCCTCGTCTCCAGAGTCAGACTCTGTCTCCATTTGTATTGGCATTCCTTCATCTACACTACAGGGGTCAACCATCTTTGATTCAGCCACGTCCCTGACACCTGGTAAAGTATATTTAATTTTCCACAATGCTCTGATGACTCTCAGACCCAGCTGTATGGCACTGCCTGGAGAGGCCCAGCTATGTAGAAGGGGGACCCACTGGAGTGGACTTTGCCCATACTTGCTCAAATCTGGAGCTGAACCCACCTGAGTGCAAAAATCCAAGAGACCCCAGAATGAGTTGCTTCACTTGTTATGCAGTGCCTAATCTTGTAGGAATTAACATGAGATTGCCCTATGGACCACAAGTTGTGATACTTCCTTTATGTACATGTTTCTGCATGAACAAGCCTGGGAAGACATGGTCCGCATGGCCTCCTTTGCAGGACGTGTGCACAATAGATCATCCTCCTACTGCATGCGTCATATGCTTCACATTAATGCCTGCTTGCTAATGCCTCCCCAAGAAAAAATACTCAACTGAGGTCTGAAATCTCTATTTAAGCAACCAAGTGGCCTTTCAGTACGTAAGAAGCTGCCTTGCACGAAGTCAGACTAATCACTCATCTAGCCCTCTGTTTTGTTTTGTTTTTACACTGACTGGTAGGGTCATCTCCATGGTCTCAAACATTGGTTGTAAGTCGCTTTGAGATTTATTTGAATGAAAAGCAGAGTGGAAATACAATATCAAATCAAATATGACTCTTGTTCCTTGAATCCTTCCAAATTGAGATGTCAGGGGTTGAACCCAACACCTTGTCTGTGTAAAGTATGTGTTTTCCACGGAGCTGTTGTCTGCTGGATGCCCTCTGCAAGTCCATGCTTCCCGCAAGTAATTATTACACAGCTTAGTTCTCCGGTACTGGCTCTACGAGCATTAAACTGAGGCGAAAGCTGCATCCATTCCAAACGTTTTATGTGGAATCTTTCATTCTGGTCACAAAAACTAATCCACTCTCTTCCTTCCCATAAAACGCATTGCATATGCTTAAGTAAGCAGTTCTCATTCCAAATCCTACAATGTAGAACTAAACTGACACAAAACCCAATGAGGAATAATGACCTGCATGACACTAAGTCCTGTTTGTATGCTTACAAGACTTATGATACAAATGTAATGTAAAAAAAAAAGTGGGGGGGAGAAAAGGCATTCCTCTAACTATGCAGGCAGTATCACCGCTTTCCCTCTGTAGCGAAAAACTCTCCCCTTCCTTCCCCATCAAACTGCCTCAGTTCATCAGGGATCTGCCTATCGCATGGTGCTGCTATTAAGTGGAGGCAGTATAGATGTAGAGGAATGTTAGATGAGAAGTGGGTGTGCACAGCAAAAGCTTGGTTGGCACTAAGGAGAGAACAAGGGGGAATTGAGATCACCCTCTTAAGTTCTCCTGAAGTGAGTAAGCCGTACTTTGACCCAAGTGTTGCGTGGAATCTTGTAACTGCCCTGTGCACGTAAGCTTATTTTAAAATGTCAGAGATTATTATAAAATATTGAATGTGGAGAACAGGTACAGAGGCAAAAAAGAATCAGCGCTATCCCAAGCATATTGCATGTGTTGGTAAAGAAGAAGAAGAAGAAGTAAAGGTAAAGGACCCCTTGACGGTTAAGTCCAGTCAAAAGTCGACTATTGGGTGTGATGCTCATCTTGCTTCAAGCCGAGGGAGCTAGCGTTTGTCTGCAGACAGCTTTCCAGGTTATGTGGCCAGCATGACTAAACCGCTTCTGGCACAGCAGAACACTGTGACAAGTGCTGGAGCGTACGAAAACACTGTTTACCTTCCCACCACAGTGGTACCTATTTATCTCCTTGCACTGGCATGCTTTCAAACTGCTAGTTTGGCAGGAGCTGGGACAGAGCAACGGGAACTCAGCCCGTTGCGGGGATTCAAACCACCGACCTTCTGATCAGCAAGCCCAAGAGGCTCAGCGGTTTAGGCCCAGAAGACAGAGGAGATGCAGAGAAGGCCAACACTTATGATTTTAGAGCCAAATCTAATGTGGCCTTCATTGTGTGAACGCAACAGTAGGAGCTGTCCAACAGTGGAACGAACAGGCTCCCTCGGAAGGTGGTGGACTCTCCTTCACTAGAGGTTTTTAAGTAGAGGTTGGATGGTCATCTGTCATGTATGATCTAGCTGAGATTCCGCCATTGCAAAGTGTTAGGCTGGATGACCCTAATAGTTCTTGTCACCTCTACAATTCTATGAGTCTATGAATAGTTTCTGAACTAAATAGCCTGAGGTTGGCGAACCTGTGTGACCTTCAAATGTTTTGCACTTCAACTTCCAGCATCCGTGAGACGTACAGTAGTACCTCGGGTTATATACGCTTCAGGTTACATACGCTTCAGGTTACAGACTCTGCTAACCCAGAAATAGTGCTTCAGGTTAAGAACTTTGCTTCAGGATGAGAACAGAAATCGGGCTCTGGCAGCGCGGTGGCAGCAGGAGACCCCATTAGCTAAAGTGGTGCTTCAGGTTAAGAACAGTTTCAGGTTAAGAACGGACCTCCGGAATGAATTAAGTACTTAACCCGAGGTACCACTGTACTGTGTTTCTATTTAAATTATAGAAGTGATTTCTAAATTTGCATCTATACATTTAAATTAGCATGCATGCATTTTATGTGAATTGCACCGTCCTTGTTTCCTCTTTTGTGGTGACTTGTAAGTGGCCATGCTGCGGGAAGTGAGCATAAGATTGCAACTCGTGGTGGCTAATACAGGGAATTCATTCTTCGGGGGGCAAAGGGTTTTTAAAACCACTAGAATGGAGAGAGTTAAACATTAGGAAACTCTGAGAGAAATGTCCTAGATTCAGCAATTGAATAAAGGTGTCCCCTGCCTTTCAGTTTTTGAAGAGAGAGAAAAGGCTGGACAGACATCTGGCTGCAATACTCTAGGTATAAGATGTCTACCAGACCTCTTGCAGCTGTGCAATTTCTTTTCCTGCTAAATTTTGTTAACAGCTCCAATTTGTACAGCTTGCCGGTTATTCTGGTAATAAGGTCTATATTTTACTGTTCATCAGGGTACCTAAAAGGTGCATTGAGCCACACACACACTCTCTCATACACACACACACACATTAATTCACGCCAGGATCTCCATTAGCAATTGCGGAAACACAAGAATGACTTTGTGCTCCAAATGCATGCTTAACTGTGGAGAACAAGCCGAACTTTGCATCTCAAATCTGCCGAGTAAATTTGCACTCTGTTTCCCTGACGGCCACTGATGAAAGCACACAGCTTCAGAATCACGCAGTCAAATAGTGCAATTACCAGTTTTATTTAACTTAATTTGCAGAATTTTCATGCATGCTAATGAACGCACACTCAGCCAACTTTGAACAGAGCTGCCACTTACTTCAGAATACAGCATCTTTCATACGAAAGGTCATGAATAGCTTTCAAAAGAAATTTCTTTAAGGCAACACAGGAGTTCCTACCATTGGCAAAAATGGTAGCGAACTTAGGTAAAGGCAAAGACCTAATGCACATGGAAATCCACATCAGTTTCATGAACCTAGAGGCAGATTCATGCCATAAATTTTGCTACTCCCCTTCCTCCATAGCAGCAGTTACCCCACAAAGGATTACTGGCATGGAGGCAACTTATCGTCAGTGAATGTTAAGAGTTGTAAGGAACAATGGGGGGGGGGTCATCTATTCCGACCCTATGATCTTGCAACTACAACATCCCTGACAGGTGGCGGTCCAGCACCAGAGTAGGAGAACCCACCTGCCAAATATTGCATTTCCATTATGATCCCTTGCTATCTCAATAGTATTGCTTCTTCCTTCTTGAATTACAGAGTTTAATATTCTCCCCTCCTCAAAACTATGGCTGATCCTTAATAATAATTGTACGTCTGCTTTCAAGCCATCATATACAATAATACTGTTGCACAGTGGAAATGGAGGAACCTGAAACAGGATTCTGGGTACCAGGATGATAAGACAGCCAAGGTCAGCTTTTACTAAAAAAATAGCAAACGTTCTTGGTTGATTAGAAGCAACAGCGGATACTTCTACAAATCTTCATTTACTCCCCATCTTTCTGGTTTTAAAATAGGTGGCCATATCACCCCTACTTCCTTCAGCAGCCATTGGTGCTACTGTGTGAAACAAAATAAATCCAGAAAGTCATAGAAAACTCTCAACAAATATCCACTTTAGGATTACTCTGTCGTTTTAGCCCTATTCAGTTATTATTTGCATTAAGAGACAATGTGAGTATAAAGGGGCACAGCCTTTCACCACTGTTGTGTGTTTCTCGAGACATAGAGGTTAGGATTTCAGGGTGGGTGATGCAAGTGAACAGGGGGGGGGGGGAATGTCCGTTCTGCAAGCAGTTTGGCAAGCAGAGAAGCAGGATGCCAGAATATGATGTGGGCTGGCTGTATCAAGCTGGAACAAGAGAGACACAGAGCATGGCCTTTTGCTGTTCTTTGAATTCAGTGTGGCACTTACAGAGGAGGCGTGAACGCTCTGCAATCCCTTCATCTAGGTTCAGGCCGTATACATATGTAAGTAAACCAAATAGTATAAAGACACCACAGCCTCTGCTGTGCCTCATTGTCCCAAAACAGAACACAGGTCCTGATGTCCTTGGACTCTTGCACCGCTGATATCCCTGGACTCTCGCATCGCTCGGCAAAGATGGGGTGGGAGGGGAGTGTAACACTATTAAGTAGATTAATAATTTGATCCCCATGTTGCCTTCTATTTCTACATTAAAGTGAACTGGTTTTTGGAGAAGACTGGGAATATAAAGACCATTGGGAAAGGCAAGGTAAAGGACCCCTGGACAGTTAAGTCCAGTCAAAGGCGACTATTGGGTGCGACGCTCATCTCGCTTCAAGCCGAGGGAGCTGGTGTTTGTCTGCAGACAACTTTCCAGGTTATGTGGCCAGCATGACTAAACCAGTTCTGGCGCGACGGGACATCGTGATGAGTGCCAGAGCGCACAGAAATGCCGTTTACCTTCCTGCCGCAGCGGTACCTATTTTTCTACTTGCACTGGTATGCTTTTGAACTGCTAGGCTGGCAGGAACTGGGACAGAGCAATGGGAGCTCACTCCATCGCAGGGATTCAAACCGCCAAACGTCTGATCGGCAAGCCCAAGAGGCTCAGAGGTTTAGACCACAGCGCCACCCGCTCCCAAAAGATCACTGGAGGTACCGTCTAGTTCTAGAAACGCGATTGAATTAGCAAGTAGACTAGGTTGCCTGATCTGCTGTAAAAGGGCTGGATCAGGTGGATATGGGTCCTGAGATAGAAAGCAGGTGAGTGTCTTGGCCAGCAATCTTAAATGAACACTTGCTCACTCTCTCTCTCTTACTCACTCACTCTTTTGGTACATACAATGGGGAGGGGAAGCACCTGCCTTTCTTCATCATTTAGTTGGGAATCCTTTGGATAGGGCAAGAGTCTTCCTTTATCCTTGCATAATTGCTGTATGTTGAAAAGGTTCAGGAAGTGGTGGCAGAGTGAAGGAGGAGACCCAGGGAAGCATGCCCACGCAGCACAATGGTTTATTTAATTAAACTGATCTATTGTAAAAGTCAATTTAATTACTGGAGAGGGATTCATTAGATTTTGCTTATGCCCCTAGTTATTTAACCTTGCTTTATACCTCACCCACAAGGAAGAGTCAGAAAACAAGGTCAACTTCTTCCACCATTGATAAATTGCGCGCTCTCTTTCTCTCTCAAACACACATAAAATATGTTACAGGTATACCCAAACTTTGGGTACATCTGGACATATCCAAGCAAAAGATTTCCAAAGAAATCTAGACCACTGTGGAAGAGAAAGTAACTTTTATTCACTAGTATTTATTTATCTGGAGAGAACTTGTATGCCACTTTAGACCCAAGGAGCCTCTCAAAGCAGCTTACTAAACGTATTCTTGCCGTACATCCAGAACAGAGCAGAAGCAACATGGTATATGTATGGTGCCAAGAGTAGGAAAATGTGAAAATGTACACAACACACTGATAGTATTTATTATCTTTTTAAAATTTAGGCTGGCAAACTGGTTTCTCTCTCTCTGTGCAACATGCACTGAATGACACTTGCAGTGAGGGGGGTGTGGTGAATACAATTAAGCAGAGAAGCTCATTTCCTGTGGTCTTACTCCATGAAGTCTTACTCAGTTGCTGAGACTGAAAGTCCCTGCCTCCTCACAACCATCTACCGTATTTTTCGCTCTATAAGACGCACCCGACCATAAGACGCACCAAGTTTTAGAGGGAGAGAATAAGAAAAAAAAATTATTTCCCTCTCTGCGCAGTGCCCCTTCAGCTAAGCGGCAGGAGAAGCGGAGCCCCTTCCATTTCTTCTCCTGCTTCGCTGAAGGGGCACTGCGCAGAGAGGGCAATCTGCGCAGTTCCTCTCCAGCGAAGCGAAGCCAGGAGAGCAAGAGGGATCGGTGCACACCAACCCCTCTTGCTCTCCTGGCTTCAGGGATAGCTGCCTGAAGCCTCCGGAGTGTAGCGGGAGCGCTCCCGCTGCGCTCTGGAGGCTTCGCATTGCTTTCGCTGAAGCCATGGAGCCTGCATTCGCTCCATAAGATGCCCACACATTTCCCCTTAATTTTTGGAGGGGAAAAAGTGTGTCTTATAGAGCGAAAAATATGGTAATTCCCTTCCTCCCCAGTGCTTTTTCCAAGCAATCTGAGACCATACCTGCATGCAGCCAACCTCCCATCCACCATTTGTTATGCCTCTTCTTGTTCTGGGATACAAGGGGGGGGTAGCTTGTTGCAGCAGGAGGCGAAGACAACCCTGACCCATCTTCACAAGCCTTACCCATCTCTGCCTCGGCCTCTCCTGATTCAGCTTTTGCCTCCGATTCTGGATTTCTCTCTGCCACAGACTCTCCCAGCTCACTAAGCCCTACTACCTCTCAGCTTCCGACACCTCCTCTGCCCAGTCTTCTTCGTCTTCCCCCTCTGACCACTCGTTGTTGTCCCACCACCACTCCTCAGGCTGTGAGCCTTCTTTCCATGGTGGTTCCCCAGCTGGTTCCTCCCACCATTCTTCTGCGTCCAACCAGTCCATGACAGCTTCCATTGACGTACACACACAAAAGCATTGGTTCATCTAGCCCAGACTACACCAGGGATAGTGTCTTCCAGGTGTTGTTGAACTACAACTCCTGTTAGTCCAGCCCCCATTGGTCGTGTTGGTTGGGGCTAGTGGAAGTTGAAAGCCAACAACATCGGGAAGTCATCACACTGGCTATGCAGGCAATGGTCTCAGGGTATCAAACAGGTATCTTTTCCCACCCAACCTGGGAACTGAAGCTGGTAACATCTGTTCAAATGGTATGTGGTCCATCATGACACTCTGGCATTTGAAAGGTTCTCTCTCAAGTAACTGGTTTCAGATCCTTCATATCTTGTCTACTCAATTTCACTTCTCCACAGGCCTAACAGTTCAGGGCAGCAGAGACACAGACTTGCAGACAGATGGAACCTTATTCTACAATGTCCCACATCATAGCGACATATCCAATATTCCTAAATACAAGTTTCCTGTAGCTGCAATAACCACAAATCCAAACTTCTTAAAGTTAATATAAACTTCTAATAAGAAATATTTGGTTTGCTCTCAGCAATTTTGTATGACAAATTAGTATGAAAAAGTAATTAGAATAAAATGTTGACCTGACGTGACATCTCCTTTTTCTAAATATGAATGTAACTGAATTATACATGCATAACTAATTGCTGCTTCTTTTGACCTATTCGATTCATTTGAGTTTTGTCTTACAAATGGTCTGACATTTAATTAGCTTATCTTATTATATTATGTAAATAATACCTGTAAGAAATAACCAGATCATTCAAATTGGATGTTACCTCCTCTGTAGCTGGCATCCTTCTAAACTTCCAAATAAAATTTAAAATAAATAAAAAAAAGTTTAAAAACTCCAGTCAAAATCAATTCAATTAAAAAGAACACCTTCATTTGATGTTCAAGGGTCAGTAACTCTCTGAAAGCCCTTTCTGATATTTAGAAATAAGACCTGTAGTCACTGCTACTGCTTCCATTTAGCTAAGTGCTACACAGTCATGTATCAAAATTAAACCGAAATGCAGCGGAGAATAAGAAAATAAAACAAAGACATGGCATTTCCCAGAAACACAAAAAACAGGAGGCACAGAATGCTTGCTTTTCTTCTTTTGGCAATTCCTGTTAAAACACAAAGAGCTCATCAACACTGGAGTTCAGGCAGCAGGATACACTGGGGCAGCAGATCCCAATGCAGATCTTTATTCAGGGCCGGCCCACTCATGAGGCAAAGTGAGGCAACTGCTTCAGGCAGCAGAATCCACCAAATCAGCAGATTCCAATGTCTGTCTCTCCCCCCCCCCCACCTTGTCACTAATATAGTTCTCCTCTTACTCTATCTTCCCTGGCTGGGGTGTGTGCTATTTTGGGGACTACTTCAGGTGTCAAAATGTCTTGGGCCAGCCCTGCTTGATACTGCTAATTGGTCACCAGTACTGAAGTAATAGGGACACGGGTGGCACTGTGGGTTAAACCACAGAGCCTAGGACTTGCCGATCAGAAGGTTGGGGGTTCGAATCCCCGCAACGGGGTGAGCTCCCGTTGCTCGGTCCCTGCTCCTGCCAACCTAGCAGTTCGAAAGCACGTCAAAGTGCAAGTAGATAAATAGGTACCACTCCAGCGGGAAGGTAAACGGCATTTCTGGTTCGCCAGAAGCGGCTTAGTCATGCCGGCCACATGACCCGGAAGCTGTACGCCGGCTCCCTCGGCCAATAAAGTGAGAGGAGCGCTGCCACAACCCCAGAGTCGGCCACGACTGGACCTAACGGTCAGGGGTCCCTTTACCTTTACCGAAGTAATATTCAGCTACTAATCCAGTTTCCATTGGTACAACAAATGGCGGGGAAGGGAAGGGGCACCATCTTGTTCTTCGTGTCAGGCAGCAAAATTTCTTGAGGCAGCCCTGGGGAAGGAGCACTACCATACTCCTCCCATCGTCCTTGTTTTTAGGAGTAGAAAAGGACACTTACGATAATGGCTCCCCTGCTATGCAGGTAACACCAGAAAGGCCCCCCAGAGAGAGGACTAATATTGTTCTCTAACCACCAACTTCTGCAGATTTAAACTGATGAGCCTCTCGGGGATCATATATGTTTCATTTATTTGGAGAATATTTAAAGCTTTGTATGAATAAATGAAAATATTACAAGAAGGTTGGGTATAACCGCACTGGAAAGGAGCTGACAAATTTCACCAGCTCTTCTGCATCAAAGTACATTATATTAAACAGACCCCCAAGGCAAACTCCATAAGTAGTTTATCACCACGCGAATATATTCGCGCCAAAGAAATATAGCTCAATCTAGCACAGTCACTGAAATGCCATTTTAAAATACAAAGTCCATTATTCATTGTTTAAAAGGAAGGCAGAGATGAGAGATGAAAAAACCTACACTCATCTCATACCAACATGCCTAACAGCAGGGCACAATCTTTGTGGGATGCTTTTCATCACCTTGGTAAACACAAACTTTTTTGTTAAAAGGGGGGGGGGCGGTATCCATGTCCAACTTGCAGAAATCTTCATTTCACTTAACAGCAAATGAACCAGAAACAGATTGTTCTCAGCACATTAGAAAGTTGCATTTACAAAAACACAATAAAGACAGAACATAGCAGGAAACGTTAAGATAACTGGAGCACTTGGTGAGTTAAGGGGCAGGCTCTGACCTACTGTGACAAAAAATTACTGCAATTTCACATATCGTGTATTACCCTCTGAATCACTGGCACTGGGTTAGTCATTCAGAATTCAGAATGAAACCACCAAGACCAGATCGTCAGATAGCGTATATCAGTGTTACTTCATTACATCCAGTGGGGATGTACTGGGCTCAATCAACTCAGTTTAGCAAGAGCAAGCTGGCAGGAGAAACAGGCTTGCCGCTCCTGTTCAGCTGAAGGGAAGGGGAAAGGGCTAGGCACCCAGAGCCTGTCAGAGGACCCACCATCAACTCAATAAGCTGGACCCATCTCCCACTGGGAGAAGTGCTGGTTGGAACCAGGAGAAACAGAGTGCAAGAGCCACTCTCCACTGCCTCCTCCAGGCATTTCTCTCACAGGATGATGGGAACTCACTGCCAAGGCAACATTGTGGAGGCATGCTCCCATTTCATGATAGGATAGGTCCACTGGGCAGCATCCCTCTTCTGCTCTGCTCCTTCTGACAAATATCCAACACAGGCAGTGGCAGGGTGGAAAGAAACCATGGTGTGCAGTGAGGATGGGGAAAGGAGTTACGATGGAGAGAAGGAGGAAGCCACAATGAGAAGGGGAGAGGAAGGGAGTCACAACGAGAGGCCAGACGCTGTGCGCTCAAGGATGCCACAAAAACGTGCAACAAGTCCTGAAACAAAGCAACAGCTGTGTATTGCTCCAGATGTGTAGGAGAGTTTCTACAGCCTCCCATAGGCTTCCTGAAGAAGCCACACAAAGTCTGTATCATTATACCTGAAGGAGCGTCTCCACCCCCATCGTTCAGCCCGGACACTGAGGTCCAGCTCCGAGGGCCTTCTGGTGGTTCCCTCACTGCAAGAAGTGAGGTTACAGGAAACCAGGCAGAGGGCCTTCTCAGTAGTGGCACCCGCCCTGTGGAACGCCCTCCCATCAGATTTCAAGGAAATAAACAACTATCTGACTTTTAGAAGACATCTGAAGGCAGCCCTGTTCAGGGAAGTTTTTAATGTGTGATGTTTTATCGTGTTTTAATGTTCTGTTGGGAGCCGTCCAGAGTGGCTGGGAAAACCCAGCCAGATGGGTGGGGTATAAATGATAACTACTACTTCTTCTTCTTCTTCTTCTTCTTCTTCTTCTTCTTCTTCTTCTTCTTCTTTGGAATGGAATGTGTGGGCTGGTGGGGGGGGGTCAGGTACCACCTTCTCTCTCTTCAAGAAACAATCAGTAATGTGAAGGTGTTGACTCAGAAACCTTAACATTGATCTCCTGGCAGGGGGTAAACAGAAGAGGAAGGATCCAATTTCAGTGGTATTATATCTTCTTTGCATGCAGATGATTCAATCCCCTGCATCTCTAGGTAGGGCTGGGAGAGATCCTTGTCTGAAATCCTAGTGATCCCCTGGCAGTCAGTGTAGACTATATTGAGCTGGATTGACCAATGGTCTGACTCAATATAATACATTTCCCTGTGTTCTTCTTCAGGATTCTTCTTTTCCTTAGTTCCCACTCTACTTACTGTGATGTGGACACCTCTTTGTGCCAGCAGTGGCCCTGAATCTATCTGCTGCAAGTGCAGTTGTCTGTGCTGCGACCACCACTTATAGAGCAGGATCTCAGCTTTAACACTGCTAGAAAGAGCATCTAGGTTAACCAACCCTAGGCTGACATTAGCAATGTGGATGGGGCAGGCCAGGAAAGAAAGGGCATTTATGTTGACTTGTGTTCCATTCTAGAGGGGAATGAGAATCAATGTTTTCTCAAGTAGAAAAGGGCAAAATCATAAGGAAATAAAAATGTGTTTTCAAGCTCCCAGTAGGGTATCGCAAAGAATGAAAAACCTGAGAGCAATAAACAATTGCTTGCCAGTGTCTATCTAATTTCAAGAACCTGCCCGTAACTAATATGTATTTGGTCACCGAGGGGAAGTGAGAGGGTAGCAGGCACTAAGAGGAAAAAGGCAATGACACGATTCCTTAGAAGGAAGGGAATGAAAGGAAATGCCTTCTCTGATTGCTACATCTGATCTGCTAAAAAATGCATTCACCATTTTCAATGTCCAGCATTCCTCTTTAATCTGAAAGGTCTGGTGGAAGCTTGCCATCTTTCTGGACATAATTCCACAAATACTGGGCTCCTCTAAGAGGAAGGGCAGGATATAAATTGAAAGCATAAATAAAGGAGAAAGTAAAGTTATCTACAGTTAAAAACAAGCCAATAAAATTGACAATGAAAGTCTATAAGCAGGAGTTGGGGATTCAATGGCCCTCCAGAGGTTGCTGGACTCCAGCTGTCATGAGCCTGAGTCTATATGGCCAATGGTCCAGGGTGATGGGAGATGTAATACTGCAATATCTGGAGGGCCACAGAGACTATCTGTGAGATGTAATCTGGAGAGCCACAGAGACTTTCTGCTATAGACAATAAACCGTTAACCACAATCCTATACATATGTACCCAGAAGTAAGTCCTACTGATTTTGATGAGGCTTGCTCCTAGGTAAGTGGGTAACAGACTACAGACTAGCTCACTGGCAAAACAAAAAAGGAGAGTGCTTCTGCCTTTGTGCTTCGCAGAGGCCAGAGGCAGGTTTAGGGTAGCATGACCAATATGGCCACAGTGGGTGCCACACTGGAGGGGGTCCCACAACAATGCTGTAGAACGGAGCACATCAGATTGGGGGGTGGGATTGAACTGAATTTTAGCATTGCACAGGGCACTGCTGAAATTTGAGAGCCCACCTAATTGGGCTGCAGAAGACCTAGTTGGCTTCTGTAAAAAAAATAATGCTGGAGGATTTGATAGGCTTTTGGTCTCATCCAACAGGACTCTTCTGTCCTTACTAGTCTGAGACACCATAAAGATGAGTGTGACATAAACTTTCGTCATCTAGTTCTCACTTGAGTATGTTCTCAATTGTCAGATATAAAACACACATGCCAAGGGAGCAGAAAAATTGTAAACCCACGACATGCAAGAAGAGGTCAATGCCGCAATAAATTTGTTAGACTTAAGGTTCTGCAACACATCTTATTATTTTTACCGTAACAGGGTAACACAACTACCTCTCCATAATTACTTTTCTACAAAATAATCAGCTCATCACAGATTAGTTTAATTCCCACCCTCATTCCACTGCTAGCTTCTTTCTCTCTCAGATGATGTGATGACATGGAGAAAATTGTTCAATCTACAGTAGATGCACATGAATGGCTTGCCATTTTAAGGCAGCCATCATGAGAAGAAACTGGAAGTAGCTTCCGAATAGTGCTGGTATTATGTGCCGCAACCTTCAATTAGTTGTGGAGTAAGCAGTTTGAACAGAAAACCACATTATAATTCTAACTCACATAACATGAAAGTGTTGAATGACTAGGCAACCTCTCCCTTTCTCTCTCTAAAACGTAAGGACAACTACAAACATTACACAGCATGTGGTGTTGCTCAATGAAGAGACTGTAAGGTATGAAATTGCTTACAGTCTGAGTGGCCCTAATCATGCAGACAGTTGAGATGCCTTTTACAGGAAAGTGTGTCAATAGCAATGGGTATCGTCTATGCCTGTTGTCTTTGTCCACGGAGTTTTGTCCCAGTAGTGATGTATGGAAGTGAGAGCTGGACCATAAAGAAGGCTGATCGCCGAAGAATTGATGCTTTTGAATTATGGTGCTGGAGGAGACTCTTGAGAGTCCCATGGACTGCAAGAAGATCAAACCTATCCATTCTGAAGGAAATCAGCCCTGAGTGTTCACGGGAAGGACAGATCGTGAAGCTGAGGCTCCAGTACTTTGGCCACCTCATGAGAAGAGACGACTCCCTGGAAAAGACCCTGATGTTGGGAAAGATGGAGGGCACAAGCAGAAGGGGACGACAGAGGACAAGATGGTTGGACAGTGTTCTCGAAGCTACCAGCATGAGTCTGACCAAACTGCAGGAGGCAGTGGAAGACAGGAGTGCCTGGCGTGCTCTGGTCCATAGGGTCACGAAGAGTCGGACATGACTAAACGACTAAACAAGAACAACATCCTCTATCCATTCCGTGCCATCCATGTAGTAAGTGAATTTCAAACATTGTGGACCTTTCCGTATCTGCATGACAATGATCTTAGACCCAGAGGTGCTTTGGTGGTCCTCCAAGTGTTCTGAGCCGAAAATGCATTTCTGGAGACCCTGTTTGCTGCTGCCACCGTCCACCACCCCACCCCCGGTTAGTCATCTGCAAGAAAACTTCTACTCTTCCCTCAGGCACATAAGGTAAGGCTGTCAGACCCTCAGTCATCAGCCTTTGTAACCCAGACTACAATACATCATAAACAGAGAGAACATGTACTGCAGAAAGCTGCTTCACACCTCTAGATGACTCATGAAACGAAGCCAAACCACATTCTCTAAAGTGGGAGGCAAAAAGAAAAGAAACAGAAGCGACGAAAGCACTGTCTAGTGATATAATCTGGGTAAAAATTCCTACCAGACCCTAACATATATTTATCTAGATATCAGTATTACCGTTAGTCTCTGAAAGCAACTAAAATCCATTAAAGGATTCACCTCAAGGAAAATGTGATTAGTCACTGCTCCAAAATGTCAACATCCTTTCCATGGTTTCCCAACGCCCAGGAAAAGGACGCAAGGACCATAAAGAAAAAATGCACAATATTTCATGATCCTGATGAGCCGCAAGTGAAATGCAAGTTATAACAAGATCTATTTCAGTCTCGTAACTTATAAAGACCTTTCTTCTTACAAGTAACTGTCTCCAGCCTGCATGTGGCTCCTAGCCCCCTTTTCATCCCATGTGCAAGTCCCAGTATTCCTTGTTAGGTTTCTAGTCCTCACTGCCGCAAAGTCTAAAAATGTCAGAGTATGGTAATAAAAGGAGAGAAAACAGAAAGGGAAAAAGAATCCAAAAGTTCAGGACCTGACCCCAAATGTTACCAGACGCATAGTTTGACATTTCAATGATGAAGAACATTAACTGAAGAAGAATAAAAATGTTTGTGCTTGGCAGTGGGGCTGTGTATGGAGCAACCCCCCCCCCAGGCAAATACTTTCACACCAGATACAATCTGACCATTAGTCCTGCCATATTGCATTATTTGGAAAGGAGGGGAGGGATTTCAACTCAGCAAATAGGTTCATTTGATTTTTGATTTTGGTTTTTTACTGTTTGCTAATGGTGTGCCCCCTTTGAAATACATATTTATCCAGCAGACTACATTATCCCAGAACATGCCTTTTGTTCCAATATTTCGTTCTGCTGCGGGAGCACAATAAAACATGGGCTGCCGTTAATGTAACTTAGTGAATAATGGCGTGCGGCTAATTTTCAGCCATGAATGATTAAACAGCTCATACACAGTATATGTGCATAAAAGAGCTACTTCCTCACACTTACATTAGATTTGATTTGAGAAGCCACTCAGGCAAATCTACCCACATGCCAGTACACGGGCAAGTTACTGTACACAGCCATTATTCTTGAGCAGTCACAACCAAGCGTGGCATACAAATTCAGCAGCAAGGCTGCACGCCAACACTCCTGGGTGAAACAAAGTACAGGCGCTGTTGTTGTGCAGCCACCCACAGGTACCATGTCTCAGTATGCTTCCACACAAATGACACTTTGTGATTTTCTCCTGCAGCACTGCCCCTGTAGAGCAACAGTTCCATATGCAGAAATGATCAGGCACAAACTTCAGGGCTGCTGGATTAGCAAACCTTTACGAGAAGTGCAGCAATAAAACCGCTGGCACATTTGCAAAGCTAAGGAGGGTCTGGTATGGTTTCGAATTGGATGGGGGACTGAGATTCCTGAGTTGCAGGGGGGTTGGACTAGATAACCCTTGGGTCCTTTCCAACTCTACGATTCTATTATTTTTTATAAAAAATATTGGAAAAGTTTTAAAAATGGAAAGGGAAAAGAAAGCCAAGAGGAAAAAAGGAATGGCTAGGAGGATGGATGACACATCAAGTTCAACTACCGCAAAACATGACAGATGCAATACGGTATGATTTGTCTAAGTAGGAAAAAACAAAAGCAAAGAAGGAAAAAGAAAGCATAACATTATGCAGTATTTCTCAACAACTGCAGATTTAGCTGTAATCACTGGAGAGAACAAGCCATTGCTATGGTTTGAATCTAATAGAATATAAAAGGGTTCTGATGTGCAGCTATTCTTGACATAATACATAACATACTAGAAGAACAGGGCCAAGACAGAAAGTACTTTAGAACCAGAATAATAATAGTGATAATGATGATAATGATAATTTTACAATGAAATGCTTTTTAAAAACCCTTATTTTGAAAAATACATAGTGAAAGAATTGAGTTCTTTTGAAAAATATATACCGTATTTTTCGCCCTATAGGACGCACTTTTTCCCCTCCAAAAATGAAGGGGACATCTGTGTGCGTCCTATGGGGCGAATGCAGGCTTTCACTGAAGCTTGGAGAGCGAGAGGGGTCGGTGCGCACCGATCCCTCTCGCTCTCCAGACTTCAGGAAGACATCAGCAAGCCTAGGGAGCCCGCGGGAGTTCCCGCAGGGCTCCCGAGGCTGCGGATAGCATCCTGCTGCCCGGAGCGCGGGGCGCGCTGAAGCCGTGGCTGGGGGTGGGGGAATATTTTTTTTTCTTTATTCCGCCCCAAAAAAAGTAGGTGCGTCCTATGGGCCTGTGCGTCCTATAGGGCAAAAAATATGGTACATAAACTTGCAGAATCATTGACAAACAAACCTAAATTATTATTACCTTCATATCAAACAACCAAATACCAGCTGATCTATGGCTTGGAAGACAGCATAGGGAGGACAGAAACAGATGGGCAATTTCTACAATCAACAGAGGAAACGACACAGATGTGCACTGGGAGTTTATTTTGTTGATTATATTCACAATCTAGACTCAAGTGGTTCTGTCCACATACAGTGACCGTGTAACAAGACGACAGAGGAGGGTTGAATTCAATTGGTGTGGATTGGGATAAATATATAACCACAACCACAAATATTAATGAACAGAGAGGAACCCGATTTCATCAACTCAGGGTATTGTAGCAGTGACCAAGGCAAATGTAATCCTGGTAAGAAACTGTTAGAAAACGAATTCAAATTATTATTATTTTAAAATGTTGTGTGTGTGTTTTCAAAGCGTAGATGAATTTAGAAGACACCTGCTCATTTTCAGAAAGGATGCAGAATTGAGGCAGAGATGTTGGATAACATCTGGAGGGACACAGACTTCCCTCTTTTAATGGAGATAATCTGGCAATATATATATATTTTTTAAGGCAGGCATCCCCAAACTCGGCCCTCCAGCTGTTTTGGGACTACAATCCCCATCATTCCTGACCACTGGTCCTGTTAACTAGGGATGATGGGAGTTGTGGTCCCAAAACATCTGGAGGGCTGAGTTTGGGGGTGCCTGTTTTAAGGGGAGAGGCATTGACATGATCAAGGTGAAGGCTTTCTGGTGGAGTGTGGCTGCAATAAAACATGACCACACCTGGCTCAAAACACCACCACCACCTGGCCATGACTAAATGCTGAAGCAAACATGCAGACTTACTTTAAACTCTCTCTCCGGAGTCTGCCACAGAATTATTTTGCCTCCTCACTGACTGAGCAGCACTTTCTTCCAGTTCCCATCCCAGACTTTAATGCAACAGATCCATCTTTCACAGACGTTCCCATCAAACACAAGGTAACGAGGAAGGCAAACTGTGCCAAGGGATGACAGAAAGGGTTGTGGATGGAATAGGATTGGAGAGACTTCCCATGTCAAGAGGCCAGCTCTTTGTCCACGTCTTGCCCTGCTCTTTCCAGAAATGTATCTTTTTTTAAATACACACACACACCAGAAATCTAATAGGCAAATGAAAGAAACAGCCAGTTCCCAGGCATCATAAACTGGCCAATTAGCCACTTGGCTATAAATTGAATTAACTCCTAATTACCAGAGTTCAGGAGGGGGGAATTATATTCTTGCCAACGTTATTTGCAAACTAAAAACTATGGTCTAAACGGCACAAGGCAGATGAAGCTATCCCCTCCCTTCTCTGCTCTTCCTTATATTCTTGCTATTTTATTTTATTTTGTTTCTCTTAATTCTTAAAGAAAGTAGAGTATGTGTCTTTAAATCCCAAGCAGCCAGTACATTAACACAGACTCTGAACTATCACTCCACAGCCCTTTTTCCCGATGAGCTGCCTGAACATTTCCAAATTGCCACAGTCTGTTAATTGCTACACAAAAGTTATCGCATTAATGCAACATGGATGCCAAGAACAGTTTAAATGAAGTTAAATGGGTAGAGAAGGCCTAGTACTTTCCATTGTTCATCTTACAGACATTCAGCGAGTTGTATAATTGGGCATTATAGCATTTCCCACTCATTTGATTCACTGCGGTATTGCCCAAGCTTAACAAACATCTGCAAAACAAAAAAACCACACACACAACAAGAACTGGGAATGAATGGAGTCAGGAATGCTTCAAGAAGAGAAAGTGGGGGGAGAGAAAGAAATAAAGAAACAATGCAGTAATGGTAGCATTTTTTGTGTGTGCAAAGTATATCAATCATGCTTCCTCCTGGTGAAACTGAAGTAGGAAGTTGCTTAATCAGATTAGGTATAAACTAGAAATCCAGCTTGCTTTGCCAGGGACTGAACTGCCTGCTTTTGATCAGAGGAGATGGAGGAGGTGGGGCAATCTGAGCACAGTCCCCTTAATTTTGCTATTGGTTAGACCCAGTAAATGTAGTAGCTGCAAATAACTTACTAAATCACAATGGTTCCCTATTAAACCGTTACTGTTTTCTGAATAGAACTTCTCAGGATTTCTTACGTTGCAATCCTATGCAAAGGGACGCGGGTGGTGCTGTGGGTTAAACCACAGAGCTTAGGACTTGCTGATCAGAAGGTCGGCGGTTCGAATCCCCGCGACAGGGTGAGCTCCCGTTGCTCGGTCCCTGCTCCTGTCAACCTAGCAGTTTGAAAGCACGTCAAAGTGCAAGTAGATAAATAGGTACCGCTCTGGCGGGAAGGTAAACGGTGTTTCCGTGCACTGCTCTGGTTCGCCAGAAGCGGCTTAGTCATGCTGGCCACATGACCTGGAAGCTGTACGCTGGCTCCCTCGGCCAATAAAGCGAGATGAGCGCCACAACCCCAGAGTCAGTCACGACTAGACCTAATGGTCAGGGGTCCCTTTACCTTTACCTTTAATCCTATGCAAACTCAACCTTGGAATAAGCTCCACTGGACTTATTACTGGAGATTACTTCTAATTAGAACCACATAAGATCTTATTTATTTAAATACGTAAACAAGCATTTCCAGGTGGCATACAACAACATAAAAGGCAATGAAACTGAAATCATAATGCAATCAGTAATCCAAATAAATTGTAACTCTCAATAGGCATTAAGAACCAACAAAGGCCAAAGTAAGGGAAAAGTCTTCAGAGGACCCATATGTACATAAAATTTGTAGCTGCTAATTTATAAACATAGGTGCCAATTTAAAATGATTGCTACAATTTAGACAGAAATACAATGCACCTCATTCTGGTGATGAAGACTGTGAGCAGGTGACATATGCGTCTTCTTAGTTCAGGTACATCTAGTACAGTGGTACCTTGGTACTCGAATGAAATCCGTTCTGGAAGCCCATTTGGCTTCCGAAACGTTCGAAAACCGAGGTGCAGTTTCCCATTGGTTGCAAGAACTTCTTGTACTCAGCAGAAGCCGCATTGTATGTTCGGGTTCTGAAAAATGTTTGGAAACGGAAGCATTTACTTCCAGGTTTTCAGTGTTTGAGAACCAAAATGTACAACAACAGAGGCATTCGGGAACCAAGGTTCCACTGTAATATAGATATCCCTTCACAGTTGATGAGCAAACATGCATGAAAACCTGAATATTATATATCCCTGAAACATACGAAATCAGAAGGAGGTGTAATATTAAACTGTGGAAAAACTCTGTGTGTTAGAACTTGAAAACGCTTCCCTTTCCTTTATGAAACTGTGGGCAAACATTTGATCACACCTTTATTGAAAGATAAAATTGCCTCTGGGACCTGAACTGAGCCACAGGTTGGCAGCTGGCCATCCCTAATCTAGAATGATTGTCAGTTATTTCACAGCGCTATGTCTCACCTCGAAATACTGACAAAATACTGATAAAACAGTAGGTCTTCTTCCATATTATTTGCACAAGCTCATCGTAAGTAAGTATTCTGGAATTATATTGCTATGAACTTGGACTGAGAATGTTATATTTATCTGGCAACGTTGTGTTATGACTATTTGCAACAATTATCCCATGAGATAATCCTACTATGGCTAACATTGCAACAACCGTGTCAGAATTTTAGAGATTGGCTCAGCCGCATAACACGACACTTCGCGTGGCAGATCTTATAAGAATATTTTCCCAAGAAGACTGCTGTAAAACAGAAGACAACCTTGTCATTTCTTTTCCCCTTATGAAAATGTCCTAGAATCTCCAGAGGAGATCCTACTGTTATAACTGTTAAGTTTCTTTTTGTTTATGATAAATTTGATATTTCATATAAATTAAAGAGTTCATAAGATGCACATCAAATATTAAAGGAAAGGAGGGGGAAAGGAATAAATGGGGTTGTTTTATTATTTATTTCATTCATACTCTCTTCTGTTCCAGTAGCTTTTGTAATATACTCCTCAATTCAAGTACTTAATTAGAATGATTTCCATTCTCTCATTTGCATCTTTATGCATGTGTCATCAAAACAAAAGCAAAAACACCAATGTAGTGAGAGGTGGCCGATACTGCACTCTTGTAAGCCTTAATGCATAATTCAGGTGCAATTATATCATTTATCAATGACCCTTTCATTTTTCTTCTTCCAGGTCAAAGGTGGTGGTAGAATTAACAGCTGTGATACATCTGAACTCCAAGAACCTTTATATTTCTGACAGTGTTAATTCCCCCATTGCGTTTCTAAATACTTGATTTAGAAAAGACTTTGCTAGTCCTTTGGGATCTTGTTGGGTAGGTGATGTCACATGTTATGCCTCAGAAGAATAGAGTTTTAGTTTGATCCAACATTCTGTTCATCAAATCACAGGGATGCAGTTGTTTCTAGACAGACTTATTTTGGAATTTTTGGTAAGCAGAAGTGATAGCATCATTTCGGCTGTAAAAAGTTGAGTTCAAAAACATCAAGGCTTGGAGAAGTATGGGTGGTTGAAGGTGTGTGGGCTAGTATCTTCTACAATGAGCCTCCAGGTTACAAAAGCTGGAAACAACAACTGTTGCCATGTCCAGTTCGAAAGCATACCAGTGTGAGTAGATAAATAGGTACTGCTATAGTGGGAAACAGAATTTCCGTGCGCTCTGGCACTCATCACGGTGTTGCGTGTGCCAGAAGTGGTTCAGTCATGCTGGCCACATGACCTGGAAAATCTGTCTGCAGACAAATGCTGGCTCCCTCGGTCTGAAAGCAGAGATGAGTGCTGCACCCCATAGTCAAATACTACTGAACGTAACCGTCCAGGGGTCCTTTTTCCTTTTACCTTACCTCCAAGCATCCAATAGACCACTATGGGAAACAAGATGTCCTAGCTAGACCTTTCAGCAGAGTTCTTCTTATGTTAGGTTAACAAGCTAGTAAATAGCAGTGACCCAAAGTCTTTCCCCTTTCTCTTCTCTTTTTTCACATCATAAAACCAGTTGTCCAGAGTGCTGGGCCAAGCACGCCCCAAGGGCTCATGTATTCTATACAAACCGCAAACTTATTCTCTAATTGTGATTCCAAAATGGCACCAAAATAGCACCACCCATGTACAAGATAGAGAGAGATGTCAGTGGGTATGGTAGAACCCCAACGTATGTGTCAGGAGTGCGTGCAGGAGCCAGGCCCTGTGACCGGTAGGGCTTCGCAGGGCTGGGGCTTTCCTAAGTTTGTTCTCAAGAGGCAAGGCAAGGCGGCACAGGTGAGGCCGACTGATAACCCAAAGCACCTGGTGGCAAGAGCCGGGAAGGGATATAAGGTCAGCTTTTCCCTTCGGCTCTTTGCCACAGCAACACACTTCCTGCGTTTGGTTTCCTGCTTCTTGATCCCCACACCCTTGACTTCGTGACTCCTTGCTTCTTGATCCCCACACCCTTGATTTCATGACTCCTTGCTTCCTGATCCTCAGACCCTTGATTTCGTGACTCCTTGCTTCCTGACCTTCGGACCCCTGGCTTCTTGACTCCTGGCTCTCTGACCCTCAGACTCTTGACTTCCTGGCTTCTGGACTCTTGTTCCTGCTCTCACCCTGCCATCTTGCCCTCGGTCCCGATGTCCTCAGCCGGGATTTTGATCGCCAATAGACCGGACCGTGACAGTATGTGTGCGAGAGGAAAATAGTTAATAACAAAACCCTAACAGGAGTTGAATCCCTAAACAGCCCAGTGATGACTTAGCATGCTCAATGGGCCTGGAATGCTGGCTGACTGTTGGGAGTTGAGTGGAGTGTTCTGGGAAAGGGAATGGCTGGCTGGCATCATCAACAAAACCACTCCGAGCTGCAACATTTTATTTGCAGGTTCCACTCACGTTCTGGCATTTCCCCCATAACATTTACCAAATGTGAGATGATTTCTTCCATGGTTTCAGCTGAATACGGGAGTGAGAGAAACAGAAGCCCTCGATAAAATGAATCGTGCGATGATTAATAAAAAGTCTAGATTTAACCCTAGAAGCTTGAAGCTCAACCTTGGGGCCCGTTTTCAGCGACAGAGCTCAGCCCTAGTGGTTCTGAGTCTTTGAGGAGTGCTGTTCCCTCATCCCTCAGTAGACCTAGTGCTGCTGCTGCACACCTTAAGTTCAGGGCTAAGAGACCAGAAGATGTAACTTTTCAAGCAGGCAAGCTTGAACTCTGGAGTCTTTCTTTTTCAAAATTAAACACTGGTATAAGTGTCAAGCATGCTCTGCTGCTTTAGAGTAACAGTAATAACAGGATCTCTCAGTCAGACTGCCGAAGAACATTATTCCTCCAACCAAGCAGATACAAGGATCAAGATTTCCTTTTTACAGCAACATGGCAGCTTTGCTGACTAAGTAGATGTGCTGCTTAATCTCCATAGGAAACAGCGGCCAAGAATAGCTCTGTGCCTGTTAAAGTTATGCACTCCACTGCTGCGTTCGTTGGGGGGGGGGAATACGCAGGGACATCAAAGCCACTCACCCTATATTATGTTTTAAAATATATTATTTTAAGATCAACCTGCAGGTGATGTATTGCAAACAAAGGCGTCTCCGTGTGTTTTTTGTCGCTTCAGTGCCCTAGGCCAAGGATTCTGGTCTTTCAGATCCAAAGGCACATCCTACAACTAGCACTGAAGGCCTAGTGTCACAGGGCTGACAAGAAGATCAGGTCATTCACAGATCAGAGAGGGAGACATGAGGCTAACATGCAGTTAGTTTCTTGAACTGGCATACAGCCCCTCCTTCGCTCTCTAGCCTTCTCCATCAGGGCTCCTCCCCTGTAAAGCCCCAGGAGCCTCTCTCTGTGCCTATCTGGCATGGAGCCTGGCAACATGTATCATCCTTCACGTTCTAGAAGTGGGGTTGGAGAGCCAACAGCAGAGAACCTGCCATGGTGGAGCTATGGGAGAGATGCAGGGTCTGGCTCTCCTCTGTCAGAACCGGCATCCAAACTGGAAATCTCACCACACTGCCCTGTGCTGGGTCACCTGCCTTCTTCTCCCTCGCCATGATCCCTCAAGCTTCCTGCTTCTAGGACCTCCCAGCTCGACCTCTCCTCTGAGGTGTGCCCAGTATCCCACCACCAAGATCCAGGATCTAAGTTGTCTTCTTCTGTGCCTTCCCTGAAGAGCCAGTGTGGTGTAGTGGTTAAGAGCAGTGGACTCATAATCTGGAGAACAGGGTTCGTGTCCCCACTCCTCCCTTATTCTGATTGCCCCTGCTATGAACCTAGCAACCTTTGCTGTTGTCTGCTCATCTGACAGAAGAAAGGACATTGTGGCAGAATAAGGGCCGCTAACTGACGGCTGATTCAGGACTTTAAATTGTGCTCTTATATCAAATTTCCTTTTCTGCCTATACTGTAATGTTTTACTGTTGCTATGGCCATTGGCTAATGCGAATAAAGTTTGATCTCTCCTTGCTCCTCCACATGCAGCTGCTGGGTGACCTTGGGCTAGTCACACTTCTCTGAAGTCTCTCAGCCTCACTCACCTCACAGAGTGTTTGTTGTGGGGGAGGAAGGGAAAGGAGAATGTTAGCCGCTTTGAGGCTCCTTAGGGTAGTGATAAAGCAGGATATCAAATCCAAACTCCTCTTCTTCTTCTCTTGGGTGGATGATTTCCATCCTGCTGGTCCTTGACACCTAGGAAGCAGTTGGACGGCTGGCTTTTGAGCAGAGCCTCTCTGTGGTGCACTGAGTGGAGTAGCTTCAATCAACTGCAATTTTAGTCAACTGCAGCAACCCAATGATTGCATGTAGAAATCGGACAAAAGTTTAGTTTAGTATGACTTGAATGAACGAGGTGAGTCTTGGGCTCAGATGCTTCCTCCTTCTGTCTTGTCCTCTGGCACAGCCACTAGGGGCAGTTTGGGAAAATTTTGCTTTCATCTGTGCTTAGCTTCAGCATCTCATCTTGTCCGAACTGACAAACTGGGATGACTGTTAACTGTGGCTGGCTTGAAATGGGCCCACTTGAAATAATTTGGGATGCACAGCTACTCTCTCCCAGCTACTCTCTCCCACAGCTACGCTCTCTATCAGGTCTTTGGACGGACCGCTTGGATGCAATGGTAAGTAAGGGCAGCAGTGCAGTGCAGCTGCTTTTCAATGGGAGCACTTAGCACCCCCCCATGTGCAATAGCCGCTCAACACCTGGCACAAAATGACACAGCGTGAGATGCCCAGACAGCAATAAAGCAACGCAACAAAGTGCAACATTAATCTCTGGCCTAATAATGTTATAAAAAAAATTAAAGAAATCTTATTTCCTAACAGCTTGAAGATTCTGTGTCTCTTCGCTGTCCCAGGCAAGGAAGTTCAGCTGACAGGCAGCTGAATTTATTGTACACTTCTGGCTAGACTACAGTAATTGGCTTCACCCAATGCTCTGAAATAGACCTTGTTGCATGATGCTATATTAAGTTTTCACAGCTTCATCTGGTGTATATTTTTGACATTGCTCTCTCCTTGTTCCCCAGAAGTGCCGTCAATCCATTCCATTCATCCTTGTTTACACACTTTCAGTAAATTACACGGGCAAATCACCCCTCCGCAGTGACTTCGCTGCCAGCACGTTTAGCTCTGCATTTACATAAGGCACGTTGAGTTTATAGACTCAACTGGAGAAGATAAAGAGAAAACTAACAAAGTTGTAAAAATGACTGTTCATTAATGCTGCGACAGTGCTCACAATAAAATATTTACTACAAACATTTGCCTCCCTCTTGGTTTAACTGATCTCCCCTTCTCAGAGTTTTCATCCTATAACGCTGATTACCTGACGAAGGCTGGTGATTAACAGAGATAACCTTTGGAGAAAACACCCAAGATGTAACTAAATTTACTGGGCCTTTCCCTAGTAAATGTAACTAGATATGAAAGAGGAAGCTATTGATTTCACCACTACTACAATCCTGCAGTCGTACTTGACTGGGATTGTGAGTTTAACAAAATGTGTCCATAGTCCTATTACCTTTTAAAAAAAATATGCATATATGGGCAACAGATTAGATGCCCATTTTATTTACTTAATTGCATTCTGGGACTTTTTCTCCCTGAATGAATACAACCTGCAGCTAAACAGAAAATAAATATCAGGAGAACAGTTCTAACACAGACGGATAAACAAGGTCAACACAATAATGTGTCAAAATAAAAAAGCTGGACACTCAGTAAGGTTAGTGTTCTAAAGCAGGGGTCGCTAACCTGTAGCCCTCTGGTCCAACAACATCTGGAGGGCATCGTATCTGCTGCTCCTATAGGCATTTTGTTTACATTCATACATCAATAACTCCATCCTGCCACAATCAGCAAACCACACAAGACATAAAATCAAGCAGCCCCATTTTGAGACTCTGGCTGAGCTATTATCTGCAAAGACCCTAAATCATAGAATTCTAGAATTGGGTCACAAGGGTCATCTAATCTGACCCCCTGCAGTGCACAAGAATCCTTGAACCACCGGCATTCTGGTTAACAACCAGATGCACTGACCCGTTGCACCACAGGAGGGTTCGAATGGATGCAAATACATTTAAATGACAGAAGTTCTTAATGAAAGGGGCGACTTTACACACACACACACACGTCTCCGCTTCATGCAAAACAAAAAACAACACAACAGTGTATCTGGCAACATCAGTTTCATAGCCCTTTGTTAGCCCTTATGAAGGAAAAGGCAAATGGTATTTTTAAGGTTTCATAACGTGTCAGGTGCTGGAGAACTAGGACAACACAGGTAATTTGTTTCATGTTTTTTACATTCTTTAAAAAATATTCAGAAGTACTACTTAAGTAAATAGACACCTATAAATGAAGTCACCTGTCTAGACATTATTGACAACATTTTGTAATGTACATTAAGACTGTCAAAACAGGCCAATTTGTCCTCATATTTTAAAGCCAGAAATCACAACTTATTTCAGATTCATTTCCTGTCAGAAGAAGTCTCAGTGACTTCAAATTTTTTTAAGCAGAATGAAAACATTTTTTTTGTGGTTCCTAATGCTGCCTTCTTGGATGTGGCGTGGGAAGGATAACGCCATTTTCCTTGCACCAATAATCCATTTTAGATCCAAACAGCAACAGAATTATGCCTGTAATCTACTGATTAGCACAGCGCTTAGGATGTGCTGCAGCCAGTCATACAAAATTTATGTACACAATGGTATGCTAAGGCTATGAAGTGCTGGCAGAGAAAGTCATGCTAAGCTATTGGATGACAATAAATGGTGAAAATGAGGATAACAATAAAATATTGAAAATTAATAAAACAATGTCCAATTTATTGAGGGCTAAAAAGCATGTTACAGGATGCTTACTGTGCATTCAGCTAAGAGAGAAAGTGGGCCATAAATTTGTTTAAAAGGCAGACTAAGTGTGCTTGAGAGGTTTAAATACTTATATACTCTGAGTGTTTGGATGTTCAAGGTAGCCTTTGAAAGAAAAATACAAGTGAGAAAACTAATGCCCTTTGGCATTTTTTTAAAATAATGTCTGTAAAACTACAAGGGTGTAGCTGCCAGGATAGATAGCATTAGTCCCAAAGAAGCTTTTCTTTTCAGCAACACAGATAGACAGACCTTAGATTGACTCCATCAATTGGCCAAGCAAGTGGAAAGACTTCTGCCTTCATCAATCTATGTGGCAACTCAATCAACAGGAATATTTCCAGGGGAAACAGAACAACCTCCGTGGCTTTACATTTACAGTTGTACCTCGGAAGTCAAATGGAATCCGTTCCGGAAGTCCGCTCGACTTCCAAAAACGTCCAGAAACCTAGGCGCAGCTTACGATTGGCAGCAGGAAGCTCCTGCAGCCAATCGGAACTGCGGAACCCGCGTCGGACGTTTGGGTTCCAAAGAACGTTCACAAACCGGAACACTCACTTCCCAGGTTTGCAGCGTTTGGGAGCCAAAACGTTAAAGTCGCAAGGCGTTTGACTTCCGAGGTACGACTGTACTAATACCCCAACTTTACACTGTTACCAGCCTTGGTTTCCAGGTTAATATTCAGTGCTTTTACCTGGCAAAGCCAGGAGTCAGTATAAGACTCAGCAGTTCCACTGGGTGTTTGACTCACCCCAACTATCAAGTCAGCACGAGTCCCTCTTAGAACTTCTTATTTTGGAAATTAAGCACTGGTGGAAGTGCAGAGGTCTCTCGTATAACCATATAAAATCATCCCTATTACACACATCATTTCCCACACAATTCCCCGTTTATCATGTGCCTAAGGAAACAAACAGGTGCTGTAGGCACCTAATGAAACCCCCAGTTTTAAAATTTGCTGACGATCTTGTTCTTATTCAATTTCTCTGTCTGACAACTTAGTTAGGTCCTTTCCAATCTGGCTTTTGTACTTGTCACTCCACTGAATCTGCTTTTACTCACATCTTCCATGATCTCTTACTTGCTAAATCACACGCTCTTTGCTTTTTTAAAATTTGATTTAACTCCAGCTTTTGAAACCATTGATCCAGCTATACTCTCATCATTACGTTCTCTGGGTACATTTTTTGTTTCATTCTTATATCTTTTTTTCTGTATCTATTAACAGTGGTTCTCCATCCCTCCTCACATTTATTTTTTTAACTGGAGTTCCTCAAGCGGCTTTCTTGGATTCTCCTTTTTATTCTCTTCTTCTTGGAGCAATTTTTTTTAAAAAATGTTATCAATTGTTATCAGTTTTGTGACGATGACCTTCAGCTGTACTTTTATTCTTCTGATCTTGGTCTTCCTTCTCTAATATTTCTACGTCTCTTGTTGCTCTATTAAGTGTCAAGCTAAATGTTGGGTTATTATGTTGTCTCCTGTTCTGCACTTTTGTTAAGAAGAAACATCTCTGTATTCTGACACCTTGGGTCAAATTGCAGGATTTGTGAAGATATCATAAGTTATATCTCTCTGCATGAGTAGATTTTACTCATACTTAATCTCTGTGCCATTTTGGGGATCTAGATGTGTACAGTGGTACCTTGGGTTACAGGCGCTTCAGGTTACAGATGCTTCAGGTTACGGACTCCGCTAACCCAGAAATAGTACCTCGGGTTAAGAACTTTGCTTCAGGATGAGAACAGAAATCGTGTGGTAGCAGGGCGGCGGCAGCGGGAGGCCCCATTAGCTAAAGTGGTACCTCAGGTTAAGAACAGTTTCAGATTAAGAACGGACCTCCAGAACGGATTAAGTTCTTAACCCGATGTACCATTGTATGTGCTTTCAGGTCTAATTACTCAGAGACCCTGGAATTCTTCTTCTTCTTCCTCTTTCTCTTTCTTTCTTCTCTGGCTGTCTCCTTGCTTTCTGTGGAGCGATTTAGATAGCAGGCATCTTTTTCTGTAGGGTATCTAGCACACTGTCATCTAGATCTGGCGTAGGAAACCGATTGCCCACCAAGTGTTGTTGGACTACAACTCCCACCAGGCCTTACCACGCGGGCTGAGCCTGATGGGAGTTGGAGTCCAACAACATCTGGAGGGCCACAGGTTCCCCACCTGTCACTTGGGCTCCATCTGCACCACACATTTGAAGCACTATTGTATCACTTTAAGTAGCCATGGCTTTGTTCCCTTCCAGCTTTCTGATTCTATGTGGTTTGTTCAGTTTACTGCTATTTGACTTCACAATGTTTGAAATTATTGTGATCAGTAGTAGAAAACAGCAGTAAGTAGCTAAATTTTTTACCTGCCTTTCCTCCCAAAGGAGGAACAGCAAAACAATCAACAATACAGCATTTCTAAAGCATTTAAAAACAATCAGGTGTCCTCAAAACTAATCCCAAGGTTGCCAGGAAAAATAGCTTTCAGCTGCCAAATGTCTTGGTGAATAGGAACGTTTTAAAATTCTGCTAATCATGGGGGAAGACAGAAGCATCTCATCAGGGAGGACGTTCTACAAGCATGTAACCACTACCAAGAAGGCCCCGTCATGGATCAGCAGCAGTACACAGTGGTGGCACCAACAATAGGCCCCTGCTGCTAATATTAAGGTCTGAAATGCTTGCTACTGAAGGAGGTGATCTTTTAGGTCAGGGGTCAGCAAACTTTTTCAGCAGGGGGCCGGTCCACCGTCCCTCAGACCTTGTGGGGGGCAGACTATATATTTTTTGGGGGGGTGAACAAATTTCTATGCCCTACAAATAACCCAGAGATGCATTTTAAATAAAAGCACATTCTACTCATGTAAAAACAGCAGGCAGGCCCCACAAATAACCCATAGATGCATTTTAAATAAAAGGACACATTCTACTCATGTAAAAACACGCTGATTCCCGGACCGTCTGCGGGCCGGATTTAGAAGGCTATTGGGCCGCGTCCGGGCCCCTGGCCTTAGTTTGCCTACCCATGTTTTAGATACACAGTTCCCAAGCCATTTAGGACTTGGTTCGCTATTGCTAACACCTTGAATTGAGCAGCCAGTACAGCATTTTCAGGATGAGTGCCGCATGGTCCCATTGGGCTGGCCCACTCACCATCCCGACACTTGCATTCTGCGCTAGTTGCAGCTTCTAAACCATCTTCAATGGCAGCCCCATGCAAATGAGCGCATTCTGTGCATTCTGTGTCCTAGCTATCATCTATTTTGATTACCCAGCTCATGCCGTGCTTTCTCATCCCCTTTGCAGCCACCGGCAATTCTGGCTGCGGAAGAGAACAAAATAAGCCCGTTTCATTTTGCTTCAGTTCTAAGCAGCCCTCCGTTTCCACGCCATGAAATATTATTCCATTCAGGAGGTCTATTTCCTACAAGGCTATGTACTAGGAAAACAACCTTAATTCAAAGAAGGCATCGGAAATGCCGCTTCGTCCCGCATCTGACCTGCCAGCTTCTCTACATGTTATTACCAAACACACTGATGTCTCTGCCATTTATTCTATTAGGGAGGAACCCAGTCCTAAAGAACCCACTGACAACCAACACGACTAGACCTTTTACCAGAGGCTACAGTCGGGTCTGGGGAGGAGGAGAAGGAAAGATGGGGTAGCGGGGGGAACACACTTCCTTTCATTCCAGCCAAAACACACCGAGCGCAGATTTCATCAACTGTTTTGCTGACAGACGTATTGCTGTTTTCTTCACATCCTTGCTTGTGGGTTATGCCTCTAATCCCTAACAAGATCCATCAGGGGCTTGCAAAACTTCAGCTGTTTGCGAATAGCTCACAAAAGACATTTTCACAAAAGGCTTAAACATTCTCCACAGGAAACAGCAAGCTGGGGCAGGGGAAGAGGGGGCGGAAAAAATGTTACAGGAAACCTTATTTACTTATGGAAAAACCTAGCGTGGCAATTTCTGTTTTCCATGAATGGCTTTCAGTAACCTCGGGAGGAACAGCAGCTACATATTCAAAGGATAAGGCTTAGTTTAAGGTACATGGCATGAAATAATCCTAACAAAATTAGAAATGAAGGTTTGCCCCCTTAACCACCACGCCACCCTCTCTGAGTACCAGTTTGTGCAGTCAAGCTCTCATGGTTGTGCATTTGACAAGATTATGAATTGAGCATGTGATCTGCAGCGCAGCTATTTACTTATTTTGCTTATAAAGTATCGCAATAATGACAGTAACGGTAATCTAATTGTTTGCAACTCTGGACTGTTTTTCGCCTTCCTGCCAAACTCCGCTTGATTTATAAGTAAGGGGAGGGGGACGAAGGGAACTAAAAAGCAAATTTCAGCATCAGGGTATGTGAATTACTGCAGCAAACTATCAACTTATATTCACACATGGATTAAGGTGACTAAAGAGGCAATAAAAATCCATTGCCTTCCTGTATTAATAATGCATATTTTATGTCACAAGTTGATTTCATCGACTTTCACCGATGAAAAGTGCATTAGCTTTGCCCAAATACAGATCCTCTCATGAAATTCTTGGGTTTAGGAGCGGGGGGGGGGGAGAGGAAAAAAAATCTCATACATATCTATTAGTAAGCAAGCCACCGAGGTGCATAATTATGACTAAACAGATTTGAAAAACATTAAAAACTCATTTTGTCAGCAGCATCATGCCACCAGCTCAATTAGAGCCTAAACTATCAAATCATGTACAAGGGCTCAGTTCATAGCAATAAGTCAAAATGTCAGCGTATACACATGCTGTGTGTGGTATGTAAAATAAACAACTCACCACAGTTCATTACGGTGTTAAGGCAGCATGCTAGCTCTGTCAAAAGGCACTAAAAAGCATCCCATTAATAGCCATTATCCTCACGCCCCCATATTGACTACCACTAGCACAGGGTAGCAGATTCAGCCAAACTTATATCAGATATATAAGCACGGATAGCTCAGTTGGTTAGAGCATGGCGCTGATAATGTCAAGGTTGCAGGTTCGATCCCTGTATGGGGCAGCTGCATATTCCAGCATTGCAGGGGGTTGGACAAGATGGTCTCCAGGGTCCCTTCCAACTCTATGGTTCTAGGTATTTGGATGATATCCTTTCAGAGTCAAGTCCCACATGAGCTTTGGCTTTTTAAGGAAAGCATTTGAATGGGTGGCGAGCAGGGGGGTGGGGTGGGGCTTTGATGCTGCCTGTCAACAGTGAACACCTGGACAGGTGTCTAGGACACCTGGTGACAATCTTCCCCACTACTGTATTCCAACTTAAATTACAGTAATTCTTTCTAAGTTTGCATCTACACATACATATGAGCACATGCAAAATTTATGAAATCTATTTTCTCCTTTGTCCCCTTCTTTGGTTGCTTTTCTGGAAGTTTTTAATGTTTGCTGTTATACTAGATTCAGGTAGGTAGCTGTGTTGGTCTGACACAGTCGAAACAAATAACAAAAGCTTTCATGTACATACCCAGAGCAAACTTAGTTGGTCTCTAAGGTGCTACTGGACAATTTTTAATTTTATTTATTTATTTCGACTGCTGTTATACTGCGTTTTTATATGTGTTGGAAGCCGCCCAGAGTGAATGGGGCAACCCAGCCAGATGGATGGGGTACAAATAAGAAAATTGTTGTTGTTGTTGTTGTTGTTGTTATTATTATTATTATTATTATTATCATCATCATCCATAAACTGCACTGCACTGAAGGGCTGTATGTGTACCGTGATACCTCGGGTTACAGACACTTCAGGTTACAGATTCCGCTAACCCAGAAATAGTTCCTCGGGTTAAGAACTTTACTTCAGGATGAGAACAGAAATCGCGCAGCGGTGGTGTGGAGGCAGCAGGAGGCCCCGTTAGCTGAAGTGGTGCTTCAGGTTAAGAACAGTTTCAGGTTAAGAACGGACCTCCAGAACGAATTAAGTACTTAACCCGAGGTACCACTGTATTTCAAAAACAAGCAAACAAGAGAAAGGGGGTAAAGACTGAGCCAAGAGCACATGCTGACTCTGAAAGCCGAGGCTGACAAGAATCTAGTAAACTTCAGAGTAAACTAAGCTCAGGCTCCAACACAAATGATAATAGCCAGGAGATCTGACATTAAGAATGACACACTTTCCTTAACACGTCCCATTATGCCAGGGCGGCAGACTCTTTCATTGCTTTCACATAACTAAGTGACCTTTCCTCTGCCGTATGTGCTCCAATACTTCCAATACCTAAGCAAACTAGGGAGAATTAAAGGCAAAATATCAACCTTCACTTTCATTCTCCCTCCCCATTATCGGTTTCTGTCACAAACATTATGAAGTGGCTGTGCGCGGGGGTTTTTTTAAAAGCACTGTCAAGCTCTCAATGGCCAGTTTGCTCACCAGAAGCCTGTGAGCATTTAATGCAAGTCGCGTTATCTAACGGAGCATAACAGAACAACACTACAGTGGTACCTTGGGTTACAAGCACCTCAGGTTACAAACACTTCAGGTTACAGACTCCGCTAACCCGGAAGTAGTACCTTGGGTTAAGAACTTTACCTCAGGATGAGAACAGAAATCGCATGGCGGCAGTGAGAGGCCCCATTAGCTAAAGTGGTACCTCAGGTTAAGAACGGTTTCAGGTTAAGAACAGACCTCCAGAATGAATTAAGTACGTAACCAGAGGTACCACTGTATTCCTAAAAGTCTATCTCCTGCTAAATGTCTGGAACCTGCTAAAAGAAAAAGTCTTCCTCATAATTGAGGGAAGAATTCTTAGTTTACCTCAGTTTACACCTCATTTGTGCATATGTTTTGTTTGGTTTAGTTTATATTTGTATGCACATCATTGTTATACAGTGGTACCTCAGTTTTCGAACGTCTCAGAAGTTGAACAGTCTTCCGGAACGGATTACGTTCAAAAACCGAGGTACCACTGTATTTAACAAAAATATGGAAGAAGAAGAATGAGAACAACTGGAATCATTTGAACCAAGGGTTGCCTTCAACTAGCATTTACTCAGATTAGACCCATTGAAAAAAATGACTATGACTACCTTAAGTCCACTCATGTCTACTTTGAGTAAAGGTGGGTTGAAGACAACCCCAAGTAAATATATGACATTGTTATATATTGAGTCAGACCACTGATGCATCTAGCCTGGTCTTATGAACTTTCACTAGCAGTGAGTTCCTGGGGTGTTAAGCAGAGGTCTCTACTAGTCCTCCTACAGTATGTGAGGTCACTTAAGTCGTGGTGGAGAACTTTTGGTCCTCCAGCTGTTGTTGGACTCCCACCACCCTTGACAACTGGCAATGTGAGTAGTGCTGTGCTCTAAGCCACTGAGCCTCTTGGGCTTGCCGATCGGAAGGTCAGCAGTTCGAATCCGCACTTCGGGGTGAGATCCTGTTGCTTTGTCCCAGCTTCAGGCAACCTAGCAGTTTGAAAGCACGCCTGTGCAAGTAGATAAATAGGTACCACTGCGGCGGGAAAGTAAATGGCATTTCTGTGAGCTCTGGCACTCGTCACAATCCTCTGTGTGCCAGTAGCGGTTTAGTCATGCTGACCACATGACCCAGAAAGCTGTCTGTGGACAAACACCGGCTCCCTCGGCCTGAAAAGCGAGATGAGCCCATAGTTGCCTTTGACTGCAAGTTGGAGTCTCATAACATCTGGAAGGCCACAGGCTTCTTGCGCCTGAGTTAAATGTATATCCATCCATCCCCCTCTTTTTTTGGGGGGGGAGGGAAGTAAGAAGCAAGGTTAGTTAGTGGAATCACAAGTCTCCAGCTATTTTGGTGGAAATGTGCTTTCATCGGTATAAGAAGAGCTGGCAAGTGGCTTCTAGTTTTACTGTTCACATTAAATTGTAAATGGAGTGCCCAATAGACACCAGCCCCACTTGTTTCCCTCACTCGCATGTAATCTGATTGCTTGGAAAGATCAATGCAACAAATTATAAGGCATCTTTGAAGTCACTATTTGATCAGATATGAAATATGTCATGACTGGTAAAAAAAAGCATCTTTATGTACTACTGCATTTTGTTCTATTAAGCAGCCATTGGCAGTATGAATGAGCCGAGCAGCTCTAACATTCAGAATATCTGCCCTTTGTCTATAGCATGCAATCTATTTTCATTCATTTTCTTTACAGACTTAAATGAGCAGATGTAATTCGGTTTAGATAATGCATCACAGCTGCAGTAGGCAGGAAAGAATGGAAGAAAGTAATTGTTCCTGAAAGGAGGATACAAATGAATCAAATGTGTCGTATTTGTGCAATTCAACTTGGAATTTCTCTCTGTCAACTAGGATGGAGTATGCATAGCAACAAATCTTTCCCCATTACAACTGTGTTTCGGTGAAGTAAAACACAAGGTTGAATGGATGAATGAGTGTCCTTCTCACGTCTAATAACAGAATGAAGGGTGTCCCCCCTGTTTTACCCTTCTATGGTTTTTTTCCTGTTACAGTAAACAGAGCCACATTAATTTCCACTGAGACTGTATCAACCGCTAATCTGTCTAGTTTTTGGATTTGTCCCTGTAGGACTTCAGGTTGCAAGCTGTTTCTGGTAATGTCTTCCTCATGTTTACTCAAATGCAGAGATGTATTGAAATGCCCTTGGCGTATTTAAATGCATTGCAAAATGCTTCAAGTAGGGTAGGCGTCTCCTTCCCGAACTATGGCTTAGCATGAATGCGCAAATCATGTAATTTCCAGGCTAGGAGACGATGGCCACAGTGTTCTTCCTTCATTCTCCTGCTGCTGCACTACCATGGTTTGGCTTAGTGTGTCATCTGAACCTGGTTTGTCATGGTTTGTCTCCTCTGGAAAAACCAAGCTGCAAATCAAGAACAAATCTTAGTTACAGCTTATGGTTTGTACTTTTCCAGACAAACCACAAGCCCAGGTTAGGAGGACATGCTAATCGAAACCATGATGCAGTATGGCAGCAGAAGGGCCAGGGGAGAAGCAGTAGCTGTGATCTCTTCTCCAGGGATTTGCGTGGTCACCTGTTCTCATAAACGGTTATGTGAAACTGGATCATGGTATATATTACCATTCAGCTCCTCGAGTGGTAGATCTATCAGTAAAAGGGGCAAAGTTCGATGAGCAATGCAATAATAAAGAGAGGAGGACTCAACAGTGCTGTGCAAATTATGTACTAGGCCCAAGTCAAATCTTTTGCCTCTTCCTCAGGTGCAATGTGCTTAATCCGTTCAGCAGATAACTAAGACTATCCTCTAAACCAGTGGTAGGTAAGCTTCAACCCTCCATATGCTGCTGCAACTACCTCCCATCATCCCTGGCCATTGGGCTATGACGGCTTGGGCAGATGTGAGCTGGAGTCAAGCGACTACAGAGCCAGGCAGATAAGTCACTATACAACCTTTAGAAGACACCTGAAAGCAGTCCTGTATAGGATTTTTGTTTTGTTTTGCTTTTTGAGATGCGGGTGGCGCTGTGGGTTAAACCAGAGCCTAGGACTTGCCGATCAGAAGGTCGGTGGTTTGAATCCGCGCAACGGGGTAAGCTCCCGTTGCTCAGTCAAAGCTCCTGCCAACCTAGCAGTTTGAAAACATGAGGTGCAACTAGATAAATAGGTACTGCTCTGGCAGGAAGGTAAACGGCGTTTCCGTATGCTGCTCTGGTTCACCAGAAGCAGCTTAGTCATGCTGGCCACATGACCCAGAAGCTGTACGCCGGCTCCCTCGGCCAGTAAAGCGAGATGAGCGCCACAACCCCAGAGTTGTCTGCAACTGGACCTAACGGTCAGGGGTCCCTTTACCTTTTTATAGGGTTTTTAAATCTCTTAATATTGTTGGAAGCCGCTCAGAGTGGCTGGGGCAACCTAGTCAGATGGGTGAGGTATAGATAATATAATTATTAGTAGTAGTAGCAGAATGGAATAGGAGGCCCCTATTTTCATTGGAGAAATGTTCAAGGGTATGAAACAACACATAGAAGGCTGCAAGTTTCCCATACCTGAGTTAAAAGTATATTTATCCCCTCCTTTAAATAAAAAAGAAGGAAGGAAGGAAGGAAGGAAGGAAGGAAGGAAGGAAGGAAGGAAGGAAGGAAGGAAGGAGTGTTGGTTAGTGGCATCACACTGGTTCACAGCCAGCACAGCCAGTTTCTGCTATAAAGACACATCTGCTGTAAACTGGCTTCCCCTGAGCCCAGTCCTGCAGAAAAGTTAGTTGCACAAATGCACTTCTGCAAATTATCTGAAGTGTTGGAGGTGGTATATGCCTCTCAAAGCTAGCTGCTGGGAATCACAAGATGGGGAAGCACTATTGCACTCAGGTGTGGCTTAGGGATTCACCACAGGGATCTAGCCACATGATGGCGGACTAGCTGAGTCCTTTATCATACCATCTTCATTACTCGCAGGAGCCTCAGTCTCACCACAGTCCTCTGCTTCTTTTCACCAGCAGCACCTAGGAAGTGGAGCTCAAATGAAAGCCTCACATTTCCCAATAGCTGCATTAAAATTGTTTGCTGCCTCTTTCTGAAGATAAATCTGCTTAGTTACCTCATCCCACTTCACTTGTCACATGATTTATTCATCCACTGCATTCAACATTTGGGAACAGGAGGCCACAAATCTAAGCAACCCTACATAGGATTAAGCACTACAGGATGTACTGGGACTTACTTCTGAGTAAACACGTTGTATAGAATTGTGCTGTAAAGTCAGAGAAAGTTATATTCTGGGTTTATGTGTGTGTGTGTGTTTTTAATCAATGAACACTAATAACATATTTGTAGTATTGATCAACAGTTTTCATACTACTGCGGAACGTCAGGAAAGTAAATGTGGGATCATTAATGACAATGTACATGACTAGCGAGTAAATTGCCCGGAAGGAAGAAAAACACAATTGGTGAGTAATCATGCTCCTAACCACCTATAAACACACACACACACACACACACACACACACACACACACACAGCTCTGCAATCCAAGGGCTCATCAACTGCATACAGGTTTAACTTCAGGAACACATGGTGCCACAGAACCATTCAATCTGGGACAAAGCTCAGTTGGTACAGCATGAGACTCCTAACCTCAGGGTCATGGATTCGAGCCCCACATTGGACAAAAGATTCCTGCATTGCAGGGGCTTGGACTAGATGACCCTTGTGGTCCCTTCCAATTCTATAATTCCAATGGGCTCAAAATATACCATATACAGAAGCTGATTCCGTTCAATGGTTCCACTATTGTGCTTGCTTGTTTGGGAAGCAATCCGTTTCTACAATAGCTACATATGCCCACCATGAACCATGTGGACATTACGCTCTAGAAGTATAGCCTGCAATGAAACATTGCAGGTGGAGTGCTCTTGCTCATGGCTGTCTGGCTAGAAACCTGCTCATTTATAGGATACCCCATGCCATTCCCCCCTCTGCCCCCCATTTCCCATTCTCCTCCCAACACACGTGTGCCTTCAACAGTCAGCAATCAATTGTCCCTAGGCGACTTAGTCCTCACTAGGCTGATTTGAGAGGGTTCCCCCCCAATATCCCCCCTCCCTAAATATTGATATGTACGTCTGCAAACCTAGGAGTGCCTGCTGATACCCCCTACTTGTGAATGGATCCTCATTTCTGCACAAAACACATGGGTTGTTAAATTGAACCAAATGTTTTCAAGGGAGGATTGAAATTCTTAAACAGTTCAGGAAAACAGTTCAGAAAGAAAGAAAGAAAGAAAGAAAGAAAGAAAGAAAGAAAGAAAGAAAGAAAGAAAGAAATTCAAAGATATATCAGAAAATTTATTCTGAGCAATTCAGCTCAGCTCTAATTTATTTAATTGCGTGTAGGTTGAGGACAAACTTTAACATTCCAATAAGGGAGCTACACCAGCTACTCTTGGAGGCAGCACCCTGTGAAACCACCCCGGGGATAATTTTATTCTTAAAAGGCAGCTTAGAAATGTATTAAATACACAAGAATAAATAAATAAGATTCTCACAGAGACCAAACTCAGCTCTCCATGCCTTTCTCTTTCTCAGCCTTCTTCAAACTGCTGTCTCTCTCTGTTTTGTCTCTTGCTATGCAGACACCTTGCTCACCCCACCCCAGCTAGAGGGAGAATCTGGCTGAATCATCTCTTCTGACCATCTAGCCTTCTTAGCTCCCACAGAGACACATCATTGGAACATCACAAGCTATCAACACTCTTTTATCAACTCTTAAGATGCTAGCCGGGTATTGCCTGGGGCAATCCACACCGATAGTCTTACTCACAGGAATCTGATAGCAAACCCAAGGTAGCAGTTGAAAGGATAATAGCACAGGTGAAAGTGGATTGATAGCATGCTAATAGAGACTTTAGGTCGGGCCTGAACTGTAGAGTTGCTCTGTTCAACAAATCCTCTGAATGCCTGGAACAGAGGCAGTACACATTTTCAGCATGAGATGGAGAAATCCTCACTTTGTGAATCATACTGACCCATTTGTCTGATATCACCTTCAAATGAAAGTGACCAGCATTACCTATGTTACATACTGAGCGTTCAATGTTTTATGAAACATTTTTATTTGAATGGTTACAATTTATTTGTAAACTGCCATGAGAAATTTAAAAAAAATAAGATGGTGAACAAATGAAATTATTATTATTATTATTATTATTATTATTATTATTATTATTATTATTATTATTATTACTACTACTACTACTACTAGCAAGATAAAAATAAACCCTTTGTATATTTAGTTAAAAGTTTCAGCTGTGCTTTAATGGGCTTACTCTTGAGTAAGCTTGCATAAGACTGAAGTCTGAATCCTTCAGAAATATATTATTTGATTGTTCATATGTCAGTGTTGCTGAAAAATCCATTCACATAGGAAAATAGGTGATGAAGCTAAGGACTTCTGTCAGGCTCATCATCAACACCCATCAGCTCTGCACAGAACACACCTTACATGGGGTTTGGGGTAGGTATGCATCTGATCTAGCACTTGGGTCAAATTAACTCTGGACTCTTCCAGCTATATTATGATCCACACAAACAAATCATTGAGGAGGGGGAATCACCCCCAGTCTAGCCTCTGTTGGCTTGAGATTTTTTTGTTTGTTTACTCAGTGGGACTAATTATGTATGTGTTGACAACTGTACTGCAATTCATGTGAACCACAGAAAATAAATAGCCAGTTTCTCTTGGCCAATAGAGGCCTAAGTCAACCTCAATCCCCACTTTTACTCCAACATGAATTTAGAAAACATGAAAGAAAGGTTAGTATAAAGCCAGAGGAAGTCAATTTAACTTTTAACATTCCTTAGATGCACCAAAGGTCACACTTGTGTAGTTCAATTCAATTTTCTATGGATTCTTTTTAAGATGTATATGGAAGAGGCTTCATTGAGTTCCCAGCGTGAGGCAAAGAAAATGCAGACAATATGAATTGGCGCCATAATCTTGTTTGTTCTTGGAAAACTATTTTCTAAATGTGTAAGTAAACAACAAAGACCCTTAGAGGACCACATGGAATACAATCTATGATCTAATATAAATGTTTTGCTGAGCCCCAGCATAAAAAGAAAATTGTGCCTTGGGATTTCTTTACATAGCTGTAACACTTTCTTTTTTCTCTCCACTGGTGGTACTGGCATTTTAATATCCACCAGGCAAGTCTATAGGCTTATTAGAACCAAAACACTAATGATAAAGTTTTACAATAAAGAGATAAAAAGGGAAAGGAGATTATAAAACAAAGGACAAAACGGGGGAGAAAGATTATAATGCATGTGGTATAATATTGGAGGTGGAGAAGCAGTACCACAGGCATGTTTTAATATAATAGGACAAAGCTTTTCCAATAGATGCAGAATGACTTCAGATTTACTTTCAAACAACATTCCTGCTAGTTAATCTTTCAACCCTGTTCAACTGCTAACAGGATTTTAAAGCTCCAAAACAATAATCTTGAATATACGCTTATCTTTTTCTCCCAGGAAAAGCAACCAAGAATTAACAATGCACTCTAAAGTGGATTCAATTGGGCATGTTAAAGGTGCATCTTTTAATTTTTGAGTGCATTTGCTATCAACAGGCGAGAGCGTGCTGCAAGTGTACAATGAAAGAACAATATTCAATTACATCTTTGCCTTAAGCAGATCAGTAGGAATCCACTGACAATTTCAGCATATAAAACTAATTCCAACTGGAAAACACAGTAGAGTCCTTTTATAAAATTGTGTTCTATAGATTCCAGTAGATTCTGTATTGAATGCACGAGGTTGCTAATTATAAGGTGTCTTAAAAAGTCCCTCCAACATTTTGTAATAAAACGTATACACTGACTGTGCAGAGACAGTGCAATGTGGAATGGCTTTATACAGTGCTTTGGTTTTCCATAGCAGACAGTAATCACATTGACTTTGTTCCAGGTTAACACCAGAGCTTGAAATGAATAGAATGCAAATAACCTGCAATGAACATTTTCCATTGATTCAGTGTTACATAGCCATGACTAACTTCAGCTGAGTTGAGGCAATTAGCCTTTTTCCAGCATGGTGATCCGGTTTTCAGGAAGCACACGGGGAGGCAGCAGTGGAAACTAGTCCAAACTAGTCTTTTCACAGTCCAAATTAGTACGGGTGTTTGTGATGGCATGGAGGAATTTGTGTGATGGCGCACGAACAGCTTGCAGCCTCAGCCAGCCATTCAAAGTACCTCATGTTTTGTGGCCCACAAACACCACTTGAATTTTATTGATCGTGATGGCCAGATAAAGAGCATACACAAAAGGCCTCAACCATGAATAACATTAAACAGATTTTTTTCTTTGACATAAAAGATGATTAAAAAGCAGTATAAAGGAATATTACCTGATGTAGCTGTGAACTTGACCATCTGCTATACGAGGGAGCACCTGAAGTCTTGTTGGCTGTGGACTTCTTGAAAAAAAAGGAAAAACGTGATTTTTATTACTACAACAACAATACTTTCTTATACCCTGCCCATCTGACTAGGTTGCCCCAGCAACTCTGGATGGCTTCCAACAGAATATAAAAAGACATAAAGGTACATCAGACATTAAAAACTTCCCAATACAGCATGTCTATGAAAAGTCATATAATTGTTTAACTCTTGGATATTTGATGGCAGCGCATTCCACCTCTCCTGAGAAGCCCCTCTGTCACTTCACTTCTCACAGTGAGGGAACCAACAGAAGGCCCTCGGAGCTGGATCTCAAAGTCCATGCTGATGCTTGATATAATTAAGCTTTCATAGATTTCCATAGATCTCCGTGCCCTTACCACAGCAAAAAGACTGATACTGATGAACTGGAAAAATAAAAACGCGGCTCCCTTCTACGATTAGATTGAAGACTTATACAAACATGCAACACATGGATAACTTGCATATAAACGCAGACTTGCCATGGAAAAATTCAATTATGTTTGGAATCCATTCTTACAAATGCTGTAATAGGTTAAAATCTGGTGAAGTACAATAACAACTTCGTAAAGTAATTTTTAAAAAAGCTTTCATAGATTTCTTTAGTTTCACCACTGTTCTGGGCCAATATAAATCTAGGACTTCCGGGTTGGCGCCATCGCCGAATGGCGGACTCCCTCCGAGCTCCGGAGGGAGTCTGCTCGGCAGGGGCTGGGTCCTACCGCGCCGGCGACGCGGGGACCCTTAAAAACCACAGGCACGGAGCCCGTGGACATGGGTGACTCGGCTGGCACCGTTAGCACCCTCCCGACTCGTGAAGGAGCCTTTTTAAAGGCTACGGATCGGGTGCCGGGGAGTGGCGTGGTGCTGTGAGTCCTCTGCTTTCCCTGCCGAGCGAAGCCGCATGCCATTCGACAGAGAGCGCTGACTTCTTCTATTGAAAATTCGGACTGCAAACAACAACCCGTGAGTAATTTGGAAACCGGGTTTAAAAGGAGAAAAAAAGAATTTTTTTTTCGGATTCGGCACGAGCGGGGGAGATCCAAAAAGGAAGTCAGTCCCCACCCTATTGTAAACATTCTAAAACAAGGATTGGGTAACCAAGGTCGAGAAGCATATTTTTGATAAAAAATATTAATTCCACGATGGGAAATTATAAGAACTGTGCTGGAGGAGAAGAGTGGAGGGTGAGAAGGAAAATGTAACCCCCCCAGGGAACCGGGGCGATTCGTGAGAGAGCCTGGTGAAGAGAGATGGAGACTTTGACAGCTGTCAAAGTAGCTGTCAAAGTTGGAGAATATAAAGAGGACTTTGCCATGAGGACCTTGCTGGTTAATTTTGTTACAATTTGCTACAATTTGGATATAAACTGTTGAAAATAAGGAACAACAATTTTGACCCCTAGAGGGGTTTCGGGACACTACAAGAACGGTCGTAAGTGGAAAAATACTCTTGGAATCACACAGGACTTGTTATCTCCTGGGAAAGCTGCAAAACTGAAACAGTATTTCGTCTACAGAGGTGTTTATATTAAAGGAGACAATAGAATTTTCTATTGAAGAAAGGAAGGGACTGGACGTAAGTTTTTGTTCCTGAACAACAATAACCTCTGTAGAGGTACCAAATTTCTGAATTAGAACGTTTTAGCAGCGGAACAGGACAAGAAACTTGAGAAAGAGAGCAAAAAGAACAAAGGACTGATTACGACTTGGAAAGAACAATGGGGGGAGCTATAAAGACCAAGGAAACTAAAGGCCCTTTGGGGGCCTCTTTTAGACTGGATGTTTGAAGTTAAATATCATTAAAATAAATAAATAAACCGGAAAGGTGGAACTGGGGAAAAATCTGGCCATGGATTTGAGATCTCCAGGCTGACAATAGACAGACTGATGGATATGGGGAATCCAAACCGGGGAAGGGGGGGGGGATTTGGAATCCAAAGGCTGTGTAACTATTTTTTGAATCTTTTTATATCTTTTATCTTCTATATTTTTCTATAACTTCTGGTATACCACTTTATTTTGATTGGACATGTTTATTAAAAAAGGGAATTCGTGGAAGGAAACTGGGGTGGACCTTGGGGGAAAAAAACTTTTTTCTTTCTGTTAATGATGAGGGATGGTGGAAAGACTGTATAATTTAAATTGAATAGTGGGTTAAACAAATTAAGCTTTAAATTGGGAGTAAGAGCTTGTAGAACCAAATTAATGAAAGGGAATACAATTGGGAGGGGGATGGGGGAGTCCCAGAAAGTTGGTAATGAAAGTAAGGTTTTAAGTGTATTTTATCTTTCTTTTTTCTTTGTATTTTTATTTTTTGTGTTTTGGAAACTTTAATAAATATGATTTTTAAAAAAATAAATAAATAAATCTACAGTTATTGGATCACAGCACACAGTGGATCAAGGCAATATTGTCAAAGTGCTTGTGAAGAGAGGGGTAACCAGTGGGCCTCAACAATATGGAAGCAGCACTCTTGCATAGTCAAGTGCTATCCTCCTATAACCAAAATATTGTCTTCCATTTATCAGAGACACTAGTTTGGTTTTGCATTATTCCCTTGCTTGAAGTGCATTCTGAAGATAGGTCTGTTGGTGTGGGGGGAAACTGGTAGGGCAGGAATAGACCACTTCACTGAATCTACATGCTCGGTACCTTTTTATAGATGATCAAAACACAAGTGACAGTTTTAATCCACCAAGAGTAAGATTAAGCCATGGATATTTGGAAGATGACACTATGGCCTGCTTTCAATGTGCACCGAGAGGTGCCTGGTATGCTGGAGGAGGGACCGTAAGACCCAGTAAGTGGGAGCAATGTTATTAAAGGAAAAGAAAATTCTACCAACATGAAATGGTAGATGGATAAATCGGTCAATTTCAGTCCTCCGTTTCTCCTTTTCCCCAATCTTAAATTTGGTTCTCCACATTTCCACGAGTTTGCAATTTTTTAATTAATTTTAAAACTCCTCATGAAAATTCACCAGTATTTATACAAATACCGCATACATTTTTGTAAAGCTATTCACCTAATTTAATGCCAATGTTTGCATGTTTATGCAAACTTTACCCTAATATGTGCATTTGTAGAAACATCACTTAGCTAACGAACTGCACTGCAAAATCTGGAGAATTTCAAAGGACTGCTGTGTTTTGGTTCACATACTGTTATGAAACATGTGAGTAAGGTAGGTTTGCCTTTAAATGTGAACTGAATTGAGTTTCTCCACCCATCCATAACCAGGAAGCAGGTATAGAACTTGGTTACTAGGTTACCTTATTTCCAGATAAACTGTCTGCCCCACAGCCATTCAGGAATAAAACCAAAGTGTAGCCCAGATACAGAGATGCTTCTTAAATCTCATTACACATTGACTGAAACACATATGAAGGAGTAGGGAGAGAAAAATCCTTGCTCTGAGGCCCTTTTATTGGGGCCATATTTGCACCATCCATTTAAACCACTATGATATGATACCACTTCAAACAGTCATGGCTTGCCGATGCTGAAAGTTGTTAGGGAACTCCTGTTCCCTCAACAGAGCTACAATTTCCAGAGTGGTTTAACAATCAATCCTTCTTCCCAGGGAACTCTGGGAATTGTCGTTCTGTGAGGGGAATAGAGCTTTCCAGTTGACACTGCAAAAAGCAGCAATGTAGTTCAGGAAGCAGACACATTAATCCACTTGTAATAACCTGTTTTCTTGTTGCTATTTTTCCTGAAATTTAAAAAGGCACTCATACGCTTCATTCCATTTTATACCAAGGCTCCATTATATACTGTCTTTTATAAGCACTAAAGGCCTTGAAGCCACTATTAGTGTAAAATACTACTGTATTACGGAATTATTAATATGGCAACTGCCTCCCTTTAATCCAAATTACTTTAATTAAAAAGATAAAAATTTAAAAAGCTCCAGACAGCTCCTTACTAATGAAACCATCAGAATACAAAAGAATGTTTAAACAGTGAGCTGGATGGTTGGGAAAAAAGTAGATTCCTTCAGAGATTGTTTTAAGAAAATACTGCGGTGTGTGGAAAAAAATGTGACTTCCAGAAAAGCAGGAATAAAGGATAGAGAATTCAAGTAACCTACTCCCAACAGAACACATTTTGGGGAAAATTCTTCGAGTAACACTTCATATTTTGATTTTTTTTTCCTATTTAGAGTACATTTGTAGCATCAAAGCACAATCTTGTTGAATATTTTGAAGAACTGTAGATTCCAGGTAAATGCAAACAACAATAAGTTCATATTTCTTTCTGACTATGATTTGGTTACCTAACTTATGGTGCAATCTGACACAATGTCTACTGAGAAATAAGTCCCATTGACTTCAGTGGGGCTCACTTCCTGGTAAGGAGATAACACCCAAACTTTCTCAACAGTTAGTGAATTTCTTTTAATCTGCTCTATACTAAGAACTGTGATCAGTGAGTTTCCTTTTTTCTTAATCTGTGGTTTTGTTTAAGGGCTGTGTGGCGTTCTTCCTTTTGGTTCCCAAATAATATTTGAAACAAACAAACAAACAAACAAGAACAATATCATAATTGAATGGATTTAATTCCAAGAGACTCCAGGGAAGGAGTAGAACACTGAAAAATTAAACCTCAAGAAACTCACGCTAACAAGAAGCAAAATAGGGTGTGGTTGAGTTGCTTCTCCTACGTATTGAAAGGGTATGCTGCTTAGCCACACCCCTTGCCACCTGAGGGTGACTTGTAGAAGTCAGTTGGTGGTTCACCACACCTCAACCAGTGTGATGTATCATCAGAGTATGCAGAACCCCAGTGGAGTCCTCAGGGAATTCCTGCTCCCAGCAAACGGCTTCTTCCAGAGTCCCTGGTTAACGGAAAAACTCCCCTCCCGCACAGTTCAAAGTAAAAAGGTGTTTATTGTCTCCAGACTCAAGACAAAGCTAATCGCTGCTATCTATTATAGACCAAGGGAACATGGGTGGCGCTGTGGTCTAAACCACAGAGCCTCTTGGCTTTGCTGATCAGAAGGTCGATGGTTCGAATCCACATGACAAGGTGAGCTCCCATTGCTCTGTCCCAGCTCCTGCCAGCCTAGCAGTTTGAAAGCATACCAGTGCAAGTAGATAAACCGCTGTGGCGGGAAGGTAAACGGCATTTCCGCACGCTCTTGTTTCCCTCACAGTGTCCTATTACACCAGAAGTGGTTCAGTCCTGCTGGCCACACGACCCAGAAAGCTGTCTGTGGACAAACGCCGGCTCCCTTGGCCTGAAAGCAGAGATGAGCACCACAACCCCGTAGTCACCTTTGACTGGACTTAACCGTCCAGGGGTCCATTACCATTACCTTTCACTATATACCTTTATTCCGGTCTTCAAAGTAAAGATACATATATACAGAGAGAACGACTAGCACTATCAGTGTGCTAGCTAACTCTGCTGTGTAAAAACAACAACTCACAGTCTCTTCCCTTGACTCTCACAGATTCAGAGTCAGATCCTGACAACAAACAGGACAGCATCAGGACATGCAACAAGACCTAATGAAAGCAATGCCCTAGAGACTATTATACCCATCTCTACATTCCTAAACCAATGGGAGAGTGAATGACGCAACAAGTCATACACTCAACCTCTCTGGGGTTGCTATTTTAACCCAGTGCACCCAGCATCCTTATCTCAGAACATGGTGGATGTGCTCCTCAAGACATGAGGCCAAGCACTGTGTAATTTAAACCACTGTTCACATTGCACCATCATGGCATGTTCAGCAGCCGCAGCTGCCAAAACTACTACTGTGATTTGACCAATGTATGAAGAAGCTTAGCATGTATACATTGGTACACATCTATTTCAGACTTATCTGTTGTATATAAAGTACTGAGGAGGGGTTAAAAGGAAAAGGTACTATTGTGGGCAGTAATATCAAAGATAACTTTCGTTTTACAGGAATCAGTGCAACAAGAAAAGGCCAGAACAGATACAGATATGCCAGTCATTTTTAAAAAAATCCATTCATTATACTTATTCCATCAAAATTCATCAGTTCAGAGTCTCTATGGAGCTGCGGGGATGAGCTTTGATGGTCTGAGTATAATGAATGGATTTATGGGAGTATAGCATCTCATTGGCAATGAAGATCTACAGATATGTTATATATCTGTTGAATTTTTTTTACCAGCAAATAACCATTGAGATGTTCTAATCATTTATACTGATGGGATAAAGGGGGGGGGGAGGAAAAAGGAAAAAAAAATCTTCAGACTGGTTGAATTCCTGTCAAGATTTATTGATTAGCATTTTCAGACTTCTGTTCTTTCCTTTCCTTTTTAAGGTATTACATTTCATTTGAAAGCAAGATTATTTAGTACACCATTTTTATTCAAAGCAAAATAGAAAATGAGACAGGAGGTTATGGTCATATTTGTGGGTCTTTCATTTCATAAAATAAAACAAAGATATTGCTATCGGCAGGGAAAGCCCAGGTGGTAGAGCATCTGTTTATCCAATCACAATGCCTCAGGTTCAGTCCCTGGCTAGAAGTCTGGAGAGTCCCGCTCAGTCAACAAAGACAATACTAAACTAGACGTTGATGATGGAGGAGATATTAGTCCTCTCTCATTTGCACTTCCCAAACCAATACACAAACTGAAACTGAGGTATCCTTTGACATTCAAGCTTCTCCAAATTTTGTGATGCAATTTTCCTACCCAAAAATGTTCACAAAAACACATATATTAGTGAATATGAAGTCCCAGAACTACATAACTAGAGGTAGTTAACGGTACTTCCAAAAAACTGGGTAAAATTGTGTGAAAGAATTGGTGGAACTGTGCTTTAAAATGCATACACATTTCCATTAATATTTTTTTTTGGGGGGGTGTATATGCGGTGTGGATGTGGGGTGAACTGCACATTAGGTTGGGGGGGAAATCGACGAATTCATCCATTTCTACTAGATTGGCCACGTATTGTCAACTCAACCAATTAACCATCAACCATGCTAAATCTAAGATTCTGATTTTCGCCAGAAGTCGGAGATTATACGAATGGAAGCTTGGTGGAGCAAAAATAGAGCAAGTCCTAAAATTTCAATACTTAGGAGTTATTTTTCAATACAATTTGGGGTGGAAAGCACAAATTCAACACCTACTTAACAAGGCCAAAACTCTGTCATATGCGCTCCTCCGATTTTTCTTTTCGGATGGAGCTTTGCATGTTCCCTCGGCCCTAAAGGTGTTCAAGGCAAAAGTGGTTCCCGTGCTAGCTTATGCTGCCCCGCTCTGGGCCGTGATGACAGATCTTGCTCCTCTTGAGACTCTGCAAAACCAATTCCTACGTCGGCTCCTAATGCTCCCCCTGTGCGTAAGCAATGCAGCCATGCGACTAGAATTGAAGATCGCATCCTTAGAAACTTGCCTGTGGAAGCAAGTCTTCAATTATTGGTTATCATTGTGGCATAGATTACCAGACCATTATCTTGTCCAATGCTTATGGCGAGATGAATTCTCCAGCCTTTGGACTAGTAGAATTCATGCCAAACTCTTGAGCTATGGAATCTCTCCCTTAGATTCCCTAAAACTAGATCAAATCACTGCTCAAAGACTGATCCGCCAAAGACTGGATGACATCGATTTACAGCGAAATTATTCGCTGGGGGGAGGTGTTTGTTCGCCCCAGAACATTGGTATCACTTTAACTTACTGCGTTCCATCATACCTCTCCTCCCTCTCGACTGTTGCCCATAGGCTGGCCTTCACCAAAGCGAGGTTTAACGTTTTTCCCTCCAATGTCCTGAGACATAGATTCTCAAAGGGCCAAGCCTCCGCCATGTGTGTATGTGATAAGGAGACGCCGGAGTCGCTTCAGCACATTATGTTTACTTGCCCCTTGTTTAATGTGCCACGGGCAAATTTGTTGGGATCAATCATACAGAAGCTAGAGGGTACCCCACCAAAATTCCACCTTGCCCAAATCCTGCAGGATAAGGATATCCATACGACCCTGAGAGTGGCTAGGTTTCTAGTCGCTGTCCTTACCCAAAAGCGCTGCCAAGGTGCACTACAAGCTAATTAAGGCGCAGTATGTCATTCCATCTTACAGTATTTTATTGTTATAGTGATGTTTTAGCGGCTGTTTTTTCCCACGTGCACAAGCTGTTATTTATGTCTTGTTTTTTATCTGTATGGGCCTATGGCCGTAATAAATATCTATTCTATTCTATTCATAACTAGAGGTAGTTAACGGTACTTCCAAAAAACTGGGTAAAATTGTGTGAAAGAATTGGTGGAACTGTGCTTTAAAATGCATACACATTTCCATTAATATTTTTTTTGGGGGGAGTGTATATGCGGTGTGGATGTGGGGTGAACTGCACATTAGGTTGGGGGGGAAATCGACGAATTCATCCATTTCTACTAGATTGGCAAATGATTTGATATAAGGGCTGATTTGGTATAAGGCAACTTCCAGTATTCCAATGAATCACGTCTGAGTTGCTAAACGTCAATGATATTTTAGGGTTGAGTAGACAATCTTCTACACTGCCACACTGTCACAACTGGCTACATGAGCCTCTGCAATGATCACATTACAACAATTCTAATGGGTTCTCGTTAAACAGGTAAACAAAGAAGCACCCGTGGGGTAAGTTCACAGTTAAGAAATAATATGCATGTTTCCTCAGAAGTAATTCAGCAGGACTTACTTCAGAGTAGACATGGATAGGATTGCAAGTGACTAACTCCCATCAATTTCAATGCCACATATTTTTGCTGATTGTTCCTCAGAGCCACATGGCCAATACACTTGCTTATATGGCCACAACTTTTCCCATCTGCCTTACAAGCTACAAAAATAAATAGAACCTCATATAAAATAAGATGGCAAAACAGTGATAGTCCTACTCTGGAGGGTAAGACCAGAACCAACGGATTCAACTTACAAGATTCCAACTAAACATCAGGAAGAACTTTCTGACAGTATGAGCTGTTCGACGGTGGAGTGGACTCACTCAGGAGGTTGTGGACTCTTCTTCAGTACATATTTTTAATCAGAGGTTGGATGGCCATCTGTCATGGATGCTTTAGTTGAGATTTCTGCATTGCGGGGGTTTTGACTAGATGACCCTCCAAATATACAATTTTACGATTCTAGGATTCCAAATCTATAATTTTATGATTCTAGGATTCCAACTGATATTTTTTCAAGGCAGCTACACTATCCAGTTTCATTGGGCAGCCTAAAAATTATACACAATACAATTCACTCTGTTTCGTGGCATTCAATTAATCTGAACAACAACCTGCAAAATGATTTTAACATCAGGTCAATGGCCCATCTAGTCCAACATCCTGTTCTCACAGTTGCTGACCAGATGCCCATGAGAAAGCTGCAAGCAAGATTTGAACACAACAGCACCCTTGTCCCTGTGGTTTCCAGCAACTGGTAATTTTCTAATTTACAGACCAGACCACCCACCTCCACCCCCACCCTGATGCAAAAAGGCAAGGTGCACTTAGTAGCTGCAACTTAATATTCAACAGACTTCTCACATTCTGCTCTTTTCTTGCAATTTTCACACTATATAAACAACCCAAGGAACCTGTGGAATAGCAGGGTATAAACTGAGACATTAAATACATTGGAAATGGAAGCTTTGTTTCACTGCCAAATATTTTTGGGGCACAATCTGCTGACCTTTCCTCTCAATCAGACGCCATTCAAAGGAATGGAAGCTCCTTGGTGGACTAAGTCCTGGATTCCTTTGCTGAAACGTTCACTCCTTCTATAGCTCATTCTTATTCTCTCCAAAGCCCGTCAAAGAATCTAAATCATGACATGGGGAAAGGTTAGACAGGCATTCAAATTTGTCTGTCACTGCAGGAGAAGTGATGCAATGTAGGGACTGCAGCAGCAATAACAGTGAAAATCTATCATTCTTACTTCTTCAAGCACCCCTCCCTGCAATACGACAGAAATGCATCTCAGCAGTAAATTCTTCTAAGAGCCCCTTAAATCTATCATGCTAATTGCAAATGTGGAGTAGCCATTTGTCTTGTCCTAGAAGTATCGTAAGACGCAGATTTGTGCTTTGAAAAGTTTCAAGGAAGAATCCCTAGGCGGCCCATAGCATAAAACTCTATAGACAGTAGCGACACTGCACTGGACTAATCTTTCCAAAAGGACACTGCAGAGCATTTTAGGGTTTAAAAAAAAGAATTAAAGTGAGGAAGATCGGTAGCAATCGAGAGCATGTTCCTGCCCTGTGTATATGCAGACAATAATGTGTTTGTTTCATATGACCATTGCTTTTTAGATTCAGGGACAAAATTCCTATCAAACAGTATTTTTGTGATGAGTAATCTGTTGCTGTTTTTCCAACAATAACAGCAAAATGCACCAGTCTGCACAAAGTGTGAAGTGCAAAAAATATTCACAATGCACAGTAACCATTTCAGATTACGGTAGTTCCAAAAATATGATGAAAGGCTGCCCTCTTCAGCCAAAAGTTGGGAAAAAAGGTGCCAAGAGGGTCTAAATGTCCTTTAGAGCAAACATTTGGGGGAAACTTTACTAAATAGTCCATATTCCACTGTACTGTACAACAGTTAATTCCGCTGAAGTGGGAAATACATGCATTCAGTAATGTGTGTGTAGTAATCTATATTTATACACAAGAAGTGGGGAAGCTGGTGTACGGCAGAAAAGGCTTAGGATGCTGGCTAATAAGGATGTAAGACAGCATCAATTTCCATTCTGCCCTGTATTTTATTTTGCATGCGGTTTTTCTATATATCCTCTTTAATAACCACCACGGATTACCTTTTTGTTTTTGTGTGAGGGTAAACTTAGATACTTGTGAGACTCAGGTAGAAGTTGAACAAATAAGAAAGGTTTGTTTTACAGCACGAAGTTGATAAAAACAAAGACTGTGTCAGGAGATAAAAAATTATTTCAGGAAACAGTTATTTATACTGAATATAGTAGATGTTACAGGCTTCTAAACAAGCTTCAGTTGCCTACACTTCAGTTAGATGTTACAGGTTTCTAGACTAGATGGTAAACGCTTAGCTCATTTGGACTTTTTGCTTCAGTTCCTTAACTTAGTTGTTGTACTGTATAGGTTTTATACAGCTTGATGCCTTTGTTCTTAAACAAGCTCAATGCACAGCTTAATACTTTGGTTCCTAACCAAGGTGGTTATTTTCCATCAGTTACCCAACCTTTTAATAATCACACTCCTGAGGTACTTCTAGCAGTGTAACAGACCAGGGGGTCCCCACACCCCTCTTAACTGGTTTGAAATTCTTCTTTTTCTGAAAGATCTCTCAGCTCCTGACTGAAATGAGACCTAAGTAGACTGTAACCTCACAGCTTCTACTTCTTCTGCTCAAACTCAGCCTCCCAGTTAACTCCTGTCAGAATACTCTCCCATGACACTGAACACTGTCTTCCAATATAAGCTCAGGGACTCCTTTCTCTAGCTGCAGGTATTTTCCTCAGAGTGCATATTGCGCACAGACCAGAACCAACTCACCCCCTTCAACTATCTGAACTCTCTCTCAGAAATTGCTCCTTTTATTTTCCCTCCCAAAGTTCAGGCTCCACCCCGCCTCCAGCTAGAGGTCTCGATAGCCAATCAGAGAGCAGCTCCAGCACTCTGGCAGAATAGCAGCCAATCCGAGAGTGAGCAGCTCCAGCATTCTGAGACGATGCATCACTCGACTCTGCTCTAGCTCAGGTGTCCATCACACCTACATTTATACTCAATTGTTCAGTGGGGACTGGATTCCCTGCCACGTAAAAAAATATTTGAGCCCACAAGTAACCCCTCTTAGCCCATTGAGCTGCCATGGCAGTCATGGGGTATGCTTGTAAGGGAATTACCGTATTTTTCGCTCTATTGGACGCACCGGACCACAGGACGCACCTAGTTTTTAGAGGGGGAAATCAAGGAAAAAAATATTATCCCCCCCCCAGCCCCAAAGAGCAACGGACAGGCTGCATGCAGCCTGTCCACTTCTCCCAGAGCTTCTCGGGGCTGCGGGGGAAGCCCGGGTTCCCCCCCCCCAGCCCCAAAGAGCAAAGAAGCCAAGACAGCGTGCGGGATCCATAGCCGCGCAACCTCTCCAGCCAGGAGCTAAACCTCTCCAGTGCAGCTAAAGAAGACAAGGCAGCAAGCGCGATCCATCCCGCTCACTGCCTTGGCTTCTTCTTTAGCCTTGCGCAGCATCTTTAGTCTTGCACAACGGGATGGATTGCGCCCGCTGTCCACCGGGGCTGGACTAGATGACTCCTGGGGTTCCCTTCCAACCCTGCAATTCTATGACCTCGGAAGGTCCTTGGGGTCTCCACCACTGGAGGCTTTTAAGCAGTGGTTGGGGGACCATCTGCCTGGCGTTCTTTAGCTGTGATTCCTACATTGTGAGGGGGCTGGGCTAGATGACCCTTGGGTGGCCCTCCCAACTCTATACGGTCCTACAGTTCTGCGGCAGGAGATCCACAGCCACTTCACACAATGCCCACTCCCAATTTTCATCTGAGAGACATGTGTCTCTCAGTACCCCCCTACCTGCCACACTTCCCCCACCCCACTTAAGCTGAGGGAATTCCTGCCCAGAGAAACTCCCAGCAATCAAGGAGGAGGAATCCGCTGCAGCCGTGAGCAGTGGAGGATCCATGGTCCCCTTCCTTCTCTCCTCCGTAGTTGCTTTGAAGCAGGAAAGTGGGAGAGGAGCTGCTTACACGAGTGCAAGCTGCTCCCCTCCCACATTGCCGCTTTAAAGCAATCACGGAGGAGGGAATCCGCTGAAGCCTCCAGCAGCGGAGGATCCATGGGTCCCCTCTTTCCCTCCTCCGTGGTTGCTTTGAAGCAGGAAAGTGGGAGAGGAGCTGCTTACACGAGTGCAAGCTGCTCCCTTCCCACATTGCCGCTTCAAAGGGAGCCCGGGAGGAGGGAATCTGCTGCAGCCTCGAGCAGCGAAGAGGATCCATGGGTCCCCTTCCTTCCCTCCTCCGTAGTTGCTTTGAAGGAGGAAAGTGGGAGAGGAGCTGCTTACACGAGTGTAAGCTGCTCCCCTCCCACATTGCTGCTTCAAAGGGAGCCCGGGAGGAGGGAATCTGCTGCAGCTTCCCCTAACTCCCGCAGAAGCTGCGGGCTCTTTAAAGGGGCTGCACGGCTTCTCCTGGCTTTTCTGGGAGGTGGGGGGATTCCCCCACCTCGTAGAAAAGCTCGCAGGAGCCGCGCAGCCTTTAAAGAGTGTGCCGCTCTTGGGGGCTTTTCCCCCAGGAGGGAGAAGGGACTGCTGCAGCCAGTCAGTCCCTTCTCCCTCCTAGAGAAAAGCCCGCAAGAGCGCACGAAGCTTGTGTGCGGCTCTTGAGGGCTTTTCCCGCCTGCCTCCCCCCTGCATTCGCTCCATAGGACGCACACACATTTTCCCTTGCTTTTTAGGAGGGAAAAAGTGCGTCCTATGGTGCGAAAAATACGGTAGTAGTGAAGACATTGGGGAAAGCCTAGATTGCTCTTCTTTTCCATACCATTAGAGAGGCCCAGGCATAGTGATTTTCTATGTTCATTATTAATATGCTGTGTTTTTAATGATTGAAAGGGCAGTGATTCAACATTTTTTCTCTTCCACATTTATCCAATTCTTTTTCGCTCAATCTACTGGCAAAATGTAGTTAAACACATACTTCATTACATGATTGTTACATCATGGCACACCATTAATTTCAACGCAAAGGAAACCCATGCAAATTGGGAGGTAAGGCATTTATTGATTTCTGTTCTAGACATGGACAAATAGGCAAACAACAACAATTTCTGCTCCCCTTTCTGTGTTGTTGTGTTTTTTTTGGGGGGGAGGTGGAATTCTCTACTGGCTAAAAAGCACAAATTTCTTTGTTCAAATCTTGTCCCTGCCATTAGCCTTTTTTTGGGGGGGGGTGGAATTCTCTACTGGCTAAAAAGCACAAATTTCTTTGTTCAAATCTTGTCCCTGCCATTGGCTCCCTAGGTGGACTTAGACAAGCCACTGTCTCTGAACCTCAGTCCTCATCTGCAATAAGGGCAATAATAATACTGACTTTCACAGCAGGATTGTTGTAAGGATGGCAGGACAATAATGAATGTGAAGGGCTTTGAACACCATTTTGTTTGTTTGTTTGTTTGCTTGCTTGCTTGCTTGTTATCCAGCCCGTCCTCCCATAGGGGTCCAGGGTGTAAACAACAAGCCAAAATAAATAAATAAAAACATATTGAAAACAATTAGAATTCAAACCTCAACTTTAAAAGGCTTGTTGAAAGAGTAGCTGCCAAAAAGACAACAGAGATAGTGACTGATTCATTGCCTCTTATTCAGTACAATGACTTATTTAGTTGCTTTTTAAAAATGTTTATTAAAAAGCAATCAGTGTTTTTTAAATGTATTTTTTTCAGTTTATGTTGTGAGCTGCCATGGGTCCTGCACTGGGAGAAAGCAGGATATAAATGTGTGTGTGTGTAGAAATTGTGTGTGTGTGTGTGTGTGTGTGTGTAGAAATCAAACGTTAAGCATTATTAAGCATAGGTGATGCATTAAAGTCAGGAGTAGGAACTGTGTTGACCCCCAGTTGTTCTTTGATTACAATTCCCATAATTCCATGCTGGCTGGGGTCAATGAGAGTTGGAGTCCCCATAGCTGAAGCAACACAGATTCCTCATACCTGTATTAAAGGATGCCTGGTTAAGTTACTTCCCTTCTAAATACCGGTACTCTACGTGAATATTAGTGGGACAGCTAACCATGTGCTGAAATGCAGAGCTGCAATTAATGGAGTTGTTTCAGTCTCTAGTGTTTACTTAAACTGTCATATATCTAAGTGCTCTGAACAATCACGTGAATTTTCAGTAATTGGCTCTTATCACATTTGAATTTGTAACAACTATGATCAGCCTCATTTATTTGAAGCAAAATTGTCATTCTGGGATTTTACAGCTGTTTCTAAAAAAAAACCTTAAAATGACAATTAAATTATTATTCACTTTACATCTATCATGCACTGCCAACATCTATTTATCGCAACAGAACCAGGGGTAGAAGTCAAGCTAAATACAGGCTTCTCTATGAAGTAAATCTGATGCTGCAACGTCTAGTATATAATTCACATATTTCAATGACAAAAATATCTTAACAAGCTGACTATAACTTCTCATTTCAACTTCATATGATAGAAAAGAAATTTTAATTAAAACAGAATAGAATGGACAGTAAGGACATGTTGTTTGAATGAATGGTCTGGACCTTTTTTTAGTCATCAGGGTGGAATAAGCACTGCAATTTTCATTTGCGAATATACACCATGCCTTCATCTGAAAAAGAAAACTAAAGCATTTTTTAGTCAATTGTGGGTTGTTGTCTTCTGTAAGTCCACCCCCCGTGTCTCCCCCCCCCCCCGTGTACTCCAGGATTGTAAAAGGTGCATAGCCCTCCAGATTTTGATAGACTCCATCTCTCATCCGTCCCAGCCAGTATAGCCAATGGTCAGAGATGAAGGGAGTTGCAGTCCAGCAATGCTGGGGGCAGTGAAACACGGGTCCCCCAACCCCTGCTATACTCAGGTCTACAGTTCTTCCAATCCAGTATAACATTCACCGCTGTAGTGTGTTGCATGAACAGTGTACAGACACGAATCCATTCATTAAAATGAGAACAGATCCGTATACACCACCAGGTAAGAGGCATGCAAATCAGCTTGTGTTTCCTACACCAATATAATTGGAGCACTTTTTGCAGGGCAGGGCGGGGTACTGTGGAGGATTAGTGCCTATAAGAAACTGATGGATTGCACATTTATATCTCGGATACAAGCTTCCTGATTCTGCTTGTTCATTCCTTTGCTTGCTAGAACTTTGGTTGGGACCAGATGCAAAATGCTGGTTCAAGGGGCACAAAAGAAGGGTGTCCATGGACAGATTAAGGGTGTGCAGGAGCAGAGCATGGATCCAAAATCCCCTGGCATGCACCCTAACCTGGAAGAAAACTATGCCCACCCCAGGAAGAAGAAGAAGAGTTTGGATTTGATATCCCGCTTTATCACTACCCAAAGGAGTCTCAAAGCAGCTAACATTCTCCTTTCCCTTCCTCCCCCACAACAAACACTCTGTGAGGTGAGTGAGGCTGAGAGACTTCACAGAAGTGTGACTGGCCCAAGGTCACCCAGCAGCTGCATGTGGAGGAGCAGGGAAGTGAACCCGGTTCCCTAGATTACGAGTCCACCGCTCTTAACCACTACACCACACTGGAAGTGGTATAGTCCATTGCCTATTGTTCCAAATGGGAAGGAAATGGTTTTTTCAAAAAAGAAAAAGAAAAAACAGAAAAGAATAGACGCATTCAAAATTGTTTTCCCCCTGCTGCCAAATGTCCAGACTGCAGGGGTCAGCAAACTTTTTCAGCAGGGGGCCGGTCCACTGTCCCTCATACCTTGTGGGGGACCGGACTATATTTTGAAGCGGGGGGAAATGAACGAATTCCTATGCCCCACAAATAAACCAGAGATGCATTTTAAATAAAAACACACATTCTACTCATGTAAAAACACGCTGATTCCCAGACCGACCGTGGGCCGGATTTAGAAGGCAATTGGGCCAGATCTGGCCCCCGGGTCTTTTGCCTACCCATGGTCCAGAGGGCAAGACAGGTATGTATCTCCTGCAGCCCCCTATCAGCACCCTTGCAGTCAGCGAGCACCCATGTTTTACATGGGAGGAAGAAGGAGGCCCAGTCTTTTCATACAAGTTGTATAAAAATAAAGTGTTCTTACATGAACCAAACCTATCCCCAGTCTCGAATTTCCTAATGTCAGTTACTGGCACATTATATTTTAGTGATGCTTAATGATGTCTTTCCCCCATCTTTTTTCCACATGTTGTTATATGAGTATGATATGTTAGAAGCTGTAAAAAGAGTGAGAAGCCTCCAGCCATTTTGGGCATGCCCTATAGTGTCTCTCCTACCTTCCACATTTTGCCCACAGCATTTCAGTGTCCTTTGTTTTGGTCACTCTTTCCTATTTCCTGCTATTCCCTGGAACCAGGTATGAGACAAAACTACTACAAGGTAAAGTTTATCCTAGATAGAAAAAGACAAACAAAGCTCTGAGAAGCTAATCCGAGATTAAATAGCCAAACACAATACTGGGATTTCCCCTCACTTATCAAAATTGTGATGTTTAGGAATAGTGGGGTGGAAATGGATCAAAGATAAATTTACTTTGAGGGAAATCCTATATCTGTTAAATTAGGACTTCTATATTTTTTTAAAAAAAAAGTTCAAATGAGAAATAAACAAATTTTAAATGTTTTATTTTCTGCCTTAATTGGTTCTGTGGTCCAAAATTAACTACAGTGTCTTCTCTGTGATAAGGCACAAGCGTTTGCAGACACTGCTTAGAAATTATTATTTTTTTGGAGTGGGAGTCTCAGCTGATAAGTACAGATCTCTTTCAGCTCTGTCACTTTTGTCAATTCCCTACCGATTAAGATTCACAATAGTGAGCATCCCAGGGCTATCTCCCTATCTAGGCTGCCTCAAACGGTACAAAATAATAATAATATATGAATGAAACAATTAATCAAAAGGAAGGCATGTCATTCACAACCATGCTTTTAGATTATCTCTGATAAAATGCCACTCAAATGGAAATAGGCTAGGGATACCGAATATGAAAGAAAACCAATGACAGGAAAATAGAAAATGTTGGGTTTTTTGGCTCAGTTGAGCCATTTACCTCTGTGTAGCACATACACACACCATCTGGTTTGCCTTTCGAGCTCAAGTGCACAGGCCAGCTTATATACATTGTTTTACTTGAAATATTTCTAAACCACCCTCCCATGTTCCTTGAGGCAAAAACTCTTACAACCAAACCCTATGAGGTAGGTTAATCTCAGATATAGGGACTGGCTCAATATCAAGTTTGGTGAAGCAGTGGTTAGAGGACTGGACAAATACCTGGATGGTGCAGGATAAAATCCCTGTGCAGCCATTGAGGTAAATGGGATGTGGGTGGCGCTGTGGTCTAAACCACTGAGCCTCTTGGGCTTGCCGATCAGAAGGCAGGCAGTTCAAATCCCCACGACGGGGTGAGCTCCCGTCGCTCTGTCCCAACTCCTGCCAGCCTAGCAGTTTGAAAGCACGCCAGTGCAAGTAGATAAGTAGGTACCACTGCGGCGAGAAGGTAAACAGCATTTCCACACGCTCTGGTTTCCATCACGGTGTTCCGTTGTGCCAGAAGCGGTTTAGTCATGCTGGCCACATGACCCGGAAAGCAGTCTGTAGACAAATGCTGGCTCCCTCAGCCTGAAAGCGAAATGAGCACAGCATCCCCATAGTCGCCTTTGACTGGACTTAACCGTTCAAGGGTGTTTTACTTTTTACCTGTGTGGATGAACTTGGGCATGCCACTCTCTCTCAGCCCAACAAAGCTCTAGGGAGGATTTAGGAAATTAGTTTATATGGATTCTAATATAGAATTACAGGCAACAACCTATTTAGGCATGTCTGAATGACACACAATTGCACACACGTGCATGGCATCAAACCCAGAAGTAGCCCCGAAACGTCATAAAGACGCCACAAAAAGGGGCAGGAAAGAACAGGCTCACACGCGCTCTCCACCAATGTGTGCAGGGATCTGGAACATAACCTTTGGGCAAAACAAGGATCGCTTGTACCTCATCTATGCCCATCCCCAAACACTGTGCGGATTGGAATGTTAACTATCCTTTGGTTTTTTTACTTCTCCAAATTTTGTAATGAAATGCGCATCTCAAAAAAAGAGAAAATAGAACAAAATTGCTTTTCTTTTTTTTAAAAAAGGTATATTTTAAGATTAGATATAGTTAGAAATGTGTACACTGAGATAAAATATGCAGTGAAATAATATTTTACGATTAGAATGCATTTTAGGTTTGTGTTTAAAATACATATTTAAATACAAACAGAAGGCAGCCCTGTTTGGGGAAGTTTTTAATGTTTGAAGTTTTATTCTGTTTTTAGTGTTCTGTTGGGAGCTGCCCAGAGTGGCTGGGGAAACCCAGACAGATGGATGGGGTATAAATAATAAAACTATTATTATGATTGATTGATTGATTGAGAGAGAGAGAGAGAGAGAGAGAGAGAGAGAGATTCATGCAGAAATGGGGTGGCACACATAACGAATGGGCAGACGTTGGAAATAAACTGATCCACCCATCCCTACGTACTCTTAAAAGACTGTTGCGAGGATAAAAGGGAATGGAGAACCATGGATGATGCCTGCAAGAACAGCGAGATATAAATGTAATACATGACAATGAGTCACCCATTTGGCAGCACTGTAGAGCAGGGATTTGAACCCAGGTCTCCCAAGCCAACACTATCCACGACACCAGAGGTGGCTGGACTAGAACTCCCATCATCCCCAACCATTGTCTATGCCGGCTGGGCCTGATTATGGAGGGCAGCAAGTTGGCTGAACCTGTACTTGTTATCATATTGCCTCTAAAAATCTATTTTTAACAGTAAAGTTATATTAGTACATTAAAAAGAAAACTCAGACATAAACAACATAAAATATTCATCCCAATCTATTCTTAGATTGAACTAATCCAGTATACATTATATTGTGGAATTTTGTAAACCTACTTAGTTGTTTCATCACAGGCCTCTAGGCGTGACGGGTCCCCTTGTACGTCAAGAGAGCCCCATTAAACTTACTTGGTTGTGGCGGCTGGGAGCTATCTACCATTTTAGAGTTACACGATGCCCCAGAGCAGTGCTATCTCAGGGGCAGTAGCAGAAAATGAAAGCGGTCTGTGCCAGCAAACTATCTGCTGGGATCCCAGCAAATGCCCAAGGATGCTGGCCCTGCCCTCCAGAAAGGTAAGGGGACCCCTGACCATTAGGTCCAGTCGTGACCGACTCTGGGGTTGCGGCGCTCATCTCACTTTACTGGCCGAGGGAGCCGGCATACAGCTTCCGGGTCATGTGGCCAGCATGACTAAGCCGCTTCTGGCAAACCAAAGCAGCGCACGGAAACGCCGTTTACTTCCCTATTTATCTACTTGCACTTTGACGTGCTTTCAAACTGCTAGGTTGAAAGGAGCAGGGACCGAGCAACGGGAGCTCACCCCACCGCGGGGATTCGAACTGCCGACCTTCTGATCAGCAAGTCCTAGGCTCAGTGGTTTAGACCACAGCGCCACCTGCACCCCTTGCCCTCCAGACAGCACTTACCAAAGTAAACTTGGTAGGAGATTGATGCTAAGCAGTTGCTATTACCAGCAACTTCACCTCTTGAGATTGTGTTGAAATGCTCAGACTTAGCCTAACTTCATCATAGGGGAGTTTGCTTGTTATCAGTCATGCTTGAACCAGCAAGAGAATTTAAGTAGATGTTCTGCAGCCACATCTTATGGCAAGATGGGGGAGCCTGTGGTCCTCTGGATGTGGTTGGACTTCAACGTCCATCAGCCTCAACCAGCATGATGGGAGTTGTAGTTTGGCATCATCTAGAGGCATGGCAATGGAGGGGGCACAGGGGTGGTTGCCCCAGGAACAAAATTATTAGGGCCAAAAAAATTATTATTGGGGCCAAAAAAATTCAGCACCCCGTGCTGCTTCAATACAGCTGCACACTTCCGTCACTGGGCTCTGTTGAAAACGGCTTCTTCATGTGAACCAGGAAGTGACCTCTCCAGACAATGGAACGACTCTTCTTTTCTTATCTCTGTGTCTACAATCTCTTGGATGACTCGGACACCATTACACAGTTGAATGAGCATGCATACTCTCTGTCTGTTTCCCTCCCTCCCACCTGGCAGCCCCGGGCACTGGCAATCCACGCTATGCCACTGGCAAGAGGTTCCCCATCCATGTCTTATGGAATGGCAATGGAGTGTATTTATGCTGTGCTGAGCGGAGCTGCTACAAGCATACGCTTAGAATTAAGCGTGTATCTGAAGAAGTGTGCTTGCACACGAAAGCTCATACCAAGAACTAACTTAGTTGGTCTTTAAGGTGCTACTGGAAGGAATTTTTTTGTTTTGCTTAGAATTAAAGACATAGTGATTTTGTTGAAGTCTTTCCCTGCCTTCATGAATTTATAAACCTCCACTGGCATTAACCTTGGGCTTTTAAACAAGTCACCTATTCTGAATTTTTGTTTTAGGGGCAGCGAACAGTATATATTAAGCAGTCATACAGAAACTAAATCAAGGTTAAAAAACTCTGTGAACAATATAGATCAGATTGTGCTCAGTTAGCCAATACTCTTGGGTAGTAAAGATTTTGTTTGTAAAGGAAGGTGTTGGAGATTGCAAAGCATAGTTATGAATAGGTTAGTCATTTTCTTCACTATATGATCCAGTTTCAAATACAGTATAAGACAACAATCTTTAAAGAGAAGTCATGCAAATATATGATGAGCTTCCAAAATATTGGTAATTTGCCAGTGAAGCCCATTATTGCTCTCATATACCTATCAAGACAATGCTTTATTTATGTTTCTCGGGAACAAGCTCCCAAAAATTTGCTGCAGTTGGTTTGATTTCCTAACAATTAAAATATAGCCCTTTTATCTCCTTCAGGTATTCAGTTTGCAGTCTAAAACAAAGATGAACACTGACATCTTAGCTTTTTTCCAATCAGCATCCCTGAGTATGGTAATTTAGCCCTGCAGAGAAACAGAGGGGTGTCCACATTGTTACTCTTAGGGTCTCGCACGCTCTTAAATTGTGAAACTGCTCCCACGACATTAACATGATTGCGTTATGGATCTTCCAAAATGACAGATTATGGGGGGGAACTGCAAATTAAGCTTGATGGTGTTCTGCAGTGTGCATATGCTTTTAATTTCTCCTTTCCCTCCCCCCCTTCTAACGGGGATATTTAGGGGGAGTGTGGTAATCCCGGTCATTTCGTGATTGTGTGCGGTGTGCGAAAGCGAAGTCACATCATTGAAATAATACAAGCAGGTAGATGTGCCATTTTATCAAAACTACCTACCTACCTGTAGCTCGCTGTTGACATTAACCAAGCAAAAATAGATGAAAGGGACACTAGTTTAAATGAGTAGAAAAAAAGTACTACATTAAAAACTGAACAAATACTTTCCATTTAGTAGTCCTTGCAAAGTACAGTGGTGCCCCACAAGACGAATGCCTCGCAAGACGAAAAACCCGCTAGACGAAAGGGTTTTCCGTTTTTCGATGTGCTTCGCAAGACGAAAACATCTTGCAAGTTGCGATTTTTTTCGCTTTCCCCCCCTTTTTCTAAGCCGCTAAGCCGCTAATAGCCTTTTAGCCGCTAAGCCTTTAATAGCCGCTAAACCGCTAATAGCGCTAATCCGCTAATAGGGTTGCTTCACAAGACGAAAAAACCGCTAAACGAAGAGACTCGTGGAACGGATTAATTTTGTCTTGCGAGGCACCACTGTAAACTAATTTGACTCTTTGTCACCGACAAAGAATGTGTTCACCCCGTCCTTCTCCCAAAAAGTTTTCCCAGTGCACCATGTAACAATAAAACAATGCTACTGTGGTCTCACTTGTCTATTTATTACATTTTTCTATCACCCTTCCTCCAATGAGGAAGAGAGAGCATCTCAAGAGAGCATGTACAGTATGTGCCTTCCCCCTCATTTTCAGTGATAGAAATTGAGATACGAAAGCTGGGAGCTAAATGGCACCATAAACCCAGGTTATGGGAGCAACAACATAATGTCTAGGAGCACCTTTTTTAATATCAAGAATAAGTGAGTTGGGCCAAGCACCATTTCCCATCCTGTGGTCAACCATCAGGTTTCATGAATGGGTGTGCGTCTAGTCTGCTCAGTTTAAGTTTGACACTCTATCTACTGTATCACGAGTGGTCTTCCCCCTCTACTGTCCTTGCAACAACCATGTGAGGTTGGTTAGGCTGAGTGTTTATGACTACCTCAAGGTGATCCCATCAGCTTCATGGCTGCATCGGGATTCGAACCCAGGTCTCCTCAATCCTAGTCCAGCGCTCTGCCACTGCACCACAGTGGTAGTGATGGGAATCTCCTTGTCAACATTGTATTAGAAAAGGCTAATATATTACAAGCGAAATAAATCTGTGGATAGAGTTATATTAGCTGCCAGCATTTAGGAAGAAGAATTTAGATTATTCTCGAAGTGTCTACTCCAGGCCTGTAAGCATCTAGCTTTCAAATCCCTCCCTCCTTTTTTAAAATCATTGGTGGGATAATAAATTAGATTGACCACCAGCTAAGGAGTTAAATCTTTGTGCTTTTATTACGTTGACTTCTTTGCAATTTTCAACAAGTTTGATAACAAAATGTTGCTAACATTCCTTGAAAAACTGGAGTCTCAGCCCAGAAAAGCATGATGAAAACACACAGCGACAGTAAAGTTTGGAGCAGGTCAGTTCAACTAAAAAGGAGGTATCAACGCAACTCCTTGGAAATGAATCCTACCTTTAAAAAAAGGATGAACATGTAGGAAATAACCTCTGCTCCCCATCAATTCCCTGGGATACTGTAGAAGTAACTGAACCACAGCAGAGTACAGGATTCAACTTAGTTCTGAACACAAAACATTCAATTTGTTTTTATCTCAAGAAGTAAGCAAGCAGAAAGATTTGGGCCATGTGTCTTGTCATGCTTGAAAAAACTAAGCATGTCCTTAAAACATCACCCTTTGCCAGTGTCTGACGACAGAAGTTGGATGAGCGCTTTCCAGTTTTCCCACAACACAGTAGCTTTTTACAGTCACCGTGAAATCAGATCTGCAGATAACTACTAGGTTATCTTTTGCATTAACACAGAAGGCTTGAAGGGCTCATCATCTTGCTGAGCAAAATCTGATCTCTGCAAAATAGCTTTCCTCCAACCTGATGCCTTCCAGATGTTTTGGACCGCAACTCCTATCAACCCCAGCCAACATGGCCTAATGGTCAGGAATGATGGGAATGGAAAACTGGGCAAAGGACTTAGGACATAACATACAAATGGCAGATTGGGACAGGCTATGGAGAACAGATTTGAAATTCACAGCATGTTGTACGCTGAAAGAAATTTATATGAAAATGATGTACGGGTAGTATCTGACTCCTACTAAGTTATCCAAAATGTATAAAACAAGTTGAATATTTGTTGGAAGTGTAAAGAAAAGGAGGGTACCTTTTATCATATGTGGTGGTCACAAAAGATAACAAAGTCTTTTTGGAAATTGATATACAATGAATTGGAAAAAAATGTTTTAAATAACATTTGTTAAAACTGACTGGGAGACTCAGGAATCAAGAAGATAATGACTTTTTAAAAGAATGGGGGAAATTTATAATTTACTTAGGAGACCATTGTAAACAAATAAAAACATTGGCTGGACTTTAAAAATAACTTGTAAAGAAATAAAAAATATGGGTAATTCAGAGAGATGAAAACTGTGGAGAATGTGATGATATGTAGTTTTAGAAAAAGTGTTTTAAGGACTCATGCAGGGGACGGAGGGAAGTTGCGAGATTCAGAGAATCTCATATATGGATATAGGAAAAGTTTTTTCTCTTTATCATTTTGAATTTGTTTTTGTAAGAACCAATAAAATATTTATTTTTTTTCAAAAAGTTTTTGAATATACTGAATTAGCAAAAATGACAAATAAAATTCGACACCAAAAAGGGTCAAAGTTCACAGAAGAATGGAGTAAATTTGTGACATATATAGAATTGAACTGTAGAAGTTTAAGAACTACGGCAGGACTAGGATAATTCTTGTGACGTGTGTAGAAAAGCAGAAGAAACTGTAAGAGGAGATGTATATTATGAAAACCGCAACTGGGATGGAAGGAAGTCGAGGCGCAATTTAGCGCAATGTAAATAAGTTGACATTAAGAATGAATGTAAAGATTGTTTTGTTTTGTTTTTTGGAAAATGACAATAAAAAGTATTTTTTTAAAAAAAATTATTTTTTTTTAAAAAACGGAGTGATGGGAATGGTAGTCCCAGAAACCCGGAGGGCACCAGGCTGAGGAAGGCTCCATACAAGTAACCTCTTTACTAGCAAAGTCTCTTCTACCTGTACAGAAATCTGTGCACCATGGAAGGTTAAGCCAGTGTGGCATAATGGTTAGAGTGCTGGACTATGACCTGGGAGTCCAGGGTTCAAATCCACACTCAACCTTGGGACAGTCGCCATCTCTTAGCTTTAACAGGGTCGTTGTGAGGATAAAATGGGGAAGAGAAGAACCCTATACACCCCCTTCAGATCCATGGAAGATAAATGTGGTATATGAATGTAATAAAAATATAAGTACCAGATTGGCCCCAAGTTGTGGACTACTAGCACTGACAGAATACTACGAGAGGGAATTTCTACTTCAGGGTGCATCCTGCCAAGCATTGCAGTGGTGAATTTTACCACCATTAGCACTCTCTCCCTCTGTGCTCGTGTGAGAGAATGAAGGAGAAGGATTGCCATATATTTCAAAAAGTAAAACCCAGGACACCACAAAAACTGCTTACCTTTCTTTAGAAAAACCCCAATGTTGTTGAACTCTTTTTTTTTAACATAAAAGGTGTAACCCCCCCCCCAAAAAAAAACCCCTCACAATTTTTCAACTGACTTGCCTAAGATCCAGGACAAAGCACCATATTTCCGAAATCTCCCCTGGACGTCAGTTCTGACTTTGAAATCCTGGTAATGTTGGGAAAATCCAGGTGTATGACAGTCTTAAGTGGCCGTCCCTTGTCTTGCTGCTGTCATAGGATGCCCCCTCTCTAAAACAAAAAAGGGCCATGAGCACAATAATAATAATTTATTATTTGTACCCCGCCCATCTGGCTGGGCCTCCCCAGCCACTCTGGGTGGCTTCCAACAAAGATTAAAAATACATTAAAATGTCACACATTAAAAACTTCCCTTCAGATGTCTTCTAGATGTCAGGTAGTTGTTTATCTCTTTGATATCTGTTGCATCAGCAACAGCCTTTGCTACAGTAGACTATAGGGTGGCTACTACTGCATTGGCCCAAAAGCCATAAAAACAAGGACGCAGATTTGAATATGCGAACTTATACACTAATTTAGAAAATGATGAATACAGTCAATCTCATTGTAATTGGGAGCACTGTCTGCATAAGGCAAATGAGGTGCAAACAGTTTTGTTTTGGGTGCATCCTCCTGGAACCTGAACAACATCAGACCATCCCTATTCCAATTTTCACTTGCACAAAAATAAAACAGAGCAAGTAATTTCCACAATGATTCCCACCTGCTTGCAGAATGATAATTTGTTTGAGCAATGGGATTTCCAGTTTTCCCTCTCCCTCCAGTCTACTCCAGAGGGCCCTACAATCTTCTGAAGCAGATTTGGAGACTCGTGGGAGGCTGAGAGGGGAGGAGGAGAAACTCCATATCACCCCACTTTCTCGTTTCCAAGGTCAAGGAGGTACTAGATAAAAATTTAAAGAAAATGACGAGAACACCCCAAACATTCAAATAGGAATTTCTGTAACATGCTACAGTGGTGCCTCGCAAGACGAAATTAATTCGTTCCGCGATTTTTTTCGTCTTGCGATTTTTTTCGTCTTGCGAAGCACGGTTTCGGAAATGTTTTGGAAAAGCTTCAAAAATCACCAAAGTCTTCAAAAACCTCAGAAAAGGCTACCACACCGCGTGCTATAAGTTGCTCCTCGAAGTCAAGTCGCAACTGTATTAATGGTTTTAAGAAAAAGGAAACAAACTTGCAAGACGTTTTCGTCTTGCGAAGCAAGCCCATAGGGAAAATCGTCTTGCGAAGCAGCTCAAAAAACCAAAAACCCTTTCGTCTTGCGAGTTTTCCGTCTTGCGAGGCATTCGTCTTGCGAGGTACCACTGTATCTTGTTTCAAAAGGAAGAAGAACTCGCCTTTTAAAAGCCAAACCTTATAATAATTGCTATAACAGCGGACAGTTTTTTCTGGCATGCAAACCCCTTTGGGAGAAAAGCGTCACATGCTGGGGTTCTGCTTGTGCTGGAACTGTTGAAGGCACAGGAGCCTTGCTGGGGAAATACTTGGCAACCCTAGTCATAACATGAAAATTGCTCTCCGATCTGAAGGAACTGAGGCAGCCCCCTAGATGAGCTCCCTTGTATTTTGACAAGTGTGTTATGGTTCAATTTCTCACTTTTCAGTGTTAATCACAAAATCTGAACCAGTTTTCCATAAATCTCTGTAGAAAAATACATTTCAAGTGTGCGCTGAAGTGTTTTGAAACTACTGAAGCACTCAAGTCACCGTCTGTCACTCTGAGTGGCACACAGCAATTTAAAATTACTGAAGCTCTTAAATTAAGTGCTTAAATGTAAAGGTGATCACTACTCTGGGGGTATGAATTGTAGAGCTATCCGAACCATCAGAGCACTTCAATTTTCTCTAAGCAGGTCATTTTGGGGAGTGATAAGGAAACCTTTGATTGCCCAGAATACTCTGATTTAAAGATAGCATTTAAAGTTCTCGATTCATCTTTATAAGCACTTTTGTTTGGGTGCCGCATAACTCCCAATCAAACTGACCTAAAGTGCTTGAACTCTAATTTGCCTCCTAATATTTTCCCCCCTTGCCAACGAAAGCCTGTATTTTAAAGGGATTCTGCCAAGTTCGCCTGCAGACCGTAACCAGAAGACGTGCTGGCTCAGGAAGGTACCCTGACAACTGCTGGCCCATCCATATGATGGCTTCCTTCATGACGGAAGCGGCAGCATCCCAGTGCCCCACCCCCACCCCACTGTTCAGGTAACATAGGAACTGTACCTCAAGCAAAGGAGCTTTTCCAGCCTCCTGTTCTTTTCCCTCCGACAGGAACATTCAGGCCCAGAGCTAGCAGTCAGCCAGGTTGGACACTGGCCAAGGTCCCTAGGTTTTTGGAATGAGTCCACACCGGTCCAACCCACCTGCACTGCCCTCCCTGATGGAGCCCTGGCGTCTTTTCAACAGTGGTCAGAGTAAACATGTGGTGGCCACTGAAAGCATAGCTGGATCTTGCCCTGACCCTGTGTATTGGGAGGTGGGGTAGACCAATGTCGGCATTGTGCCAAGGGCACCTTGGGAGCACTAAACCTGAAAGAAGAATCTGAAAGCAGAAAGTCTTAAGAAGAAGAAGAAGAGTTTGGATTTGATATCCCGCTTTATCACTACCCTAAGGAGTCTCAGCGCGGGAGGCACTGTGCGTTAAACCACAGAGCCTAGGGCTTGCCGATCAGAAGGTTGGCAGTTCGAATCCCCGCGACGGGGTGAGCTCCTGTTGCTCGGTCCCTGTTCCTGTCAACCTAGCAGTTCGAAAGCACGTCAAAGTGCAAGTAGATACGGTAAATGGGTACCATTCCGGCAGGAAGGTAAATGGCGTTTCCGTGCACTGCTCTGGTTCGCCAGAAGCAGCTTAGTCATGCTGACCATATGACCCGGAAGCTGTATGCCGGCTCCCTCGGCCAGCAAAGCGAGATGAGCGCCGCAACCCCAGAGTCAGCCACGACTGAACCTAATGGTCAGGGGTCCCTTTACCTTTACCTTTAAGGAGTCTCAAAGCGGCTAACAATCTCCTTTACCTTCCTCCCCCACAACAAACACCCTGTGAGGTGAGTGAGGCTGAGAGACTTCAAAGAAGTGTGACTAGCCCAAGGTCACCCAGCAGCTGCATGTGGAGGAGCGTGGAAGTGAACCCGGTTCACCAGATTATGAGTCCACTGCTCTTAACCACCACACCACACTGGCACTTTCCATTAACCCTTCTTTTGTTACCCTCTCAGTGCCATCAAAAGGGATGAAGCGTTTCATTCGGTCTGCATAAACATGCACAGGAAGGTCTGACCTTTTGGCCCCCAATGCAGTCCCAATCCAGTTTAGACTTCCCAAGGATCCTTCTTTTTAAATGCAAATTGCAGGTAAGGAGACTATAGCAGGGGCATGCATGTGTATGTGTGTGTGTGTGTTTGTCTCCACAGAAATCTATAGCTAGCTAGCTAGATAGATAGATACACAACAACCAAAGGCAGGCTCTGGAGGACTGAGCAGAAAAGCTGCAGACGGGAGTGAGGGGCAGATGGGGCTCATCAACATGGGAAGGTAGCCCATCTAGGAGAAGGAAAACCTCTGTGTCATGGTCCGGTCTGTGGGCGGTCGAAGTCCCTGCTGAGGACCTCAGGACTGGGGGCAAGATGGCAGGGTGGGAACAGGAACTAGAGTCCAGAAGCCAGGGGTCCGAGGGTCAGGAAGCAGGGAGTCACAAAGTCAAGGGTCCAAGGGTCGAAAAGCAAGGAGTCAAGAAGCCGAGGTCTGAGGATCAGGAAGCAAGAAGCCAAACGAAGCAAGGTGGGAAACGAGTTGCTGAAGGGAAATGCTGACCTTCTATCCCTTCCCGGCTCTTGCCACCAGGTGCTGTGAGTTACCAAGCGGCCTCACCTGCACGGCCGTGCCTTGCCTCTCCAGAACAAACTTGGGAAGGCCCCAGTCCTGCGAAGCCCTACTGGTCACAGGGCCTGGCTCCTGCATGCGCTCCTGACACTCTGGTGCCTTGCAGTACATCTTCAGGAGAAGAAAAGGCAAAACAGTAAACCCTATACAAATCTGGAGTGGAGTCCCTAGGATAGTTGGATGGTGCCTTGTACACCTCCTTCCGGCAACTCCTGTAGCCAAGCTCGTGCCAAACGTATTGCTCTGCTTTCCTTTGGACCAAACCAGTGAGGCCAAGGGGAGTCTTGTTGTCTGAGCTGCCCAAGACACTGCCCAGGCTTGTGCCCAAGGAAGGTCACTTCAGTGCTGCTAACACAGCAGTTTGACTTCACCCCCCCCCACTCCATTGTCTCTCAAGACAGATGGGTGCCAACCATAATATAAAACCACACACATTGCAGGGCTCCCGTCTGGATTGGTCTCTCAGTCCCTGCTATTTGCATGGAGGGAGGACACTTCTCACTGGAGTGAATGGGGCTTCAGCCCCAATGCAAACTGCAGTGAGATCATGTTTATGCACACAAATGAGAGAGGGGCCACATCAGATTATGACTCTGGCCACGGACGCCGTTGGCATGCAGACCCAAACACATTACGCCCTTGAGGAGGGAAAAGGTTTCCCACCCTCAGTTCAGACAATACTCAGTAGATGGAATAATGATCAGATTCAGTGCACAGCAGCCAGGTTCCCATGCTGAAGTTCAAGTTTCCAGCTAGAGTGAAAACGCAGCACAGTGCAATGCTTTTTTGTCACGTCAGAAAATCTGTAAAGTGTGTTGGGAAATTCTGGCAGGAGATCCCATCCAGAGAGTATCGTCCAGTCCAGCCTTGGCTGCAGGCCCAGAGTGGCCCCAGAGACAAGGTTAAACATTCAGCCATACCTTAAGACCTAAGTGCAAAGCCCAGAGTCTTCCTGAATTCTCAATGCCGGTAATTCCCTGGGCATTGTTGCATTTGCAGTTTTCTCCTGCTCTTTCAAGGTTACTGCAGCTCAGTCGTTTGACTGCTCTGTATCAAGTTCTATTGCTTTCAAGCATATTATTTTTACACCCTGATTTCCACTGCTCCTGAATACATACTGGCTACAGTCTCCCTTCACACACACACAACAGGCACACTTGGTTTTTATTACATCACAACACAATAACCTGTTAAATGCAATATTATATTTAATATGTTTGTTGATTTTAAACTTGAGTGGGGCATGGTCAGGACCATCAGGGTATTATATGAGGGATAACCAGCCAACATGCTGAAGTCTAATGAATATATAAAGGGGTTAATACCACAGAGTAAGCTGTCCTGCCAGGCTTAGTGAGGTCACTTTGGCTTACCTTGGGAGAAAAGGGTAATCAAGCATATTGTTGTATTCAGTACCTGAGAAGCTCAGCACATGAAGAGGCAAAACTGGAGCACATGGCTCTCACAAGCCACACTTCCTATACCAATAATTTAGGAACATCTACCACTGTAAGATTTTGCTGTCTGTACAACTTTAGCTGAATGCTGTAAGGAAAAGCACATGAACCAGACCTTTGAAGAGTTTGTAAGTAAACCAAATTTTAACTTAACAAATGTTTGATCTTCTATGCTGGGGAAAGAGGAAAGTTCTGGAACTCACAAGGGCATATTTTAAAAGTTTAACAGCCTATATTTATGTGCTTTATTTTGCTGCATATTTTGTGATTTTAAATCTCTGCTGGGGTTCTCTCACCAAAGAGTACGTGCCCCAAACATGGATATGGCATCCAGAAATTCTTCCCTTTTACACCTATATCTTATTTTATTTTTTCCTTTAACCAACATTATATCCTTTCCCCATGACACTGTTCCAACAACAACAACAACAAACAGTCAATAATACTATTGATTATCACTGGGGGGGATTTTTTGTTGTTGAGCTCATGCCATTGAGAGAAAGGGTTGACCACTCTACCTGAATGCCTACCACTACCTCACAGCTGCAGTTTAAATACCAACTACTAAAACAACAAGAAACAGATGTGTTAATTGTATGCATATCTTTTGCCACAGTTCAAAGGGGTGGTAGACCTGAAACACATCACATCACTTTTTCAGTGTCCTGCTGAGCTCACCCAAGCAAGGTAGAAGTTCCTGTGCTTCTTCATCCTTTTTCAAGGTTTTGCTGGCTCATGATGCCCTCCTTCTGGAAGGGACATTCACTATGGCCACTCGAGGGACAACATAGTTGCATCCCTGAATAGGAGAGAGCGTTAGGGCACTGAGGCGGCTATGGATCTCCCCTATCTCAGCCTTTAGTGGCATCAAAGAACTTAAGGGCATAGCACAAGTCCTTCTGGACCAGACCAAGAGCCCATCTAGTCCAGCACCCAATTCTCACAGTGACCAACCAGATATGTTAAGTGAAGTCCAAAAGCTGGACATGAGCACAATTGCACTCTCTCCTTCATGTTCCCCAACAAATGACATTTAGAGGCTTACCGCATCCAATATGGGAGGTATTACACAGTCATCATGGCTAACAGTCTTTCCTTCCATAAGTTTGTCTAAATCACTTTTAAAGCCACCCAAGTCGATGTCCATTACTACATCTTCGGGTAGTGAATGCCATTGTCTAGCCATGTTCCGCCAGGACTTTGGCCAAGGCACAATCTGACCCCCTCTCTCCTTCTGTAATAATAATAATAATAATAATAATAATAATGTAATCTTCATAGAATTCTACCCATTGGTTGCCATTAATTTGATTCTGAATTGATTTTAGAATGTATTTTAATTAATTGACTGTTTGATTTTATGTACACTGTGCTATTTTTACATGTTGTTAGCCGCTCTGAGCCCAGCTTTGGCTGGGGAGGGAGGGATACAAAAATTGTATTATTATTATTATTATTATTATTATTATTATTAGCTATCCTTTTGAGTGTCCTGAATCTTTCAATTTTCAGCCCCATTGGGTGACTTCTAGTATTACGTGGGAGAGGGGAAAACCCTCTCCTATCCACTTTCTTCATACCATGCATAATTGTATACACCGCTCTCATGCACCTGCTTACTCACTGTTTTCCCCCTAAACTAAAAAGTTGCAAAATTTGTAACCTTTTTTTTTTTGTTTGTTTCATAGGGGAGCTTTTCCAGCCCCATGCCCATTTTGGCTGTTCTTGTCTGAACCTTTTCCATCAATCAGTCTGTGACATTGTTTTCGAGGTGAGATGACCAGAAACACATGCAGTATTCCAGATGTGAAAACCCGATAGATTCGCATAACGGCATTACAATATTTGGAGTTTTATTTTCAGCCCTTTTCCTGGTGATCCCTTATACGGAGTTCACCTTTTTCACAGCTTCAGCACACTGGATCAACATTTTAATGGAGCTATCCACCAGAACTCTAAGATCTCTTTCCTGATCAATTATTACAAGTTAAGACTTTAAGTGTGTGTGTATTGCACCAGTGTGGTAAAAAAAGCACCATAAAATGCATAACAATGAAACATAACATAAATTTTGAAACTAATTTGAACCACCACAGAATAAAATCAGAGAAAGCCAATAGCAGAGGACAACAGCAGTGCAAGCATCTAAAAAGCATCAGCAGGTGTGAGTTTTTTGCTGAAGAACTCCTTGGAGAATAAGATTTTACCATTTCTTTGTTTAGACAATTTATATACTGTACTGCTTAGCATTTTTCTCCATAAAAAACCTCTTAGTGGTTTACAAGTATCACAAATTGTTACCAAAACAAGTCAGAAAACAACGAAGACATTACAAAATGTATCTCTTGAAAACAACACAGTCAGCAGCTGAACAAGATAACCTTTCCAGAAATTAGAAAATTCCTGAGTAAAAGAAAAAAAAAGAAGGGTTTTTTTAACAGACATTTAAAATATCCAACCGAAAGGAGATTCCAGAATCTCTTTTAGAAGGGTGTTTACAGTTGAAAAGGCCTGTTTGCCCAAGGTTTCAAGATGTCAGGGTCTCCTCTGAAGAATGCAAAGATAAATGTCCTATTGAATGGGAGGATGGGTGCTAGGTACCCTGGTTCTGCTAGGTATCCTTCAATTGGGGTGCCACTACTGAAAAGGCTCTCTCCGTAATGGCCATCTGCCTCACCTGATTTGGTGGAGGCACCCAAAGAAGGGCCTCAGAAGATGATAACAACCACAACAAGTTCACTCATTGGGTGACCTTGGACCATTCACCGTTTCTTAGCTAACAGGGTTGCCATGAGGATCATGTGAGATAGCCCACATCTATGCACGTTGCCACCTAAGCTCCCTCAAAGAAGGGCGTTACACAGTTTGATATCACAGTGCGATTATTAACAACGATGATGAACCTTGTCGTGTTACATATGTATCGTTTAGTTAGCACAACGCCATATATCCTTCCGTCTGGTGTGCAAATCAGAACTTCAGAAGGCACGCTAGCAATGTTGTCAGGTGGAATAAAAGCACAGATAAAATACTGGCTTAAGAGATAAAGATGGCTGACAAGTGTTAGATATAAATCTAGTTCACTCTAGAAGCTAGGTACTATATTAAGAGATGCAGCTGGGTGGTAGTTAAGAGGGGAACATCTCAACACAGAGGACCATCTTATATTTACTATGCTCTTATAGCTTTTTCCAAGTACTATCATCAATTTCCCTGTTCCTGTCAAACCAAAGTCTTATTCCACAGAGCTTACGTCATTTGTATCTCATCCAAATGTCAGCAGCCTTGTGAGTCAAGAGTTGTCTGTGATCTGGCCATGTGCAGTTTCACTGTGTTTGGCCATCCAGCCTCTCATTGCATCGCCTTCGTCTTATGTACACGTCTTGTTAGATGTCAATGTAGGCTATCCCTCATTTTGCACACATTCATGTTGAAAACCACAGGGTTATGTATCATGCCTTTGATTTGCAGGTTACCTGTTTAAAAGAAACAGGCAAGAGGTCTGATTAACTTCATCTTTTTAGACTGTCCAGATCCAGTAGGCCATGTCTGAAATCTGGATCCTGGCCAAAGCGTCGCAGCTTGAGCTCATCTTCTCCACTTGTAACTCGTCCAAAGCAGAGGTGTGAGTTACATTGCTGCTGGATCTGGCATATGAAAAGCCACCGCTTTTGACCTCCCACCCAGTGGTCTCAAGCGGGAAACAGAAATGCTTAATTTACAGGAGGCTCACATCTGGCTTCTTGGCTCTGCTCATATCACACTGCTGCAGGCAGGTTCGACAAGGATTCTGCTGGTGTCAAAAGTGGGAACAGTGGTCTGGGCAGGTATTGTTTCATAAATTGTAGCCCAGTGGCAGAGCACCTCCTCTGCGTGCAGAAGGCCCACGGTTCAGTCCCCTGCATGTCCAGGTAGGTCTGCGAGAAAAAAATATCTGACATCCTGGAGAACATCTTCAGCCAGTGTTGACAATATTCAGCTAGATGAGTGTCTCCCACCTTTGGGTCTCCAGCTATTTTCAGGCTACAGTTCCCATCATCCCTGACCGCTGGTCTTGCTAGCTAGGGATTATGAGAGTTGTAGTCCAAAAACAGCTGGAGACCCAAAGTTGGGAAACACTGAGCTAGATGGACTAAAGATCTGACTCAGGATGAAGCAGCTTCTTATGGTCCTTCAGTACCATAAAGAAATTGGAAAAAGTCACTTTAGACCAGGTTGGACTATTTATTCAGCTAGCCCAGAATTATCGATTCCGGCTGGAAGCCACTCAGTAGGGTCTCCTGCAGAGGTTATTTATATCACTTGCTACCTGAGATGTTAGAGGTGGAATCTGGGACCTTCTGCAAAGAAGAATGTTGTCTACCACTTAGCTACAGTACCTCACCAAAATTTCCAGGTTTCTTGTGCCATAGCCTTTCTTGTGTAGAAAATAAATCTTAATCTCTCTCTCTCTCTCTCTCTCTCTCTACCAAAGAAAACCTTTTTTGGGGGAGAGGGACCCTGAGGTTTTTTTAACCCTGAGCCAATGTATACCCGTTGGACACCCAGTGCTGCTATTTCTAAGCAGTGTCCTCTAATTTTGATCCTAGCTGAGTTTGAATACACTGTTTTATTACTTTGCATTTTGTCAACTCCCAATTTTCACCTTGCTTTTTAACTGCTCGTTTCCTCCTGCTATTTTCCTGCTGCAGCTTCCCAGAGAGTAGCCATGTTGAACTAAAATAATTGCCATCTGCAAATTTGTTCTTCTGTTTTTAAGCATGATTTTTTTTATTAAAAAAAATTGGGCAGAACTAAAAGCCACGTAGTGCTTGTCTGTCACTACACTCAAATTCCTCTAACCAGCTCTTAATCCATCACTATATGATCTCATTGTCATGAGCTACTTGGCCAATTGCTTTTGAAAGCCTCAAACTATATAAAAATGCTGGCTGTTTATTCACTGGAATTGTTTAGTTTGGATCCTTCACATCCCGCTAAGGCAAACGCCTTTGTATTACAACGTATGGGATTTCTTAGCAACAAGAGTTTCCACTAATTAGATTGAGCGCTCTCTCCCTCCTCTCTCTCAATCTCTTCCTCAAATTTTGCTTTGAGAAACAGCACATCGGGCAAATGCACACAATACATTGCTTAACATGAATGTTGAGAACAAATACAAGAGGGGAGCAAATATGCTAATGCTAGTCATACCAAAAGGCTCTCTTTGGCATGATACCCTAATTAGTATTTTAGGCAGTTCAGAACAGGACTGGATTTTTCTCCCTCCTCCAGTGTCTTTGAAAGGAAGCATGAATCAAAAAGCCAGAATCTCATTTTAATCAAATTGCACTGATTATCTGCTATGGATATGAGGGAGGGAGGTTAAAGAGCTCGCACAATGGAAATATTTCCAGATTAATCTGACAGTGAAAGAAGAAAGCTGTAATTAATAAAAGCAAATGAAATTACATTGTGGTAATCAGCAAAGGGCTCGGATAGGGCAGGCAGATTACAATAACCAAAAGGTTACTATGGACTGGGTTCCTGTTAATCACCTAAGCCATTCATGCAATTGCACCTCTATCTGTAACACACCCGTGCCTCATTTCTGCCCCTGAAAACATTGATAATGAAGTAGGCGGAGATTCCCCCATTTAAGTGAGATGCGTCTCATGGTCACCACACTATGCCGGCTGTATTTACAGCTGCAGTTACAATTGTACGTGGTGGTATAAAGCAACATGGCTTACCTTTGTCGGCAAAACAGTTTTTTCCTAGGTTGTGCTGCCATTACCTTCATGTAATTCTAAAATATGACCCTATGGTCCAATTTCAATTCATCTTCCTTGCTCTGCATTCTGGAGCCTTGATCCCTCCTCCCTGCCAGTTACAGACCTGCTCTCTGCCTTGCTGGCCTTCCACCACCTGGCCTGGGAGGGCGGGGCCCTGACTGACTCCAGCTACAAGGCAGCTGAAGAGGCCAGAGACTATCTTGGCTGTGAGTCCTGAACGTGTCTTGCAGTGCTTTCCCCATCTGGCTCAGGAGAGCAGGGCCCTGACTGATTCCAGCTACAAATCCTGAAGCTGCTGAACAGAATCAAAGGCTGGGGTATCGTTTAGGATTTTTTGGGGGGGCAGTTATTCTGTATCTTACATTTTATATCTTATTATTTATGTAGAAATTGTTCAGTTTTGTTGTGTACTTTTGTTGGTGTGCTTTGTTTATTTACAACTTCTTTTGCAATTACGGAAACCTTTTCATGTTGCAAGGTGCCTGGAGCATGGTTTTAACTATGGAAAGGTGGCATGGTAGAATACAAATACAATGATGAGGATGACCACACACACTCTGATAGCTGCAACCATCTAGCATTCCTTGGGTGGCTAGAATACCAGGATACCTGAAGGAGCGCCTCCACCCCCATCGTTCTTCCCGGACGCTGAGGTCCAGCGCCGAGGACCTTCTGGAAGTTCCCTGATTGTGAGAAGCAAAGCTACAGGGAATCTGGCAGAGGGGCTTCTTGGTAGTGGCACCCGCCCTGTGGAACGCCCTCGCATCAGACGTCAAAGAGATAAACAACTACCTGACATTCAGAAGACATCTGAAGGCAGCCCTGTTCAGGGAAGTTTTTAATGTGTGACATTTTAGTGTATTTTTGGTCTTTTTTGGAAGCTGCCCAGAGTGGCTGGGGGAACCCAGCCAGATGGGCAGGGTACAAATAAATAATAATAATAATAATAATAATAATAATAATAATAATTATTATTATTATTATTATTATTATTATTATTATTATTATTATTATTATTTTAGAATGCCTATCAAAAAGGATTGTTCACGGTTCCCATTCTTTGCATTTGTGTTCAAGGGAAAAATGTGGATCTAAACTAAAATTAAGTCACGATTTAATCCCAGTGAAAACTATGAGCCAAGTTAGTCACAACTTATCCAAGCCTCACTAATTTCAGTGGCACTAGAAAGGGACTAACTTGTTTGGGATCTCACCCAACCAAGTTTCTCCTCTGCTGTGTTTAATTGCACTCAATTTACAATACGGTGAACCATTGCAATGTATCAGATAAGATGTGTTTTGCTTGAGACCAGAAGGTGGTGACTTGACATCTCTGTTCACTATAAAGCTCACTGTCTGACCTTGGCCAGTCACCATCTCTCAGCCTAACTGACCTCACAGTTTCTGGGGATAAAGTAGTGTGAAGGATGACAACAATGTCGGATATTCTGAGCAGCGTGGAAATGTGATAGGAGTGTGACAACTAACGTTACCAATATAGTGATGGTGACGCCAATGTTGTTGTTGTTTAGTAGTTTAATCGTGTCCGACTCTTCGTGACCCCATGGACCAGAGCACGCCAGGCATGCCTGTCTTCCACTGCCTCCCGCAGTTTGATCAAACTCATGCTGGTAGCTTCGAGAACACTGTCCAACCATCTTGTCCTCTGTCGTCCCCTTCTCCTTGTACCCTCCATCTTTCCCAACATCAGGGTCTTTTCCAGGGAGTCTTCTCTTCTCACGAGGTGGCCAAAGTATTGGAGTCTCAGCTTCAGGATCTGTCCTTCCAGTGAGCACTCAGGGCTGATTTCCTTAAGAATGGATACGTTTGATCTTCTTGCAGTCCATGGGACTCTCAAGAGTCTCCTCCAGCACCATAATTCAAAAACATCAATTCATCGGCGGGTGACACCAATACTTCCAAGCTATAAAGGAAGATGGCTGGCTGTGATATCTGTCAAGATTATTGATACCAGCCAAGCAAGTGGCCAAGTTTCATGGTTGTGTCCTGAATCACCTGAAATTATTATTCATGACTTCCTATTCCTGGCCCGGCAGCAGATGGCTTTGTAATGCGGTACAAAGTCTGCCATTACATTCTCCTTTCCTAGGGCTATTAGTTTTGTAGGGGATTTAGATTAGAATTCGTGAAAGTGCAATAGGCAAAGGCAATAAGTACTGGGACAGAAGTAAAATAAAGCTCGCTTGAATCAATGGTAATTTCCCTGCCTCGTGAGCAAGCTGACAGCAGATGTGGCACAATGCAGATCAAAAGACGAAAGAACATCTGAGAGTTCAGATAGTTTAGAAGCACAGCATCTGTTGCTTGTGATGTGTCTCTCCCCGCCCACGCAGCCAACACACAATAACATACTTCACAATGTACAGTAGCTTCAGTATTGTGTAAGCAATAGTTGCCAATGAAGATCTTTTAAGAGCTCTGCAAGTCTTGGTTTATTAAGCTCCACACTACAGAACGGAAATTAATTTTGGAAACGTGAGAAACTGGGAGAACTGAAATTGACAGATCCCTTCTCAAGAGGTACAATCGGATGCAAATAACAATCATTACACCAAGTCAATTCTGCCACCCTCTGCTGCCCCAAGGACTCTTACTTTCTTATTACAATAATTTTCCTTTCCTCTACTTGCTGCCTAGAATTTCCTCCCAGGGAATTTATTTTAAAAAAACCACACACACACTCTTTTCAGTCAATGAACAGAAAAAATCTAAACAGTAACAATAAAACAAACAAATAAAATAAAATGAATATACAGCAATCCATAGATCTACACCCAAATCATAAAGTCAAAGTGTGAACATAAAAACCCCAAACCCAAATAGCTACAGGAAACGACCAACTAATGCACGTCCAAAAGACGCATGACCGCGCATGTATGCACAGTGCTGAACCTGGAAGTGACTGAAAATGTCAACCAAAATGCAATGGAAAGGGTGCGCTTATATGTACTCTGCCGCTGCATGCAGAAGATGGGAATGGAAGCCCCATGCGAAATGGTCGTCAAATGTATAATAATAATAATGATATATTTATTACTTATACCTCGCTCATCTGGCTGGGTTTCCCCAGCCACTCTGGGCGGCTCCCAACAGAATATTAAAAACACAATAAAATGTCAAACATTGAAAGCTTCCCTAAACAGGGCTGCCTTCAGCTGCCTTCTAAAGGTCAAATAGTTGTTTATTTCCTTGACATCTGGTGGGAGGGCGTTCTGCAGAGCAGGTGCCACTACCGAGAAGGCCCTCTGCCTATTCAAAAACATCTACTTCGTTTATTTTAAAATTTCTGATAAACAAGCAAAAAGAAAGAGGCAAAGACTTTTAACTGCCATGACTTTGCATAAGAACCTAAGAAGACCAGGATCAGGCTATAGACCCACCTAGTCCAGAATTCAACACATCTTGCTCTCACAGTAGCCATCCAAAGGGAAGCAAGACCGGAGTGTTAATTTGTGATTGCCACTGTGATTCAGAGGCATACTGCCTCCCGTTGGGGAGGGGGAAACCATGGATTGCCAATTTGGATGCTGCACCAAGACCCAGTTAAAGTTCACTCATTGTGACTTGGCATGATAGTTGAACTGAACCAGAGGAAGGAGAAAGGGAACTGGGTTTTTCATCCCTTATTGTTGCAGAGCTCTTGCTGATTTATCTGTTGTGTTATGATTATAAATTAATAAGGATAGGGGGGACATTAATTTTATTAAGTTTATGAATTTCTCAGTCACTGGCTCATTGTCTGCTTTTTCTAATCTCTGCATTGTGGAACTTCAAAATTTATGTAGTGTACACACAAAGTGTGTGCAATGTATTAACTCATCTGGACACATTCATAGCAAAATCAATTAAAATGTTGAGCAATGTACATTATGAAAGGAAACCAATTTCAAGTGAGACCTAAATTACCTATTTGTTAGCAAATTCCCAGTTATTTGTATTTGCTTAGAATCCTCGTTCTTTGCCCAAAGCAATCAGACACAAACAGCAGCAACAACAGCACCCCCCCATGTGCCTGTTTATTCTCGTTTCAACCACTGTGGTGTTATTCTCTGTGTCTTTTAGCTAAATTTTCTGAATTATTAGTATTCTTTGTTGAATAATGAATTACAAAGATCGTAATATATTCCACCCATGCACGGAGCACACCAGTACTCAATGTGGGCAGAGGTCCTGTTCACGTATTGGGTTGTTATTATTATTTCATATTAATATGAAGCAACTCGATCTACACCACCTACTTTAAAAGGCTAATAATAACAATAACAATTTATTATTTATACCCCGCCCATCTGGCTGGGTTTCCCTAGCCACTCTGAGTGGCTCCCAGCAGAATAATAATAATAATAAGTGATAAAAGATCATACATTAAAAACTTCCCTAAGCAGGGCTGCCTTCAGATGAAGTCAGATAGTTGTTTATTTCCTCGACATCTGATAGGAGGGCGTTCCACAGGGTGGGTGCCACTACTGAGAAGGCCCTCTGGCTGGTTCCCTGTAACCTCAATTCTCACAGGAAGGGAACCGCCAGAAGGCCCTCAGAACTGGATCTCTGTGTCCGGGCTGAACGATAGGGGTAGAGACGCTCCTTCAGGTATACTGGGCTGAGGCCATTTAGAGCTTTAAAGGTCAGCACCAACACTTTGAATTGTGCTCGGAAACGTACTGGGAGCCAATGTAGGTCTTTCAGGACCGGTGTTATGTGGTCTCGGCTAACAGGATCCACAAGGATGTGTGCTACGAGGAACTGGCTTCAGGCACCAGGCCCGTTGGCAAACCAACTCTGTGTTACAAAGATGTCTGCAAACGAGGCACAAAGGCTGGCAACATCAACCCCACCATGTGGGAATCACTTGCAGATGACCACAGTGCCTGATGGCAATCAATGAAGTTGTGTATCCACAGCATCCATTGATCCCCACAACACGGTGCGCTGAGAGACAGTGACTAGCCCAAAGTCACCAAGTGGGCTTTGTGACTGAGATTAGAGATTTGAACACTAATCTTCCAGGTCCTAGTCAAGCGCTCTTACCACTGCTCCCTACTGATAGATATCATCAATCCGATGAGGTCTATGAATGTGCCACAGGTCAAGCCAATTCAATACGAAATGCTACAGGTATGGTAAGATTAAACATGCTGACAATTAACACTTTGATCCTCCCTGCCTCTAGTTTTTCTGCAGCCATATCATATGAAACACACACAGCTCAACACTGAAACCTCACATATCCTGCCCCATACTGAACCCACAGATGAAGAGCCCCAACATCACAATAAATACCCTCCCCCCCACCATATCCATATACCCAAACCCCCCTAGATTTTCCCTCATGTGGAGAATCTCTCCACTCCCTATCTCACACTCCAACTGCCCCCACATATCCTACCCCACACTAAAACCCATTATACACACTCCACCAGACACACACACACGACTCTGGTTTGCATAGATGGAGAGAGGTGTGCTTGTGCAGACAATGGCTTTTGCACAGTTGGAAAATAACCTACCGTATAAAGGTACGTGTCACTTCTGTTGCCCCACCCACCAGTGACACGAAGACTTGCTGAAGTCTTGCCCATGAGTCAATGTGGTCCTTGAGCTAAAAGGTTCCCCACACTTGCTTGCATCATTGCAAGAGGAATCCTCCCATGAAGGGTAAGGAGAGCAGCTGAGGATCTTGCTAAAAGTCAACTTCCACAGTTCTCCTTTTTAAAAGAACAACAAATCCATCCTCCAGAGCTCTTCAGCAGGCTGCCTCCTGGCCGGCTGGCCCAACTTCTTGGAAAGCCCTTTTGAAGTTGTCTCCTGAGATAACACCTTCCAAAACAGCATTTCAAGAAGCTTGATCTCGGTCCAATATACCTGAAGAAGCGTCTCCACCCCCATCGTTCTGCCCGGACACTGAGGTCCAGTGCCGAGGGCCTTCTGACGGTTCCCTCACTGCGAGAAGCCAAGTTACAGGGAACCAGGCAGAGGGTCTTCTCGTTGGTGGCACCCGCCCTGTGGAATGGCCTCCCACCAGGTCAAAGAGAAAAACAACTACCAAACTTTTAGAAGACATCTGAAGGCAGCCCTGTTTAGGGAAGCTTTTAATGTTTAACAGACTATTGTATTTTAATATTTTGTTGGAAGCCGCCCAGAGTGGCTGGGGAAACCCAGCCAGATGGATGGGGTATAAATTAATAATAATAATAATAATAATAATAATAATAATAATAATCATTATTATTATTATTTGAGCTGGAAAGTCAACGAGAAACTGCTAGGAAGGAAAAGCGCAAAAGCTAGAAAATGCACAACTAAGCCATCTCATTGTGCTTTTTAATGTAAGTGCAAGAGACAACACCTTCACACGCGCACACACACCCTGCAAGCCCCCATGAAAATGCCATCCAAGTTCTCCAACTTGAGAGAACATGGGGGAAATATCAGTACAGCAGTACCCAAAACTTTAATAGGAAGAACGTTAAGTCTGGAGGTGTGTGTGTCCCTGCCAGATGTTTAAGAGTGTTTCATGCCATTTCCTCTTCAACAGCATCCGCACAGAACCTTCAGTTGTGTTCAACGGATTCTCAAAGTTAAAGTGCGGATTTCAATTTGGAGGAGACAGCTCCTAAGGAAATGAGAATGAGGAAACCCATCCATCTCTCCTAATTCCTCCCTTCCCGTACATATCCTCCTGCTCCTAAGCTCTCATAACTCATGTTCTTTTACACTTCCAACTGATTCCTCACTTCTGTTCAGATATGTCGAGGGAATCGTGGTTATTTTTAAAGTTACAAAATGATTCTTATCACTGTCACTAGCAATATTTGAGATGGGGAGGAAGGAGGGACTTCATTATCTCCACAACGTCGGCAGTGGGTTGTCAGACGAAGGAAGGTTACTTGTAAAATAAAATTCTAGAAAAACAGATTCAGCAACTGCACATCATTACATGGCTATGAAGCTCATCCTGGGGGAAGGGGGGTTGACAATTACATATTTAAAGACAATAATAGGACCGCGCATCTATTGCAAAGCCGTGATACAATTGAATGTAGATGTCTACGCAGCCATCTGGGGAGTTTGATACATATAATAAAAGAGTCCCATTTCACAGGCATGCTAAGTAATGGAAAGACACAGAGTTTGCCCATTCATCGCTATTTCCAATTTCGCGAATGTCACTGCGTTGTTGCATCGACGAGAAGGGGGAAATTGTAGCAATTACACATGGGAACCAAATTCCCCCGTCTCTAGGAAATCCCACTTTGTGTGCCAGCTCTTTTTATTTGCTCACTATTATATTGCCAGCAGTTGTTTCTGCTGTTATGGAAGAAGGGAATGACCCGACTCGCGTTAGGAGGCGAGAGAAACAAATTATCATAGAATACAAAAAGAGGCAAGTGCTGGCTGGCTCAATTGGCCTTCAAAAATCAATCAAAGGTGAGAAATAAGTATGATGGAATTTGTTTTCCATGGGGAAGCTGGTTCTACAACACTGTAAATGTGTGAGCGTGGTGGTGTCTCAAAACTCTTGAACATGTGAAGAAACCTTTCTCAAAGTGACTACCTCCTGGCAACTGCAAGTCCTGGAAGTATCTGATGCAGCAATCTTGCAGAAGTTAAGTTGGTCTGGATCTAGTCAGTGCCTGGATAGGAAGTTACCTGGGAATCCAGTGAACCCCACCTTGAGGGTTGCCAAGGAAGGCAGGCAGCACAGAAACAAAACTTCCAAAAAGGAAGATCGGTTGTCCTAGAAGTAGAAAATCCCTCTTGATCTCAAGAGACATTGCTGTTATACTCACCTGCAGTTGTCTTCTAGTGGCATAATGACCAGAAGGGACTACAGTTGATCCTAATAACATTTTACCTCATGAACCAGGCGCTATGGTGCAGCCTTTGGCTAGTGGTGTTTTTAAAAAGTACATTTCACAAACACACAGAGCTAGGATTTGAACCCAACACTTCCATGGTCCAAGCCCAACGAGCTCTACTTGAACACTCCATACACATACGTATGTGCAATCATCAGTTCCTAATATGGGGTGTTAGGGGAGGGGCAGAATCTCTGGTGTGGGACACATCATGCTCCTCCCGGGGTAGTTTATCAACCTTTGGTCCCCACCTTGCACTCAGCTCTCACTTGTGACTCCTAGAAGCTGCCAGTATGCGACAGCAGCCACACCCCAGGAACAGCTGCGATTCGCCTGATAAACCAGGTGAGAGCCTCCAATAATGGTCAGGGCAGCAGCATCTGCCTTTGCTGAAGAGGGAAGTGAGGGGCAGATGGGGCTCGTCAACCTGGGAAGGTAGCCCACTAGAAGGAATACTCTGATCCTAAACCGCTGCTGCCTTGCGGGAAATCTTTGGCTAAGGAGCAAACCCTACACAAATCCAAAGTAGAGTCCCTAAGATGGTTGGATGGCACCTTGTATGCCATGTATGCCAGCGTGGTGTAGTGGTTAAGAGCGGTGGACTCGTAATCTGGTGAACCAGGTTCGCTTCCCCGCTCCTCCACATGCAGCTACTGGGTGATCTTGGGCTAGTCATACTTCTCTGAAGTCTCTCAGCCTCACTCACCTCACAGAGTGTTTGTTGTGGGGGAGGAAGGGAAAGGAGATTGTTAGCCGCTTTGAGGCTCCTTAAAGGTAAAGGGACCCCTGACCATTAGGTCCAGTCGTGACCAACTCTGGGGTTGCGGTGCTCATCTCGCTTTATTGGCCGAGGGAGCCGGCGTACAGCTTCTGGGTCATGTGGCCAGCATGACTAAGCCGCTTCTGGCGAACCAGAGCAGCGCACGGAAACGCCGTTTACCTTCCCACCCGAGCGGTACCTATTTATCTACTTGCACTTTGACGTGCTTTCGAACTGCTAGGTTGACAGAAGCAGGGACTGAGCAACGGGAGCTCACCCCGTCACGGGGATTCGAACCGCCGACCTTCTGATCGGCAAGTCCTAGGCTCTGTGGTTTAACCCACAGCGCCACCCGCATCCCCTTGAGGCTCCTTAGGGTAGTGATAAAGCGGGATATCAAATCCAAACTTCTCTTCTTCTCTTGGGTGGATGATTTCCACCACTGTTCTTCATCCTGCCAGTCCTTGACACCTAGGAAGCAGTTGGACGACTGGCTTTTGGGCAGAGCCTCTCTGAGGTGCACTGAGTGGAGTAGCTTCAGTCAACTGCAATTTGTTAGCCACTTTGAGACTCCTTAAGGGGAGTGAAAGGTGGGATATCAAGTCCAAACTCCTCTTCTTCTTCTTCTCCTCCTCCTCCTCCACCTTCCGGCAACTCCTGCAGCCAGGCTGGTGCCCATCGTATTGCTCTGCTTTCCTTTGGATCACATCCGTGAGGCCGAGAGGGGGGTCTTATCATCTGGGCATCCCAGGACCGGCATACACACAGCCCAGACTTGCACCCCAGGAAGGTGAATTCAGTGCTGCTAATGCAGCAGTTTGACTTCCCTCTGGGACGTGCGCTCCATTGTCTCTCGAGTCAGGCAAATGCCAACAACAATTTCCGAACAAAAAAACTAACAAGAAGGCTGCAGGGATAAAAGGTATTGAGCCCTCTAGTTCTCGCCTATTAGTTCTTATTCAAACCTTATGACAGGCAACATAAGGCACTTCAACATTCAAACTGCTTTAACACACTGTATGATCTACATCGCAATTGAGATGCATTACACAAAATGATTCACTGTCTATTTAGCAAGCGTAGCATTGATCAGGATGCCAATTAAGTGGATTACAGTCCATCAGCAATTATTTTAAACTGAATGTGAGCCTATTGCTCTTTAACCAGGCTTATTATTAACCAAATGTGTAAGAAAACTATAAAGGTATTGCTACCCATCCCTTCTCTGTATTCCTTGGAAGTACCGTATTTTTCTGTGTATAAGATGCCCCCATGAATATTTTTGGGGACTCCAAATTCAGAAAACACCCCTCAGCACTACCCATGTATAAGACAAGCCCCAATTTTAAACCTAATTTTTGGTTGAAAAAAATCCTAGTCTTATATACGGAAAAATACGGTATATTGGAATCTAATGTAATAATAAGCTCAAAAATAGTAAGCTATCTGGATGCAGAAAACACAGGGAAGTGCTGAAAAATGTTTGTCCATCAGAGTGGGGATGGGGGAGGCCCTCTGGTTTCTCAGAGATGCTCCCCAGTTTGGCTACCCAACATCTCTGGCTTCCCTTATGAGACACTATAATTTGTTCTCCTAAGGGTAATGGGCGTGGAATCGCCATCACTCAGTGGAAACACATAAGCTTTGCAGAATAGTTTTAGAAAGCAACTACATCTCCACACCTATCTATAGATGAGATAAGGAAATAATGTGATGGAAAGATACAGCTGGGTAGTTTGCCAGATACCACTGATGTATGCTGCTGCGATTCCATTGAACTCAGAGACTTGATCCAGAATTTACACACAATTCAGAAGTTATCTCTGCATAGTTGTCCTAAGACAGGAATTCTTCCCTATGTATAGGGATAGGTGAATATGTCAATTTCTGTTTCTCTAAGTTTCGTGGGGGTTCCCCCCCCCATTTGAAGTCCAGTCTCCCACATTTCCCTGTTTACAATTTTCTTGTTGTTGTTTTTAAAGTCATCATGAAAATTAATTAGGACTTCATTGTGAACTTCTCTTAATTTACACATTTTTACACAACAGTTCTCTGTACTATGATGCATTTTTGTAAGTCCTGTCCCCCAATGAGCTAGGAATTTATATGCACATGATATTAGTTGTATATATTTATATGCACACTGTGATTCAGTGGTTCAATAGATACTGTTTCAGATCATTTAACGGAAAACGAACATGCTGTTTGCACTATTGCTTCACCTGGGCTGAAAGAAAGGAGAGCCACACAATCAGCAGAAACACATGGCATGTTTCTTGCTGGACTATTTCAGTCTGTGTTTGAATGATTTCCACATACAGTGGTGCCCCGCAAGACGAATGCCTCGCAAGACGGAAAACTCACTAGACGAAATAGTTTTCCATTTTGGAGGTGCTTCGCAAAACAAATCTCCTATGGGCTTGCTTCGCAAGACGAAAATGTCTTGTGAGTTCCTGTGGGTTTTTTTTCCTTCCCCCCCTTTTTCTAAGCCGCTAAGCCGCTTATCAGCTGATGCAATAAGCCGATAAGCCGCTAAAAGCCGCTAATAGCGCTAATCCGCTAAACCATCAATGGGCTTGCTTCGCAAGACGAAAAAACCGCTAGACGAAGAGAATCACAGAACGGATTCTTTTCGTCTTGCGAGGCACCACTGTATGTCTTTTTTTAAAGCCCTGCTCATGGCAAATGAACATTTCAGGAGAAAGGATTCTACCATAGTCTGCTCCACGACTGGTTAGATTTCTTTGTACAGGGAATTTATTTCATTCTGCTTATCATGTAGATCAGGATGAGAGAAAGGAGTCTAAAACCCTGAATTTTCCTGGTAGCATAAACACTCCTACCTCTAATTCATCTTTTATGCAAATAAAGAGATTGAAATTAAGTCTGTTGTTTTTAATTCCTATTTATTTCTGGAGTATAAGTTCCGTTGCAAGCAATCATTCCTGCAGATTTTCAGAATCACAAATTAATTCTGTTATTGGTTATAGTTTTACTTTATAAATTTATTACAATTTGTGCTTGTTTTCACTGCAATATTTTTGTAACTCACCGTGGGCAGACTATAAGTACAAACAGTGAATAAAGGAATAAAACAATGCAAATCGGGAAAGACCGCTTTTACAATCCTCAAACTGAGAGACAGTCATGTCTGAACAAGTGGCTTTGTGTTCAGTGGAAGAACTGTCAGCATAAAATTACGAAAATGTTAAAATAAATATTTTTCAGTATTTAAAGTACAATAATAAAGATTACTGCCCCATTGTACCAACTGCCTTTTAAAACATAACAGCATTTCTCTGTTTCCACGAAGATTCCTAAATCTGCTCAGAGAGTTAATGGATAACATAATTCATAATTAATAATCAAATTGTCCACTCCGAGAAAACCTCTAAAGAAATCACAACGCCAGCGAGAGAATTTCTGGGTAGAATGTTTTGTACCTCGCAGCCAGAGTTGGCACAAACATCTTGCCAGTGGAAAGACTTTCCAGGCTGGATTTGCAAACACATTACTTGTCTGCGTAATTGACATAAATGATGCTAACTAACAACATAATTTGCATCAATTGAACTAGACCGGTTAAAGCACTATAATCTAGCAGCACCATTCAGTGTGCCGTCAAAATTTCACAGAATTTATTTATTTATTTATTTAGAAAGGGATTCACGCCCAGCAGTTTGCAATGCAAGGCAAATCTGTCATATTGGGATAACGTCTCTTTCCATCGAGTAGCCCTGCAGGAGGGGAGCCTTTTGCAGCCCATGCCTTTGTGGGGAACCTTCTCGGGGATGCATACAAGTAGTGGGTCAGGGTAGAGGCAACAGTGGGCGGAGCAATGTTGTCACTCAATGTCTTTGCACGCTTGGTGACATTCCAGCCACACAAGTGTCAGAGGTATAGACATGCATTCCCCTTTGAGAGTTTACCTTTCCTTTATATGTGGAGAACCAGTCGATTCCCCTTCAACCCACTGCCACCAAATACCGTACTTTTCCGTGTATAAGACTATGTTTTTTTATTTAATAATCATGCTAAATAGTGGGGAAGTGGGGGTCGTCTTATACATGGGTAGTGCGCTTCCAGGTGGAAAAATCAAAATTAGAAACAGAACTGTTAGAACCTAAAACTAAGACTTTGTCAAAGATGTATAACTTGCTGTTGAAATGGAATACTCAGGATGAAACGGTGAAATCTGCTATGATTAAATGGGCACAAGATGTTGGACATAACATTATGTTTGCTGACTGGGAACAGTTGTGGACCACAGGTATGAAATTTACGGCATGTAATGCCCTAAGAGAGAATATTATGAAAATGATATACAGGTGGTACATAACCCCAGTCAAGCTTGCAAAAATCGACCATTTGCCCGATAACAAATGTTGTAAATGTAAAGAAACTGAAGGTACATTCTTTCACCTTTGGTGGACGTGCCCAAGGATTAAGGCTTTCTGGGAGATGATATATAATGAATTGAAAAAGGTATTTAAATATACCTTTTTGAAGAAACCAGAGGCCTTTCTCCTGGGCATAGTCGGCCAATCGGTGTTAAAGAAGGACAGAACTTTCTTTATGTATGCTACAACAGCAGCAAGAATACTTATTGCAAAGTATTGGAAGACACAAGATTTACCCACTCTGGAAGAATGGCAGATGAAAGTGATGGACTACATGGAATTGGCGGAAATGAATGGCAGAACCCGAGACCAGGGAGAAGAGTCGGTGGAAGAAGATTGGAGGAAATTTAAAGACTATTTACAGAAATATTCCAAAATTAAGGAATGTTAGAATGATGTTGGATTGAAGTTGAGTGGTTTCTAGCTGTAATGGTTTAAAAGAATATGGAAAAATTGGATTTTTAATAGGTAAAAATTTAATGTTATAATATATTAAGATATATTAAACATCAGGATAATAAGGAGGGAAAGGAATTGCTGAACTAATAAATTGAACTGGAATACAAAAAAGGGAGGTATGAGGAGGTCCGGGAAACAAGTAAATGAAAGATAAGTGATGTAAAGATGGAATTATTTTTAACTGTTTTTTATTTCCTATTTTTTCTTTTTTCTTTTTCATTATGTAATATTGTGAAAACTTTAATAAATATTTATAAATATATATATATATACATGGGTAGTGCATAGGGTGGACGTTTGATTGGTTGCTGCCATGGCTGTCAGTGACTATTGTGCATGTTACTGGTTGCTGAGTTATGGGTAATGTTGATTGGCTGATGCTCCTTCAGTTGGGCAGGTGATTGGCAGCTTCTTCCGACGATGGGACAGACTAGAAGCGGATTTTGCGATGCGTGTGGGTGATTTTTGGCAACCCCCCTCAAGAAAAGCTCAACAACTCTGTGCCATCTCCCCTCATTTTCTTAAATTTGAGTCCTTAAGTGATACCCTGGGTGCCCTGCTCAAATTATGGACATTTGTACACACCCTAAGATATTATCTTATCTACACGATGTTGACCGAAAATCATATTAGCTGAAAAGTAATCCCTAGAAAACAAGACAGAGGTTATGTTGTTGTTCAACCAAACTGATGTTTCAAGCCAGATACAATCTGGTATGAGTAATAAACAGCAGACAGCTGCTCATACTTTCCAGGTCATTGTGAACTTTAAAGAAGCCCAGTTCACTGATATTTCTGCCGACCAACATCTCTCTTTAGAACACAGCAAAGCAACAGGAAGATGTGCACGTTCAGCAGCTTTACAAAATTCAGCCAAAGGCATTTGGCAGCAGACAAAAAATAATAATAAAAAATAAGGTGCAAGCTAAATTGCATGCCAGTTGCTGTACAATTATGCAAAACCGAGGGCTAGAAACCTTACAAAGCCACAAAAGGGAATTATGGGAAATAGGCACTTAACCTTGAAGTCTCCCCACCCAATCTTTGAAGGTGTCATAATAGCCCTCTGCCCAAAAGAATGCTTTCATAAATGGGAATAATTTACTGCCATTGCACATTCTCATGATGTCACTGCAAGCTTTGCAAAAAGTGAGACCCACATTGAAGGCTACATTCCCCACAGCCAAGGAACAACGTGAGGGACGTCATTATTTATTTTTTACAACATGAAGTGTGGTGGATGTAGTCAGCAGCCCGTTTTGTCAAGCAAGATCCATCAATATAAGCAGGTCTTTCAGTATCAGGTGTACTTGCTAGACTTTTCTAGAAGGAAATATTGGCATTGCTTTGTGGCTCACAGGCAGGGAACTTCTGCACCCTTAATAGTTGTAAAGGTAAAGGTAAAGGGACCCCTGACCATTAGGTCCAGCCATGGCCAACTCTGGGGTTGCGGCACTCATCTCGCTTTATTGGCCGAGGGAGCCGGCGTACAGCTTCCCGGTCATGTGGCCAGCAGGACTAAGCCGCTTCTGGAGAACCAGAGCAGCGCACGGAAACACCATTTACCTTCCCGCTGGAGTGGTACCTATTTATCTACGTACTTGCACTTTGACGTGCTTTCGAACTGCTAGGTTGGCAGGAGCACTTAGAAGAGAGAATTTCAGGTATAGTTTTTCATGCTATTAAAGATGAAGGAGTCCCAGCCCCCCAGTCTTCTTTTGCATCTGGTCACCCTCTATGTGACAAGTAAAAGCAGCATGAGAAGTGAGGGAAATCTGTCCGTTTCTTTCTTTACCAGAAAAAAATAACAATATGCTGGTAGCAGCTACTTTACTTGTAGGCTGAGAGTGGTTGTTTGCATACTTTGCTTGTACCGTGACCTGAAATTAGCACCCTCTCTATTATTATTTTATTTACACTCATAATCACTTGACATTTTATTCTAGTATCAATAACACAAAACTGAATCCAAAAGGGAGGAAAGCATTAAAATTAAGATGCAGGACACATCTTACCAGCTAGATGTAAGAAATTAATTAAGGAAGATATAGCATGGAGCTCAAGGCCTACACCTACAGCTTTTCCTGCTAAAATGACACTGTGCTTTTATAAAAAGCATCTGAAGGATACAAGAGATATTGGTATTACTTCAATTCTAGATGGCAGGTGTGCTATCTCCTTAGAGACAGGACGCATTCTGTCATTCTGATGCTTAGAACGGCTCAGCTCTATGGCCTTTTTTTAAAAAACAGGCACAGCAACACTGAAATGCACTCATCTTTCCCCAACAAAGCAAGCCACCCCATTCATTGCAACAGAGCCAACCAATCAGTATGTGCATTTTTTTTGGATGGTGGGCACACACATAGCTGAAACAAAAGGAGCACGTGCCACTTGACCTCAGCAGATACAACTGAAAAGTGGCTATTGTGCAAGAGATGGAAGAAGACAGCTTCAAAGTTAACTAGGGAAATATAAACGAAATGCGTTTTATGACAACTGTTAAATTAATTTATTCAGGAGTAAACTGAAGGAGGATGAGTCCTGTCAGAATGTTGATCTCTTAATTTGGGTGAGGAGGACTTCCCTGAAGGAGGACAAATGCCTGCTCCCACAGGAATTGGCCTTATATGAAGTCAATGAAGCAAAAGGGAGAAACTCCAGGCAAATGTGCAACGGGGGGAGGTGTGAGCAGGGAGCAAAGAGGTAGGAGGAAAAGTTTAATGCCCAAAGCATTCTGAGTCTCCCAGGTGCATCATCAGGGAGTTTCAAAAGTACAGTGGTACCTCGGGTTAAGAACTTAATTCGTTCTGGAGGTCCATTCTTAACCTGAAACTGTTAAGCACCATCCATTAAGAGTTTGGATGTGATCTTCGACACCTCCCTTTCCATGGAGGCGCAGATTGCAGCTATAACAAAGGCGGCATTTTTTCATCTCCGCCAAGCTAAGCAGTTGGCTCCTTACCTCTCTCGCCCTGACCTAGCCACTGTGATCCACGCGACAGTCACCTCCAGACTGGATTATTGTAACTCGCTGTACGTGGGGCAGCCCTTGAGACTGACCCAGAAACTCCAGCGGGTACAGAATGCCGCGGCGAGACTCCTTATGGGGTCCTCACTGTGAGATCACATTCACCCGGTGCTATACCAGCTGCACTGGCTCCCGGTGGGGTACAGGATCAGGTTTAAGGTGCTGGTTTTAACCTTTAAAGCCCTATACGACCTAGGACCCTCGTATCTACAGGACCGCCTCTCCTGGTATGTCCCATGGAGGACCTTAAGGTCTTCAAACAAAAACATCTTGAAGGTCCCAGGCCACAGAGAGGTTAGGCTGGCCTCAACCAAGCCAGGGCTTTTTCGGCTGTGGCTCTAATCTGGTGGAACGCTCTGCCACAAGAGACTAGGGCCCTGCGGGACTTGACATCTTTTCGCAGGGCCTGCAAGACAGAGCTGTTCCACCAGGCCTTTGGCCAAGGCACAGTCTGACCGCCTCCTTTGGTAATACTCACAGAACTCTAGCCCAATGGTTGCCATTAATCTGACTGGAATTAATTTTATAATGAAATGATTTTATAATGTTTTATCATTTTACTGTTGTTAGCCGCTCTGAGCCCGGCTTCGGCTGGGGAGGGCGGGATATAAATAAAATTATTTCTTCTTCTTCTTCTTCTTCTTCTTCTTCTTCTTCTTCTTCTTCTTCTTCTTCACCTGAAGTACCACTTTAGCTAATGGGGCCTCCTGCTGCCACCGCGCGATTTCTCTTCTCATCCTGAAGCAAAGTTCTTAACCCGAGGCACTATTTCTGGGTTAGCGGAGTCTGTAACCTGAAGCATCTGTAACCCGAGGTACCACTGTAAACCGCTGTGCATCTCCACTTTTTTATACCTTCTACCAGGGAGTAGACAAAAGACTGAACTTCTGCATTTGAAGCTCCCCAATGAAGGACCTGGCAGATCCAAAACACTTTGGATATTGAACTCCCCCCCCCCCACTCTCATACCCTCCAAAAACCTCTCCGGGAAGTTTTTAATGTATGATATTTTAGTGTTTTTTGGTTTCTATGGAAGCCGCCCAGAGTGGCTGGGGAAACCCAGCCAGATGGGCGGGGTACAAATAATGAATTATTATTATTATTATTATTATTATTATTATTATTATTATTATTATTATTAAAATAGGGCTGTCCCATTGCATAATGATAAGTTTACTATTTATACCCCACACATCTTACTGGGTTGACGCAGCCACTCTGGGCAGCTTCCAACATGTATATATAAAATTATAATCCATTAAAGATTAAAAAAAAAACCACCCTGAGACCTCCAGGTATAGGGCGGTATATAAATTAAAACAGCAACACCACCACTTCCCTATACAGGATTGCCTTCAGATGGCTTGGGGGGTCAGATAAGTCCATACCCTCCAGCATTTATCCCATGAAAACTGGGACATTCCAGGATCCAATCAGAAACTAGGACGGTTTCTCTAAATCTGGGGTGTCCCTGGAAAATAGGGACACTTGGAGGGTCGGCACTCTGCATACTGTTTTTATACGAAGCCAAACCATTGGGACAGCTCTGGCTCGGTGCTATCTACATTGCATGGCAATGACACTTCAGGGTTTCAGGCTGGCTTCTTTTTCTGGCCTTGGGCATTATAACCTCCTTCAGAAACCCTACCTATGGTGGGCAATGGCAGGGAGAGCACCTTTTCAACAGTGGCACCACATTATGGAACATCAACCCTAGAGAGGTCCACTTGGTGCTTTGCTTGTTCTCCCTTTAGCTGCCATGTCAAGATCATTTTGACTTTATCTGCTCTATTACTTATTTTATTGTGTTTTACTGCTGCTCTTGTTTTAAAAATTTCCCTCTGCTTTGAGATGTTTGAGGTTGTTTTTTTATTTAACATTTTAAGCGTGTTCTATTTTGTACCACATTTAGCAGGCTGGTATTCCTCAGTAATGCAAGTGTTTCCCCCCTTATACTAATGATTTGTGGTTCTGCTGGATTATTTGATGCACACAAATGTACAGCTGCATGTGCTTGTGGCCCCAAAGGAGTGGCACTGCTTTTATTCTAACAGTGCCGTCCTATAGATATGTCTCCTCATATAGAAATCGAGTTCAGCTAGATTTTCCACCAGATAAAAAAAAAGGTAAAAGGTAAAGTTAAGTCCAGTCAAAGCACTCATCTCGCTTTCAGACCGAGGGAGCTGGCATTTGTCAACAGACAGCTTAGTTCTAGGTCATGTGGCCAGCAGGACTAAACCACTTCTGGCACAACAGAAAACCATGATGGAAACCAGAGTGCACGGAAACATCGTTTACCTTCCCACCGCAGTGGTACCTCTTTATCTACCCGCACTGGTGTGCTTTCAAACTGCTATGTTGGCAGAAGCTGGGACAGAGCAACAGGAGCTCACTCCGTCTTGCGGATTCGAACCGCCGACCTTCTGATCGGCAAGCCCAGGAGGCTCAGTGGTTTAGACCACAGCACCACCCGCATTATCCTCCAGATAACTGTGTTTAGCACAGCAGCCTTGCAGCACAACCCCTATGCATGTCCACTCATAAGTAGACCCTATTAGGTTCAAGGGAGATTACTTGGGTGAGTGGGTATAGAATTTACCCTGTGGATCTCCATAAAGACAATGTTTTGCAAACTGGGTGAAGCGGGTTGCGCATATTTGGAATGAAGAAATATAATGTACTAGAAAATAAGGAACAGCTGGTTAATACATCTTTCTTACACTCATTGGTTCTGCTTTCTTAACGACACACCTGGCCATCTTTGTTTCCATCACAGTAGGCAAGCTTTCCCCGGCATGATGATGCCATGATGGGGAACGCTGCATCTATTTAATTTCTGCTATTCATGTAGCCATTAAAAATGCAGACCCTCTCTCGCGGAACAAAGGGAGGGAGAGGAGGAAGGAGTGCAGTTCAGTAGCAAATTATAAACTTTGTACACAAAAGGTCTCAGGTTCAATCTCAGGCACCACCAGGTGGAAAAAAACTCCTGTCTGATACCCCACGGAGTCGCTGCCAATCAGTGTCCAAAATACTGAGCTAGACAGACCAAATGGTGTGACATGGTTAATAATAATAATAATAATAATAATACAGTAGTACCTCAGGTTAAGTACTTAATTCATTCAAGAGGTCCGTTCTTAACTTGAAACTGTTCTTAACCTGAAGCACCACTTTAGCTAATGGGGCCTCCTGCTGCCGCCGCGCCGCCGGAGCCCGATTTCTGTTCTTATCCTGAAACAAAGTTCTTAATCTGAAGCACTATTTCTGGGTTAGCGGAGTCTGTAACCTGAAGCGTATGTAACCTGAAGCGTATGTAACCCGAGGTACCACTATAATAATAATAATTTATTTATAACCCACCCATCTGGCTGGGTTTCCCCAGCCACTCTGGGTGGCTCCCAACAGAATATTAAAAACATGATAAAACATCAAACATTAAAAACTTCCTTAAGCAGGTCTACCTTCAGATGTCTTCTAAAAGTCAGATATTTATTTCTTTGACATCTGATGGGTGCCACTACCGAGAAGGCCCTCTGCCTGGTTCCCTGTAGCTTCACTTCTCGCAGGGAGGGAACCGCCAGAAGGCCTTCGGAGCTGGACCTCAGTGTCCGGGCTGAACGATGGGGGTGGAGATGCTTCTTCAGGTATACTGGGCTGAGGCCGTTTAGGGCTTACAGGTCAGCACCGACACTTTGAATTGCACTCAGAAATTACCACTCCTTCTTAATTGGGGGTGGGGGGAAGCTGGAATGCAGAAAAACTGGTAGCAACGCTGCTATGTTTGTAAAAGGAAAAGAAAGCAACACGCCAGAAAATTTATGCAGTCCCCCTGCTTCTTTTATGCTCCTTGCAGAAATATACACCATGCCTAACACGGGGCTGCCGGTGCAAATATGTTTCAACAATACGCGTTCCAGTGTGTGCCTGAAAATGAGATGTGTAAAAACAGAGGTGGGCTGTGCACACAAGTTCTTCATTCCTGGGCAGACTGACTGCTCTTCAGATTACCACAAAGGTCTGAAGAGGGTTTTGAAGTGCAAGCAGTCATTTAGAAGCTTCCTCTGCATCTGAAAACCCTAAGGCGGCAAGGTTCCCTCTCATGAGAGCCAATGTAGTGTAATGGTTAGAGAGTCAGGCTATGACCTGGAAGGAGCAGGGTTCGAATCCCCACTCAGCCGCAAAGCTCACTGAGGGACCTTGGACCAGTCACTGCTTTACGGCCTAAGCTACCTCAGTTATGTAAATGCAATTAACAAGCAAACATTTTGTATACACTTTCCCCATTAAATGTGCATTTTTCAATGCATTTCAACAACGACAATAATTTTATTATTTTTACCCCACCCATCTGGCTAGGTTTCCACAGCCACTCTGGGCGGCTTACATAGCATATAAAAACATAGTAAAATTTCAATGCTTTTTGACACATTTTTCTCCCTAAAATATGCTGTCTGAATACTCCCCCCACCCAACACACAGAAAATTCCTATTTTTGTTTATGTTTTGGGGAACTTAAACTGCACTGAAAAATCTGGGGCTTGCTTCTGAGTAGACGTGCACAGGATCGTACGATAAATAGATGTTTATGACTTGCAAAGGAGACCATCAAGTTGGAATCATTCCTAAACCCTGAAAGTTCCATTAAATATTACAAAACAGTTTTGAGACCAAAGATGGCATTGAAATGTTCCCTCTCCTGCTACTAAAAGTTTTCATAGCCTTTTACAAGGAATATAATGAAGATGTAAATTATTTTGGAGCTAATTAACTCCACCTGTTTATTTCCTTCAGTGTTGAAAGGTGTCACCCCAGGTAATAATTACTGAAAATTGCATACTACTCTTTTGCTATAATGGAGGGAAATTGCTTTAGGAGATTAAGGAAATGGAAACGTCATTGAGAATGTTTTTGGTTTTTTTAAGTTAAAAAAAAAATCTTAGTTTAAAAGTACAGTTGAATTCGTGGTAATGATTTTTGCTGTAATTTGGTAATTATTTAAAATGCATTTGCTGAGTCTCCTAAATATCATGCATTAAAATTGCACACAAAACTAGGCCTAGGAGACGCTTTTGAATGCTGGGTGCAGACAGTGTGTGCAGCGTTTTGTGACTTACGGCATAATTCAACAGCAGAGCTCTGCTTGAAGAATGTCCCAGTTCCACTTCCTGGTATCTCAAGGAAGGGCTGGAACAGACCTTGCATGACTGGAGAGCTGCTGTCACCTGTGTTAAGCAATATTGAACTAGATGGACCAATGGTCTGACTCAGTACAGTCGTACCTCAGAAGTCGAACTCCTTGCGAGTCGAACGTTTTGGCTCCCAAACACCGTAAACCAGGAGGTGAGTGTTCTGGTTTGTAAACCTTCTTTGGAACCCGAGCATCCGACTTGGGTTCTGTGGCTTCTGATTGGCTGCAGGATCTTCCTGCAGCCAATTGGACGCCATGCCTTGGTTCCTGAACGTTTTTGAAGTCAAACGGACTTCCGGAACAGATTCCGTTCAATTTCGGAGGTATTACTGTATGAGGCAGCATCCTATCCTCCTATTATTCATGATCTTATTCAGTACAATGAAGCTTCTTACTTTCTGTAATATTATGCTGTCAGATGAGGTGTTACAAGTGAAAAGTGCCTGCTGAAATACAATTATTTCATGCAGTAAATTTCGTGATGCCCACCAATGACTACCTTTCTTTATTTCAACGCATTCTTAAGCTGCTTAATATTTTTTAAACCTCAAGATCTGTTAAAATGAAACAAGAAATCACCCAAAAGTTGCTAAAACCAGTGCTAATTTTCTAGAAAAACAGGTGAGGGATGAACTCACCATGAACACCTCCCTTGTTCCCTTATAATGGCAATGGTGCCCACCTGAGAGGCGGGAACTGAGTTCTGGTGAGTTCTGCCTGGGGAAAAGCCCAGGCTAAAACAATATAAAAACAGAAAATCATACAAAAGCAAATAAAACAGAGATTCAGGGGGGATTCATAAACATAAATCAGGGTCCAATTCAGGGGAAACTTGGGCAAAAAAATGAAGTATTTGCAAAGTATCTGAAGCAACTGGTGGTTGTGACCTTCACGTATGACAGAGGGAAGGGCATCCCCTTTGAACATATTGGCAAGCTTTTAATCTGAAAGTGGGTCTGGAAGGGTAACAGGGAGGATTTTGTTTCCAAAATAAGAAACAATATTTGCCTACAAACTGAATACAACTGAAGGTCACATGTTCAATTCTGGGCATCACCAGTTGTTCATTATTGTTATTAAATTAATTTAATATACCACCCTTTATCCAAAGATCTAAGGGCGGTTCACAACATAAAAAAGGTAAAAAGGTAAAGGACCCCTGCACGGTTAAGTCCAGTCAAAGGCAACTATGGGGTTGCGGCGCTCATCTTACTTTCAGGCTGAGGGAGCCAGCATTTGTCCACAGACAGGTTTCCAGGTCAATGTGTCCAGCATGACTAAACTGCTTCTGGCGCAACGGGACATCGTGACAGAAACCAGAGCGCATGGAAACACCATTTACCTTCCCGCCGCAGCAGTACCTATTTATCTACTCGCACTGGCATGCTTTCAAACTGCTAGGTTGGCAGGAGCTGGGACAGAGCAATGGGAGCTCACCCCGTCGCAGAGATTCAAACCACCGACCTTCTAATCGGCAAGCCCAAGAGGCTCAGTGGTTTAGACCACAGTGCCACCCACACCCCTTTCACAACATAATACAGGGTAAAAGCACAAAATAAATATTTAAAAACAAAACAGAACACTAACCCGCCTCCTACAAACACATTTAAAAGGCCGTAGGATATTAGTCCTAATGAAGAGGAATGTTTTCACCTGGCGCCTAAATATATAAAATGAAGGTGCCACGCAAACTTTCCTGGGGGGAGCATTCCACAGACGGGGGAGCCAACTGCAGAAAAGGCCTAATAATAATAATAATAATAATAATAATAATAATAATAATAATTTATTATTTGCACCCCGCCCATCTGGCTGGGTTTCCCTAGCCACTCTGGGCGGCTTCCACAGAAACCAAAAATACACTAAAATCACACATTAAAAACTTCCCTGAACAGGGCTGCCTTAAGATGTCTTCTGAATGTCAGGTAGTTGTTGATCGCTTTGGCATCTGATGGGAGGGCGTTTCACAGGGCAGGCGCCACTACCGAGAAGGCCCTCTGCCTGGTTCCCTGTAGCTTTGCTTCTCGCAGTGAGGGAACCACCAGAAGGCCCTCGGCGCTGGACCTCAGTGTATGGGCAGAACGATGGGGGTGGAGACGCTCCTTCAGGTATACTGGGACGGGGCGTTTAGGGCTTTAAAGGTCAGCACCAATACTTTGAATTGTGCTCGGAAACGTACTGGGAGCCAATGTAGGTCTTTTAAGACCGGTGTTATGTGGTCCTTTCTATTGTTGCCACTCTCTGGACCTCTCACGGAGGCGGCACATGAAGAAGGGCCTCAGAAGGTGATTGCAGAGTCCAGGCCGGTTTGATGGGGAGAGGCGGTCCTTGAGGTATTGCAGTCCCGAGAGCCCTTTCAAGCTTTATAGTGTCAAAGCCGGCACTTTGAATTGGGCCTGGAAGCTAATTGGGCCAGGATCGGTGTAATATGCTCAAATCATCTTGCCCCGGTGGTGAGCAACCTGGCCGCCAAATCTCTGCGCCAGCTAAAGTTTCCAACCCGTCTTTAGGAAGTGATAGGAAAAGCCTAAGACCCTGGATGTCTGCTGCCTGCTATAGTAGGCAATACTAATCTTAATTGGCAAGTAGTATGACAGCTTCGTATGTTCCTACAATTAATATAGACCTCACTGCTGATGAACCTCTACTATAGCCTTCATCAACCTGTAGCCCTCCAGAGGGCACTAGATTGGCAAAGTCTGCTCCAATATGCCAGGTATTATTTGGGGTTTTCAGGGTGTCTATTATTATTATTATTATTATTATTATTATTATTATTATTATACGCATGCAAAACTGATCTCTCTCAATATTTTAAAAAGAAAAAAATGTCATAATCATATAGACAAATGTTCAGCATGTTACCTAACCAGGTCGGATGATACTGCTAAATGACCAACACAGCAAGTACAATATTTCATGTTACCTTACTAGTTTCTTGGGTGTCAAGCATCAGAAAATGATTGATCGTAAGCAGCCCCTTACAGCGAAAGTAATACCAAGTATCCTCATGGAAACAGCTTTATTTGAGTATTGCAAGAGGGAGAAAGAGAGAGCGGACTGACAGGTACACAAGGTGGGCAGGTAAAAGTATAATGCGTTTTTGCCTCTACCTCCTTTCATAAATCATGATATTCTTTCCAACAAGGTCTGGTTTAGGGGGAAATTACACTTTTTCTCCCTCCGAAACAGGAATGTTCATCACCGGAGTTCCAATCTCGTGAAAAATTATCATGTGGGGGGGGGGAGCATAATTCACAACTGATTTATGGCAAAATTGATAGAAGTGAGGGGTTCCAGCCAATCGCTTGCTTCGAAATATCCTCCAATCTCACATCCTGACTAAAAGCTTTGCTCAAAATGGCTTGGGTAATTTAAGTACCAAAACAGAAGGCATTAACCCAGCACACCCCATTAATCATATCAGTTGCTAGGCTAAGGGGAGGCCAAAGGAGGGGGGGAGGAGAAACAGGACTGTAATCACACCTGGAATAACCAGAGAAGACCCTGGGTTTGTTGCGGATGCAACTTTTAACTTCACTGCAACTATCATAACACTGTGTACGTTTCCAAAGCACAATTCAAAGTGTTGGTGCTGAACTCTAAAGCCCTAAACAGGCTGTGGCATATTCCACCACAAGATGCAGCAATAGTGGTCACAAAATTAGAATGCTTTAAAATGGGTTAGGCAAATTAATGGAAGATAAGGCTACCAACAGTTACTAGTACAGATTGCTATATACAGTGGTACCTTGGGTTACATATGCTTCAGGTTACACACTCCGCTAACCCAGAAATAGTGCTTCAGGTTAAGAACTTTGCTTCAGGATGAGAACAGAAATCATGTTCCGGTGGCGCGGCGGCAGCTGGAGGCCCCATTAGCTAAAGTGGTGCTTCAGGTTAAGAACAGTTTCAGGTTAAGTACGGACCTCCAGAACGAATTAAGTACTTAACCCGAGGTACCACTGTACTATTCCAGAACCAGAGGCAGTAGGCCTCTGAGTACCAGTTGCTGGGGAATCCAAGCAGAACAATAATATTGCTGAGAATACCCTGCCTGGGCTTCCTAAAGGCCTTTGGCTAGCTAAGGCGAGGACAGGATGTTGTAGTAAATCGACCTTTGGTCTGATCCAGCGGCGGCGGCAATCATTCAACAGGGTTTATCTCCCTTCCCACGCTTTATAGAAGTCAACTCTCCAAGCGGGTGCTTGAGGCCGAAAATAGGAAGTAGCTCTACTGAAAAACCATCACTGATGCGACACGATACGCCTACGGTGTGCGATCTCCCATGATGACCATTTCCTTTGCTGGACCAGGTTGCATGAACAAAAGCTGCCTTATGTCTAGGTTTTTTGGCATTGCCGTATCTGCACTATAGGTCTCTAGGTCACTTTGATTTGCATGTAGACAAATAAATTAACTGAAGCACACACGCACACACGAAAGCCAGAGCACCCAAACACCCCACAAGATGGAACAGAGCAGCACAAGATGAGAAAGCTGATGAAACATGCCAGACAGTTATACAAGTGACTAATTTCCCCAGCAATATGACAAGAGAGAGAGAGAGAGAGAGAGAGAGAGAGATGTGTGACTTTGAAATGACAGGATTTTGTGCATATGAAAGCAAGGAGAGATGGGCGGGGGTGTGGAAAATGAGCAATTACTGGAGATGAACTGATTTCCCTAAACTCTGCAAAGGCTGGGTATGCAACAGTTGCAGCTGTCATCTCTTTAGATGAGGGAATGGAGAAGTGGTCCTTAGTGAGACCCCTTTTTTTAGCATCGCTTACATCTTGAGATGCAGCAGGGTTAGGGGTGACTGGGGAACAAGTGGTGGAGGTGGCCCATCCAATTTGTGGAACGTCCTGCCTAGGCTTCCTAGCGCTGATACAGATGTCCTTCTGGCACCAGGCAAAACCAGAAGATTTTAATCCCAGAATATCATGGGTTGTTGCCAAGAAAGTTTTACTCAGAACAGACCCATTGGAATTAACATGTTAGACCCATGCTGGTCATGTCCATTATTTTCAACGGCTGTTCTCTAAGGATAATTAACGCAGCACACAACACCATTTTTTATTAACTTCTGGTTCTATTCTCAAGGGTTTTGGTTGGGTTTTATCCAGGTTTGTGTTTATACTGCTGCGATCCAGTTTTCATTATGTATATTAGGCTATCTTTCGTATTTTTTTGAAGCTGTGTAAGACTTTTCTTTTTGAGGGGAAGGCTATACACTTGCACATTTAATTAATCTTACAGTCAGTCAAATGGTGTTTTGCTGTTCAAGTGTGAGATTATCAGGTATATCCCCAAACGACTGCCTCAAAGGGATTTAAATTAAGCCTATTAAGGCACCAGTCCTATGGTCCCTGGGAAGGGCATCCCGGCAGATTTCCCCTTCCACCTGTGGAGGAGGGGTGGTGTACTTGTGGAAGCTTCCTTATTGTGGAAAACTCTGCAGCCATCTCCATCTCCAGTGGCACAAGGACAAAAAAAAAGAGTGTGTATTGCTATGATGCTTGGATGCTAAAGGATCCAGTGCCTCACCATTTCCTTGGCATGCGCCCAGAAAGGCAAGAAAACCACGAAAGCCAACAGAAAGATAAATTGGAGGGGGAGGAGGCAACAGCACCAAAATTATCTGGGAGGATCCAGCCTCTCTCCATCTTCCGCCCAGGTAATCTTAGATATGGTGGTTCCTCCACCACAAATTCTCTCTCACTATGGTGAGACAGCTCTGAGAGGTTGCCATCCTACAGCCACTTACCTTGTCATTTCCCTTCAAGGGAGTTCAAGGTGCCATTTACAGCCGGCCTCACAACAACAATTGGTATGGTAATAGGTTAGGAGCGCAATCCAAACCCCTGGGCCTGGAGGGAGTCGGTGACTTCCACCATGTCAACAGTTCTGCTGCAAAGGCCTGATGGGGCAGAAGGTTGTGCAGATGGGGGTGGAAAAGGCCTCTGCTGCACCACCAGAGGCTGGCAGAACCAATCAGGACTGAGCCGAAGCCCTGCAGCATGCTGGAGTTAGGCGTCCCATACCATCTTATATATGTCTACCTCAATGAATTCAATGGGACTTATTCCCTGGTATCAGAGAGCAGGGTTGCGACCTAAAGTACTGGAATTAGAGTGACAGAATATTTCAGAGTCATACTTGTGTGTTTGCTTTTCCTTTAAAAAAGGGGAGGAGATTTTGTTATCTGGATCTCCATACCTTGCAACTCACATCTCAGGTAATGCTATATCTGTATCCGGCATTTGATGAAGCAAGCTGAAATGTTCAGGCTGCTATGAACCATTTCAGATCCCAGTCTTTTTAGCTCTACTGGAGAAGTGTAAATGCACTTTACAACTAAAAACAAACCCTTTAAAAATATGCAGCAGGTCTGAACAGAGGCCTGTATTTTATTCTTGATCTCTATAAATTTATATACACACACTACTATATACAGTCGGTTTAGAACAAAGATCAAAATGTTATTATTACGTTGGGTTATTTAACTTGATGCAGTTGTCTCAGATGAAAGAGGAACACTAGCTTTGTAATGCGATTTTTCATTTGACAATATTGTAAAAAATTTAACATAGCAGTAGATGAAACAAATTGTACGCTACAAGAGAATAAAAAGTTTCAGAGGATATTGTCCACTTTTGGTTTCCTGATTTTAACACTTGAAACAGGTTGGCAATATATCCCTGCACGCCTGGTCACAGGTTTTGAAATTCTTCTGGAAGATATTTCCAGTTAGGGATCCTTCAACAATATTCCTGAAAGAGAAGAAAAGAGAATGGAAATGTTAGTAAAGTGAACATATCCATCTCTCTGCTAATCAGAATGAATTTACAGCAGAAGAACTGGCTAAATGTGAACCCAAGAAAGGATCTTGGTGGGGTAAAAGCATGTAAAGCCAGAAATCTGGAGAAGTATGCAATTTCAGTGGGTTGTACCCAACGAAGTCGTGGTGTGAGTGTCTCCTCCCACCTCATGCTCCCTGCAACCCTAAATCTGTTTCTCAGGACTAGGGATCCTTCAGATCCTCGGTCCAGTATATCTGAAGGAGCGTCTCCACCCCCATCGTTCTACCCGGACACTGAGGTCCAGCACTGAGGGCCTTCTGGCTGTTCCCTCACTGCGAGAGGCCAAGTTACAGGGAACCAGGCAGAGGGCCTTCTCGGTAGTGGCGCCCTCCCTGTGGAATGCCCTCCCACCAGATGTCAAAGAGAACAACAACTACCAGAGTTTTAGAAGACATCTGAAGGCAGCCCTATTTAGGGAAGCTTTTAATGTTTGATGTATTACAGTATTTCAATATTTTTTTGGAAGCCGCCCAGAGTGGCTGGGGAGGCCCAGCCAGATGGGCGGGGTATAAATAATAATAATATATTATTATTATTATTATTATTATTATTATTATTATTATTATTATTAAACAGATCTGGACAGGGGAGAATATGAGGGAGGAGAGGGGAGGGGAGGGGAAGGGAAGTGCGAGTGGAAGTTGTTCCACTCAAGCAATGGCTTTGTTGGAAATAACACAATTTTCTTTTGGGAGGGGAGAAAGGGGATCTAAGGATAAATTGAGGAATGCCACTGTTTGCTAGCAGAAAACAGTTACCTTACCAACACACATTCTTCCACAGCAGCTACAAAGCAATGAGCAAGCTGATATGTACCAAATCGAATTATTTGGGAGCTTTAACAGAACTGCAAAAGGCAACTTGCAATCAGAAAGACTCATAAACTGATTTAAAAGCCAGTTTCATATTGGGGGAGAAATACTTCAATGGGAAGTTTCCACAAGTTTATGTCCAAAGTGCATTTGTCTGACTCCAGAGGAAGACCAAAGGGCAGGGTTAGAATTTCAGAATGATTCTGCAAACATGGGTAATTGGGGACAGTAAGTGAGGAATGAAATTCTACGAAAGGAAAATACATAAGATGGTCAGAGGGAACAGACGACAGGGATGCTACACTTTTAATAGTTGTGTAGAACTGCACAACTATTAGGGGGCAGGAGCCCTGTCCTCTTTTGCACCTGGCACCCTAGAGACATAGAGTATATTACAGATTACACCTGTGATGGGGGAACTGTCGATCAACTACAAATTATCTGAAAGACCACCTGCCCTTTTATAGACCTGTATATCATCTTATATCATCTGGGGAAGTTTGATTCATGGTACCACACCCGAAAACAGGCATCTTCTGCTACTGACTCTGTACTGTACCATACCCTTCCTTCTACCATATGTAAAACATCATCCATCATTTGCTTCAGGCATCTTCTAAATACATATATATTTGCTCATTAGATTGGACCCTGTTACCAAATTCCTATTTTTAATTTTTATAATACTGTTTAACTGGCTTTTTATGTTGCATTTTTAAAAATAATATTGTTCATTGTTCCATGTTTTATTTTTGTACACTGCTTGGAGATTTTAAAATATTAAGTGGCTTCGAAATGCTTTTAGATAATAAAAGTAGTATTATTTCACTTGGGGAAGAATAAACACCCAAGTGACAAATGAATGGTAAAGAACCAGGCAGAGCTGTTGGTCAAAAGGATGCGATGAGGCGCTGTGAATTGCAAACAGGAGTCCAATATTGGAAACATTGCAAGGATGGCAAATGCCCTCTGCCACAAATTTAGCAGAAGCATAGTTTCTAACAGGCAGATTGAGGAGCTAGACTGCTCCACTTGGCAGTGATTTGGTCTCCATTGGAGAAGTGTCTTCTCTGAAGCTAGATCTGAAGAGGCTTTGAAAAGCTTGTGCAATTTGTTGTTGGAGTGGCATACAAAGGATGAACAAGTTAAATCTGTGATGACAGATTGGGCAAGAGATGTGGGACACAACATAATGTTTGAAGATTGGGAAAGGTTGTGGAGGAAAGGGGTCAAGTTTACTGCATGTACAATGCTAAAGGAAAATATAATGAAAATGATGTATAGATGGTACTTAAGTTAGCAAAGATTTATCATAATAGTGATGATCTATGCTGGAAATGTAAAGAAAAGGAGGGTACCTTTTACCATATGTGGTGGACCTGTCCCAAGGTGAAAGATTTCTGGGAGAAGATTTATAATGAGCTGAAAAAAATGCTGAAATACACATTTGTTAAGAAACCAGAGGCCTTTCTTCTTGGAATAATAGGTCTGGAATTGCCCAAAAAAGATGTTAGATTGTTTTTGTATGACACAACTGCAGCTCGAATTTTATTAGCCAAGAATTGGAAAACACAAGAAATACCAACAGTGGAGGAATGGCAGATGAAGATGATGGACTTTTCGGAGCTAGCCGACCTGACCGGAAGAATCTGCGACCAGCAGGAGGAGGAGCATCAGGAAGAATGGAAGAAATTCAAAGACTATTTATCTAAAAATGCTAAGATAAATTAAATAGAAATACTTGCAAAATAATAGTTAGGCTAAGGATCTGAATATGTGAAATTATAAAACAATATGTTTAAAGTTAAGATGAAAAGAGATAAAGATGTTAAGAGGATTAAGAAAATTTTATGAGATATTATTTTGGAAAGCCGTTACAATGATACATAATGAAATTCAGTCAAGGGAATTTGAGGAAGTCATTTAACTATGATATTAATATTGGATCGATTTCAGTTATGATTTGTGTTTGTTTGTTTGTTTGTCTAAAAATGTGGAAAACTAATAAAAAAAATTGGGGGGGGGGGAATGAAAAGCTTGTGCGAGGCATAAGAGGAATCCCTGATCAATCTTAACCTCATTAAGGTGATTCCAACACCATCAGCTGATCACGCCTTGCTCCACTCCTGCGATTACCCCATCCTTGTCTCTGCTCCCCTAATATAATCTATGCCAGGCATAGGCAAACTCCGGCCATCCAGAAGTTTGGGACTACAATTCCCATCATCCCTAGCAAACAGGAACCGTGGTCAGGGATGATGGAAATTGTAGTCCCAAACATCTGGAGGGCTGGAGTTTGCCTATGCCTTATCTATGCAAAGGCTGTGTCAACTTCAATAGTAACCTCAGTGCCTCCCCCCCCCTCTTTTTTGGAGGGGGGAATGAAAGGATGGATGAAAACAGTAGTAGTTTCTTGTTCAGCTAAAGAAAATTTCAAGGAGACCCTATTAAATAATAATAATAGCAGACACTGATCCTGCTCTAATTGTGCACCAGTCTTTCAAATAACAACTAGGGAACACAAGAAGGTGGAAAGGAGTTGTGCTTTTGGTTCAATTTGCAGAAAGGCAAAATCTGGGTTGCTAGATGATGATGATGGGTAGGATTTGGCTCATTCTATTAAACCGAAGAGGCTCTGGACTCAGATTTCATGAATGCCTTTGCTCCAACCACCATTCTGAGACGGCTGAAGTTGACCAGAAACTTGGCGAAATGCCAAAAGAAGCATGTAGAATGACGCAGGGGCTGTGCGATTCAAGGTGGGTGGGGAATGGCAAAAGTCCCACTAGGTTTGCAGAAGCTTTAGGCATGCCTAAAGCAACTATTTTGGCCCCAGTCATTAATTACAAATGTGCTTGGGGGGGCGTTTCAGATGAAATAAGCACAATATGGAAGTAGGAGCAGTGGGGATCTGTGGCCTGGGATCCAAAGAGCTTCTTAGTAGTGTGGTGACTTAAGCACTGCGCCCATAGGAGGAATTTTTTTTAAGTGCTGATTTGCATATAACGTGCATATCCTAATTAATTTGCATAGCTGCAGTTTGGAAAGAATTACTTAAACCTAAATGGCAGTACAATGCACCTCACCATACGTAGTGGGAAAGGTTGTGACCGGGTGACCCATGTTCCTGTTCACGGGGCTGGCCCAAGATATTTTGCTGCCTGAGGCGAAGAACAAATTGGTGCTCCCTCTTCATCCCACAAGCAAGGACTGGCAGTTTAGTTTTAGTTCAACACTGTATAGTTTGGGGGTGGGTAGGACATATGGCAAGTACAGCGCTGTCCTCCAACAGACAGAGATGCCCAGGGAATGCATAGAAAGAAGAGCCAGGGAGCTGCCATTGCTGCTGTCCAATATTTGCTGCCTGGGGTGGTTGCCCCACTTTGCCTAATGGCATGGCTTTCTCCATCTGCTGTCCAGATGTTGTTGATGGGGAACTCCCAATGCCCTTGTGCTGTCCCCGTATAATGGTTCTTCGTCTTCAAGCTGGGCATAGTCCAGACAGTCCCTCAAACATACGGCCTTCCTCAGGCAGCCCTTCAAACAGATGACTGCAAAATTAGGAACTATCGCTCTAGGAAAGTTGGTTGTAACTTCCCTGGGGGCTCTCAGTGTCAGTAGTTTCACAGTGCTTTAGCTCATAGAGAACCAAAACTTTCAAAAGGGAAAGAACAGAGAAGGGGAGAGACCTAGGACCTACCACACTGAAGGACCCCAGAGGCTGCTGATTTAAAACACAGTGGTCAGATCTCTAGCAATGAACACACAGCTTCTGAATACACATAGCCACCAGGGCTAGTTCTCAAATACAGCCATGGCTGAAAGAGACCTACTATGCTATCTTAAATTCTGTACAGTGGTAGGAAAAAGATAGCGACTCCCAAGCACAGTTCAAAACTAATTAGTGGAAGTTGTTTTAGTGTTCCAGGCTCATAGCTTTAAAGAAAAATCCAGCTGAATGTATTGTATGAATGAGAAAACGCCACTGTGGGGAGCTGAGTCGTTAACTTTGGAAGCCCCTTTGGAGATGATGCTCTACTGACATTGTGAGAGGATTGCTATATTTTCCTTTCAAAGGGAAACTTGCAAAGGAACTCCCATGTGAAGCTTTCCCCGGCATAAATCCCATGCTAAGTAAGTCTGCACTTGCTGCATTTCTGACTGTTGTGCACAGAGCCTTTGTCAGGGAAAAAGCCAGCATTAAATGTTAAATGTGCAGGCCACATTTGCTTTAAATAAGCTACTGTTCTGTGGACATCACCTGCCACCCATCTAACTTTCCAGATGACCAATATCCTAGTCTGTGGACCTCATATATGGCATGGGGAGGGAGAGACTCTGTCTTGAATAAGGCCAAGTAGGTGTGTGGAACCTTTGGCTGCTGAACTGCAACTCCCATCAGCCTCAGCAAGCATGGCAAATGGCAAGGGATGTTGGGAGTTGCAGTTCAGCAACATCCGGAAGGCAAAAGGTTCCCCATACCTAAGGTTCACAAAAAGATGGATAGGTGAGATACTAATGGTTGCACCCATGTTTCGATTCTTGGTTGGTCGAAACCTGTGTGCACACACACACATGCATGGATGTGCCTGTCCTTTACAGCCAGGTTGGTTGGTTCTTCACAGAATAATACAATTAAATTCCTGGCTGAAATTAACACTAGAACATCAAGTTCAATGTAAAGGCAGCAGGTGTGCCTCTGTGATAAATCTCTTTAGAAAGGGGCACAAAAGCTGTTGAACAGATGCAGTAATCACAATAATTAGAAGAATTGTGTTGCACAGGAACTGGAGGGAAAACATGAATTGAAGTCCAAGTTATCCTACTGAGCAGAGACAGGAAGGCAGGAAATCTCCCGAAGGAAGAATTCATGGGGGAGTTTTCTTCCTAAATAATACAGCATCCATTCCATGGGAGTTAAGTAGGAAGAAAACAATGGCATTTGCTCATACCTGTACACTTTTATATACCAAGGTGCTTTATTAAAGGTTTCATATTTAGGTAGGACTATTATGCAGTCATGTAAGATACCTGCTGATAAAGGTTTTGTCTGGCTTTTAAAAATAGCATGTGTTTGAATGATTTAAACAGTAATTTTAGTAACTAGCAATGCAGACTTAGACATGTCTACACAGAAGTGCCATTGTGGTCAATAGGCCTTATGATCAAGTAAGCGGGTATAGGCTTGCGGTCTGAATTCTGTATTTTCAACAATATAAATAGCTTGAAGACAAAGATTCATTTTATGGTCTAGACCAGGGGTAGTCAACCTTTTTATACCTACCTCCCACTAATGCATCTTTCTTGATGGTAAAACTTCCTTATCGCCCACCAGTGCTGCAGTAACATATGCCACAGAACCCCCTACCACCCACATGGAATCCTGAAACGCCCACTAGTGGGCGGTAGGGCCCAGGTTGACTACCCCTGGTCTAGACAGCGGAGATACAGACCAGGCATTTTCTGATTCAGAGGTGGGGAATCTATTGACTTCCAGGTGAAGCCAGACTACAACCACCTGACCCCCCTTGACTGTTCTTCCTGGGACTGATGGAAGATGGACCCCTATTGTATCTACAGAGCCACATGTTTCCTATCACTGACCTAATTTCTTCCAGCACGTTCATCTGCTTTGTCGAAAAGGGCTGTTAACTCATCAGGAAAATGGCATGATAATTTTTTCAGACGTGGGGCTAACTTGGTGGCATCTGCATATTAATATTAACATCAGCATTTCTCAGTGGGGGAGAAGTAGCGAAGGGACAGCCTCGACTCCCACACTCCACTAGATCTGACACAGCTGGACACAAGAGGATGAAACTTGGCTGCCAAAGCAGCCTAAAGATGTTAGCTCGGTCCCTGAATGCAAAGGAGGCGAGGGGCAGGATGGAGGAAGGAGAAGTCAGGACAAACGGCAACAGCAGCAGCAGCAAATGATGGAGTTTTCAGGGGAACTCCACAGAGGCAGCAAGAAAAGCAAGATGAGGCTAGATGCATGTGGTTGTTAGTCTAGCAACTGCACAGGCCTGGAGACACCTGAGTGCAAGGATAGAGGTATGTAAAACTTGGTATAGGAATTAAGCCTCGCAGGAATAATTAAGCCTCACGAGACCCTGCATGATGAGACGAGATTCAGATCTCCTCCAACAAAGGAGAAAATGTCTCATCAAGTCTCCTCTGCAAAGTTGGATTCTGAAGGGATCTTATCACTCTGTTGTGTCCTTCAGAGAGTATGACGCTTGCATGTCCATAAAACTGACCTCACGGACCTACAATTGCCAGTACTGTTAACAAACTACAGTTCCCAGGATTCTCCAGGACTGTTAAAGTAGTACGAGAATGCTTTAAAAGTATAGTGTAGATGTGACTTAAATAAAGAGTTCTACTAAACCATTACATTTAAAGGGAAGCTCTGCAGGAGATAAAGATTGCTAAAATTCAAGAGCCATTTTAAAAAATAAAATACGGTTGTTATTTTTGCTCATTACAGTTTTATAAAGCTTTAAAGGCAGCAGTGAGACCAATCTTTGGTCCATGAGGCCATTTCCCCCAAATCATACCCAGGTGTAATGAAATAATATGTAATGTCAGGTATGTGGCAGGTGAAGACACATCTGCAAAAGGAGGAAGAGGAAGAGCCTTAAATTGTGTTCCAGGTTGTCACTAGAAAAAGCAGGGCTCACATTTGGCATCTTTTAAATCTGGCACCAAACACAAGCCCCACTGGGACTGGTTCCAACACAGGATTTCCTGACTGGAGCTCTTGGGTGCAGCAGATCCGTGGTGAAAAGCAGTGCTGACTGCAGCTTCCGCTGGGATCTTCCTTTGCAGCCTGCCATGAATTCAAGCCAGCTTGCAAAGAAACCTTTTGCAGATTCCGCACACATATCTCCAAGGGTATGGCTGGAATGGAATGGGCCCATACTTGCTGGCTCCATCCTAGCCTTGTGCCCCTGGGGGCAAAGGAAGCTAAGGGACAAAGAGCCCTGAGGCCAGTTGCTGGTGTTGTTGCAGTTGTTGTATCAAGAGCTGGCAATCCTAAGCAGCCGGGGGAGGGCTGATCCTAATAAATACTGGAGAGTGGTCTGATTTTCACACACTGATTTGGCCTAAACCAGGGGTCAGCAAGGTTTATATTGCCTGGGCCGGATCAGTCCCACGGAGATCCCTCCGTGGGCTGGATCGCACCTGCCCACAATTTTTGGCGTCTGCATCTGAGCAGATGCGATTTTCAGTGTCTGCGCATGCATAGATGCAATTTTCGGCACCGCAGAAGCAAGTCCCTTCGCCGCGCTGCACCAGTTTAGCACAGCGCACAAACTGGAAACTCGGTTCGGGGGAGGCTCGGAGGACGGTCAAACGACCTCCACGAGCCACTTCTGGCCCATGGGCCTTAGGTTGCTGAGCCCCGGCCTAAACAATCAATTCTTGAGAGCTTTGGGTTTTTCAGTTGTGCTACAAGCAGATTTGAATGGGGGGAGTAAATGAAACTGGTGTGATTCTGGTGCTGCTCTCCCGATTCCCTGTAATACATGTTCAGCTATACTAAGTAGATTGCAGAACAAAACAAAGAAATCCTAAGCCTTCAAATGAGGACTTTTGAGTCTGTAAAGAGCTTTCTGGATTTCCGACAGCTCAGCAAACACAACGCCCCACGATGAAAGCTGGGGTGTGTATATTTCTCCAAATATTTTTTTTTCTAGCAGTACGGCAATGCATTGACCTACTAATTCAGATTCAGATTGCTTTCCTAGAAGCACACACCCCAAACACAAAAGCTGCATGATTATGCTTGATGAAGAAGTGCCAATTGAAAACTGAAATGGCTTATGGAAATGCAAGCAAAATTTCCCAGGTTTAACCCATTTCTCATTCATGTCCAATAGCTGAAGCAGATGATTTTAATGTGTTTACAGTCAACTCATTAGTTGGGGAGGTACAGTATATGGAGGGGCGAAAGAGAACTCTAGCACAGAAACATTTATTGAAGGGTGGTCGTTTCTTACCATAGTCAATGAACTCCTGAAGATTTCAGTGTGAATCTCTGAAAAAAGAGAAAAAAAAGTTTTAAAACCTTCTTTAGCTAATTAAGAGTTTAACTTTTTTTTAAAAAAAAACTATTGGCAACATAATTCTATATGTTGAGTTAAATAAATGAATACTTATCTGATTGTTTCCTGGGATCCTTTTGTGCTTGTAATTCTTGAGTTAAGAGGAATTTTGTTTAAAAATGTGTAATTACGAAGATTTGGAAAAGGAACTTGAGAGCAAATTACAGCTTGGCTTTAAGAAGTGAAATCGTTCAGGGTTCAACAGTAAATGCTGGTGCTTCAAGTTATACAGGAAAAGTACAAGGTAAAACAAAAAAAAGGATAATGTGCATTATGTGGCCTGTAATAATATTTTGTCTCAGGTTTATAGTGCAAAGCGGCAACTCTGGTTGACAGAAGGGAGAGAGCATCCTCAATCACTGGTTAATGAAATAATGAACATGTCTCGGTCAAGTATTTTCTGACAGGGGTTTTATAAAGCTTAACTGCAGATCTTTCAAATGCTCCTAAAGTACAAAGGTTGCAGAATATAGCCTTTTAAGAGGTGCATGTTACAAAGCAACACCCATTCCCATCAATCCCTGTTGTCAAGGTCACAGCAGCCAAGGCAAAAACTTCATTGCCTCTCCTCAGCAAGAACAGAGTAAGAACAGGAAACTCTTGACTTTTTTTACACACACACACACACACACACACACACACACACTACCTCAAACTATATACAATACTGAATAACTGGTGCAAATTGGTCCAATTTGCATTGCTCTTGCTAACCAGATGGAGGGAAGGACTGAAAGGGACATAAAGTTGCACCCACTGGTCACAGGAATCTCTTGATTCTGAGATTTCTCCAGGCTCTGCCCATGCGTTCCAGTTCTTATGGTTACAAAGGGACCCAGGTTAAGGCAACAGGGATCTCAAACTAAGGAAATGTCATGGACTTGTTGGACGCAGAAGAATGGTGGGAGGAACCAGCTGGGGAACCACTAAGGAAAGAAGGCTCAGGGCCCAGAGAGTGGTGGTCAATGAGTGGTCAGAGGGAGAAGAGTCAGGAGCTGAAAAGGTAACAGGGCTTAGTGAGCTGGGAGAATATGTGGCAGAAAGAAGACCAGAATTGTAGGCAGAAGCTGAAGCAGGGAGAGGAGGGAGGCCAAGAGGCATAGATGAGTCAGGCTGGTGTAGGGCTGGGCAATATATAAATATATTGTCTAACACCGGTTTGAAGTTCACATCGTGTTAATTGTTTCATAATATTTGAGCTGGCAATGTATCACAAATCACAATGTGTGTAAGGGCTAGGCCAGGCATAGGCAAACTCCGGCCCTCCAGATAATTTGGGACTACAATTCCCATCATCCCTGACCACTGGTCCTGTTAGCTAGGGATGGTGGGAATTGTAGTCCAAAACATCTGGAGGGCCGGAGTTTGCCTATGCCTGGCCTACGCGATATCTGGTTTTCAACATCATGATAACTCACCAACTAAACATTGTGATAACTCACCAGCTAAACACTGCAATGTTATCAGCAACTAAACCTCACCATATCACCAGCTAAACCATATCACCATTGTCTTGATCGTCTCTGCGTTGTTCCTTCCTTAATTCACATATCATGATATATTGATATATCATGATGTTTAGCTGGTGATATATCATGATATTGAAAACCAGTTATTGTCCAGCCCTAGGCTGGTGAAGAGTCACTTGCCTTCCTCCTGCAACAAGCTCCTGCAAGAAGAGGCATCAAAAGGGTGGAGGAGCGGTTGGCTTCATGTAGGCGCAGTCTCCAGTTGCTTAGGGGAAAACCCTGGAGAGGAGGGGATGGTGTAGGGAGGCAGGGACTTTCAGTCTCAGCAACCGAGCCATTGGGGCAAGACCTAGGAATGAGCTTCTGTACTCATTAGGCCTGACACTCCTCCAAGTCTGTGCAGATCGTCTTCTTGCTAGTGAAGAGTTAACTCCAACTTGCAGTGTGATTTACTGCAGGCTCCTTCCGGTCAGGAATCCAACAGCAGGGCAAAGGATCCAGCACAACACTCAGGCAAAGAAAGCTACTGACCTGGTATCTACAGCTCCATTAAAAGTAGGGGAGCCTCTTCTAAGACAGTGCCTGTGATTTGCATTTTTTAATAAGTACAAGTATTTAAAATAAGTATTATTTATTTAAAATAATGTGCTGCCAACTTAACCAGGGGCACCTTTTTAGTGGATCAAATGTTTTTCAGTTAATTAATCTAACCAGCTAATCAACTAAACGTTGCAACCCTGCTCAGCAGATACCATGACAATAAATTAAGAGGAAGCCTATCAAGCAGGAATACCATTAAGAGTAGACCAGGCCCCCCCCCCCACATTTCAGAGCTCTGTAATTGTTCCTCTGTAGCACGTACATGCCTGGCAAGCTCACTGGTTCTATGTACTGAATAGCTGTAGTTATAAACAAGGAAATCAGCTTGCGTGGCGGCACATGCCAAGAAAGGCACAAGTCCCTTAGCTTAAAAAGAACAATGACGACTTAGCTCCTTTTAATTACGAGAAAACACAAAAAAACACTGCTTTTTTCTGCCATTTAATTTCAAAACCCATTATTATTGTCAGCAGTATTCCTAAGGACAAAGCTATAGCCTGTTCTGAAAACTTCCTTCTCTGCCTTGCAAAAATAAATTCCCCCAACCTGTAACTGAAATGGAACATGCTACGTAGGAATTTCACACTTCCTGTAGGAAATGCATAATGTTTGAAGCCATCCTCAGTGGATTACTGGGAAGGGCACTCCGGCTTTAGCTTACAAAGCACTGCTAGAGCATGTAGAGTTATTGATTTATCTTACAGAATTCTGCTATGCAGTGTAGTTCTTTCTTATTTAGCTTTTATAGCACTGCGGGGATCATTTAATATATTTTTTTCTCCCCAAAAGACCTCTGATGTACTTTATTAATCAGAACATGTACCTTGCATCAAGTCAAATTTTAAGAAACAGTAACCTGGTTCGGATCTAAAATACCGATTTCTGGACACTGCCCTTTACTTGCATTTATTGACTCCTCCCTGTTCATCCTCTCTCTCTATCTTGTTTTAATCAAGTAGGATTGCAGCTTCAGCTAAATTTTCCTTCTGAAGAAGAAATGCACTGATGGTCAAGGTCGATGGAAAATTGACATTTATGACCAGCCGTGTATTTCTTTCCAATGCCTATGCATCTACAATTCAGGAGACTTTCTACAGGTGGGGCTATAATTATGGTTCCTCCAACTCCCATCCAGCTTCTTTCATCTTTTTGTTGTTGTTCTACAATTCAATGTAGTGTTGTTGTTGTTGTTGTTAAGTCTTATGAAAAGGTGGCATCAGGTTAAGTGGCAAGGTAGAGGGCAGAGAAGGGGCTGATTTAAACCAAGGACAGCCAACATGGCCCCTTCCAGATATTGTGGATTACAAATCCCATCATCCCTCAACCTTGTCCATCCTAAGGGCTGATGGGACTTGTAGTCCTTGTAGAGAGCACCGTGTTGGCTACCCCTGGTTTATCTCTTTCTTCCCCAACAGCCATTTTGTGCCTCAAATTCCCCTACCCCTGGTTCCTTTTCTCCCCCAAATGTGAAAGATACATGGATCTCCATGTTTCCATCCGTCTGGAAAAAGAGCAGCTAGGGGAATGGATTGAGTAGACACATGGCTGGGAAAGAAAAAGAAGGTGTGTAGAGCATAAGGTTTGTATCCAAGAGGCAATGGCCAGATTCAATTCCTGGCATCTCCAGGTAAGGCTGCGAGAGATCACTGTCAGAAACTCTGGAGAACTTTCACCTGTCAACATAGATGACACTGAGCTAGATTGACCAATATACCAACACAACCTTGACCTTCTTGTATTCTTGCTGTTCTAACATGACCAGAGCAGAGTGGGATGAATCCAGGGGGAGAATGTCAACTTCCTGATACTTAAGAGCTAACCTGTACCTTCTTGAATCTACCTGCACATTTTTCTCTTGGCAGAATGTCACATCATACGCCCATTCTCACCCCCACCTTCCCTTCTAATGCGGTATTCATAGTGGCCTCTGTCCCTTCTTGCACCTTCCTGTGGATTTTCACACTATCAGATCTCCCAGCTTTTAGTAACAACACGTACAGAATTGTTGTAGCACTCCATTATGCACTCATTAAATTTAATGCATTCTTCTGAACGACTTTCCTAAAGGAATTGCATCTGACCCTCTCTCTTGGCCTTTTCTAGGGCATCTGTTTCGTGCTGTTCCCAATATCACCACATCTTCCTATCCCACAATTTCAAGAACCATCCCATCTGTTAAACCTGTCACTTCTGAAAAGGAGCCTTTAGTCTCTGCCTTAACAATATGCACCACAAAGTACTTCTTTGCCTGTGATTATCCATCGCTTTCTTCTCCTATTCAACACTTGCTTCTGCATGGCCCAAACTAGCCTAAATACCGTATTTTTCCGTCTATAAGATGCCCCTATGTATAAGAAGCCCCCTATTTTGGGGGACTCAGATTTAAGAAAATGGGGGGAGATGGCTTCATGTATAAGATGCCCCCTAATTTTTGACATTATTTTTTTAAGGGGAAAACCTAGTCTTATACACGGAAAAATACAGTATATCGGGAGGGACTCTACCCTGCAACCACACATTAAGAAACTCACTGGTAACAACAACAACAACAACAAATAATAATTATTACTTGTACTCTGCCCATCTGACTGGGTTGCGCCAGCCACTCTGGGTGGCTTCCAGCAGAATATGAAAGAACACATGATGTATCTGACATAACTCCCATATCTACAGATTGTTAAGCATGTTGCACAAGCCGCATACATACCTTTTTAAGGCAATTGATGAGGGCTTAGAACATATGTGACTCTCCAGATGGCACTAGATTCCAATTCCCATCAGCCCTAGGTCAGCATGGTCAATGGTTAGAGGTGATGGGAGTTGTAATGCTGCAATATCTGGAGGGCCACAGGTTCCCCATCCATGTCTTAGAACATGGCTTCCCAAATGGGTCTCCAACTGTTTTTGGACTACAATTCCCATCATGCTGGCCACTGGTCCTGCAAGCTAGAGATGATGGGAGTTGTAATAATAATAATATTTTTTATTTATACCCCGCCCTCCCCAGCCAAGGCCGGGCTCAGGGCGGCTAACAAGCAATAATAAAAACAAGTTGAATGAATACAACTTAAAAACAACATTAAAATACAACATTAAAATATTGAAACATTAAAATATTAAAATGCAGCCTCATCACAGGAGGAGAAAAGAAAAAGAAAAAAGAAAGAGAGGGAGGGAATCAAAACTGATTCTAAACCAAAGGCCAGGTGGAACAACTCTGTCTTACAGGCCTTGCGGAAAGAAATCAGATCCTGCAGGGCCCTGGTCTCATGAGGCAGAGCGTTCCACCAGGCCGGAGCCAGTGTTGAAAAGGCCCTGGCTCTGGTTGAAGCTAATCTAACTTCCTTAGGGCCCGGGACCACTAGGGTGTTGCTATTTATGGACCTTGAGGCTCTCCGTGGGGCATACCGGGAGAGGCGGTCCCGTAGGTACGAGGGTCCTAGGCCATGAAGGGCTTTAAAGGTAGACAAAACCTGGCTTAGAACTTCATCACTTCAAAAGTCTTTCCACGTAATTGCCCTCTGAGGCAGATATAAATGTTATAAAGTACTTCACAAGTTATGGTTCCTACATCTTTTAAGACTATGACACAATGAACATCAATGTTTGTATTTGCCATGCAGAGAGACACATTATATTGACCTTAATTTTCATCTGCCGCCAAGTCCTGCTTCCATTTCAAAGCAGATCATTGTAGTTTACACTTGTGAGCAAATTACCAATAGCAGGTGGTGGTTGTTTTTTTAAAAAGAATTATACAGAAAGGCTGGAAGTCATTGAGAATTAATAATTATTACTGTTACTACTCATTTGTGCTTTTGTGCATCTCCTTCACACTTTGTTTACTTTCAGCTTTCTTTATTATCAACTAGTGCAGGTTTTAAATGGTGAGATATGAACCTCAAGAGTTCTTATTCTGCGTGGCAACCAAAGTCATTTAATTAATAAATCAAAACTTTAACCTCGATCTTGAGTTTTGCTGCAGTTATAGCTTTTTGTTATCAGGAAACTTCAAAAGCCCTGCAGTGCCGTAAAACATTGCTAAGCTGTGTGTTTTGTTTTGTTTTTTAATATCTATCTATATGTGTATATTTTAAAGGAGCCATGATAAATAAGCCCATGTCATGCATTAAAAGAAGAAGAAGCCTTGTTATCCTCAGGGATTGCTTTATTTTTCTAGTTATTTCCGTGTGTGTGTGTGTGTGTGTGTGTGTGTGTGAAGCACCATATTTGTGCAGGTGCGTGAAGTGCAATTTAGCGTTTCTGTGCATGCACGAGAGGCGAAACCCGGAAGTAACCCTTTCTGGTACTTCCGGGTCACCGCGGGATGCAACCCGAAAAAGCGTAACATGATGCAAATGTAACATGAGGTATGACTGTATATTCTTCATATTTTAAACTTTTGGTTTATGAAAATGCATGTAACAATCCCATTATACCTCCTCATATTTTTATCCCACCGTTCAGCCATATATCGTCACCAAAGAATGGTTCGCATCAATTAAAAGAGAGAGGGCGGAGCAGGTATACAAGGAAAGGGGAATGGAGTCGTTGTTAAAGAAGAGAGACCCAGTGGGGAACACTGGAACAAAGTGCTGAGTTGTAAATGAGCATCTATAGCCACCTGGAACCAGGTAGGTATTCTCATACTTGTACAAAGGTGCTGCAGCTGACTTGGCAGATCTTGCTCCTCTGACGGGAAGCAGAAGAGATCAGATAATACCTCCTCCTCTCACTTCTATAGTCTACAGGAACCCCTTTGGTCATTTGCCATGCACCACCACTGTACATTGCAGAAGATGTCAAGATGTGTTTGGAGTGAAGGCCACACCTGTAGTGCCTCTCACCTTTGCTATATGTAGCCTGGAAGGATGTCAATGCATTGGCACTACCTTGGAGATGTGCACATTCCGGGAGAAGATCATAGGAGGCAGACAAAGGTAAAAGGTAAAAAAGGTCAAGGACCCCTGGACGGTTAAGTCCAGTCAAAGGCAACTATGGGGTTGCAGTGTTCATTTCGCTTTCAGGCCGAGGGAGCCGGCGTTTGTCCACAGACAGCTTTCCGGGTCATGTGGCCAGCATGACTTAACTGCTTCTGGCACAACGGAACACCGTGGCGGAAACCAGAGCACTACATGGAAACACTGTTTACCTTCCTGCCGCAGTGGTACCTATTTATCTACTTGCACTGGCGTGCTTTCGAACTGCCTTTAAACTACCTTTAAAGCACTATGATACCACTTTGAACGGTCATGGCTCCCCCCTGCCCCCCCAAATGGGAGCTGTAGTGTGTTAGGGGTGTTGAGAGTTATTAGGAGGCACCTATTCCCCTCACAGAACTACAATTCCCAAGGTTCCCTGTTAAACCACCCTGGGACTTCTGCTGGTAGCTCTGTACAGTGGTACCTCGGGTTAAGTACTTAATTCATTCCGGAGGTCCGTACTTAACCTGAAACTGTTCTTCACCTGAAGCACCACTTTAGCTAATGGGGCCTCCTGCTGCCGCCGCGCTGTCGGAGCACGATTTCTGTTCTCATCCTGAAGCAAAGTTCTTAACCTGAAGCACTATTTCAGGATTAGCGGTGTCTGTAACCTGAAGCGTCTGTAACCTGAGGTACCACTGTACTCCTTTCATTGGTGCTGCTCTGCACCCTCACTGAATGTTTCTGCCCAGCTGTAATACAACGCTGAACTATGATAATGCTTCTTGTTTGTCTGGAATGGAGAATACAGAGAGGTGCAAGAATGTGTGTAGAAACTACCCCACTGTACAAAGGTTAATTCGTATTTGTTGCTCTGCTCCTGCCGATGGCTTGCAAGAAAGTTGCTCAGAAGGGGCTCCCAGGGTGAAAATGGTTCCCCATCCCTGATGTAAAGCTAAAAAAAGAGCAAAATTGGGCAGGTGGAAGTCAGCCTTATCTTTACCTTTCTGGCTTGTGAGCAGAAAGAAAAGAAAAACACATGCTAGGCCACCCCAGCCACAACAGTTACCCTCCTTATGGTGGCTTTTCCTGGCCTTGCAGGACTGTGTGGGTGCAATGATGCTCTTGGGTTAATGCACAATCCCATGCCTTAACTCTGCAGAGGTCCAACCATTGCGTCCAATCCTAAAATGGTTAACCCAGCAATGTCTGGGTTTTGTTTTGTTTTTTAAAAAAACTATTAACTATATTTTGATGATTATATAACATCTCCTGTTTTTAAAGTCTACTTTATTGCTATTTTTCATAAATATCTCATGCCCTTTTATGCAAACCACATAGTTTTTTAAAAGTTAAAGCCAGCAAAGGAATACATATACAAACATTTACCCCCAAAATGGCAGCCTGTGTTCACTCACGCCAAGTAGAACCAGTGCTTTTCTTCTAGGAAAACAAAATAAAAGGTTCCAGTACTGTGTACCCTTGAATACCCCCAGAAAAAAAAAAAAATACTGAGTAGAACTGCTTTGTAGAAAGGAGCTTTCTTTCATGATTTGAAAACAGAGACAGTGTGTGTACTTTTGTAACCCAAGAAAATCTTTAATAATTTTTTTTTAAGTACATTTTAATTAAAAGCACAAGAAGGCATTCAGATTTGATAAGATTTCTCTGGTGAAAACCACAATGTAAGGAATTATTAAGGGAAACGGACATTTGTCTTGGATTCCCCCAGTTCTGAAAAGCGCAAGTTATTTCAGGTCAGCATAGATGTATGCTTTTAATCAGAGAACTTTGGCTCCTTTTCCTGGCACTGAGCAAGGAAACACACTATAATAATCCCAACAGCATAGGCAGTGGAATGGATCAATGCATTGGTTAGGATAATAACTTAAGAGCACTTGTGCCTTATATGAGGCCGCAAGCTTCTTCCTGCTCTCCGTGCTTCCAATTAGAATTTAGGCCCTCATTCCGGCTGGATACAGCGGCAAGCCTTGCAGACACCTAGGGCTAAATAAGCCAACCAGCAGAGGCCAAGAGGGTTGTCAAAGTAGGGTACATTTAATATATTGAGTTGACAGAGAGCAACCTCATTATTGCTGAAACGTGCTCTCTTCCTGCTAACCTCTTTGATCCTCTGTCTCCCGTGCCTTTTCAAACCCCCTCCCCACAGCTCAATAAGGATTATTCTCCCTTGCACACTCATAAGGGTTTCTAAAGCCTGGGTAGTTGCATTTTAAGAGCTCTACCTTAGTCATAATAATCCCTCGGTGCTGAATGAGATGCTGGAAAGGCGGATGAGTTGTTTATTCATAAAGCTCCACAGCTCCCACCCACAGGGCTTTCGACCGGGTTTCTGGCGGGAGCAAGAAACCTAGTTGGCTTAATGAGAAATAACTGCATAGCCCTCACTATGCAAATATCTACATTCTGACTGGCTGAAATAAAGAGGCGGGACCATGCAAGGGGCAGGAAGTGAGGTTCTCCATTGCAAACCTTTTGCTATGCAACGGTCTTTCTTTTCCTCATTTAACTTGGAATGGCCAAGTCTGTCACTTTTGGATTCCCTTAATTTCTCTGTTTCCCAATCTTTAATTCAGTCCATATTTCCAAATCAGCTTGCGATCCCCCACCCTGTACCAAATCCTTGTAAAAATCATCAGCATTTTCCTGCACATCTCTTCTCATATACACAGGATGTCATTTTAGCCTAATATACACATTTCCGCCAGCAAGCTCCCCTAATGTAATGCCCGTTGCTGTATTTTAATTATTAATGGCATTATCATCAATGCATCCATCCACTTCAAAATGCACATTTTCCCCAAAGTTAGGTATACAGTGGTACCTCGGGTTAAGTACTTAATTCGTTCTAGAGGTCCGTTCTTAATCTGAAAATGTTCTTAACCTGAAGCACCACTTTAGCTAATGGGGCCTCCTGCTGCCGCCAGAGCACAATTTCTGTTCTCATTCTGAAGCAAAGTTCTTAACCAGAGGTAATATTTCTGGGTTAGCGGAGTTTGTAACCTAAAGCGTATGTAACCTGAAGCGTATGTAACCCGAGGTACCACTGTATATCTTTGGCTGGACAACTGCACTGCAAAATTTGGAGAAGTGCACATTTTGAAGGCTAGTCATGATTTGGCTTGTGTACTGTTTGGGGAAGAGTGAATGAAGTAGGTTTGCATAAAAATGCAAATGAATCCAAATTCCTGCCCCCGCCCCTACATTTGACATCTCATAATGAGGTTCAACACCCTCCCACTTTCTCTGTTGCACTCCCTCAAACACAAACACATACGTTTTTCCCAGACACTCCCTCCAAAGAGCAACGGTTTAGATATTCGTATTCAGAACGTTGGCAAAACAACAACAAGCGGGGAACTCATCCATCAAACTGAATTATGCACTCACCTGATCCGGCAAGTGAGATCTGCATGCAAAAACAGGTTTGCGTGCCTGCAGCTGATCCATATTGCATCCAGGGCAACGAAATGTTGCTCAGAATCATTCGGTTCAATTTCTCTGGGAATGTGTGAGTGAGTGACAGAGAGAAAAATGACTTGCACGTGACTAGGGCTGGATTGTGGCCCCTGGTTGCTTTTCAACATTTCAAAAATAATATTAATTCAAAGCCATACTCTAACTTTTGTTTGTTCTGCTTTTGGTTTAGAATTATAACCTGAAGTCATAAATTATATATCATTGATTTAAATTATATAATTATCAGCACCTTTCTGGCTACTAAAAGCTAGTCAATGTAAGGAGGCTATAAATTGCCAGGCCTTACTTAGAGAAGTCTCACTGAAATAAATGAGCATGAATATGTTAGGGCCATTAATTTCAGAACGTCTATAAGTACAACTTAAGTTAACAGCACACCAAATCTGGGCTTTGTCAAATCACAAAAATAAGGGATGCACATTCGTATCTCACTGATTACATGGGTTTTGGGCCCAGTTTATACTTTCAGTGCAGCTTAGATAACTATAGTCCATTTCCCCAATTAATTGCCAAGTTGGCTTGCATTTAGATAGAAAGGTATTTAATGCATATAATGCCATAAAAAACTCAAACCTTAACAATAATCTAAAACACCGTGCTACAGTGCAATAATAAAGCCAGTAGTAAAACCAAGCAAGAAACTGAGCAGGAGCAGCCAGTAAACAGAAAAGGCATGGAGAAAAACTGTAAAACAGACACATTACTAGTGCATGGTTCAGCTATTTTTCCCCGAAGCGTGTTCCGCAATTGGGACAGAACAACTGTGAAGGCACTTTCTCCCAGAACCGCTCACCTCATCTCCAATAACAGAACAGTACCTTTAATGAAGTTCTCAGCAAACAGGCAGATGTTATAACCACACTACATATATAACTAAGGGATGCAGGTGGCGCTGTAGTGTAAACCACTGAGCCTCTTGGGTTTGCCGATCAGAAGGTTGGCGGTTCAAATCCCCGCGAGGGGGTGAGCTCCCGTTGCTCGGTCCCTGCTCCTGCCAACCTAGCAGTTCAAAAGCACATCAAAGTGCAAGTAGATAAATAGGTACCGCTCCGGCGGGAAGGTAAACGTTGTTTCCGTGCGCTCCTCTGGTTTAGCCAGAAGCGGCTTAGTCATGTGGGCCACATGACCCGGAAAAACTGTCTGCGGACAAACGTCAGCTCCCTCGGCCAGTAAAGCGAGATGAGCGCCGCAACCCCAGAGTTGTTCGCGACTGGACCTAATGGTCAGGGGTCCCTTTACCTTTAACTTTACGTATATAACTATGTGGCACCAGTGAGCATCAGCCCAGCACTTCTTACAGTGCAAAGCCAGGAATTTTGGGAATCTGGCACTGGGATTCTTGCTATATTGAGGGCCTTGGCACTGGCTCAATGATGCCACCCTTCCGAGAGAACTTACAAGCATATAACTAATCGCCCCTAACGTTGAATGGCCATTTTTGCACTTGACTGAGTTGTGAACTATTACACCACCAGCAACCATAGTCAGTTTAAACGATGCCACCTCTCTATGTGAACATCCCCCCTCGAGCATGTATAACCTTATTGCCACTGAACCTCAACAGCCATTCTGCCAATCAAACACTGACAAAAGGCTTTGACCGAAAGTAGTAAAACACCTGTTTGAAGATAATCTTCGGGAAAGATTAGATAATCTTCAGGGGGGAAATTGCACCAGTTAGCCTGCTATTCATTCAAACTCAACTGCCTTTACAGCAAAAGCAGTGATTCAGCGATACATTTCCCCCCCCCCCTTCCCGAAAGGTTCTTACTCCTAGCAAAGTCCTAGATGCACATGGTCAATTGCACATCAGATTTAGGTAGCTTGTGCATGATTTTCTCTGCTGGATACATAAATCGCTTTCCAGGAGATAAAAATCAGGAAGGGATTAGCCAGGGATGAATAAGTGATACAAACACACACACACACACACACACACACACCCCTTCTGAATTTCTATGAGAAGCTTGATATATACACCCCTTCTCACATTACAAAACATTCGATGGAACTCGTGTGTGCGTGTACAATTAAAAATCAGGAAGGTTTGCTCCTGAGAAGGGAAGCTGACATGATCTATTGATCATGAGAACTGCTCTCTAGTCAAGTATCCACTTCTGTGGCAATGAATGTGCTTCTGAGACAAGGGCGAACAATTGCCTCTAAGAGCATTGCTTGTGTTTGAGACAAAACAATACCTGTAACGTATCACTGAGGACCATTAATGTAACAAAGTACCTGGTAACATTTCACCAGAGGATAACGGGAGATTCCGGAGAGGAGCCGCCATGGAACGAAGGCAACTTTTCAAATCTATTTATCAACCACTCAATGTTCTGGTCTTTTAAACTCAAGGAAAAACAAATGGAATACAGGAAACAATGACAGGCAATCAATAGACAAAGACAAATAAATAGAGCTGAACGCAGACGTCTGATGCTGGTGCTGTGTGGCGCATAAAAGCAGCCCGGAACAATTTGAAACCGAATCAAGAACTAAGACCATTTGGCCCAAGACAGTTTGCTTCCAGACAAGCCTATTACATGTGCAGAAGCCAACTCAACTTGCAGCTGATGGTAACTTCAGCTAAGAGGGACAGGGACAGATCAGGCAGAGGTAAATGGCCTGGTGGCTCAGGCGAAAGGCTGGAGGGGCTATCGCTGTTCCCTCAACCTTACAACCCAGCAAGCAGCTGTTTCACTTTGCCCAATGGTAGGGCTGGCCCTGTTGCAAACTAAGCCTATGAGGTTTATGAAAGTCATCTCTTTCTTCCTTGCTGCTCATTACGCCTAGAAGTGTCACCCGGGAAATGTACCTCTCGTTTCCTGCAAATCCTTCCTCAAAGCCCATGTTTTCCATGAAGCCTTTATCCCAGCTCCTTACTCCCCGTTAGGACTGGGACGATCGGTATATTTCCAGTGCATGATATAGCTTCACATGCACTTATTCATAAGTCTGTTCCATCCATTGGCTATGAATCTTGGAAGATCTGCTGCCTGCTTTTCAGGGTTTTTTTCACCTCGCCTGGGAGGATTGACTCCAGCTACAAAAAGGCTGGGGAAGAGGGTTGCTGTTGCTATTTTGAAACTTTATTTTAGATCTTCTTGCAATTTATGTGGAAATTGTTCAGTTTGGTTGTGCATTTTAAAAATGTTTTAGTTATTGTTTATGACTACTTTTGTTATGCATTTTTTTTTTCATGTTCTAAGCCGCATTGAGCATGGCTTGAACTGTGGAAAGGCAGCACACACTCACCACCTCCTCCTTCTCCTGCTGAACTAAATGAACTGCAGAAATACTGCCCTGAACTCCCAACAAATCAGGAGCCCCTTTTAGAAGTTTAGGAGGGTGTTCTAAATACTCAGGGAACACATATATCTTAGCACCTGACTTGACAGGCGTGTATCTGTTAAGGGGAATGAGCTAAACTGAGTAGTTAATATGTGTAACAATGAGCCAGACCTCACAGAGAATGTGCACACAATTCATCAATGAAGAGAGAACTGTGCACATTTCACAGGCGACATGCATTATCTTCAGCAGGCCTTGGAGAATGTTCACATTTAGGTGGAATTTTGTAATGGTCATTATGCATAATCCCCCACAGGTCTTGGGGAATGTGCAAGTCTTGGCTGTGTTTTGTAAATTCTACATAATCTCCAACAGGCTTTGGGTGTGTGTGTACATTTTGTGCATTCTCTAGGCAATGTGTACATTCTCCAGTCAGTATGTGTCGTCTCCAAGAAACACGCCTTTTTTCTTATATGTGGTTCAGAAGTCTGTGATCTGGACCCCCTGGGCTGCTTCTGACCCACAGCCTAATCTTACCAGATCTGCAACATACCCTGCACAAGGAGGGGGGGTATAAGATATAAAACATATAATTTGGGCAATCTCAAAGTGAGATGTTGAAATTGTAGCAAAGTCGTAGACATCAACACCAAAACATTCAAACACAGGAAAGAGAGTTATTTCACACAGAATCTTTTTTGTTTTGTTTTAATTTACATTGTGTTTGTTCTATAGTAGTCCAAATTTTTGCTCGTTCTAATCTTTACAGCTTTCCCATTTTATACTTAACGTAACATCAGTCAATGTCAGTTGTTGGGCAGTATAAAAAAGACTGCTAATAAATAAATAAAGCAACCAATCCTAATCCGGTAATGCAGCTGCCATCACTGCTAACAGAATTTATCAAACGCAGATTCAAGGACTTTTAAATGATGAAGACAGAAGCCAACATATTTTAGACCAGTCCTGAGGCTGCTCTGCTATTAAAGGGGAAGAACTGAGTCCAACAGAGACCAAATTTAAGCTAGGGGAGGCTGGCACTGTGCCATTACATTGCTATTAATACCACTCAAATGCACTGAAAATGTACTGAATGGCACTTGATGATTTAGTGTGAACAGAAATTAGTGCCAGGTTAGGAATGCTACTCAGGCCCACTAAAGATATTGGAACTGTATGCTCTGTTCAGCAGCGCTAAGACAATTACTCTAAAACAGAGAGGGAAAACTTGAAAGAAATTTGGTATTTGTGTTTTCTCTTTCTTCTTTTCTTGCTGTATCAATTAAAAAAAGAAAAAAGAAAGTCATACCAAGTAGCAAATAATACAAAATATTAAACTCTAGGGAAAGTAAGAGAGCCGTATTAAATCACAGCACAATACAGGATTAAAAGTATCAGATTTTAAAAGTCGCTGAGGATAAAAAAGTCTAGCGCCAAAAAGACATTGAAGCAGACAACAGGCAAGCCTCTCTGGGCAGCATATGCCATAAACAAGGGGCCACTGCTGATAAGGCCCTGGTTTTTTTTGGTAAGTACAAGGTATGCAATATCAAACCTTACGGAGGCACTTTGGCAAGGCTTCCACTGATGATCTCAGGGCACCCACAAGGACATGCAACGAGAGGCAATCCTTCAGGTACCATGGTCCCAAGCCATGACTCTGATGCTGATCTATCTAATCTTCTAATCTAATCTAACCCATCTAATCTTAGAGCAATCTTTTACATTGTTTTTAGCTCTACATTTACTGGTATACTTAACGTATTTTCCTGTGTTTTATGTGCTGTGTTTTCTTCTTATCTTCTCTACCGGTCATTGACCGAAATAAAATAAATGCATTTCCACATCAGTTTTTTTTTTAAATCCCCATGAAAAATGTTAAGCATTTTGGTTCCAAATCCTAATTCACATGGGTTAATATGCAATTTTGCCTAATATACACATTATTGCAACGCCAGTTCTCCTATACAGTGCATTGCGTATGGTTCTTTTCAGTAATATATGTATTTTATTGACACTTCTATACACATTATTGGCTGGAGAGCTGCTTGCAAAATTTGGAGAAGTGGGAATTTCAAAGGCTGTTTCAGTTCTATTGATTTGGAAAGTGCAAATAAGGTGGGTTTGCTTTTAATTAAGAACTGAATTAAAAATCCCCATTCCTTACTTAAGAGTAGACATGTACAGGATTGTGCTATAAATCTCTCACCAAAGTCATAGCTCTCCCCCCCTCCTTCCTTCCCAAATATAAAATCCGATGCAATAATATTTCTCGCCCTTCCTCACTTTGTTATTAAATCTTTCTTGAATTACTGTTCTGTATTTTTGCCTTGGGCCTTGAAACTGATGCATAGTGGTGTTTTGGCAGGGAAAGAATAATCTGCAATATTTCTAACAATATAACTTCTAATTAAAAAATGGCTACATCTGCTAATTAATATGTTTCCAACAGAGAATCATATGTGCATATGCTCCAGCACTTAGAAATACCTGTCATTAAGATTGCAAGAGTTTCGATTCTATTTAATCCTCAGACAGAATCTAAACCTCCACAAGGACAGACAGCAAGGCGGGGGGGGGGTGGGGTGGACTGGGCAATTATCTACAATAGCTCTCGATCCAATAACTGGGAGAACCCAGCATGGGGTGTAAGATATATGATATACTGCTGCATCTGCAACTAAGCACGACAAGGACTTATTTTAAAAAATTAAAAATTATGTGAGGGCAAATGTTCTTTTTAGGCATTTCCTAGACCAGAATGATGGGCTAAAAATGGAATATAACCATTCCTAAAGATTATGAAGAGTTTGAAGAAGAAGAGTTTGGATTTGATATCCCGCTTTATCACTACCCAAAGGAGTCTCAAAGCGGCTAACATTCTCCTTTCCCTTCCTCCTCCACAACAAACACTCTGTGAGGTGAGTGAGGCTGAGAGACTTCAGAGAAGTGTGACTGGCCCAAGGTCACCCAGCAGCTGCATATGGAGGAGCGGGGACGCGAACCCGGTTCCCCAGATTACGAGTCTACCACTCTTAACCACTACACCACACTGGCTCTCTTAACTTATGACATGAGTTAAGTATTGGGAATTTAGGAAAACTGTTCCGGTTGCCTCACCTCAGAAAGGGGATCGTAGAACTGGAGAATGTTCAGAAAAAGGGCAACCAAAACGAGGTTGGAGCAACTCCCCAAGAACATAAAGTTGTTTAGGACTACAACTCACCGGGGCTGCTGGGAGTTGTAGTCCCAAACATGTGTAGGGCTACAAGGTTGCTGATGGCCTGCTCTAATGCTATCTCCAGAATCAGAGACAACATGCCTCTGAATGCTCATTGCTAGGGAACAGCAGTGCCCTCATTTCCCACTTGTGGGAGTTTCCTGGGTGCATCTGGTTGGTAAAGGTAAAGGTAAAGGACCCCTGGACGGTTAAGCCCAGCAAGATGGGGTTTGCTTTCAGGCCGAGGGAGCCGGCGTTTGTCCACAGACAGCTTTCTGGGCCATGTGGCCAATGTCTAAACCTCTTCTGGAGCAACAGAACACCATGACGGAAACTAGAGCGCATGGAAGCACCGTTTACCTTCCCGCCGCAAAATGGTCTATTTGTCTACTTGCACTTTGAAGTGCTTTCAAACTGCTAGGTTGGCAGGAGCTGGGACAGATCAATGGGAGCTCACGCCGTCATGGGGATTCAAACCGCTGACCTTCTGATCGGCAAGCTCAAGAGGCTCAGTGGTTTAGACCAGTGTTTTTCAACCTTTTTTGGGCAAAGGCACACTTGTTTCATGAAAAAAATCACGAGGCACACCACCACTGTGTGCGGAGAGGGAGATGTCAGAGCCCCGCTGCTCTCTATGGGGAATCGGATGAGAGCGGACCGCCTGTCCGCTCTCATCCGATCCCATCCGATCTGATCCCCACCCAGGATGGATGGAAAATAGGGTGGACACAGTCCGGCGCCCGCCTAGTGGGCGAAAATTTGACTTTTTTTTTAATCTTTTGAATTTTTCAATTTTTCCCACAGCACACCAGGCAACATCTCGCGGCACACTAGTGTACCGCGGAACAGTGGTTGAAAAACACTGGTTTAGACCACAGTGCTGCCTGTGTCCCTAGTTGACTACATCGGAAAACAGGATGCTGTTCTTCTTATGTTCTCAAGTGAAACTGCATAGCTTTAATTAAAGCAAAGAGTTCCAGCATACATCACCTGCATTCATCTGCTTGCCTGCTTGTTTTCAGGTTCAATTTGAAGCGCTAGTATTAACCTTGAAAGCTTTCAATGGTTTAGGTTCCAAACCACCTGCCCCCATACAAACCTGCCCATAGTTTAAGATTGGAGGCCCCACTATCTATCCCATTCATACAGGATGTTAAGCAGGTGAGTACAAGAGGCTATGGAAGGCATCCCCAACCTTCAGCCCTCCAGATGTTTTGGACTACAATTCCCATCATCCCTGACCACTGGTCCTGTTAGCTAGGGATCATGGGAGTTGTAGGCCAAAACATCTGGAGGGCCGCAGGTTGGGGGTGCCTGGGCTAAGGCTTTCTCAGCTATGGAACACCAGGGGATTCACCATGTTCCCTCTTGTCCCCATCAGAAGGTAAGAGCATCCCACTCCACACAAGGAACTCAGCTACATCGGTAAAGAAAAACTGCTTAACATGCGTTATAACAGATGGCGCTGTGGAGCCCTGTCTTTCTCCAACATGATTTCCCCTTATGAAGTTTAGAACGCATTTTCCTGAAATGCATTTTTGATACGTCTAGCTCAAGTCAAGGTGGCTTTTACAGAATGGTCTACTGTTTTACAGAGTTTATTGCTGGTTTTAATTATTGTTGTTTATGAGGTTGTTTGAATGAATATGTAATTTGAATCGTGTGTGTGTGTGTGTGTGTGTGTTTTAACTTTGGGTTGTAACCAATGCAAGTGCTACTCAAAGAAGCCCCACTGAAATGAATGAACCTAAGTTAGGGCTCACCCATGTTTCCACTTGTCCCCTGCCTAGAAAACAGGGAGCTGTGCAGCTTTCCACTTGCCCTGTTACTTTCGCAGGGAAAACCCACTCTTTAGAGCTAAATTGAAGCAAACGTCAAGTTCAAGAAAACACAAATTGCCGTTTGCTCCGACAGAGTAATAAACAGGGGAATGCTATGGGACGAGAGGAAGTGTGGATAACCCCTCTGTCGTGTCCATTAACTTCATTCGGTCTGCAACCCTATATAATTTATTCGGGGGGGTTACTTCATTGCAAGTTGCTTTAGCTATTATTTTAACAGAGAAGTGGGATGCAATTATTAGCGATGCTTTGCTAAAGTAAACTAGCCAGGGACTCTCATCTCCTGCAATAAAACAATGAAAGGAAGGAGCTAGTCAAAGCCGTAATCAGTTGTGCTTGCAGCAACTGACTTTTCAATGCACCCACCCACCCGGTATTACTGGCAACTGCAAATGGAGAACGGTGCACCTCATTAATGTCTTGATCCCTATTATGATCACATGGCATAAAGCTTATTGCAATTACCGTTCCTTGGTTGGCGGAAGCAACCACCATTTTAAATAGAGTCACTGAGTCAGACAGGGTTTCTAAATTATTCTTATTGACTATAATTTTCAATTAGAGCAAATAAAAGCATTAAATGACCTTTAACCTGGTTTTTGCTCTAACAGATGAGGGCTAAATTTATTGTGACAGCCCCTAATCACAGGCAGCGCTGCCTGTGATTCAATGGGCCTGGTATCTCAGCCACTGAAGGCTGAGCTGGTTAGGCTGTTGCGTGTTCAGACCCAGAAACCTCCCCCCTAAAGAAATTCACGCTTGACTCAAAGCAAAAGCACTCAGGGGCCGAAGGCCCAGTGGGGCAAAAGCCCCTGAGGAAAGGGAAAGGAAGGGGAAGGAGCAAAATTAACAAAGGAGGGCAAAGGAAATAAATTGGATTTGGGAAAGAAGGGAAAACGGAAAGATATCACCAGGACGATCCGTCAAAGGTAAATCGCTCTCTCTCGGCTGCACAGTGGACATGCTGTTGCTGTTCCGAATGGACGCGCCGAAAGAGGAAGCTCTGGGTCACGTGCATGGGTATATAAAGGTCCCTCAATCCGTTTGGACTGCGCCCCATTGGCCAGATTGAACCCAGCATCGAGGGACCTACCAATCGGGTGTTGTGGCTGACCAATCTTACCCACCCACAACACAGGGGTTCGGTTTCCAGGTCTCACCGCAACACGTGCCCTCTTTAAGGGAGGACACGATTTACGGGAGGAGGTCGTATTAGAGAGGAACGCTTGCTAGTTTTGTAGGGAGCGGAGGCCTTTTCAGGTGACAAAACTGACACTGCTTTTGCACACAGCTTTACTATTGCCTCCAAAACAATTGTTCACACTGAATGCACCATTCTCCAAGCCTTAGGGGGGGATGAGATGTCATGAGAGACACAGCACAGCTACAACCCATTAGCTTCTTAACTCCCTTGCAATGACTGGCTCCATGACTGCCAATGTACAGCAATCATTGTTATGTTCTTGGACTCCAAAACCTATCAGTCCCAGCCTGTATGTGCAATGCTCAGGGATGATAAGATTTGTAGTCCAGCTACATCTGGAGCTCACTATGTTGGCTGTCCCTGGTCTACTTTACCCCAGACATCACGTCATTGCACTGTATATTGTTGCAAACTCCTGCTAGCCAATCATACACTGCCTAGCACAACGATGCTGTCATGTCATGTTATGGCTTGTGTTAAACTTAAAATATTGTCAGATAATGACAATGTCAAATAATGTATCGTATAAGTTCCACTCTTACTGCTTAGTGTAGTGCGAAAATGTATGTGTATTTTGGTGACTGTATTATTATATGGCAGGGGATTGCAATGTTTGTGAGATTTTCATGACATACAGTGGTACCTCAGGTTACATACGCTTCAGTTTACAGACTCTGCTAACCCAGAAATAGTGCTTCAGATTAAGAACTTTGCTTCAGGATGAGAACAGAAATCGTGCTCCAGCGGCGCGGCGGCAGCAGGAGGCCCCATTAGCTAAAGTGGTGCTTCAGGTTAAGAACAGTTTCAGGTTAAGTACAAACGAATTAAGTACTTAACCTGAGGTACCACTGTACTGCATTTGTGCTGCGTTAGATGTATTTTGGTGGTGTTTGTTTTGTGGTTCTGAGTTTTTCTACTGAGGAACATTGTTCAGAGGCATTTAATAAGAGCTACTTAAAATGTGAGAATATTATTACTATTAGCAGTAGCATTCTTTGATTTTGAACGTGGAATTTGCATTGCATTTCTTCTACTGCTTCTCTTTTTTTGTAGGTATAATGTTATTAGCTTCTAAATTATGATTCGGCTTCCACATGTGTCTCAAGGAAATTTACAAATATATCAGAGAAACAGCTAAAAATAGTTTTGATACGAATGCAAAATAAAAATTAAACACAGATTTTTACAAGGAATGCAGAATGAGCACCTACAGCACCTAAGATGTTTTCCTCCAACTGGAAACCCTTGTCAAAGCAAAAGTGTAATGTAAACATTGCATTTGTAAGCTGCTTACGGATTTCTGTTGAAATATGAAACAGTATACAGTATACATTAAGCAATTAAATATATAAAACAATTCTCCTTGGTAAAGACATTGTATTAAAGGGACACAAGCTATAGAGAAAAATGTACCATGTGTCAAGCTCTTTATAACACACACACACACTGGCAGCACTTTGTTCATTTTTAGTTGCTCAGCTGCACATTTTATGCACCTGTCACTTTTTGTTCATTTTGGGACATCGCACTGTGCTGTATCATAGATATATAAAAGAAATGAAAATGCTCATCAAATAAAGAACAGGAAACAGAACCACAGGAAATATTTCCTGTCTGAGTAAACACAGGCTTCCTGATAGCATTCCTGTAAAGTGGCCAGGGTTGGTAGGAGGGCAATGCAACTAAATGATAAGCCCACTGTACCAACACCATGGGATACAGGGATGTGGGGAAGGGGACAAAGGAGATGGGGAGCCAACAGGTGAGCCGCTAGAGGGAACAGCTGACTAGCTGTGGAAACCGTGGGTGGCAGACCGGCTCTACCATTAAGCAAGGTGAGGCAACTGCCTTGAGTGGCTGATGAGAGGAGTCATGAAAAGGCAATCAACTGTTTAATTTCCCTGCCAGGGAGGGTGAGGGTAAAACGCTTGCATAATTTTATGCCTCAGGCGGCAATGCCGTTTGATCAGCCTTGGGTCTCATGAACCTTGACTTGCAAAGCACGGGAGAGCCATTTGCAGCTCTGCCTCAGACAACAAAATGTCTTGGACCAGCCTTGGTGGCCGTCGTGCTTTTCTGGTAGTTTGGCAGGAGAGGGGGGGGAGGAATCTGGGGCTAAAGGCAGCAGTGCCCGAAACATTTCCTCAGCCAGCGGCAAAGACTGAAACCCACTCGAAAAGAAAGGCAGAGTTGCGAGCAAGAGCCCACTCAGTAGAGTGTAGGGATTGGAAAAGGAAATGGGAACAAATTTAGAGGACTTCCTGTAAGTAGCATATGGAGGGTCTCCTGAACTGCTTTCTCAGCAAACATGGAAGCATGAAGGAAAAGAGCAATAGGTGCTTCCTGACTTCTGAGATCTTGGACAACCAACTGGAGAGTGCTGTGTGAAGAGGGTTCTTTTGAGGGCTGCAAGGTCACACAAACCCTACAACATTGTCTATGTAGATTTTATAGGTGCCATGTTTTCTCATACTCCAGCATGGTCAAAAACAAAAACACACAATTTATGCAGATGAAGGGGGTGGAAATATGCAGATATGGGAAGGCTTGGTTTTCAATGGCTCTCACTGGTTTTTTAACAGCCAAAGTGAACAATATGCAGCGGATAGAACCAATTTGGCCAGAATTGTCTAGCCAACTCCACCATTAGGCAGACAAACACAACTACCCTGGACAGCAGATGTTGAGGGGCAGCAGCAGCCCCCAGGCACCCCTCTCTGTTGCCATGTGCAGCCTCAGGGGCGGTGGAAGACGCTAGGTGAACAAGTAAAGCTGAAAGTGACAGTCCAGTCTGCTTCTGTACATAGAAAGGGGAGGAAGAACCATTTTGCCCTGTGTTCAGGCAGCAAAACGTCTTCAGCCGGCTCTGTGAAAGTCTAGTTTCATCCAGAAAAGCCATCGTTGCCTTTTGACTAATTCAGCGCTGCATGTTCAGATGGAGTGTCAAAGAAAAACATTGCGCTGTCAGTGCCTACGGAATAGAAATTACTCACTTTATAATCTCCCGAATTTCTCAATTTGCATAAAAATAACGATGCTGTTGCCAAGGTTTTCAGGCTGAAATACTAAGTTAGATAGTCCCGCTATATATTATGGCAGACTGATTATTGAATATAAGATGAGCTCTGAATGCATCCCATAAATTCAAATTTAGGAGAAATCCCTGTATGCAAATTAGAGCGGAGCTTCACCTGTGCTTGGGAGTTTTTGCTTTTTACAAACCCTGGGTTGCCACCTATGTAGCCGTACTGAAATTATAGACAGCATGGGTGTGCATTAACAGCAAGATCCTGTGTATGGGTTTGCTCAGAAGTAAGTCCCCCTGCTTATTCCCAGGTAAACATACTCTGAAATGCAGAAATGGATATGTTGCAACAATTTCTAAAAACATAGGTAGACACTCATCCAAAAGAGGTGCTGGAGGAAAGGATTCCTTAAGCCCAGAATGAATGAAAACATTTGACTGAAATTTATGTATGTGTGTATTTAAACTGTAATATTGTTGTGGTCAAAGGAATCCGGCCTCTTGTTCAGATTCCTTACCAAATGCCGATAAAAGAGGGGTTTTCATTTCCCGCAGCCTGTTTGATATACCACAGACATTCCCGCACATGACATTAGGGCACAGCGTTGAATGCACATTAATTTTAAACATGTTAAACTCGGTGCAGTACATCAATATCGACATCTGACATTTTATGTGACCCTCCTATGCAAAAGGAGAAAGTGCTCGGAACATGAAAGAGCTTATTCTAATGGAAAAGCTTTTTAAGACATATCACTCAAAAATGCGCTATTTCTAGTGACAGTTTCAACTTCAGAACATGGCTCCTTATTCTCCAAGGCACTTCAAACACCTTATTCCTTTTGTTAGGCCAATATGCTGTGTGTGCTAATGACGACTCCTGTAACTGGTTGGAGACATTTTGCTGCAATTCCGCTTCCATCCAACAAGTATGTCCAAAGATGCGATTTAAAAAATAATTTAGAAAAAGCTTTGATGCAATACAGAGAAAGAGAATGCCGAAATACACCTCATTATTGTACACTTAGGTAAGATCAAAATGCTAAAAATGGAAGACAAGCAGCTAAGAGTGCGAAAAATGACTCTTGGGAAATTGTTCCCTAACACTGCTCCCACCACCTCAATTCTGCATCGAGCATCTGGATTCGCCATCACTCCCAGCTTTAACGAAAAGGTGGGTGTTATGTACTGAAGTTCTCACCCTGGGCCAGCAGGGGGATACTGTAGATAGTTCAGGTCCACATATGCAAATAAGGGATCGAAAGTGACGTTCAGTGATTGGATAGTTACAGAAAGTTGTTACAATTACATTGTACTGGAGCTCTATATAAGCAGGCTGGCTGAACCCTTCAGTTCAGTTCTGTTCTGGCCTGTGAATAAACAAGAGCTGTTTGAAGAATCGCTGCGTCGTCTGATATGTTCACCCACAACTTAACAGTGGGGCTGTGGCTGCATATCAGAGCACATGGCTGGCATGCAGAAGGTCCTGGGTTCACTCCACATCACGGCCAATGAAAAGGAAAGGTAGCAGAAAACAGGTCTGCCTGAGACACCGGAAGAATGCAACCCGTCAGAACAGACAAGCTAAGCTAAGAGAACAAATAGACTGATTGTCAATATTTTGGGGGAGGGATCCCAACGCACAGTGGAAATTCAGGCTCGTGCAATCAAAGTGGATGAAGGCACTCTATCACCCTAGCGCAACATTTTATTTTTTTTAAGGATTTCCTGTGGTTATACACTAAGAAGTGAAGGGTGGACAAATGATAAATAGGAAAATGTATATACACTGGGAAAGCTAACCAGGATGAATGTCCATTGTCATATAACGTCCCTGCAAAACAAATCAGGACGAATGCTCAATACAGAGCGGGCGCAGTCTTAACTTTGCACAAGCTTTGTGCAGGCAAATGAGGATGAATGCTCAAGCAAGCAGGTTGTCTGGAGGCAACTTCTTATGTTACAAAGAGGTGTGCAAAGAAACGTAGCCCAGAGATGGTCGGCGCAAAAGCACTTTGACGGAAAAAGACCATCTCAACACACACCTGGTAGGGCGGACCTTGTTTAGTACTTATCACAGAGCTTGACTACTCCAGTTACAGAAATGTGGGTGGTAACGACGACCCTTGAGCAGTTATTGCCAATAGGGGTTTTGTTGTCATTGTTGTTTAGTTCATTAAATTTATAACCTGTCTCTTCCGTTTAAATAGCTCAAGGCAGCTTGCATCAAACAACCCACTCCAACTCTGCAAGCCTAAATTAAGATTACCAGCAGAAGCTATAAAGTGACAGACCCTGCACACACACACACACACACACACACACACACACACACATGCAATCATGATGTGCTGCCTTCTTCCATGAAAGCAGAGGTGACCACTGACCCCTACATCAGCCCTTCCTGAACCCAGAGGTATCTATCTATTTAAAATCATTTATCATAAAATATATCCAATTTATCTATTTTATTTATTTCATAAATTTTATAAACCATTTGATTCGACCTCAAAGCAGTTTATCAAAAAGGTAAAACAATAAAATCAAGGAAAGATGTTTGCTGTTAAACTAACAAGTTTGCTTAATGGCTTCAGACAGATATACACACAACAACAATTGACTTAATATTTCCGTTTTGCTCTGTTTACCATTCATCACCATTTGTACACAAAGCAGCACGAATAAAAGATAAATAGAGAGAGAGAGAGATTATATATATGCTTGTGTGTGTGTGAGTGTGTCTCGCGTCACAAGGGACAAAGGTGTAAAACTGCCAGACGACCCAGGAATCCAAACCTTTCATTCTCAATCTAAACATAATATGAGATTTTGTGAAAGCACAAGGCTATGGGCTGGTTGTAAAGTAGGGATGAAGAAGAACCCAGTGCTCTCCTGCTGTAAATCAAACACAACTCCCATCATTCATGCATTCACACTGAACTCCCATAATCCCTGAGCACTGGTTTTGCTGGCTGGGTCTGATGGGAGCTGGAGCCTAACAATATCCTGAGGACCACAGGTTCCCCATCCTTGACCAGATGGGAAAAGTCTTCCTCTTATAGGTGTTCTCCTTCCATCGTAGAAAGGAATGCTTTCATCAGAAGAAGATGCTTCTGTTAGAGGAAGGGAACCTATCCTACTTATACAGTGGTACCTCAGGTTACATATGCTTCAGGTTACATACGCTTCAGGTTACAGACTCTGCTAACCCAGAAATAGTGCTTCAGGTTAAGAAATTTGCTTCAGGATGAGAACAGAAATTGTGTTCCGGTGGCGCGGCGGCAGCGGGGGCCCCATTAGCTAAAGTGGTGCTTCAGGTTAAGAGGAGTTTCAGGTTAAGAACGGACCTCCGGAACGAATTAAGTACTTCACCTGAGGTACCCACTGTATAGGCCCCATACTACTAATGCATAGCACTCACTTTCCTTACCACGTGGTATCAGGTTCACCACGTTAAATATTTCCGTTTGCCCCTGAGATTCTCTAGCTGAAGGAAGGAAATATGGCCATATATTCTATTTCGTGCAGTTAGATCTACCGTTGTATATTCCTTACACATTAGTAGCAGCATTTAGCCATGATTTCTCAACTCCCGTTCCCTAAGCAGACTTTTGTTCTTGAATTCCCATGGAAGGCAACACGCTGCAGTCGGTAACAAGTGGACAGTTAGCGACAACCCTGGACTGCAGCTTCCTTGCCCTTGCTCAGCTGCGCAGCCTGAAGGCGTTAATGGGTTTTATTTCCACTCACTCTGATCTTGGGCCACACAAAGAGTCTTGCTACTGGCAGCGCTGAATAGAGGATCAACCTCTATGTGGATGAAAATTGTACCCTTTTTTTGTGTGTGTGCACTAGATAAAGAAAGATTGCAGAGGTAGACATGAGAGTAATGAGCTACAGTGGGGCACAAAGTTTTGCTCCTAAGCAAGGCAGTACTCCAAATGCTCACTAATAACTCTAGTCATCACTCCCTCTGGACCTTATACTCCTGTGCCTTGATATAAGTTATAGACTCATTTGGCCACTGAAAATTAGAAACATGGGAATCTGCCTTATTCCAGGTCAGACTAGTTGCCCATGTAACCTAGTACTGCACATTCTGACTGGCAGCAGCTTTCCAGGGCTTCAGGCACAGGTCTTCCCCTTCCCTTGCTACAGGATTTCTCCAACTGGGGATGCTGGGGTAGGGATTGAACCTGGAAGTATCTAGGAAACACACTATGACCCTTCCCCATAATAATGATCCAGGAAACCAAAATGTTTGTTTACAAAGCTATTGTACTACCAACCTTACTGTATGCTTGTGAAACATGGACCACTTATAAATGCCATCTCCAACTCCTCGAAAGATTCCATCAACGGTGTCTCTGAAAAATTTTACACATCACTTGGGAAGACAGGCGAACTAATACCAGAGTACTGAAAGAAGCAAAGATCACCAGTGTGGAAGCGATGATTCTTCAACATCAACTTTGTTGGACTGGTCACGTTGTGCGGATGCCTGATTGTCGTCTTCCAAAGCAGCTACTCTATTCCTAACTTAAAAATGGAAAGCGTAATGCTAGCGGTCAACAAAAGAGGTTTCAAGACTGTCTCAAGGCAAATCTTTAAAAATGTAGTATAAACACCAATAATTGGGAAACATTTGCCTGCGAGCGCTCCAATTGGAGAACAGCCTTTACCAAAGGTGTCATGGGTTTTGAAGACGCTTGAACTCAGGATGAAAAGGAGAAACGTGCTAAGAGGAAGGCACACTTGGCAAACCCTTACCATGATCAACTCCTACCCGGAAACCAATGTCCCCACTGTGGAAGGATGTGTGGATCCAGAATTGGCCTCCACAGTCACTTACGGACTCATTGTTAAAACCGTGTTTATGGAAGACAATCTTACTCGCCTGTGAGTGATCGCCAAAGAAGAAGAAGACCCCAGATGAACCCAGAACAGGCAAATGCTCAGCAGGAAAATAGCTTTGCTATATTTTCACAGGCAGGTTTGGAGGTTTTCTGCATGAGAAAACAATTGCAAGGATTACATGCAGAGAAGCATGAGCTCCCCCCTTGCACGCACACACATATTAAGAAGCTTTTGTGTATCTCTTGAGTGAGTAGCGGCAGACAATGGACCGGATTTCCCTCAATATCCTTATCAACTATGTATCTTCACTTCCTTTGTATTGAATGATGACACCCTATTGAGAAACTCACTCTTTGGGAGAAGTTCAAGCACAGGAATAAACATACTTCTCTCTCCCAGCCAGGGACCCGCTTGGCATCATGCCTTTGTCTTGGTTTCAAGTTGGGGGGGGCAGTTTATTTATTATCTGGCCAGATACACTCTGCAGAAGTTTGAGAATCCCACAATTATAAAAAATTCAAAGCAGAGAATGCTGCATGCCAGACAGGTATTAAAGACACACACAAAAATATCATAGAAGCAGTGCTCCTGCAGCCAGAGTATAGAGAGATCTGAGCTGTATAATTTTTTATTTTCTTTTGTGAGTACCTACACCAGTTACTGAAGGGACGCGGGTGGCGCTGTGGTCTAAACCACAGGACTTGCCGATCAGAAGGTCGGCGGTTCAAATCCCCGCGACGGGGTGAGCTCCCATTGCTCTGCCCCAGCTCCTGCCAACCTAGCAGTTCGAAAGCACGTCAAAGTGCAAGTAGATAAATAGGTACCACTCTGACGGGAAGGTAAATGGTGTTTCCGGGCGCTGCTCTGGTTTCGTCAGAAGCGGCTTAGTCATGTTGGCCACATGACCCGGAAGCTATCTGCGGACAAATGCCAGCTCCCTCGGCCAGTAAAGCGAGATGAACGCCACAACCCCAGAGTCGTCCATGACAGTCAGGGGTCCCTTTACCCTTTACACTGATTACTGGCTATTGCATTTCCATGGGATGATAAATATCCCAGCAACACAGAAGCAATCTGGAACCTAGCAACACCATCCCAAACATTACTCAGAATTAGGTCCCACTGAATACAAAGATACTTGCTCCTGTGTAAATATGCTGAGAATTGCAGCCTAAGTACATTCTCATACGTGATACACTAACAGCACAATCTTATGCTCTGGACTATTGGGTTGTTATTTTTATTATGTATTTTGTGGTTCTATATCTTGATTTTATTCTGTGAACCACCCTGAGACACACACCCCAGGTATAGGGTGGTATATAAATTCAATAAATAATAATAAAAATAATAATGTCTACTCAGAAGTAAATCCTCCTGACTTCAGTGGTATTCTCAGATAAATGTGCACAGGACTGCAATCTACGAAGCACATTTAAGACACTTTCATTAATTTAGCGTCACAAATGAATGCTGTATATACAGGAGGAAATTTAGAAGGAAAAATGAATATAAATTCCAACGAAAAGCCCATTTAAAACATTGCTGATTTAAACCTCAGGTGTGGAATAGATCCTAAGTTGTTCAATGCAAGCACAAAAGACCTGAAATCTCTTCAGAACTACAGAGCAACATTTTCAAAAGCATTAAACACTAATTGGTGTCCATCTGTTCCAAGCTGGTGGACAGCTTCTGCATTCTAGTTCTTTACTTTGGAAGACGAACTGCACTACTTTTATCAGAAATTATATTAGGAATATGCTCATATGTATTAGGGAATGTTCAAGAAGGAACCGAAGCATGTTGTTTGGACTGGAATGTAATTAGTCAAAGGCTCTCTGGCATGAAAACTCTGTCCACAAATCTCTGGTGTGTGTTGTTATTCAGCAGCAAACTACCTGTGGCATTAGTCGCTATATATAAAATCACCATGTATAGTTTCGCAGTAACAGGCAGGCATGCCACAAATGCAACTGGGCAACTTTGCACAGAAGTTAAGTCCCACTGTGCACAGGACTGCAGATGGTTGAATTTATTTCACAAATCACGATCCCACCCTTCAATAACAGGTAGCAAGAACACTAACAATAATGAATTTAAAAAAATTCTAATAAAATCATAAAGCAACAACAACAACAAAAGCATTGTAAAAACAGAAGGTACAATTGAGGCCTAAACCATGGGTAGGCAAACTAAGGCTCAATTGCCTTCTAAATCTGGCCCGCAGATGGCCCGGGAATCAGCGTGTTTTTACATGAGCAGAATGTGTCCTTTTATTGAAAATGCATCTCTGGGTTATTTGTGGGGCATAGGAATTCGTTCATTTCCCCCCCTTCAAAATATAGTCCTGCCCCCCCCACAAGGTCTGAGGGACAGTGGACAGCCCCCTGCTGAAAAGGTTTGCTGACCCCTGGCCTAAACAATCGAGTTGTGGGAGTTTCAAAGGAAAACAGAAAGAGGTTGTTGAAAAGGCGAAGGCACCAAGTGAGCTTCTCTGGGGAGAGTTTTCCAAAGACACGATGCCACAAATAAGAAGACCCTCTTCCCAGGATGTCCCCAATACACGTCAGACAGTGGGGGGCACCAGTGGCGACAGGTAATCCTTCTACAAGCCAATTCCTTCCCAAGTTAGTCCACTGCCATGCAACACTTGGGACTGAGGTTGTGGAACCCCTTCCTCTTGGTTGCCACTCAGTGGCAGTGGCTGGTACTGCAATATACCCCAACCCACCAGCCATCACTAGCGCATCACACAGCTGGCTAAGCAGAGATATGAAATCAGAACCTGCAAGGTTTTCAGAAGGTAATACTTGGATGCCTGTACAGAGATACATTTTTTCCCCGTGGCAAAATTCCTGGGAGTGCAACTTACTTGTTCCTGCTCCTATTGCTCTAGCCTTGATCAGCACCTTGACAACAGTAAGAAGAAAATTGGGGAGGGGGGATGGAAACCTTTGCAAGGGAAAGCGTCTATGAAGGCACAGTTATTCTCCGTAGCCTGATAAAATCAAAATGTGAAGTGAAATGGACTAGCGAAGATCAAGAGCAGCTTCTGGTCTAGTTAATTTCACTCTGAATGAAAACTAGGCAATTTTTTTTCTTGTAAATCCACACATTAAAAATGGCAAATGTCATTTCAAATGTAAGTTTCGTGTTATGGAGGGGACTGTGTTATTCACCTTGGACATTATCCATGGCAGACACATCAAAATGTAGTAGACATTTTGCAAAATGTGTATTGCAGCAGAGATTTATTCCTGCTTTTTTTGTAGGGTATCTGACTGACTGGGAAAAGGGCAACAATGGGTTGGGCTGCAGCAGAAGATACCACAACACCTCCAAGTTTCTAAGAAGCAAGTATATGCAGACACTCAAGTAGAGGTTGAAGAGCTGGCATTTGTTCTATTGGTTCAATGCAGCTGAATTCAGGGGAGACAGACGTGGTTTTCTATTGTGGTAAGATGTGCCCTTTAAAACAATGGACATCTGCCAGCCCCTACTGAATTATACTGAAAATATTAGACTTGCTTCAGGTGCAGAATGCTCAATGAATTATTTGGCCGACATTTTTAAGGACCTCATTGGCACTAATCAAAGTCCAGCTATCCTTTAGTTTTCACACCATCAAATTTTGCAACAGAGTTATCAAGTTAAAAACGTGCAGAAAAAAAGCAGCAGATAAAATGTACATTTGTTAATAAATTTTAATAATTATTTTTATTATTTATACCCCACTCATATGGCTGGGTTGCCAGTAGTTAATATGCACACTCAAATGCCTATTTTACGATAAAATGGATACAAAAGTCTATATTCTAGGATAAGACAAAATGCACATTTTAGGGTAACATGTACATTGGGGGTAAATAATACACATTCCTGGGTCATTTAAAAGTTAATCTACAGACTGATGCATAAACAAGAGAAAACAAGAGTTAAGAATGAAAAAATGCAAGACCGGGTATAAGCCAATCCATACACCCTTCGCTCCAGGGCATGAATATAAAAGCTCACGTGTTAATAGACAAAGCTGTAGTTACATTAAATGTGTGTTCTAGGGCATTCTCCATGTGGTCTCTTTCTTGTTCATTATTTCTAACTGTGCAAATGTTTATATAATCAATCTTCTCTGCACATGCATACAAACACTCACTGACACACCTCACTCCACTCTGTGATCGCCTCTGCTCAAAATAGTACCTATTTTAATGAGATTCCCCCCCCCCACCCCATTACAATAGCATTTTCTGCACTTGCCCCAGGAATCATCATCGGTGTGAGTGGCTTTTCAAGCTTCATCCACTTATTGATCATTTGGCTGAAAAAAATTCAAACAGCTGTTCAGGCTCAGTGTGCTTCCGCAATTCTTTTCAGCGACCAAGTAATTTTAAAAAAATAGTGTATTTATTAGTCCCTTTGCAGAATCCCCCAACATTGCATGAGACTTGACAAAGCCATTATGAAGTCTAACCAAAGGTTCTCTCTGCTAGTCTGCAGCATGAGCTCAATTTAAAATAATTCAGAAACGGATTCTGCAAGAACCCTCTTTTGTTAACATCGTTTCTCTGCATTTGGGAGAAGCTGACGAACCAACTTCATTAGACTGAGCAAAAAAGCAATTTTGAAAAGGTAACGGAAAGACGGTGCATGGAAATAAAGAATAGAGAAACAAAAGATGTCCTTCTCACAGGAATTAACTTGAAACACAGAGGTAATGATTTCCTACTGGAGATCTAACTTTCCCATGTCTTAATAGGCTTCCAAAAGAAGACACATGACCGTGTCCACTGCAAATTGTCTTGGTGATCTAGAGTAACCAGAGCTTACGGGTCAAGGAAGGCACGCTCTATTCAAAATAGGAAATACCCTTCCTCAAGTATTATGGATTAGCAATTTTCTTAATTTTGTTTAGCTCACTATTTGACACAAGCTTCAGCTGAGTTCCATGCTGGACTCCAGACTCATAGTGAACATATTTCAGTACAACCTGAACACCAGCCTAGTTCTGGTTGGGTTTCATCTCAACACAGTACAGTAACTGCACAGTAACAGGAAGGAATAGGAAGAACAAGCATGGATAGATCAGAGAACAATGTTGGTATGAAGTCTTGGAAGCCTCTGACCCAGGCACCCCCAACCTGTGGCCCTCCAGATGTTTTGGCCTACAACTCCCATGATCCCTAGCTAACAGGACCAGTGGTCAGGGATGATGGGAATTGTAATCCAAAACATCTGGAGGGCCAAAGGTTGGGGGTGCCTGCTCTAACCAATGGACAACTATTTAGACACCCCCTGTAAGACTCTGGGAGGGTCAAACTAGCAACTCTGGTAGTGGAGCCCTGGTGCCTTGCTACCAGAGGACCTTCCAGTAGCAGACAAGGGGGAACGCCAGATTGACTCCACTGGTGTGCCATGCAGCCCCCCCCCCATCCAACTCACCCTCCCAGCTGCTGCTGCTGCTGCCAGGGGGCTATTGCTATGACTGCCTCCTTGGGTGAGCCCTTTTCTGCTTTAACTGTCTCTACTTTCTTTCTGGCAACTCTGTTTAATCCCTAGCAAGCTGGCTACTGTCTTCTGCACTGTCAAAGAAACCACCTCCCTGAATTACTCTTTGCTGCTTCCTCCATGGCCATTCTGCTGCCTCTGAAACAGCTCCCCACCTTCTCTCCACTCAAAACTTGGGTTTGTACGTTTCTGCTTCAGCGCCTTTCTCTTCCTACCCATTAAACAGCTCACTTGATGTTTCCCATAAGAGAGAGTTCCTCCTCTCCCCTGCCCATCATCTCTGTTGGGGTACAAGGCCTGGTCCCCTTCTAGTCCCTCCTTCTCGTTTTCTCTTCCCGCTGTCAGACTTTATTCTGTATGATCTGCAAGGCAAGAGTGAAGCTTCTAATGCTTATGCTAACCTGTAAAGTAGGTCCAAGAATGTTACCTTGCTCCTTAGACCTGGATTTAAAGCCCGGCTTAAGCAGAAGTTAATCTCGTCTTATGCAAAGGCAGTATTGCAGCACATTCCTACAAATGTACTCCTAAGTAAATCCCGCTGTTTTCACAGGGGTTTACTCTAGGAAAGTATCTGTAATATTGCAGCCTTACTGACTCACTTCACAAGATAGCTTTGAGCACGACTGAAGTGAGCATCGCACAGATTTCACACTAAGAGTATGCAGCATTTCAATACACTGAAGAGAGACTGTGTGTGTGTGTGTGTGTGTGTGTATGCCCATACATGTGCATGATGTATCAATTTGGAAAATGGTCCGTTTAATATTTTGAAATAAATAAAACAAAAGTGATTTAGTTGCTGACAATCAGTGGTATCCTTAAAAAAGACCTGGAACAGTTTAGCACTGGTGAAAGCACTGTAAACCCATAATTGATTAGTAGTTCCCTTCTCCCCACCCCCAGTCCCAGAAACAGAGTTCTTTAGGCAATAAATAAGGTAAGTTCAGCTTTGATACCGGGCACCAAGAGGAATGCTGTCATCATGTTATTTGAAAGGCAACACCAGAGGGAAAGCTGTACTGTTAACTGTGTCAAGAAGTTGCTCACAAACACAACAGAAAACCCATCTCAGTGGAAGGCTCAATTACGTATGTTTTAATTAGCTATGAATCTCGCCAAGCATCATCAGTGTCGTCTTTTAACCTGCAGGCACACATTATTTGACTTCCTGCTACCGGCTGCTAGTAAAACATTAGGCAGAGTGCACAGTACATCTAGAAGTAACTACTGATCACAGATTTCTGCTGATGGCATGCTTTTGAAATGCTGAAGGCGTTGTTTTGGCACAGCCGCCAAACATTTCAGTAGTAGCTCTCGCTGTATATTTAATTAATGCGTGCAAGCTAATATTTGAGGAATATGCACAAGCTGGAATGGTTCTGTAGGCCTGAACAGTCAAAAAATTACTAGCACTTACTAGAACACAGGACACCTTAGGAAGCTTAAAAGCAAGAATGCAAGATTGGCATTCCAGGTTTTTTGAGCGTGGGGAGGAAAGAGATCCTAATAATAGTAATAATAATAGCAGCAGCAGCAATGTTAGAAAGTAACCAATACAAATAGAGGCACGAGAATTAAATGTAGAGCCTCTAGTGTGTGTGAGAGAGAGAATTCAGTAGGATGAGTATCCTTTTCCGTTGACAATAAAAATTAATGTCCTATATAGTTGGCGCATAATGTTTAATTATATAGCACAGCAAGGCGGAGGCACTCAATTGACACAGATCAGAAAAGATCTAATTCCAGGTGCAACTGGAATTTATTAAGCAATAGAGGATCTCTTGCTTCATAAACACTACTTTATTGAAGTAACTGGATTCTCTTTCCTTTGACCCATGTATAAGTTTTTGTGGCTGTTATCTGTTTCTCCATTGGTTGGTTGAGTGGCTCTTTCCTTATACATCTTTTAATACAAGCATCAGAACTCTCCCATGAATGTGAAAACTACACCATGAAAACACACCAGTTCCCAGGATAGCGCAGCCATTCATATTTAAGAAGGAAACAACCTACTACTAACGCCGCAATTGTCTACAGCGGATAGGCAGCACACGAACTCCAATGGAACGTTAGTCAACTTTTGCAGCATGCAAATGTTTTCACTCGATCAATAGTCCACATTCACCGTTGTAGGCAAGCTTAGGCCATTGTGAGCATCTCTGCTGCAAGCACACCAGTCCTTCCATTTATGAAACCCATGCTGGGAAACATTATTGGCAAGGCAGGCATGCCTACAGACAGGAGGACTGATCAATGTGTTTCACTAGCATTATCTTTAGCAGGGACATGCTCCCCTCTCTTTGGAAGCCTGCTTCAAAAAATTCGCAGAGCAGAAGATCTATCAGCACCACCAAGGAAGGCAAGGCTGACCCATTTCTTTCAGTTTGCCAAAGGATTCTTGCTCTTGGTACAGGATGAAGCAGCCTATCTACAATGACACAGCAAGGATGTAGCAGCAAAAAAACCCAAAACCGTGCAGGCTTTCCTCCTCTCCCTTTGATATCCATTCAGCACATTCTAGGCCCGTGTTCCCTATATGCCAGAGGAGACACTTCAGCAAGGGATATGCTGTTAAAGCAAACTTTTGAGCCAGCAGTTTTTCCTCCGTTGTCGTTGCAGTTCGTAAAGCGCCCCACCCCTCACCGCGCCCTCGACACTGGACCCAGAACAACGCTGTTGAAAAAGAACCACAATCCTTTACAGAGAAGGGTCCCACCCTTAACAAGTGGCTCTTTCAGACTTCTTAATCTTGCCTTGCCCTTAAACCACATTAGGACCGCCCTTGTCTGCGCCGAATAACTCATTGTTTTCGATTTGGGGAAGGAAGGAGAGAAAAGCAATGCATCAAAGCGGGTGGGGGATGACAAGAACACTTCTAAAACATAAGTTTTTAAAAAATGCATACAACGCATACATTTAGGCTTAAAATCCAAGGCACCATTTCTGCACGGAGAGACGTAGGGCTCCTTTTTTTTTTTTTACTCCCCTTCCTCCCCCGTCCACGATCATTTACTTCCTATATCCAGATTGCTCTCCCCCACCCGCTCGACCCTCCCAGTTTCTTAAAGGCGGCTTTCCCCACCCCCACCCCACCCCTCCTGTGCGCGCTCGGCGATTTCCGCCTCGGCAAAGGGGGAAGGACGCAGAGTTGGTGGGGGAACCTACCTTTTTGTCTTCCTTCTCGTCGCTATGCCTCTTCTCCGGCTGCTGCTGCTGCTGCGCGCTGTCACCGGCGCTTTCCCCTGCCTGCCCATCCTGCTGCTGCTGCCGCTGCTGCTGACAGCCTCCAGACCCCTGCGCGGCGTGGGGGATGGGCTCCGGGCACGGAGAAACTCCCCGAACATCCATCTCCATCTTCCAAGCCGCCGGATTTGCAAACAAAAGCAGCCAAGGAGAAAGAGACTTTCCGCCACCCCGGCGTCTCTCTCCCTCTCCAATCTCTCTCTCTCTTAGGATTTGATTCCCCTTCCCGGGTTATGCGCGTGCATTTATTTGGCTTGGAGAATAGGAAGCCGAGGGGCACACTCACATGGTTCGTCTCCTGCACCGATCCGGCGCCTGCGATCTCATGCACAAACACAGACTTGAGATCCTCCGGACTTTTGCAGCCAACGTGTGCGCCTCGCTGTCTTGCCGGCGGCGGGTACGGTGGCCTCCAGCCGCCCCTTAGCAGCGAAAACGCCCGCGAAGCGCGCGCGGCCCCCTGCCAGACCCAACTCCCACCGTCCTCCTCCCTCGGCGAGGATTAGAGACTTGGTGGTGGTGCTACTACCGCCAGCCGGGGCTTCCAGGCCCGGGCAAGCCTTTTGCATGGGGTTCTCTTACTGAATTTATCCCTTCCTCCTCCGACGCTGCTTCTCTTTCTCTTTTTGGAGAGGCGGGTAGGGGAGCCTCTGAATGGAGAAGTTCGAGGCGGCGTGAGGGAAGGAGAGAAGCCGCCGAGGGGCTTGGGGAAAGGGGAACTCGGGGGTATCCTGAGGAGAATGTCGAGGAAAAGTTAAAACGCCTCTCGCGCGCGCAAACGCCCCGCGCGCGCCCCGCCCTGTTGCCACAAGGACCCCAGGCAGGCGCGCGTAAAGGGAGCCGCTGGTTTCAGTCCCGAGTGGGGAAGAGGCTGGTTTATGAAGGAGACAGCGCGCCCCCCCCGCTCGCTCCCTCCCCCCCACCTCTTCTAAGCCTCTGTGTCTCCTTGATGCTAATCTCCGCGCTGTGCCCGCGCGCGCGCTCCTTTCTCCGTGTATCTATACCTATATGCGCAACTGGAGCTCCCTCTCCAGACGGCCAGCGCAGCGCATGAGGAACTGGAGTAAAGGGCGGGCGTGGGGGGGGGGAGCGCGCGCGCGGGTGAGAGAGAGAGAGATGCCCCCCTCCCCGCGCACGCGCGGCTTGATGAGCTCTGGTGATTGATTCTTCAGATTAATAGTTGCTGTTTCTGAAAGGAAGGGCGAGCCCAAGCTCAGGGGCTTCTTTGGAATGCCAGCTGTGAAAATGTGGAGTCATCAGGATGGACGCCTCTGGGCATGTGCAGAGGGCCTCTCCTCCTCCTGGGACTCTGTCCCCAGAGAGTTGCTCCGAGGTGGTCTCATACCTACACTTTAAAACCTTCCGTTTTACAAGTGTACCCCCCCCCCCAAAAAAAAACCCCAGTGAAATAAGCTTGTATGGTAAACGTAAAGGGACCCCTGACCATTAGGTCTAGTCATGGCCGACTCTGGGGTTGCGGCGCTCATCTCGCTTTATTGGCCGAGGGAGCCGGCGTACAGCTTCCGGGTCATGTGGCCAGCATGACTAAGCCGCTTCTGGCAAACCAGAGCAGTGCACGGAAATGCCGTTTATCTTCCCGCCGGAGCGGTACCTATTTATCTACTTGCACTTTGACATGCTTTCAAATTGCTAGGTTGGCAGGAGGTGCGACTGAGCAACGGGAGCTCACCCCGTCGCAGGGATTCGAACGGCCAACCTTCTGATTGGCAAGTCCTAGGCTCTGTGTTTAACCCACAGCGCCACCCGAAAAGGTAAAATGGGATGCAGGTGACACTGTGGTCTAAACCGCTGAGCCTCTTGGGCTTGCTGATCAGAAGGTCAGCGGTTCGAATCCCCGTGATGGAGTGAGCTCTACTGCTGTCCCAGCTCCTGCCAGCCCAGTAGTTCGAAAGCACACTGGCGCAAGCAGATAAATAGGCACCGCTGCGGCAGGAAGGTAAACAGTGTTTCTGTGCACTCTGGCTTCCGTCACAGTGTCCTGTTGCTCCAGAAGCGGTTTAGTCATGCTGGCCACATCACACAGAAAGCTGTCGGTGGACAAATGCCAGCTCCCTCAGCCTGAAAAATGAAATGAGTGCCGCACCAAATAGTCCCCTTTGACTGGACTTAACAATCCAGGGCTCCTTTACCTTTTTACCTATATTAGAAACAAGTGGGGAGGGAGAACAGTAATTGTTTTTAATTTGGATGGGCATTTGCACCTGGAACAAACATCAATACCACAGCGTGGATAGCTTCATTGGTGCTGATAATGCCAAGGTTGCAGGTTCAATCCCCATGTGGGACAGCTGCATATTTTTGCATTGCAGGGGTTGGACTTGATGACGCTCAAAGTCCCTTCCAACTCTGCAATTCGACAACACATTAACTCGGACAACACATCACCGCGGACAGATTTTACAGTTCAGTTGAGGAGGGATGACATTGACGCAGGATGCTTGGATAGGAACTGAGCAGGGTGCTCCAATGGAGAGCTGGCCTCTGGGTTTTTCAGCAACTTGAAAAGTATCCGTGTGTATGATGTTCCCAACAAGCCAATAAATTGTGTAAAAGTGTTCTCTTGAATGAAAGCCAAGCTTTGATCTGATCATTCTTAAATCAGGACTCTTTTATCAGGTGACTAGGCTGCGCTTCTAAATATAAATTTCCAAATATAAGCTAACATTGCCTTAAAGAGCTGCCATTGCTGCTTTGGATGTTACCTGGAAACATACACCGACAAATTTTAGCATACTTTTTTTTTTTTTAAATCCACAGTATGCATGGTTCTAAGGAGAAAATGTCTCATTCCATGTAGCTGTAGAATATTTTCCCAATTCATGGAAACTCGCACGCAACCCTGCTTGCATCAGCTGATGCCCTGACCCAAGGATATTCTGAGAAAATGCTCTTTGTGTAGCATGACATGGAGCCCTATGGAACTTTGCCTCTAGATCCAGAATGGCTAAAATGGTTTGTTAGCTTGCATCTACACTGGCAGATCTTGCAACTGAAATAGAAAGGAAGACAGCCAGGGACGAAACATTAGCAGTGCAGTGCCCCCCTCCTCTACCAAAGATCCATCATAACCCCCCCCCTCAAAAAGGCAAGCTGCATTTAAAAGAGAAAGCATTCACCTTCTAAAAGCCCATCAAAATGCTTGTACTTCTACTTTTTCCCCTTTTAATTTTTATTAAATTTTCTGTTTTACATTTTAGAATATTCATTTAAACAACCTTAAAAATATCAGTGACTTCCCTTCTCTTTCCATGGTTCATTTTACATATCATAAATCCCTGCATATTTTACAGAAACTATACCATTCAGTATTGTATTATTGCAGCCATCAAAACTTGTTTACTTGTTTACACTGTTGAATTTATCTTAGTGCTGTCCACGTTTTCAAATAAACACAGTTTCCCTCCATATAGTCAGTAAACATTTTCCAATCTTCTTTAAACATAGGTTCTTCTTGTTCTCTTATTCTGTTAGGTCCGCATGCTGCGCATATTCCAACAGTTTAAGTTGCCATTCTTCTTTAGTTGGGACTTCGCTCGATTTCCATTTTTGGGCTAACAAAACTCGAGCCGCAGTAGTGGCATACATAAATAACCTTTTTTGACACTTGGGAATTTCCATCTGAATTATCCTCAACAAAAAGGACTCAGGGTTGGTTTGTTTTTTGGAAAAGTACTTTTAAACATTTTTTCCAATTCATTATGGATTATTTCCCAATACTCTTTTACCCTTTTACAGGTCCACCACATATGATAGAAGGTACCCCCAGTCTCACTGCATCTCCAGAACTTATCTGATTCAGTCTTAGACTTCTTTGCAAGTCTACTCGGACTTAGATACCATCTGTAAATCATTGTCAGGTAGTTAAAATGCCTGTACTTCAAGGCTTCCTCTTTCTGCTTCAGCTAAATATTGAAGGTCTTCCTAAGTGTGTGTATGTTCCATCAGCTTTGTACTTAAGCACAAGACACCGATTACAGTGAGTCACATGCAGGCTGGCATTGGAGAGGTGGAGCACTCTGTCTCTCCTCTGGACCCAGAATACAAATACAGGGGGCTGTTGCAGAAGTGATAGAGCTATACCTTCTGTGTTAGACTCTAGCAGGTCAGTAATGTTTTTCTGGCTAGTAACTTTTGTGGGTTTCTTAATATTTACAAGGCTGATTCAACACATAAAGGTAAAGGGACCCCGGACCATTAGGTCCAGTTGTGACCGACTCTAGGGTTGCGGCGCTCATCTTGCTTTATTGGCCGAGGGAGCCGGCATACAGCTTCCGGGTCATGTGGCCAGCATGACTAAGCCGCTTCTGGCGAACCAGAGCAGCGCACGGAAATGCCATTTACCTTCCCACTGGAGCAGTACCTATTTATCTACTTTGACGTGCTTTCGAACTGCTAGGTTGGCAGGAGCAGGGACCGAGCAACGGGAGCTCGCCCCGTAGCGGGGATTCGAATCGCCGACCTTCTGATCGGCAAGTCCTAGGCTCTGTGGTTTAACCCGCAGCACCACCCGCGTCCCGATTCAACACATACATAATGTTTAAACCTTTTTTTATGTGATCTTTTTAAATATCATTTCTGACACTGCTGTCATGCCCTGAACAACATTTTTTTTCTATATCCCCATTTAAATTGTTGTTGTTAGGTTGTTGATACAACTATCCAGAGGATCCTCTTTTTGTTCATGCAAGCATGATAATGTCAAAGTTGCAGGTTTGATCCCCATATGGGACAGCTGCATATTTCTGCATTGGAGAAGGTTGGACTATTATTATTATTATTATTATTATTATTATTTATTCAACTTATGCACTGCCCTATACCCAGAGGTCTCAGGGTGGTTCACAACAAGACCACAAGACTAGATGCTCCTTAGGGTCCCTTTCATCTCTGCAATTCTATGTAGAACATGAATTTGCCAGCCGCTTAACAGCTTTTGGTCTGTTCACAGTTTCTTCCATAGACTTGCATCAGAGGAGTTGTTGAATGTCTTACTATAAATATTCGTTGTTGGGTGCACCCGGTTCTGCCACCCTGGCCCTAAATTGTGCTAATATGTGCAGCCTCCCAAACATTAGCTGGGTGACAGATTGTGCAACTAATACCATTTTAAAGCTAATTAAAAGTGTTGTCTTCTTTGTTGCTTTATTGATTTACACAGCAACTTTTGCCATAGTTGCTAGCCACTTGTTTACAAAGTTAATAAAATGATAAATTACACCCAAGTCTCTCTGTAATGTGGGGGGACAATGAAGAATTGGTGTCGTCTTGTTGTTAGAAAATAAAATCAGACCCAAATTCTCCAGCCCCTGAGGCTAAAACGAAAACCAGGAAAAGGGCTAAAATAAATATAAAGATCTTACCATATGTGCCTGAACTTACTGGAGTCGGGGATTGGCAGAGCGCCAAGGCAAGCCCATTCCAAAAGCGAGTCCTCAGTTGATTCTGAAACATTTAACCCCAAATGTCAACAATGATCTTCTGAAAAATCTGGGTGGTCCACACACAGTCAGATTCTAGGTCCCCGCCCCCCGTGTTTATGTTTCAGAGGATAATGATATCTAATGCTAACTTGGAAAAGACTTCTGGTCTGCATTGTCTAATGGGTAGGCAAACTAAGGGCCGGGAGCCAGATCCAGCCCAGTTGCCTTCTCAATCCAGCCCGCGGACGGTCCAGGAATCAGCGTGTTTTTACGTGAGTAGAATGTGTCCTTTTATGGAAGGTAAACGACGTTTCTGTGCGCTGCTCTGGTTCACCAGAAGCAGCTTAGTCATGCTGGCCACATGATCTGGAAAAACTGTCTGTGGACGAATGCTGGCTCCCTCGGCCAGTAAAGCGAGATGAGTGCCACAACCCCAGAGTCATTCGTGAGTGGACTTAACAGTCAGAGGTCCCTTTACCTTTACCCTTATTATTTAAAATGCATCTCTGGGTTATTTGCGGGGCATAGGAATTCGCTCTTCTTCTTCTTCTTTCCAAAATATAGTCCAGCCCCCCACAAGGTCTGAGGGACAGTGGACCGGCCCCCTGCTGAAAAAGTTTGCTGACCCCTGGTCTAATGCTTACTGTACATTTCTTTAGCAAAGACCTTGACTTATAGCAGGCATTGCTAACTTCAACCCCTGCTAATGCTGTTGGACTCTAGCTCTCAGGAACCCAGCAATTTGCCCATTGCCGCCCAGTGAACTACATGGGTCACTGAGGGTGTTAGCCAGAGTTTCCTATTTCTTAGCCCAGTTATACCACACTGGTTCTTAACGCACAATATGAAATGTCAAGCAGAAAACATTTAGTGTTCCATGATCTATCCTCAGTATTTGTGGTGATAAATTTGGAGGAGCTATTTTTCAGCACTACAGCTTAGAGCCTGTTTTCTTTTTTTTTTTTCCTTTCCTATACTTTACATAAATATTCCATCACACTTTGCAATCCAACCTTTAGGAAGTGGGCGTAGAGCCGAAATGTGAGACTCATAGTCTTTTATCAGCTTGTAAAACATTGGCTGCCTTTGCAGCTCAAACATGGGAGGCAATTGGATGGAACCCTTGGCTGTGCCATTTCCAAAGAGAAAACTGTTGTGGACAACAACGACTGGCTTGTCACATGAACGGAGAAGTGGAAAAATGGGAGCACAAGCCAATTCAGCTCAATAGTCCGGCGTCAGCTGAACAGAACTGTGCAAGTCCATGACCTAAGAGAATCAGCTTGGAAGACTTCTCCCTGTCTTGGTCCAAGAGAATGAGACAACAGCTGCCTTTTATTGGAACAACATGTGTGGGTGAAAGAGCATGTAGGCATTCCATTTCAAGAGAGATCTTTGTACGTCTGCTGCTGCATTCAGATAGCAATTTATTACTGACATTTCCTTACCTGTTAATTTCCGTGCTTTTGTTTGATCTTCCACACGATGCAAAATCCACATCTGCAAATCTACAAACACATGTATATTATTAGGAGAAATTTGCACTAAAATGCTTATGAATTTTCATGAGAACTTTTTTTTTAAAAGAATTTGCAATCTGACATGAACTGAGCTTAAGAGTAGGAAAATGAGAAATTCAGTGAAAATGGAATTGAGAGATTTGCCCACTGCTTTTTTTCTAGAAAAAGAGGTGCCGGAACTCACCTTGTTATCTTAGAATGGCAATGGCGCCATTTTAAATGTCATTAGGACAATATTAGATATAACGTTCTATAACCTTTAACATACATTTTCCCTTTGCTGGTGGCTCGCTGCTCTGCAGCGCCCTCTGGTGTCACATTTTAATAAGACATTGTTGACGTTATAAATCACAAGTGTAGACCCGCCCCCATGTGAGTTCCAGCTGGGGGAATTTGCCCATCCCTAGCTTTGTGCAAAAGCCAAATCCCTTCCAAGGGTTAAGGAACATCACACAAATTGGGCCCTTACCTGTGAGGCTGTGATGGACTGTGAATTACACAGGAATGCCAAAATAAAAATTCAGAATTGTGGTACTGCTAGCAGAATTCAACATTTGAAAAACTGGCTGGGTTTTTAAAAGCAAATTTCTAGTTCTCAGTGCTTTGAGGACGTGCCTGAATCTATGTGGGCAATGTTTTGTAATGGCTTCATCTATGCAACTAACTGCTATTTTGTAAATGTCTGCTGAATCTCAGGCTCCAGAGAGATTACTAAAATAGATTTTTGGGTTTGTTTGTTTTATTTATTTATAGCATTTGTACCCCGCTCTTCAGCCAAAAAGACTCCCAGAGCGATTTACATAAAACCAAGACCAGATACTCCGTACCCGCAGGCTTACAATGTTTGTTAAAAAAATAATAATAATAAAAGGTTGCATTCGGACTTCAGTGCTACACAAACTCTCTGTAATTAACAATCCCAAATGTTATGGTGCATAACAGTGAGAACATGGGAGGGGGATTAAACCTTACTTAAAATTGCTCAGTTTGAATAATTTTAAAACTTGGGATTTTATTTTATTTTATTTTATTGGTGGAGGGGTGGGGGAATTGCACTGTAAAGTACACACAACCTTTCCTTGGTCTTTAGAATGGAAGGCCTTCCTCACATCTTGCCAGGTACAGTGGTACCTCGGATTAAGTACTTAATTCGTTCCGGAGGTCTGTTCTTAACTTGAAACTGTTCTTAACCTGAAGCACCACTTTAGCTAATTGGGCTTCCCGCTGCTGCTGCGCCACTGGAGCATGATTTCTGTTCTCATCCTGAAGCAAAGTTCTTAACGCGAGGTACTATTTCTGGGTTAGCGGAGTCTGTAACCTGAAGCGTATGTAACCCGAGGTACCACTGTATGTGGCAGAAGAGAGAGAGAGAGGCATCAAAAGACTGGCCAGTCTGGGAAGGGGTCTCAAATGACGCAGAGACACTTTTCAGCCTCCCAGTTGGTGCTTGAGCCTCTTTGCCAAGATTGACAGTTTTGATAGACAGTAAAACCAAGTCTCTGGTGCATTGTTGGCAGCAAGGGCAGCTTCTGAGAGCTGACTCTACATGGCTGATAGAGGGAAGCATTTTGTATCCGCGAGAGAGAAATACCATCTACAAAGCAGCCCTTGATCTGGCTACAAACAAAATGCTCTGCCTTTCTGGTTATATTTGTTCGTTTATTTTGATTTCTGTTCTGCCCTTTGTGGGCCTCCTGGGGGCGGGGGGGAGGGAGGCAGGCGTTAAACTAAGGTTACCAGATTTTTTCCAATGAATCCGGGGACACTTTTGAACTTCAACTGATTTTGTATGGGGACTGATTTGTAAATCCAGGGACCGTCCCCGGGAAACGGGGACATCTGGTAACCTTACATTAAACCCAGACGCTTCTCCTTAAACACCATGAAAAAACAGTGTAGTAAATTCAAAACCGGATAAAATAAAACCAAACTGCACAACCGGCAGGCATTCTTCTGTTGGTTGCATTCGACGGGGCTGTCTAAACATAAAGACTACGAAACCTTCTTCGGAGTTTGCATTGAGTCGCAGGGTGTAGAAGCCACAATGGGCATTTGAATCGCTTTGACCTTTTACCACCCTCAAACAGTTTAAATCAAAGACTTCCTCGTGTTGATTCAAACTCCTTGGGGCCTCCGTCAACACTGCCATATCTGTCAGCTGGCACTCCCAGCTCTTGCAGTCTGGGATGTGCAGGGCTGCTTCCTCAAGCACAAGTCGGCCTTATCGATAATTCCCTCTGTACTATACATTTCAAAGCAGATGACACAGATGTACATCGAGTCGTTTCCCCATCCATCGATCTCGGCTCCTCTGAGGGGCTTTCGAGCGAGCCCGCAAAACATCCAGCAGCCCAGAGGATACTGCCATGCTTGAGCTTTTACATACAGGCCTTCCGAGATTTGCCTTTGAGGAATGCCTTTGTCTACATTTCCAGACTGCTAACCTGACAGAAATATCCTGCGGAACAACCCAACTCTACCAGGGACAGGGGAAAAGACCACCACACTCCTTTACGCAATTCTCACAGGAGGCAAAGACTTCGGATTTCTTTTGATGTGAACGACACCAGCGGATTTAATTCATGTTCAAATTTGTTTTGTTTTTTGAATAGTACATCTGTAAAGGCTCTGCTCATTTTTGGGTTTTTTTTAAGGGCTGGGATCTAAGGCATTTAGCATTTGTATTGTGTTTAGCAAAATAACTCAAGGCCCTAACCATATATAAGGGAAGACAGTTAAATCAGCGCTGATTATTGTGGGGCAATGAAGGAATGAAACTTACAAGTTTATATCCCCCCCCCTCTCCTTTTGAGCCAACTCTTAGCCCCCTTACAGAATGCAATGATTTCTATGCTGCCTTTTAGGGCAAAGCCTTCAGAAAGGTAGCTTACATAAAAACAACCATTGGATATTGCATCATGTTGCAATAAAACCAGTATTTCAAAACGGCATTCGAAAACAATCCACAGGCTAGAACATAGGAAGATCTTAATGAGTCTGAATATGAATTACAGTATTTAGAAGGTACTTCATTTGTAGAACTGAAACCTTAGGGTAACTTCAGTACTTACAGATATTAAACTATCACTTAGGTGGCATAAAAGCATGGCAATAGCCTGGGATGGTGGATGTTGAAGCTCAGTAACATCTGGAGGGCCAAAGTTTACCCACATCTGATACTGAGATTTATTTTTTTAAATATAACAAGTTGTGTTGATTTTTCAGAATACAGGATACACAAAAGGAAAGTTGCTACAGATACAACAAAATTACCCTTACTCATGGAACAGATTTTCAGTCTACTAGGTCTTACCAAAGGCACGTTTGTGAATCTGGTGGCTGCCATTCATCAGTTCATTCATTTGAAAATTTTATAAAGGGTTCCCCAATCTCAATGAAACCATCCACATCTGATACAGAGAGATGTTGAAACTAAAAACAAATTGCTGAGACAGAGGAAGCATATATTTGAGTACATTCTGCACGTGGTGAGCATCTGTGAGAGTTATCTTTAGCAGAGTTTTAGTTCCTTTCAATTATCATCAGAGCATGTTGTACTGTTGTTAATGGCCTTAAGGTGCAGGTAGGAACTTTCCCTTCTCTTTGTATTCAGCTGTTTTGCATTTAGATTTCTGTATAAAGCGTTTTTTTTATCCTATATATTAAATACTGGAACAAAAGCTCATGTCTGGCAAAAGGCAAGAGTTTACCATAGCAACGCATTCATTATTCCAAATGACAATGCACATAGGGTATGAGTTCTTTACAATATTAAAATGGATTTGGGATAGTGTACCTTTAGAAATCCTGCTTAATTATAAGCAAGTTGATTTATCAGTTAAACAGGGATAGGAAAATGGAGAGGTATTCATGCAACTTAATTGAAAAATACTCAACTGCCCTGATGTTCTGAAGACGCTTCGAGCATTTTTGAAGGCTTTGGCTTTTTTGAAGGAATAGTTGAATCACATTTGGCACCTTCCTTTTCAGATGCCTGCATTAATTTGTACCAAATATATTCTAATTAAATGACTATTTTTATGCTGAAGTAACTTTTTAAAAAACAGCACTTCATAGAATGCTGAAGTAACTATGAAGTTGATGTATATGCAGTGAGTAGTTTTGAAAAACTTTCCTCCTTTCACTTCTGAGTTATGTTTAATAAAAATAAAAATATGGCATACTGTCTTGGGTATTCTAATCTTTTTCGTCACTTACACTGGAGGAATAGGAATAACACCTCTCTTCCATCAACAAACATAGGACATAATCCACAAGGACAGCCATCGGCAACCTTTTCTGGGCCAGTAGGCATGTTTTGAATTTTGAAGAAAGTGCCATGAAGCCAGTCACAAAATGGCTGCTGTGGGGTATGGCATAACACAAAAAGACTGTCACATCTAAACTAGCAGAATATGCAGGACACAAAATGGCGCCCGCATACTCTCCCACCAACCACCCAATCAACAGGTGTGTGGTTTTTTTAAAGGCACTCACATCAGCCACTGCTGTGCTCACTCACAGACAGAAGCTCTTTGCACTCCTCCCATGTTTAGAATAGATGGGAGGGAGGGTGTCCACTTCAGTGGGGCTTATGGTATGGAGTGGTAGCCTAATATAGTTTGGTATACAAGAGCCGGTGGATGTGTGGGGAAAGGATCTGAAGCGTGACCCCTTGCTCCCAAATCACAGATCGTCTGGATGTGTGGAGAGCAAGCAAGGACAGGGATTCTGGTGATCATGCATCACGCCGGGACCCTTTGTGATCCAGCATCAAATGATGTACTCACAAATGATATCTGAACCTGCTCTAAGGGATAGATAGCCTAAGGGATGATTTGCTGATAACGGGATGTCTCATGGCGACTCCCAGTACAAAGAGCTTCAGCTGTCTGAGCTCTCTTCAAAAAGGCAACATGGCACCCGTTTGATTTTCAGCAGGAAGTGTCAGAAACGCTTTCCTGTAGTAGATTATACACTAGTCGCAATCCATTCCCTCAGCAAGTCTACCATCTGCTCTACATATTGCCCACATCAGATGCCTCTGCCAAGAGCAGTTTAATGAATACAGCAACCATACACTACCTAAGACAGCATTAGAAGCTCTTATCTGTGCAGGAAAAAGTGGTGAAGAAAAGCAATAAGGGCCAAGAGCAGATGAGTTCAACGTCTGCTGTTGTGCACAATCTCCTTCACAGAAGCCTCAGTGTGTCATCTGTAAAGCAAGGCCCACAGGGATCTAGCCTATGGGACAGCAGTCAATATAAACACAAGGAACAATGGATACAGTTTGCACACTGAAAGTCCACACATAAATCTATTAGGCAGCATGGGGAGCCTGTGGCCTTCCAGGTACTATTGGACTACAACTCCCATTATATTTCCCCACTGGGCGTGTTGGCTGGGACTGATGGGCATTGGAGTCCAACAAAATCGGGAGGGTCATTGCGTCCCAACCTCCGCTGTCAGGAGAGCTAAAGTTCCATCCATTCACCCAGTCCAGTCCTGATATTTGTCTCCTACAGTAGCAAGCCAGATGCCTTTGAGAATTTGACAAGCATCCTGGACTTTTCATCTCCGACTGTTCCCTCTTCTGCAAATACCTGGATTGAAGAGTGATCATTTTATAGCAGTCTGTGTTTGGGGGAGGGGAAGGGTGTCTGTATGCAGTACAGTGGCGTAGCGTGGGTTGTCGGCACCTGGGGCAAGGCAAGTAATTTGCGCCCCCTAACCCCCAGATGTTGCGCCCGGTGCGGCCGGCCCCCCCTGCACCCCCCACGCTATGCCACTGATGCAGTAGCCAAAGTGTCAGGACTAGATGAGAAAAATACCAGTTTGTATCCCTGTGCAGGCATGGAGTTGTTGGTCTGTCCTGGAAAAAGTCACTATGCCTCATCTTAAAGTTCCCATTTTTTGAGAGTGAAACAGTGCTCCTTGGAGGATGAGTAGGAGGCAAACATATCAGTAACACATGCAAATCATCATCATCATCATCATCATCATCATCATCATCATCTCTTCCCCAGCCACTCTGTGTGGCTCCCAACCAAATATTAAAAACACGATAAAACATCAGACATTAAAAACTCCCTTAGGGTTGCCTTCAGGTGTCTTCTAAAAGTCTACCTCTACTTTTCAATCTAGAATATAGATATTTATTTAAAGCTATCATAATCTGGGGCTAGATTATTCTCCGAGCTGAACCACAATGAGTGATTTATCTTCTATCTTATATTTATAAGATTTATCTTATATGCCTTCTATTACCTATCTGAACATAAACACGCTCTTTACATATTTTTCATTAAACGTATTGCTCATTCAGGGCAGTTTCTTCCAACGTTTTTTCACTTTCTTTCCCCTTTTAGATTTGCCACATTACATCTCATTGTTATTTCTCCTTAGGCAAAAGGATATGTGCATGGTAAAGAGGTGATGCATACAGTTAGTTAGGGAATACCTAGTTTAACTAGGCTGCTGGAGCTTTGCAGGTTCAGTCAGAAATCAGCCCCGTTCAGTTCAGTGTGGCTTCTGCCCTAGTAAACTGGTTTAAGATTGCATCCTCAGTGTTCCCTAGGCACTTCTAGATTTTATCCTAAGACATAAGAAAAAAGGCACCATTTCTCCTTCTGGTCTTGTAACATCCCATCATTAAATGATAACCCATAGAGAGCAATGATAGATAAGTACATAGATAGATGATAGATGATAGATGATAGATGATAGATGATAGATGATAGATGATAGATGATAGATGATAGATGATAGATAGATAGATAGATAGATAGATAGATAGATAGATGATAGATAGATACATGATAGATACATAGATTTTTTAAAAGACATAAAACTGGCATAAAATGAGAAAATAGAGAGTGAGACACACAGCAGGTGCACCATGATCCTGGGGACAAAATACCGGTAGATGGGGTGTCAAATGTACATCATATTGACCCAAATATAGGCTGCACGTCTAACCCACCCCCACCCCACCCCCGCAAAAAAAATGACTTACAAGAAATGTAAGTGCGACCTATATTTGAGGGCAACCTGTATTCAGATCAGTGCAATTTAACTTGCCTTTTTCTCTCTCTTTTAAATTACAGTCAATAGGGATAGTGATCAGGCCAGCATACAGTGAGGGGCTTAACTCAACCACCCTTTCCCTACGTGGTCCCAACAAAAATACTTTCTGCCCTGGGTTTTTTTTTTCCTGGGAAGGAAGATGCTGGTGGGCTTTGTATTTATTTCTTAATGGAAAATGTTGTAGTCCTTACTGTGCAGGTGGGGAGATTAAAATGTGCATGCAGATTTTGCAAAAAGCAAAAAAAAAAAGGCGAGCTTTTCGTGGTGGTAGCAGTTGTTCTGCAAACTGTGCTCAATGAAGTTAATTTAAGATAATTGCAACAGTTCAGTGCTGAAAACTCATCAATAGCTTTGAGAGCCAGTGCCAAATGTCAGTTAGGTGAAATGAGTGACAAGGATTGCTCCCTTGATCTTTTCAAAGCCCCATGAGTTATCTCAGAAAACAGTGTTTTAATTTTGAAGGATTATTGTAATGCCCGAGAAGCAGCTCCCTACTCCCTAAGAAGTTATATGGAAACAGTCAGGCTAACTAGCCAAAGACCAGGCATTTTGAGGACAGATATAACGTATATAGACACAGTAATGGACATAAAGATCATAAACTGGAACTGAAATTTAAAAATGCAGGTCAAGTGAAATGCTCAGTTAAATGGGGCATGACACTGTCAGCTCCCTGAAAGCCTTGAGGGTTAATACTCAAGCTCACCTTTCCTTTTATAGGATGCAAATTGTTCACACCGACAGAGTTTTGTTCATTCATTACTCTTTTACTGGCAAGGAATCTACACACGCAAAAGCCAACTCACACATAACCCGATGACGATGGACACATGCAGGTAAGGTAACCTTGGCTGAAGCTTGTGGCTAGTGAAGACTAGGAACTGGTACTTCTGTACATTTCAGGTGCTCTGTTTTCCAGTCGGAAATGAAATACTCCACATTTCTGTAACAATTAGCAATAATAATAATAATAAATCGTCATGGAAATTCATCAGCATTTTAGTGCAAATTTCTAACAATAAACACATTTTTGCAAAGCGATTTCCTCTAATATAATGCATTTTGCACATTACTGTCACAAATACGTGCAATTTTTACACACTTTACCCTTGTATATGCATTTCCGTGTACCTTACTTGACTGGCGAACTGCACTGCAAAATTCAGGTAAGTGAAAATTTAAAAAAGATGTCTGCTCCAGTTTGCATTTCGTTTCCAAAAACATGAATTTGGTAGGTTTGCCCTTATATGGGAACTTAACTGAAGGGAGGGGTTCCCATGAATTCCATTTCAGACAGCATGCTAGGCTAAACTGTGGCTTAGCGCAAACCAATATAGCAGAAAACTAAGAACAGAGAATTGCAATGCAACTGCAACAACCTCTCTAGGAGTTGGCATGTTCACACGGTCCTGGTAAGTCATGTCTGACTTACCATGTCAAGTGAGCCAGCTCATAGACAACATTGTAGCATAAGCCTTCAACTGTCAATGAATATAAGACTTGAGATAGTAGCCCACACAGTGTGTGCTATGACCCCATTAGAAAAAAGCGTGGTGAAAATTGCATATTATAGGTCTCTATTTCCCACATTTGCTTATAAGCAGCAAATTTAGAGCTATATACCTCCATTTTTCACTCACTTGTATTGGAGGCACATTCTTTTTTTTCAAAGGGAAAAAAGCAATACGTGAAAATTGAAGCCTAATAAAACAATTGAACAATACGATGATCTAGTGCATTTGACTTCATTCACGTAATATGAGAGAATTGCCTGGAGAGCAGGAGAGAAGGAGAAATGGCTGTTATTGTAAATTGCGGGGGCCTGCATTAGCTAGAGGATTGGTATGGTGGGGGGAAAAATCTGTTCTGTTAAAGCAAAGTATCAGAGATTACTGGCAGCTTTGAGTGGCTCTGCACCTTATTGATTTCTCACACAAGGCCAGCGTGCGCCACACACACACACACACACACACACACACACACACACACACACACGAACACGAACACACTCTTACAAGTTCTATGAAATCAAGTTGGCAGCTCCTTTTATTTTTCCAATGCGGCACATTCTAGCTTAACTAAGTGGATGTATTCATCGGGATGTTGCAAAATGTCTGAAGTGTTGAGTTCAGAGACGGATTCAGACACATCTGGAAGAATTTGTTTTGTTTTTTAAAAGGTCTTTCAGGAATTTGGCTCCAAAATTTCCCAATTGCAAAAAGGAAAGCAAGGCTCCTGGTCCTGCAGTAGTTCCAGAGGCTACTGTGTCTGTTAAAGAAAAATTTAAAAACTCCCCTTTATTTACCTTATCTACATGCATAGGCTATTAAGGGTAGTTCCCAAGATCTAGACAAGAACATTAGAAAAATTAATATTATTATTGGTATGGGGTTACTACGGGTGGGAGAGAAATATGATTCAATTTGCATTTAAAGGCAAACTTCATTTGCTTTTTCATATATGAACTAAAACTGAGCCATCTTTTGAAATTTACACATCTTTGAATTCTGCAATGCTGTCCTCCAGCCAATAAATGAGCCATGAGGTCACGGTTTTCGCCAAAAACCCGATTCACTCGAAAGCGGTGCCAAACAACTGCAAATTGCCCCATGCAACGTTTGGCAGTGCAAACCCCACATTTCACAGTAGGCAATAAAACGAGCCCTCGGCGCCCTAACCCCTGGGGTCACAGTTTTCGCCAAAAAGTAATTGTAGGAAAGTATTTGCAGCAATAGCATTAGAGATGAACTACAGCACTTTGTCCAGCATACGTTGGAAGGGAAGGGAAACTTAAGCATTTTATTTCTCCGTCTATGTTTTGCAACCTGTGGCACTCCCAATTTTGGTGGACTGCATCACCCATCATCCCTGGCCATTGGATACACAGTGTCGGTCTGCTGGGAATTGGAGTCCAGCAACATAGAGGCTCCCTGTTATATACATGCCATTAATAAGCCATATTAATGGAGTTTGTTGCGACATACAAAAAGTGAAAGTTAGTATGTGATGTAAGACCTTACAATCAGGTCACTATGGACTTGAGCCAACATGAAAATAATAATAATAATAATAATAATAATAATAATAATAATAATAATAATAAATTATTTGTACCCCGCCCATCTGGCTGGGTTTCCCCAGCCACTCTGGGCGGCTTCCATAGAAACCAAAAATACAGTAAAATATCACAGATTAAAAACTTCCCTGAACAGGGCTGCCTTAAGATGTCTTCTAAATGTCAGGTAGTTATTTATCGCTTTGACATCTGATGGGAGGGCGTTCCATAGGGCGGGCGCCACTACCAAGAAGGCCCTCTGCCTGGTTCCCTGTAGCTTTGCTTCCACTCCTGCCCTAAACCATGTGATATTTGGTAATGAGAACAACAACAACAGGGCATTTTTTTCAGAAAAAAACAGGACTTCCGTTTCCCTCATCTGTAGTTTAAATGTAAAAGCAACACTGGATAAAAAGTACATATGCTTTGGAAGGACGTTGCCACGTCTTGCATCAAAAACGTTAAAATATGTTTCTTGTTAGACTGAAATGCATTCTTAGGGGTCCCCTATTAAAAAATGCCCTCACTCTGTCACTTTGAATACCTGCATAGATACAGTGGAACCTCGGATTGTGAACGTGATCCGTGCAGTAGGCACGTTCGCAACCCGCAGTGTTCGCAATCCGCAGCGCCGCATCTGCGCATGCGTGGGTCGCAATTCAGTGTTTCTGCACATGCGCAAAGCGCAATTTAGTGCTTCTACACAAGCACCGAAACCCGGAAGTAACTCGTTCCGGTACTTCCGGGTTTGGCGCAGTGCACAACCCGAAAACACGTAACCTGAAGCGTCTGTTACCCGAGGTACCACTGTATAACAATTTACCTCCTAACACACTTTCAATCTCCATTCCAACCAATCAGTAAGTATTAGAGCACATCCTTTGCAAGTAGAACATCCTAAGTTTCAAGCCCTACGTATCCCTAGTTCAAACGATCAGGTGATGTGAAAGACCTTTGTCCAAAACCCTGAAAACTGCTGCCAGTAACTATAAGCAGTATTGGGGTCGAATGTGTGTCTGCTTTGGTTTCTTGTTTTTCCAATCTGAAGTTCAATTCTCCACCGTTCCACTCAGTTTGCGATTTTTTTTTTTATGCTCTCGTGAAAATTAATCAGCATTTTAATAGAAACATTTGTATGCAATTTGCCTAAGGTACACATTTTTGCAAAACAATTTCCCCCCAAATTATGCATTGTTTTATATCATTTTCACTAATGTGTACATTTTTTATGTGTGCTTTACCCCAGTACCTGCCTTTTTGTTCACAGTGGACTGGAGAACTGCGCTACAAAATTAGGAGAAGTGCAGATTTTGAAGGACAACTGTGTTCTAGTTCTTGTATGGTTTTGCAACATGTGAGCTAAGCAGGTTCACCTTTAAATGCGAAATGAATCAAACTTCTCTCCAATTCATGGCTGGGGAAAATAGCCTAATCTGGTATGAAATGTTCCATTTAGCATTAGGACCAGGGAAGGCACCTGCGTGCTGCCTTGATGCTTGCGGGAAGAGAATGCTCTGAATAGGCAGAGGACGTTTAGAAGTCAGTGTTAGAAATAAAGGAAAAGGGAATCAGAAATAGAAGTAGCAGGACAGGGTAAACATCAAGTCACAGCTTTGTGCCCGTGGAACGAAGTGCCAAATTAGAAGGATGGAACAAAGCCATAGGTTGTCAAAGAACAAGGTAGGTTTTGAAACAGGAACAGCTTGAGAAATTAGCTAAGGGAGGATCAAGGCACAGTTAGGAAGCAAGACTGGATAGTTTTCATGAGTCTGATCTAGTCAAAGAACAGTGGTTATATCTGTAGCATATGGCCTCAACAGTGCAATCCTAACCATGTCTGTCAGCAGTTGCAGCCATGACTCTTTGCAGTAACAGCTGGGTTTTCTTATTTAGTCGTGAATGGTGGTCATGCAAGTAAATAGATCTATTCTGCCTTCTGGCTGGTTTTCTCATTCTAGAGACTATATGCAACTATTCTTTAGCATAGACTTTCAGAACCTGTGGCACTCTAGATGTTGCTAGACTGCCGTTGCCATCGGTCCCAGACAGGACGGCCAATGGTAGGGGTGATGTGAGTTCAGCAACCTCCGGAGGGTCACCTTCACACAATCCTAACAAACCTGAGTGAAGAACACCACTCGATTAGTTCTTCCCCGCTTTATATTGTGTTAATTTAGTGAACTAGTCAGGGTTCAGATTTGCACATTAGCAACCTCAGTGGGTCAGGAAGTGAAGACAACCAGTGATAAAAGATCACTGATTCACAGACTGTAATTGAAACAAATCAGTTGGGTTTGTTGATTTACAATGCTTCATTCAAATCATATTATTATCTAAGACAGCAATTTAGTACTTAGAAAATAATATGGATTAGAAACTGCATAATAGCAGCATAATTGCATTGACAAAGTAATAAAAGCCATTTGAGTGAGAATTTTGGGCTTGCTGATTCCTATTCTAATGGAAGATATGATCATATAGTTTAGCAAACAGACTTTCTAAATTTCACAGCACATCCAAATTTTTAAGTTCCCTATGATACATAGCATTTTAGAATAAAGCTCATAATTAACCATATAGAGCTGGGGGAGAGCAAGTTAAAAAGAGCTGGATAGGCAGCAACTGGGAAAAAGAGAGGAAAAATTATTCCCTGTATACCCGTTAATTGATCAGGGACTAGAACATATTTTTCCACCCTTCACGTCAATGCTCCTATAAGATGCATCCTATGAATATCCATAATGTAACTGGGGAAAGGAACTGGGATCCTTATTTTCTGTATTTAGGGCATAATCACTTAGAAATATTCCAGCATTTTCTTTCAAACAATTCAACAATGTTTATAATTCCACACCCATTGTGACGGTGTTGGGTATTCTTTATAGCAGCTTAATAGGAAGGGCTTTTTGCTTGCCATTCTAAGAGAATGAGGGAGGTGTTCATGGTGAATTCCAGCCCCTCTTTCTCTAGAAAAATAGCACTCTTAATAGGTATGATTTTCCTTTTTCCTTATCATCAGGTTATAATCACCTCAGCCTGCCACAGTTTCACACAACTGTCATTTAGAGTTAGAAAGAGTTCCAGTTTCCACAAAATGGCATAGAGATGTACGTTTCCATCATGATCCATTAGATGATGATTCCTTAGCCCTAGCAGGGTCCAAATTAACCTATGACAGAAAACTGGCTCCTCTTCTATTTCACACAGCTAAAAAATTAACATCACATTTTAGATAGAAGACCTCCTGAATTTAGCCAGGCATCCTGCATATGGAGACATGTTCAGCATTTAGCACTGTTTGAAATCTTAATAAACCTGAGTGAAGAGGATGAATACCAAATGATCCAAAGCCCTACACCCTTTGATTGGTTCCTCATTCCCTTTAGTCCACAAATTAATCAGCATCTATGCCACATGTTATGTACCCCTAATAGAAACAACTCACATTATCCAGATTATAATGTTCCAGGAATAGGTATGTGGTTAAATGACTGCATAATTCAATATATAGTTCAGTGAAACAAAATCATTTTCTGGACTAAATACCCCACTATGCTACTGCCTTGGTACCCTTAGGTTTTCCATTGGACTCTGTTTCACTTCTGTAAGAAAACGATCATACCACATTGGCTTTCACTCAAGCCTAGTTGGGATGGGGTTGTGGACATGCAGGTCAACAGGTATCGTCTGAAGGTCTTTGTGCTCATTATGTGTCACTGAATGTCTCCTTAGTCCTTTATTCCCTCCCCACACACTTCCCAGACTCCTGTTATTTAACTCAAATTCTGTTACTTGTTATTTGACTCAAATTCTGTTATCAGCCTGTTATTTGACTCAAATTCTTCCCCAGTCTTGCTTACCTATCTTCCAGCTCTGGCTTTCTCAGTCCAGGTCCTGCAAAATTTTGCCTCCCAGATCCTGATGTTAACAGTGGTCCAGCTCTTCTTTTGCATTCTGGCAGATTCCTGGCTCCTGGTTGCTTTTGTTAGGCTCATCGTGATACTACCAAATTCCTTTGGTATGATACACTCAGCTTGGTCAACTGCTTCCTCACCAACTTGCCTCTATGCTATATTTTCTATAAATATCTGTGGCAAGTCATTAATCCTGTAAAGACCGTTTGTACTATTTATCTTTTTAAAAGGTCTGAAGCAGCTCAGGAAACTAACTGCTTATTTTCGTGAGATGTAGACCTATTCACAACTTATAGGCTCTGGCAGGGAGGTTTTTTGGTGGCGGGAGCGGAGGTAGGAGCTTTAAAATATTGTTGTTTTTTTCTTCATCCAAAAGTGGGCTCCTTCAGACATCCTTTTTATTGCACACATTGATGATTTCTGCTTATAATGCTACCAGGATGGTCACACATGATCCTGCTTTTAATACTGTTTGTGCCTGCAAAGGTTTGGGGATGGTCACACCGTTTTATTTCAAATTAGTGTATATCACATAAATTCCTGTTGAAATCCTGTAACATTTTATATATTGTTGCAAGGTGGCCCCAGCCCCAGACAGCAACAATGTGGTAGCACTGGGGAAGCATCACAGAATAAACTAAAGCAGAGGAAATCCACCATTAATGCACGATTATTGTGCCAAGAATATATTGCAGAATGCAACCCCAGTAAAACACCAGTCTGACGTGTAGATAGCTCATGTGACCGTATTTTGTGTGGTCTAGTCTTCACAAATTGATGTCTCACATAATGAACTGATCCTGTGGGTACTGTTATACGTCATTACATCACAATTCCCTTCATCTTGGCTTAACTTATTTCTGAATCTTTTTAGGTGAGTCAAGTGATACATGGAGTTGCAGATCGACATATAAAAAAGATACTGTGAATTTACCTATAGTTCCTACTTATAATACCACAGACAATTTGCCACAGTTATTACTATGCATCTTTTAGCATCTATCCAAAATGTAAAGCATGACTACCATTTATGAAAGGACACTTCTTTAAACAAAATATTCAACCTCCAAGGCTGTGCTGTCTACAGATGAATCCCACTGAGAACAACCCAATTGTAATTATATATGTGGAATAAAGGAGGTATCAGTGGTTCATACTAGAAAAGCCATATGGCTGAGGATGTAAAACTGAAATTTCCAGCTAAAAATTCCTATAAGATATTTTTACATGACTTCCTGAAGAGTTGCAAACGACTCTTATTTTTTGGAAAGCCTGAGAAATACAATGCTTAGAATCTCTCTATATTCAAGTAAAATAGTTCTTTATTTCATTCTGATTTATAGAAATCTACAATTTGCTTGAAGTCAGAGAAAGAAAATAATTGTCAGGGGAAGACATCTAAACGTGCATGACTGTGCTATTGGATTCCACTTTTTAATCTGAACACGGACTAAGTTTGATATCAATTTTATCAATGAGCAGGCCAAAAAAAATTGTTAAACTTCACAGTAACTATATTGTTGAACTGCTGTTAAGGATCTCCCTCTATATGTGAAAAAGAATGCACTCTAAAGCTGTAAATAGTATAATAGGTTCTCTCTTATCAGCGCTACAAGCTGTCTTGGAATTCAGCCATTAAAGACTCTATTTCCTTAAACCTGTCTGTTATACTCTCAATGCACTCTCCAGCCTTGAAAGCTTTTCCATCAATTATAATACAGTCCTCTTGGGCGTTGATTTCCATTGGCCTTTTTTCAGTATACTCCAGGCAGAAGTTAGCTACCTAAAAGGGGGGAAATATTCGTATTCTAAAATGAAATACAATTTTGCAACAGATAATCTTCACCTGATACAGGAATGGAGAGCTACCAGCAGAAGCAGACATACACATGGAACACCAATCTGAATGCAGTTGTTTATCTAGTATCAGCTGGTACTGTATTATTATTATTATTATTATTATTATTATTATTATTATTAGTATTATTTCTTCTTCTAATGCAGATGGGAATTACGACTCTTCTTATCCAGAAGCTCTTCTTGCATTAAAATAGTTGTAATCAACTAGTGCTGGATCAAGGTCATTGGTTCCTAATTTATGTTTTAAGGTAAATTAACCTTCAAATCTCCATACTGTAAAATGTATGGAAGAAAATTGGGTGAGGGCCACAGCTTTTGTTTGCATTCAGAAGATCCCAGGTTCAACTTCCAGTCCTGGGTTGGGCAGACTCCTGTCAATCAGCGGCAGCCACACTGAGCTGGATAGAGAAATGGTCTAATGATATACACCAGCTTCCTATGTACCTAAAAACGTGAGTTCATGTGTACACACCATATGCAAACAGACAACATTAAATCTCTCTCTCTCTCTCTCTCTCTCTCTTTTTAAGAAAAGTGGAATGCTATTTTTTAAACCTTTCACAAAACTGTTATGTGAACAGGCTGCAAATACTGATTGATGGATTGTTATACATTCACACTGTTGGATAACCTTATGTGGGTTATTGAAGATCAACAGGGAAAAACGGTTATAATCCCTCCCCTCGTTTCATTTTCTGATTCAGCATATTGGATGGATTAATGGCAAGAAAGATAACTGTGAGCTTTGCTGGAAAGTGGTACACAAATGTAGCCAAGAAACAATTAGTAAAAAAATTAACTGCAAACTCATACTAAAAGGTTGCTACAGTGGTACCTCGGGTTACATACGCTTCAGGTTGCATATGCTTCAGGTTACAGACTCCGCTAACCCAGAAATAGTGCTTCAGGTTAAGAACTTTGCTTCAGGATGAGAACAGAAATCGTGCTCCGGCGGCGCGGCGGCAGCATGAGGCCCCATTAGCTAAAGTGGTGCTTCAGGTTAAGAACAGTTTCAGGTTAAGAACGGACCTCCAGAATGAATTAAGTACTTAACCCAAGGTAGCACTGTACTTTCCTGGTTCTGGATAAGAAAGTCATGCAAATTTCAGAACAAAATTCAATGGCATTGTATCATGTTGGATACATACAGAGGCAGATATAGGGCATAGTCGAAGAGGGCACTTTCTCAAGCACTTGTCCAGCTTTAGGAAGGAGGTGTGAGGCTCTGACAGGGTCCTAGAATCGTCTTGCCTCCTTCCAAAAGCTGGGCCAGCACTTACTGGGCTTTGGGATGGAGGTAGGAGGGCTCTAGGACTCTGCCAGAGCCTTGTGTCTCATTCCCAAAGTTGGACTTAAGCCAGTGCCACCAGGACTGGGAGGAGGGCGTCAAATGTTGGCCTTGCACAGGATAGCATAATACCAAGGTCCACTGCTGGTACAAGTCCTTCTATGACCTACAACATAATTTACATTTTCTGTGCGTTCTTGGAAACAGTCAGAACACTTTGCATGGAGTAGCTTTTGAATGCGTGCACTAGGCTGAAGTTGCTAAAATGCTACATAAATATCTAAATAATTGTAATGTTGCAGGTTTGTTCTCTAGCATGCCTGGAAAATGTTCAGGAATTATATTGCAGCAATAATAATAATAACAGTAACAACAATAATGATAATGATAATATATTTTATATTTTACCCTTCCTTCCTCCTTCCTTAAAAACAAAGAACTAAAAATTCTCAGAGTGCCGTAAGTTCCTCTACCCCTTTAAAAAATATGGAACTTGGCTTGGCAGAGGAGTATTATAGTAGTAGCTGTTTTGCCTGTTTGTATGCAGATATATGCAATGCAAATAAAAACAAGGTTATCAGTGATTGCAGCTTCCCTGGTCTGGGATCCCAGTGATAAATATTTCAAAAATTGTATTTTTAGATGCATGTACTTCTACTTATTGCAGGGCATACACTTTTAACTACCGTATTTTTTGCTCCATGACACTCACTTTTTTCCTCCTAGAAAGTAAGGGGAAATGTGCATGTTATGGAGCGAATGCTTACGGATGGCGGGGGGATCTGCTGCAGTCGTGAGCAGAGGATCCATGGTTCCCCTTCCTTCCCTCCTCCATGACTCTCTTTGAAACAGCAAAGCGGGAGAAGAGCTGCGGAGTGGGGAGGGGAGAGGGACAGAGAGCCTGGTTACAAAGCACGGATCCTTAGGATTTTTGCACAGGGTCACCCCAAATTCACAATCAGATCACATAGCATGTCCATGGCTACAGCTTGCACCAAAAAAAATCACACACCCACTGTTGCCTGGGGCCGCAGTGGTGCAAAAACGTGGTTACAAAGCATGGATACACATGGATCCTCAGGATTTTTGCATTGGGCTACCCCAAACTCACTGACAGATCACATGTTATGGTCGGGTGCGTGTTATAGAGCGAAAAATACGGTATTTCATTTTTCAAACAGCCTTATAATTCCCTAATATATAACCCTTTAGCACCTGGTGTGGATGCTTTTTGTAAGTACCGTATTTTTTGCACCATAACACTCACTTTTTTCCTCCTAGAAAGTAAGGGGAAATGTCTGTGCGTGTTATGGAGCAAATGCGGGTGGCAGGGGGGATCTGCTGCAGTCGTGAGCAGAGGATCCATGGTTCCCCTTCCATCCCTCCTCCGTGGTTACAAAGCAGGATCCACATGGATCCTCAGGATTTTTGCATTGGGCTACTCCAAACTCACTGTCAGATCACATGTCTGTGGCCACAGCATGAACCACAAAAATCATATATCCACTATTTCGTTTAGAATATTTTTTTTCTTGTTTTCCTCCTCTAAAAACTACGTGCGTGTTATGGTCTGGTGCGTGTTATAGAGCGAAAAATACGGTACATTAAAAGATAAGCAAATATTTCAGGTTGTGTTTCTTAGCCAAAAATAAGGATTCTACTAAAGTGGTTTTCCCAATCATTAGTAATTAGTACAGAAACTATGAATAATTTATACCTCTTCTCTCCCATTATTGTTCTCTCCATCCACAAATGATGCCAAAGATGGGTAGGAGGGGGCTGCAACATGCTTGAGAATGTGGTCCAATTCTTTTAGTATCATTTCTGTCTCAGAAACACCTAATAAAAACGGCAATATTAATAATTTAGCTAACATATACATTGTACATTTATGCAATGCTATTTATTGCTCAGTCGACTGCTTGGACTACAAGTGTTAAGTGGAACGGGCAAGCATCCTAATTCTAGATACAAAAAGAAAAGTGTTTTCTATGACATTACAGTGGTACCCTGGTTCTCAAACGCTTTGGTTCTCAAACGCCAAAAACCTGGAAGTAAGTGTTCCGGTTTTGGAACGCTTTTTGGAAGCCGAACATCCGATGCAGCTGTCAGCTATTGTTTCCAGGACACCTGCACCAATAAGAAGCTGCACCTTGGTTTTCAAACATTTCGGAAGTCAAATGGACTTCTGGATTGAGTCTGGTGCTTTTGTTTTTGCTATTTATTTTTCATTTTTGTTTTTGAGGCTTTTTCGGTTAACTTGTTTTTCTGACTGTGTGGAACCCAATTCAGCTACTGGTGGATTGATTGTGCGACTGCGGAAATGGATACCCCCCCCCTTCAAATAATGACTATCATCAATGCAGGTAGTAAAAAGAATCAGTTTTAATTTTTATCATCTACAATGCTGTCTTATTTATTTTATAGTACAGTACATCATAGCTGTCAACTTTTCCCTTTTCTTGCGAGGAATCCTATTCGGAATAAGGGAATTTCCCTTTAAAAAAGGGAAACGTTCACAGCTATGCAGTACATTGATTATTGCTTTCATTTTATGGATCAATGGTCTCGTTAGATAGTAAAATTCATGCTAAATTGCTCTTTTAGGGATTGTTTTTAAAAGTCTGGAACGGATTAATCCATTTTCCATTACTTTCTATGGGAAAGTGTGCTTTGGTTTTGGAACGCTTTGGTTTTGGAATGGACTTCCGGAATGGATTAAGTTTAAGAACCAAGATAGCACTGTACTCCTGTGCAACAAAATGAAGTCAAGTGCTCTCACTGGGGTCAGCCTGACTGGCTTTTGGTGGAAACTCCATTTGTACTCATCACTTAACAATTTAAGGATGCAATTCTAACCTCACATACCTGGGAAGTAAGACCCACATAATTCAACAGGGCTAACTTTTGACTAGACATGGTTAGGATGGCCATGTGAAAGACAGATCCTACAACTCAACCAGCTGAAGCAAATAGATTAAATGAGTGCATTGGTGCCAAAATAGAGTTAATGAACATTATTCCAACTGTTTCAGTTAAAATAAATTGCAGATAGAAATTACTAGTAATTACAATCCTATTTATTTGGATATGTAAACAAAAATAGTAACTTCTTATCATATTTGGCAGACACACAGCATGTAATTTTGGTCTGATATTAAAATAGCAACAAACAGAATGATCTGATTTGTGGTAGAGTTAATCCAAATATAAATTGCACTAACTTGGGCAAAAAAGACAAAATCTTTTGTTGACACAGTGTGAAATGATTGCATACATGATTAAAATGGGTAGAATAATGTACACAAAGTATTGGAGGACAGATAACATCCCAAGCATGAATAAAAATAAATTATGAATGTAAATTTTCTGTAAAATTAATTAATTGCATTTAAGTTACAGATAAAGATTATGGGGGGGGAGTCCCCCCCCACAAAAAACCCTGAAATCATTTCCAAAACTATTGGATTCCATCCAACTAACCTTTACTCAGAGTAGACCCACTAAAATTAATGTAATAATAATTTATTTATACCCCACCCATCTGGCTTGGTTTCCCCAGCCACTCTGGGCAGCTCCCAACAGAATATTACAAACATGATAAAACATCAAACGCTAATAACTTCTCTAAACAGGGCTGCCTGCAGATGTCTTCTAAAAGTCAGAGAGTTGTTTATTTCCTTGACATCTGATGGGAGGGCGTTCCACAGGGCGGGCGCCACTACCGCGAAGGCCCTCTGCCTTAGTCATGAGATCCAATTATGTACCTGTAGCCTCTGTTAGTGCAATGGCACTTCCAGTTTCTCCCTCTATCCTCCATTCCCCCAGAAAGATAGATCTGTTCTGAGGGTTCTCAAAAATACCAGAACAGTTTTTGGAGTTAGGCAGGGGGGTGGAATGGGGTGGAGAGGACAGAGAAGTGCTAGTGGATACTCCTTGTGCTGTGCTGGATCATGCCCATACACAGGATTGTGCTGTTCATCTGAATGCAAACCCTGTGTTTTATTTATTATAATTGTTAATCTTGTCTTGTTTGATTCTGCCTTTGTATATCTATTTTCCTGATAAAATATTGTCGAATTTGTCATAATCACCACCACCACCATTTCTTTAAAGAAGATAGAAAGAAGGTTGTATCACAGCTACACTCACTTCTTGCCCTCTCACCAATCCATCTTTCTTGTGTACAGTTTGAATCTCTTTACTATCCCAACTTTGGTTTCAAGTGAGGTGAACGATAACCATGTTCAGTGTGTTTGGGGTAAACAATATTCTCATTATGATACAATTAGCTTTTGAAATTTTCAGAAGACAACTATATTTGAAGTAAAAGCAAACAAGCCAAATAAATCAATATGAGGACAGAAAATTATTCTTTGTAACTTTACTGGTCGAAATATAAAGTCTCAGTTGTGTTCTTAGAAGCCAGAGTTAATTAAGCATCAAATAAAACCTTACAGTTAGGGTTAGATACAATCTAATCCAATTTTCACTGGTGTCATCCTTTAAAGTTACCTTAGGAAAGCTTTAGATGTGTTAGATATCTAGTCAATTTAGTGCATGACACTCAGAAGCTACTGATAGCAGGCTTTACACTGAAAAGGTATTTTTTATGGCTTATTCAGCTGGTACTTATTGTGTTAACCTCTATGCATTATTAGTCACACTAGTTACAAGTGTGTCAAGGTATGGCTTCCATTTACCTAGCAATTAAGAATTGTAGGTTATGTGTTCTTTTCAATGGAGATGTAAAATTCTGTTTCTGGAGATTCACACAAGCTCAATGCTACTTTGATATCACACTGAAGAAGTGCTTCACAATTCTTTTCACTATAAAAATGAATTATTGTCTTCTTTGAAACCCATCTGTCAATTCTAAAATCCAGGCTTGAAGGGGGGGGGACCCTTGTCCCCATACTACATTTCTCTCAATAAAAAGGTAAAGGGACCTCTGACCATTAGGTCCAGTCGTGACCAACTCTGGGGTTGCGGCGCTCTTCTCGCTCTATAGGCCGAGGGAGCCAGCGTACATGTTCCAGGTCATGTGGCCAGCATGACTAAGCCGCTTCTGGCGAACCAGAGCACTGCACCTAAACGCCGTTTACCTTTCCGCAGGAGCGGTACCTATTTATCTACTTGCACTTTGATGTGCTTTCGAACTGCTAGGTGGGCAGGAACAGGGACCGAGCAACGGGAGCTGACCCCGTCGCGGCGATTCGAACCGCCGACCTTCTGATTGGCAAATCCTAGGCTCTGTGGTTTAACCCACAGCGCCACCCGCATCCCTTTCTCTCAATATCCACTGCCTAATAGCTTTCCCATCTAGACTCCTCCTGTATAATACAGGCAAAGGACAGAAAACCACAACTATGTCATTTATAGTTGCCAGAATTCTTTAAGCTTTTTGCTACGTCATATTTTCCAAAACCCACAGAAATCAACAGCATAATCTGCATGCCTTTTAATTAAGTTGGATGGTGCCCTTTATTACTAGTCATAATATCAGAACCAGGAATTTTTTTAAGGGGCAGCCAAACCCAGAATGGGAAGTTAGAGGGAGGGAAATGGGCAGTTCAAAAATTCAAGTCGTGTAGACGCTATTTTATGTTAAGTGATGCAAAAACTGTCAACAATATGAAAAGTAAATTAAGTAGTCCAGTCTCCCCTAGGACTCCAGCCGCTGATCAGGCATACCAATTTTTCCTCTCCCTGCCAAAGGCAGTGTCCATATAATCCAATCCTTCTCTCCACAGAGTATTCCTGATATGAAAGCAATCCTTCTGCATTAGAGCTGTCAAAATCCAAGTTTGGATAATTTTCTCCCAATTATTACGGAGGAAAGCATGTGTGTGCACACAAGGAAAACACACAGGTGTGTTGTAGTGAGACATGCTTTGCCTGTGAATTATAATCACATACCACTGGGCAGTTCCAAATTTTCCTTTTAAAAAGCTCTGCATTGAACTAATGGGGAAAGTAGAGAGGAGTTAAGGCTGTAAACAGAACTTTAATAAATGTAGTCAGCAGATACTACTTCTGTCTGCTTCAATGTTAGCTAATACCCCTACTGCTGTGATTTAGAAGAACTGGGGCAGCAGGAAGCATTTAATTTACAGGAGCCTCTTGTAGTTATTGCAAGTATGGCTGTCAGCATACTAAGCAAACATTTTGTACACCATTAAAAGAACCTAACAACACACTTTTATTTTGGAAAGACGGGGAAAATCACAACAACCCTCATGCTAGCTAACAGAATTAAAAGTTCTCTTGAATGTAGAATATTCTAAACAATCAATATAATATAATTTCTCACGGTAATAGGATGCCTTGCATACGTGGGTTATTTCAATCATCATGCCCTACAAAGCTTTACTCCCCTCAGTCACTATTGTTTACACTTTATACATATTTAAAAGGTATTTAGAAGTCAATACATGGCTGTTTTAGACTATCAAGCCATTACACGATCATCATTATCACTGTGTAAAATGGCTATGTGAATCCACTAGGAAATACAGCTGGTTTGCAATAATATATGAACTTGAACCTAAGCCAATTTAGACTCACATGGTAGAATGAAATCAAGACTGAAAGGTGCCTTTACACTGTCCAGAATGTACAAATTGACAACTTTCAAAATGTTGCATATATCTCAGAATGTTCATGATTATAATAGTTTGCAACATGTTTCCCAATGTTTTATGCACGTAGAACTGGAAGGAAACTCACTTATAAAACATGAGGTATATCCTTTGCTTGAGAAATAGTATTTCTGCCTAAAATTTCCCTGACAGATTCCAGATATAGGATTTTCTGAAAGGATCTGAGAAAAGAAATTCAGCTTCATTCCTGGGCAGCTTGTTTGATTGTTAATTACTTATTAAAGTTATGATGCTTTCCTAAGAGTTTAACGTATCTATAGTTTATGTTACCTGTGTGTTTTATCTATCTGTCACAATTCCACCTCTGAACCATTTGTCAATTGTCAATATACTACCCAAATTCTGGCAGCTAAAAAGTGAACATAGCATTATTAAATCAGTATTTTAAACCTGTTCTGAATAGACAGCTTCTCTTGCACTTTCTCTCTTTCTCCGATTTTTTATTTTTTATTTTTTGCTATCAGGCTGCTCATAATATAACCTGATAGCATTATATTTGTGTGCCACAAATACAACATTGCTGAATCATGTTCAGTTTGCTATTACCTGCATGCAATCACAGCAATGCTGCTGTTGACTATCTTTCACCTTGTACACGTGATTTCTCCTCCCTCTTTTCTTTTATCTCTGTCACCTGCATCTTTGTTAAAAATTCTGCCAACAGGAGAACAGCTAATATCTGGTCTTTGATACTGAGCAGAGAAGACTAGGCAGAAGATATGCAACTGTGCATGTTTTACTTTAAAAGAGATGGATTGTACTTTTAAAATAATGTCTAGCAATACATGCTGTGATCTGTATGTTTCCATAGCTGGTAACAGATGTAATAGCCTGGGAGCTTATTACGAAGGGCCTGCCTTGCAGTATGGATCTCATATTCCTTAGATACATTAGGCAGCAACTGCACAATAAGGTTAAAATTGAACTTGTCAGCACTGAAATGGCTTGGATTTGCAGCAACTCAGAGGGCGTATTAGAGAATTTGCATTGAGCTGACAATGGAGTGAAATGTAAACATGATCATGGTTAAACTTTGGGATTGGGGGAAATCCTGTATAAGCAGTCTACAGGCTGGCAAACAACCTCACCTTGCCAAGTGTACTGCTCTTACCTTTTCCCAATTGAACACAGCTTTATAACAAAAGTCTCGGGTGATACAACAGCAGCTATTCCTTTCCCCGCTCCCTTTCAATAACATTGTTCCTTGACCCAACTGAAGATGTGCCAGTTCAACAGGGACCAAAGATAATAAATGAAATTTAGTAATTAATGCTTACATGGGAGTAGCTAGGATTTATGTTAGGGGGGCAGAACCTCAGTTAGTTAAGTATTTTTTATTGATTTACTTGGTTTAGGGGAGGGCAGCTGTCACTCTGCCCCACCTTAGCTACAACCACGGATGCTTAGATATTGGTATGTCACGCCTCCTAATTTGAAGTACAATATTAGAAAGCATTCTCTGAACTTTGTAGAAAGCCAGCTTTATAATCAAATCTGACTGCAAAGCCCCTTTAGCCCGACACTTTAACTGTTTAACTTTTACTTTTTACTGTTTAACTTTTACTTTAACTGTTTTGTATTATTTGAGAGGTCCCCTATAAGGCCCTGGTCCCTGATTCAGGTCAATCACTTATCTGATCCACTAAGGCAAGCATAGGCAAACTTGGCCCTCCAGATATTTTGGGACTACAACTCCCATCATCCCTGACCACTGGTCCTGTTAGCCAGGGATGATGGGAGTTGTAGTCACACATCTTTTATAAGTTTGATTTAGCAATCATATCATTTTAAATCAAGCTGCGACTGAAAAACAGTTCAGGTGTATCAAGATGGAAATACTCTTTAAACTGTGAGTCATTCCCCAGCCATTGGCTGAGCTGCTGTGATTCCATGGAATATTCAAGTACATTTTAATTTCTGTGTGCAAAATACTTACTCTTCGGCTGTGGACTTAAGCTAGTTAACTCTGCATCGAGCGCCCTCTCACACATGACGTTAGCCACAATCCATATCTATCTTGCCATTTCTTACGAAAAACTGCATTTTGATGCATTTCCCCCCAAACCAGTTTCAATCTGAATTGACTAAAAGGATGACCTAGCTGTGTTTTATGTTGATACAGTGGTACCTCGGGTTACATACGCTTCAGGTTACATACGCTTCAGGTTACACACTCCGCTAACCCAGAAATAGTGCTTCAGGTTAAGAACTTTGCTTCAGGATAAGAACAGAAATTGGGCTCCGGCGGCAGGGCGGCAGCAGGAGACCGGATTAGCTAAAGTGGTGCTTCAGGTTAAGAACAGTTTCAGGTTAAGAATGGACCTCCGGAAGGAATTAAGTACTTAACCCGAGGTACCACTGTATTTGTTTACACAACCTCTGAATTATGACAAAGAAAGAATGCAGCTTCTGTGAAAGGAAGTGAAAAGTCTGTCTGAGAGGATAGCGGGGGTGGGGTGAGGGGAACAAAATACACACAGCTCTAAGAGTCGAGAGAGGTTGTACACTGTAGGTAGAATATAGAGGCAGAGGTGACGTTTCTGTATTGGCGAGTGCCAAAGAATAGGATGATGAAAGGCAAGGGGACATTGGAGATGAGGGCTATGGAGGTGGACAAGGTAGCCAACAAAGGATGGAAAGTGTATGTGATGGATTTTGAAGCAAAGATCTGATTAAAGGACCTGTGAAAGAGAAAGGACAGCAAACAATGGAAAATGGAAACAGGAACAATACCCCCCCCCCCGTATAATTATATGCTGTTAGGAAGGAAGGGACACCAAGGGACACAGAAATCAAACAAATGAGACGGGCAGCAGAGGCCAGGAAGAGAGGGAGAAGGACTGAAGCTGTGATCCTAAATTCCCTTAACTGGCAGCATTTACCATTCCCCATTGAACATCACATTGATCAACAGCCAATTAAATATACTGTATGTCTCAAAGTTAGAAAATGCCAATTTAAAAAAACAATTACACTTCTACAGCCCAGTTCTATACATACAGTAAAGGTAAAGGTAAAGGGACCCCTGACGATTAGGTCCAGTCGTGGCCAACTCTGGGGTTGCGGCGCTCATCTCGCTTTATTGGCTGAGGGAGCTGGCGTACAGCTTCTGGGTCATGTGGCCAGCATGACTAAGCCGCTTCTGGCGAACCAGAGCAGCGCATGGAAACGCCGTTTACCTTCCCGCCGGAGAGGTACCTATTTATCTACTTGCACTTTGACGTGCTTTCAAACTGCTAGGTTGGCAGAAGCAGGGACCGAGCAATGGGAGCTCACCCCGTCATGGGGTGATTCAAACCGCCAACATTCTCAACGGCAAGTCCTAGGCTCTGTGGTTTAACCCACAGCGCCACCCGTGTCCCTATACATACAGTATCTACACAGAAAAAAGTGTAACTTAGTTCCGTGGCACACAGGATTGCACCCTTGCTTAACCATTTTTATTTGCAAACAATGTGAAAATGTTACTGTCTATGTACACTTCCCAGTTTCTTTCCGTATAACCACACATATATGGCTGACATAGTATTATATTTCAGAAACAAGCACAAGTTTTCACAGTGAAAGGTGCATGTCCTGTATCCTACTTAGATATGAATAAATTCTTTGAAAATATGGCTGTCCTGATTTAATATATTGTTACACATTTATACAAACCTAGATTTTCATCTGACAATACATCTTCTGAGCCCGCTATTTCAAATGAACTTCTTAATGTTATTTTCCTAAAAAACACACACAGAGAGAGAAAGTTGATGTATTTGTTGTGAATATCTAATCAAGAAGAATCAGATAATATTTGAAACATATACTTCTATATGCAGAAAGCATTCTCTTCCAAATCCTGCCTTTATACAAGAAGAGTGTTGCTAGGTATTTGTGAAAAGCACCTCATCTTTAAAACCTTTTCGGTTACTACTTGTAGGCATAATTTATCACAAACCACTTGATCATTTATTAATAGGATTATGCCCCTTTGGTGTCCCCTTGATAAGAGGAAATGTTAGAAGGGGCAATTTTTATCTATAGCTGTATTGAGCTAAATCTTTAAACAATAATTGCAGGCTAAATTTTAGTCACTGTTTTTAGTCATTTTGTATCCACTAATCAGATAGATAAATAGTCCAAATTATGTGTGAAAGTGACCGTCTGCTATAACTAAACAAAAATAAAAGCTTGTAAGAGACAAGTTGAATGTTTAATCTATAAGCATGAATATTAAATATTATAGGGCTTGATCCTAAATGGGGTGAGAGTGGGAATCTGAAGGAAATTTAACTGCCCACTCAGAACCTCAGAAGTGAGGTTGAAGAAACTCTCTTTTGCTCCTTCATCTGTTTTGAAGTTTCCTGCTTTTAAAAAGTTTTCTCTCTACTGAAAACAACCCCCTCCCCAGAAAGAATAGGGAAGTATTTTGTTACCCTATGTGATGGGATGATGAGCTACTTGTGCGTAAAATCCTAGTCCCTCAGAGTTTGGCTAAGTCCGCAAACCTCTGTGTGTAACAGAGCCCCTTAAGCATGGCTCCGTCAGTCGCTGGCAGATTCCGACAGTGGTTGCTTCCGGAACCTCTTCCAACATAAAAGCTCCTTGACGGAAACGCGTCTCCTGGACTCACGACGCGACAGTTTCCGGCGCGGAGTGGGTGTCCCTATAGGAGGTCCTGAAACCTCCCCACTACCTTCGCTGGAAGTGTCTCTGAGCCATCCCTCCCGCTCACTTTCCCTCGGAGCTCCTTCTCTCCCCCTGCTGGTTCCCTCTTCAGCTGCTGAGTCTCTCCCAGCCTCTGTGAGCCCTTCCACCGCCTGTCCCTCCGATGGCAGTTCCCTGACACCCTAGCACAACAAATCCACTTTTAAAATACTGGACTTTTGTGGTCTTGAATATGAAGGGGAAATGCGATGAACATAACAGGAAGACATATAAGCACCCTACCAGCAAATCATGATGTATGATCAAATTCATATATCCGCCTTGCAAACAAATCAGAAGGGATGCTCAGTAGAGACTGAACACAGTCTAACCACCACATAAGCTTTGTGCAAGCAAATCAGAATGAATGCCAAGTGCCAACAAGTGCAAAAATCGTTTCCCTCAGCATCATGGGAGCCACCAGGGCATTTTTCTCAGCCGGAACGCACCGGAACTCAGTTCTGGTACCTCTCAGGTAGGCACCATTGCCAATATAAGAGGAGTTCATGGTGAGTTCCAACTCCTCTTTTTCTAGAAAAATCACACTGGGAACCACCATCTTATAACAACACAACTTGGCACAGTAATCGTAATGTTAATAGGCTGCCGAAGGGATGGTTTAAAAAAGTAACCAAATAAAGTCAAACTAACCTAATGCTTACCTTTTCTTTCTTCCAATTGTGGAGCTACTTTCCCTTCCACAAGTTTTTGTCCAGGTTCTTGTCTAAGAAACATAACAAAAAAAAACATACTTTGAAGCTTTCCATATTAAATATTTTTATTTAACATGATGTTATGTTTGCTGCTGGGATCAGTATGCCTGTGCTAAACTTCCCTCGTACACCCTAGTTGTGTTGTTTCAGTAGGATTCAAAATGTGAGCCACGGCCAACCTGGTCATTTCCCCCATCTTCACCAGGAGCCATCACAGACAACAACTGGGGACTGAGAATCTTACTGTTTGGGTAGCGCAACTCACATAGGGAGTTTTACTAGTTGAAACAGCTGGCTGGGGAAAATTCACCAATGCATGGTGGTGTTTGACAATACCTTTGTTGAAGGTTTAGTTCAGCTCTTTACTCTTTCTGAAAAAGTGAAGCTGATTCTCCTCTACGTCCAAAACAGTTGTGCCCAGTATTTTATTAGAATTCACAAACTCATAAACTCACTGCTCCCCACCCCCACCCCGCTCCAGTCCACTTCACTCCCATCACATATTTTGGTCGACACCTGTCCAAAATGTATGCTGGTTACCAATTTATATAATGTCAAAAAGTGTTACCATGGTAAGGTGAAAGAGGTGTTCTGTTGTTTCATTTCTAAGTGAGATTCTATATTTAAATTCTCTCTATATTTATCTCTTTATTCTCTATATTTATCTCTTTACACACTCATCCCCTCCCCCAAAATTGTTCACTTAAAATTTTGATTAAGCATATTACACAGAGAAAATAGGAAAATGTATGAACTAATGGAACCAACCTCAAATTCAAGCAGATTTTAAATAAGCTAAGGAGAATACTGTATCTCAAACAAGGTTGCAAAAAAAAATATTAAAAAAAAATATCCAGGTATGAGATCGGTGAAAATGAAACAACTGTGTCAGACAGGTTATTATTATTATTATTTATTGTGTTTATACACTAACCTTCGCCTAGAGGATTCCAGGGCAGTGCACAGCATAATAAAAACAACCATTTACACAGAATAATTTAAACGTCTAAAAGCTACAAAACTAAAAACAACATTAAAGCACAACAGCACAATAATACTGCTAGATTTAAGGAAGATTTACCTCCCCAAAGCCTGGGAAAACTCGCATGCCTTCAGCTGATTTCTAAAAATTAATAGTGTGGGAGGCAACTGCACTTCCCTAGGAAGTGAATTCCACTATCAAGGAAATGCCACTGAGATAATGATAACAGCACCACAACAGCAGCAACAACAACAACAAGAAATTGAAGCTGAAAGTGTAACTTTGGTTTGCAAACGAGTAGGCTCCACCAATCCATTAAGAATGTAAGAATACATATTAAATCTTACATTTTTTCTGCAAGTGATCATGTTAGATTTGGTTTCGGCTTCTTTATTCTTTACTGCATCTATAAAAAAACCCAACATTGGTAAATGAGCAAAAGCAATAACTGAGTAAAAATAGTTTACTGGCAAACAAAACTACTTTTCATAGTTATTCCAATCTGTTCTCTGATACATCAAGTTGAAATAACAAGATGTAGTACTGGTACAAAAAAATATTTTATTAAATATATAATTATACTATAACGGATTGCATGGTACCTTTCTGTACTGCTGTTACTACCTGCACAAGTTTTCCAAATATGCACCAAACACACACATAGTTTAATCTGCTGTGGACATAAGAGCCAACTCCTGGGGGCTGAGGTCCCTTTGCCCCCCCCATGAAAGATTTCAGGGGGCTGAGCCCCCCTCCCAAGTTGAAGGGCATTGCCATTCAAATGGTGTGCATGTGCCACATCTTGTGATCAATTATGTGGGGCGGGGCTTACCTGCGCCCCCCCCCGCCTGTGGAATTGTTTTACACAGTGCTATCACCTCTGGTGGCACTGTGGGTTAAACCACAGAGCCTAGGACTTGCCGATCAGAAGGTCGGCGGTTCGAATCCCCGCGACGGGGTGAGTTCCCATTGCTCGGTCCCTGCTCCTGCCAACCTAGCAGTTCGAAAGCACGTCAAAGTGCAAGTAGATAAATAGGTACCTCTCTGGCGGGAAGGTAAACGGCGTTTCCGTGCGCTGCTCTGGTTCGCCAGAAGCGGCTTAGTCATGCTGGCCACATGACCCGGAAGCTGTACGCCGGCTCCCTTGGCCAATAAAGCGAGATGAGCGCCACAACCCCAGAGTCGGTCCCGACTGGACCTAATGGTCAGGGGTCCCTTTATCACCTCTGGTGGCCGTGTTTTCCAGCAGTGGATGGTTTTAGGGGGCTGTGTTGCTCACCTGACCTCCATTTGCTTATGCTGCTGCTGCTTACTGGAAAGTAGAAGGGAAGCGGGGAGGTGGTGGGGAGGTTAGTGCCGTGGTAGTGCACTGCCAGGAGTGCCAGAATGGCCCTGCCAGTGCCTTTGCACCATGCTGACCTCACTGCTGCCTCACCCCTCCTCCCAGTAAGCAGCACCAGCCTCACTATCTACAACTGATATGTTCTGGAGATGTCTACATTCAGGATTATGACACGGTCAACATGGATGAGACATCTACAGAAAATATCATGTGTGTTACAGGGAGGACCATGGCAGCAATCCAGCCACTCCTTGAAGGGACACATGTTGTGCAGAATCAACCCCCACATATCAAACGGTGCATGTCATGAATGAGCACTCAAAGTAGAAGACAGATAAAAGTGTGAGGCTCACAAGCAATCCGCATGGAGCACTTATACATATAAAGCCTTAGTTTTCATTTAATAATTTGAAATCGTTATATTACTGTATACCACAATTACTAGTACATTACAATTACTGTACTAGGGAAAGAATCCACTTTGCATACAAACAAGCAATGAAGTCAATATATAGAGACAGAAAGGCAGATAACTGTACCCTTTTTTGAGAGGTAGCACATTTCAAGCCTTTGCTGAGCAGAACAGGCCAGCAATTTGTTTGCTTCTTCTAATGCACTTTCATACCAGACTTTCCCCCTCTTGTATACATTTGCCTACAGAAAAACACACATATTATATTAGCTATCAAAGTACTAGTACTATGTTTCTGAAATTACAAATCCGTGCAAAAAAATATATGCATTGACTCAGCTAGTCTTGGATGTGTTACATACACCTGCAGTTGCAAATATATATAATTATATATTTATAAATTTAAGATTATGAACCCATTTTAATACCCCTCCCCCAAATGGAAACACCCATTTAAAAAAAAATTAGCTATCCATATCAGTTTTTAGAACTTACATGAGGCAGAGACACACACAGCTGACCCATATTTGGCAGTTTTGGGGTGACATTAAAGGACAGCAAGTTGTCTATTTCTCCCATTTAAACAAGGAAGAGAATTATTTGATTTTGTCTCATAGATCAAAATGTCTTTGCCTGTTCCTGAGTTAGGTCCTGTTGGTAGAGTTTTGAACTCTTCATTTTTGGGAGTTTATAAATGAATGTAAATCCAGACACCTGCCTTGACTACACTGTGAAATCCAGTATCAACTACATATGCGATCAATCATTAAAAAAAATCCCATGTCATTTACAACTTTTAAACGTGGGCATTTGAAACAACATATTAACAGTGACATTCTATACAAGTCTACTCAGAAGGAAGCCCTACTGAGTTCAAATAGTTGTACTGTAGATACCACTTCAGCCCAAACCAGTAAAAATATGCTGTTTTACTAAGTTTTGTACTAACTATAATTAGGTCTTTGAGAATTATTTTGCTTTGAGTGGAAAGGGAAATAAAGTGAAAGTGAATAAAGCTGTTTTAAGGACTTCCAGTGTGATGAAGCACTGGTGGGAAAGAAGTCTCCTGTATTAATGAAAAAAGGAATACAGCATAGTTTAGACAAAAGGAAACTGTAGTTTACAGTGAACTAGAAGCTGAACTGTAGAAGCCATGCAATTTTTCACATAGTCTTGAACATGCCCAGTTCTGCTATGTACAGAGCCATTTATTGGTATCTAAACTATGTGTCATAACCATTTCAATTGTTATGCAATCTCTCTTGTAGGCTTAAGGCACAATAGTTAGCAAAACTATGAACATGACCTGGAACCTTTGAAACAATGAACTTCAATGCAGTACTTGCTGATCAAACAATATATTGCAACTTGGTAATGCTGTTTGTTAGTATTTGCATTTACTGAACTGAAATCAAAGTTGGGAGGGGGAAAAAAGAAGTCTTTAGAGGCAAAGATGAAAGGCTCCTATTCTTAATTTATACAATCCCAAAATATAGGCTATATGATTAAAGAGATTTAAGTTTAGAGGGTTACCTTAATATTATAGAAAACAAATCTAACAGAAATGCCTTTAGCTTGTTGCTAGGCACCAGTAACTAAACTCAACATCTAATCCCTGCTTATGCAGAAATTGTAAATTGCATTCTCCTTAATAATAAAGAGAACTGATTAGAAGTTATTAATATTTTCTTTCTTTTTACCATCATCTTGTCTATTTTTTGAAGCACGGCTTGTTGGATTAGTTTCCTACAGGAAGATACAGTTTGTGTAGGGGAGCGTGGAATCTCAATCTAGTCCTCTATAGACAAAAGGCTGCTTTCACCAATGTTATCTCTTCAGAGAAGGGAAGGAAACAGTTTCTGCATGCTTTCTTGACTATTGTCTTGGGCCCTACTCTTCTTTAGTTCCAGGGCTGCTCCTACCATTAGACAGAGTGAGACAGCTGCCTCGGGTGCCTAATGTCGGAGATGGGAATCCTTCTTCCATTCCCTTTGCACCTCTTAAGTTATTCTGTTGCCCTCAGGTAGGGGAGAGGATGTGGTCCTTTCACCAAGTAAGATGTGGCTTTTGCATTTGGAACAGGGAGGGTGCCATATTGACCTTTTCCTCAAGCAGCAAAATAGCTTGTTGGCTCTGCTCCGTTCTGATCTATGCTATATCCATGTAGTACTATGAATTATGAAACCTGTACAACATAATTTTCTTCAACTAACACCCCTGCAGTTACTAGTTATCTGAGTCCAAAGTGCAACTAAATGAAAATATTTTGCTTTTTCCTGTGTTTTATTTATTGAGATCGCGTAGGTAAGGTGAACATAAGTTGCAGGCTTATTGTACTACCTTTGACCAGGAATATCTGCCCTATCAGTTATTTAGTTATTTATATACTATATTTATACAGATGCCCCATATGTTCTCTGGAACCCCCACAAAGCAAAGAAACAAACAAACAAACAAACAAACCATACCACTCATATTCCAGCAAATGTGGATTTATAAAAAGAAACACATTTTATATCTGGGAAAATGGAGTAAAGCAAGCAAGCAAATTATTTATATATACTGTACATCTTGCAGTTAATGCATAAAAGCAGCCTAAGAAACACTTTAGAGTTCTAGTTCAAAGTTGAGATAATAAAGCACTCAACTATAGTACCCTCATGGGTTTATGGATCAGCTCCTAATACACAAGGTCACTTTGAACCTTTAAAAAAAATAAAATCATTTTCCTACCTATCAAAAATGGTGGCATCTCTTTCTCTTATACAAGCTGACTCGCCTGTCTTGGGTATACCCCTTTCACAATAGGCTTGTCTCTTTATCCAGATCTCGTGTACTCTTAAAATACAAATGTGCTACCAAGCAGAGTAAAATGGCTAAAAGCAGTGCTATTTTTCTAGAGAAAGAGGTGCTGGAACTGAGTTCTGGTGAGTTCGGATTGGGGCAAAAAAGCCCTGGCTAAATGCGTTTGTTATGGAAACATTTAAGATTGCACTGCCTTGTAGACATATGGTCCTGGGCTCCCTCTTTCTCTTTTGACAGCCTTCAAATTTCTAGGTCCATGCAAAAATGATCTAAAGTGTCTATACAACTGCCAGTATTGGGAGAATTAGTGTGCACAGTGACATTCTAAATCAAAACCAAAAAACATTTACGAAAGGTTTCCCACCTCAACCATTGCAAGTAAAGCTTCCATGCACTGCTGTCATAGGGCCTAGACCAAGTTCTCAAACTTGGGGGGGGGCATCGCCCCCTTGGTTCCATGAGCTACTCCCCAGTGCCCCCTAACCTATAAAGAAAGAATATTATTCTAAATACAGTGGTACCTCGGGTTACATACGCTTCAGGTTACATACGCTTCAGGTTACACACTCCGCTAACCCAGAAATAGTACCTCAGGTTAAGAACTTTGCTTCAGGATGAGAACAGAAATTGTGCTCTGGTGGCGCAGCAGCAGCAGGAGGCCCCATTAGCTAAAGTGGTGCTTCAGGTTAAGAACAGTTTCAGGTTAAGAACGGACCTCTGGAACGAATTAAGTACGTAACCATAGGTACCACTGTAGTGGTTTGCACCACCCACTGAGGAACATCACACAATAAAAATTGCACACTTATTCAAAACCTAATTAAAACTAGTTTAATTACCTCACAAACATGATCCGGCGATACCAGCTTTTCAAACTGTTATAGTCATTTACACCTCCAGCTGCTGCCCCCATGCCTCTACGTGCCCTCCTAGGTAATCCCACCATCCTGCAGAGGGTGGCACCCACCTCCTTTGGGAACCACTGGCTTCAACTTTTAAAACTCAAAATACAAATGGAAACATGTTTTTAAAAGTCAAAATACTTTTGAAGCATGTCATTTTTCAACACGTAGGCTGTGTACACACTCCCATTTACTCTGCACCCAAGGCACTCCATGTCAGGAGTGCGTGCAGGAGCCAGACCCTGTGACCGGTAGGGCTTCGCAGGACCGGGGCTTTCCTAAGTTTGTTCTCAATAGGCAAGGCACGGCCGCACAGGTGAGGCCAATTGGTAACTCACAGACCTGGTGGCAAGAGCCGGGAAGGGATAGAAGGTAAGCATTTCCCTTTGGCTCTTTGCCACAGCAACACGCTTCCTGCCTTGTTGTTTGGCTTTGTGACTCCTTGCTTCCTGATCCTCGGACCCTTGGCTTCTTGACTCCTTGCTTCCTGATCCTCGGACCCTTGGCTTCGTGACTCCTTGCTTCCTGATCCTCGGACCCTTGGCTTCGTGACTCCTTGCTTCCTGATCCTCGGACCCTTGGCTTCGTGACTCCTGGCTTCCTGATCCTCAGACCCTTGGCTTCGTGACTCCTTGCTTCCTGATCCTCGGACCCTTGGCTTCGTGACTCCTTGCTTCCTGACCCTCGGACCCTTGGCTTCGTGACTCCTTGCTTCCTGACCCTCGGACCCTTGTCTTCGTGACTCCTTGCTTCCTGATCCTCGGACCCTTGGCTTCGTGACTCCTTGCTTCCTGATCCTCGGACCCTTGGCTTCGTGACTCCTGGCTTCCTGATCCTCGGACCCTTGGCTTCGTGACTCCTTGCTTCCTGATCCTCGGACCCTTGGCTTCGTGACTCCTTGCTTCCTGACCCTCGGACCCTTGGCTTCGTGACTCCTTGCTTCCTGATCCTCGGACCCTTGGCTTCGTGACTCCTTGCTTCCTGATCCTCGGACCCTTGGCTTCGTGACTCCTTGCTTCCTGATTCTTGGATCCTCGACTTCTTGACTCCTGGCTTCTGGACTCTCGTTCCTGCTCCCACCCCGCTGTCTTGCCCCCCGTCTCGACGTCCTCCGCCAGGACTTCGACCACCCGTAAACCAGACCGTGACACTCCAACTGATAGTTTGGGAAGTGGTTTACCCACAACATTAAACACGATCTGGTGTTGTTGTTTTTTAATGAATTACTGTGTTTTGATGTGTTTTTCTCCAGCCCAGCTTCGATCCAAATTGAGAAAAATAACAACCTGGTTGCATTTTACACCAGTAATGTGCTGTCATGAATGAGCCACCTCCCCCGGAAGGGTTGCAGCCAGCTGAAGACAGCAGCAAGGAAGAGAGAGGGTTAACTGCCATGCAGGATGAGCATCGGCTTGTGCCAACTTCACCGCCCCTTGGAATGCCAATTGATAAGGGAATGGCGGGGAGCCAGCTAGAATGCAGTCAAAGCTTGCCAGAAGCACAAACACGCGGGGAAGAATTAAGAGACAGCTTCTCAGAGAATGGGGAAGAGTAGGGTGCTGACGCACTCAGTCTGAGGTCTCGACGAATGGGAGGGCTCCAAGATAGGAAGTAAAAAAGATGTGTGAAGCGAAAGTTCAGTTGCTTCTAGTCTCACCGGAAGCAGGCTTCAGAAGGGTCATCATGACTGATGATGGCGGGGGCTGTGTTAGAGCCGTCCAGAGTTGTCTGTCTGTTTTGGCAATAAATCATCCTTTTTAATTACACTCGCTGTGTTATCAAGCCAGAGACTGGACTCCTGACATGTGCACACAACCTTGGTTAGCAATTCTGCGTTGGGAAGCCAAGCACATTCACAGATGATGTTGTGAACCCAGAAGTTTTGTTAAGATCGCATGCACAAATAGGATCAATGACATGATTTTATTTTTATTTTATTCTGGGTTGGTAAAGGCTTCAAAAGGAATAATGTGGGAATGTTCTTAATCATGCCCTCGTTTGGCCTTTAGCCTTACTACATTAAAAAATAATCAAAGGGCCAGTAATACCACGGATCACAACAAAGGGGACAACATATGTACCCAGCACACAAACACTTTATTAAATTGTTTTTGCTTTCCTAAACTTCTGAAATAAATGTCCCTGCAACAAACAAATAAAAGAAGGGGAATAAAGTTAGTCCAAGCCAACCTCAGCCAAAATGACAACACTTTGGAAAGAAACCAGTTTTTACATACTGTAGAATCACTTAAGATTACAAATTGGTCCTGTGCATGTTTACTTGGAAGTAAGGTCCAATGGATTGAATTAGACTTTATTTACATATAAATTCATTTAGAATTGTAGCTTAAGGAGACATTTCCAAGCTTGGTGTCATCTAACAAGGTTGAGCAGCTGTTCAGTTTCCCATTCACTTCTCTGCGTTTGGGAAAATTAGCATGACCCACAACAATTACGCAGGCTTTCCCAGTATTGCTTTTTTATTTTTGTACCCACTTCAGTTTCTGGTGCAATCCATTGTACATACAAGTCTTACTAAAATGAATGGTGTTGCTTCAGATGAATATTGCTTGATGAATAATGCTCTTACCCCAAGCCAAGGCTTTCTATTAACATCCTTTTAATTCCTATTATTATTATTATTATTATTATTATTATTATTATTATTAAACTCTGAGTTAAATACAGTTTAGTATTTTTTAAACAGACCCAGAGAAATCAATGGGATTGAATCTAAACTTAAGTCAACTTTAGCACAGACCCACTAAAATCAATGGGATTAAGTTGGAATACATGACTAATTTAAGCATGCCTATCTCTGAATCCAACCCTATGTATTCTGTATAGCTGTCCAAACCATGAAGCTGTTCACGACATGCTCTTTGCAAGGAATGCTCTGCATCCTCGTTGCGTGTGTGCATGGTCCTCCCTGAACCTGCAACTTTATATTATATAGGAGCATACACAGAATAGAAAAGGGTAATTATTTTAATAAACCGAATTAACTACACTGCTTGTTTGCAAGCTTTCAATTTATTTATTTTTTAAAAAACCCCAAGCACAAATGTTAAGAGCAAAAATTAAAATAAATTGTGTTGTTAGATCTCCATAGTTGGTTCAATTAACATAATCTTCCTGAAAAATCACCTTTTTTTCCAGAACAGCAATACAACAGCTAACACAAAATCCTAATTATTTTAATTCCCTTAATTGCTCCAAATAACTATGCCTAATGAAAGACCCGTTTGCCCTTTGAATACTTGTAATTAAAAACGAAACAAAACTAGAATTATGATAGCAAAAGTAGCCAGCCTTTTGTGTGTCTATCAAGGCGGATACATGCTAATTACAAGGGAAGACGTCATTCACAGCCTCTTCAGTTTGATATAGTAATGTATGCACAACAATTATGTGCACACATAATGTAGTAATGCACACTTTTTAAAGAAATGACATTGTGATGAAATGTGTATTACTTGATTTAAGGTATTTTCTTGACAATACAAGCATACAAATAAGGAATTTCCAGGAAAGTTATTTACAGTACAAAGGATTCAAGCTAGTGCGTTTTCAATATACGTGTGCGCCACCTTGTGGTGAAATACATATTTTAAAAGATCATCTTAAAATTTGATTGCAAGGAACGTGAGGCACGAAAGAGCCTAACTTAAGGGTAGGAAACTTGTGCCTCCTCCCCAAGTTCTAAGAAAAGGCTTGCCCCCCCCCAAATGCTGGCTACACCCATGGCGAGGAGGATGCTGAACTTTCCCCCACAAATTGTTCTTTCCTCAGATTGTTTCTCTTCCATACTTTCTCCCCTAAGAGGAGTTACATCTGATCTCAGATATCCATTGGGACAAAAACAGCTAAAGATAGTCTTCCTATCCAAATGTGTTAGTAGAAGCTGCACTGCCTTTCAGAACACTGTGTTCACCTCTGGTAACTCAATTTCTAAAAGGATAACTGGAGAAGGTACAGAAAGTAGCAACTAAAGTGATTAGGGAAATAAAGCAGTGGTTTTATGATGGCAGAAAACATGACTAAGGGGAGACATGATATAGATTCATAAAATGTTGAAATAGGTAGAGAAATTATTCTCTCTCTAAATTTTAGTTTCCCAGCCCATCCAATAAAATTGCTCACTCGTTTCAATTAAAATAAGCAAAAGGAATCAACTTGTGCAAACCATAGCTAAGAAACAGTGATGGCTGCTAAATTAGATGGAAACTTAGTACAGAAAGTCATTGATCTGTAAGTCTATTAGCTGTAATAGTAAATAATAATAATAATAATAATAATAATAATAATAATAATAATAATAGAGCCTCCATATTCAGGCATCATACTTTTAATAACCAGATACTGGGGGAAATTACTGGAGATAGCCATCTCCATGGTTACTCCGCTTGCAAGCTTCCAAACATCTGACTTACTCACTGTTTTAAACAGCATGTGCAACTAGATAGGCATTTGATCTAATCTAATAAAGCAATTCCTAGGGCTTAAAAAACCTCACTATAGCTCTTTCAAGATACCTCATTTGTGTATTCCAGCTTAACCATTTCAAACTCTAATCCATTATCCAATTAAGATGACATACAGATCTAAGCTGATTATGCAGTATATGTTTAAATCCTAGTTCTTAGGTTTTAACTGAACTGTATTTCAGGCTGTAAATGATTTTGGAATCAGAATGAAACTTCCCTTTTAAAATAAAAAGCTTTTCAAATATTCCATTAGTAGAATTATCCTATTTTGTATTGATTATTCTATTCACATTGGGGTATTTTTCCTCTATAAAACTTATTTCTCACTTTGTGCATGTGGGGGTGTTTATAACATATCAAAAAGATGAAACAAATATCTAGAAGCAGATATCTTTTAAAATGTCATTTCAGCTTAAACAGGGTACTGCTATTTTTACAGGCAGATACAATCTGCTTACGTGACTAAACACTTCCAGAAATTGACTTAACTATTCAAGAAGTGCTTTCAAAGATTGCATTTTAAGGGAAATCCATGTTAAATGAGCTAATGGTGCAAGGGAGCGTCAATTATGAGGCATCATTTATTATTTAACTGAAGTAAATCTGAGGTTCAGGGACGTGGGTGGCACTGTGGTCTAAACCACAGAGCCTAGGGCTTGCCGATCGGAAGGTCAGTGGTTCAAATCCCCGCGGCGGGGTGAGCTCCCGTTGTTCGGTCTCAGCTCCTGCCAACCTAGCAGTTCAAAAGCATGTCAAAGTGCAAGTAGATAAATAGGTACCACTACGGTGGGAAGGTAAACAGTGTTTCCGTGCACTGCTCTGGTTTTGCCAGAAGCAGCTTAGTCATACTGGCCACATGACCCAGAAAAACTGTCTGCAGACAAACATCGGCTCCCTCGGCCAGTAAAGCGAGATGAGCACCACAACCCCAGAGTCATTCGCGACTGGACTTAACTGTCAGGGGTCCTTTACCTTTTTAAAATTTGAGGTACCAATGCCACTGAAGTTTGCTAGGCTCAGCCTGGGAATTAACTTTGGGTGCTTGGCAATGCTTACTTCAAACACGAGATGAGCATCAGAAGCCCACCACAAATGTTTTCACAGCTTGAATTATTATCTTTGGTTAATCCTGCTCTGAAGGGTTACGCCCATGGAAGCTACTGCTGGAGTGCAACGGTCCCTAGTAGTAGTTGCTCTCAGTACTAGTTTCTTTGGTGTGCAGTCTCAGAACGAACTCCCTGCATATACCAGCGTCCTCCCTCCCTTTTGGCTGCTTTCTGAGACTGCAACCAGAAAAGTGCTGCTGGCAGGAAGGGTTTATTATCTGAGCCTCATATTTGCTTGGAAACTCATTTAAGTACTTTTTAATCAGTGGAAAATTCACCAATCTCCAAAATGCATGTATTAACACCTAACAGCTATACATCTATAGCACATGGATTCCAATCCAGAAATATCAAATGCAAGGTTATTTAAACTTGCCTTTACAAAGTGCAAATTATCTGGATTTATAAACAGGACAGAAATTCACCAAAAGTAATTGACTTGGCAGCCGTCAATGAGAATCTTTTGGGGAGGTTCCATCAGGAGAAAAGAGCAACTGATTTTTGAAAAGCAATTTCTAGATCATAATATTAAATATTCGAACTTTTATTTAGAACTTCAGAATAACTCAGGAGCTTATAATTAAAATGCTTAAGATATACCAGCCAAACTTCAAACTAAAGCACAGATAAACTCTAAAATGCTATATGGGCCCCCGAATGGCAGCATCTCCCAGATGGATATTTTACATGCTTATTCAAGTGTTATGATCTCACACCAGTGAGAAGGGTAAGTGCAGTACAACTGACTTACCAGCACTGACAAAAATAAAAAGACACCTGCATTTTCTGGAGCTGTGCCAACGAAAACAGCAAACCCAAAAGCAGGAGCTGTGGCACTGAAAACGAGTACCGTATTTTTTGCTCTATAAGACTCACTTTTCCCCTCCTAAAAAGTAAGGGGGAATGTGTGCGCGTCTTATGGAGCGAATGCAGGCTGTGCAGCTATCACAGAAGCCAGAACAGCAAAAGGGATTGCTGCTTTCACTGCACAGCGATCCCTCTCGCTGTTCTGGCTTCTGAGATTCAGAATATTTTTTTTTTCTTGTTTTCCTCCTCCAAAAACTAGGTGCGTCTTGTGGTCTGGTGCGTCTTATAGAGCAAAAAATACGGTATTCAGATGTTGTCAGAACCAGAAGCTGCAGTGGACTTAAAACATGGTACGTCAAGCCTTTAGTTAATATTTTTACTAGATCTAGTTAAGACAATTTTATTAAACTAAGCCTTCCTTAATGGATTGCATAGGATAACAATTTCTAAATATCTCTGAAAATTATTAATTGGTAATGTTTCTGGGTTTCACATTTTATCTCTGCCACCTCTATTTTTAAGACTAATCTACTTTATGCATATGCAATTATTCTGGCCAGTAATTAAAAGATATGAATGTTTACGTCTTGTTGTTTTCACTATAGTGTGCTTTATTATTATTTTCTGGTGTTTTCATATCTGAGAAGATAGTAAACCACTTGGGGATAAAGGAAAATATCAGGAACAGGCTAATTTCAGAAACCGACAAAGGAATTCACAATGCCAAGAAGCCTTTGGTTCAAGTGCAATTTGTGGTAATTATATCTGAGTTAATCTTAATAGCAGGCTTGTCTGCTTATAAAGTACAGCCACTTCTTGAAAAACAGAGCACCATCCTGTGTTTAGAAGCTGTTTGAATCATCTATGAACCCTACAACTAGGCTCTGTAACCACCCTCATTTTTGCCATCAAAATGTAGCACTATTGCTTGGATACATTTGAGGAGCCATACAGATGCTCCAATAACTGTATGGCCTAAAACAAGCTTCCTCAACCTCGGCCCTCCAGATGTTTTTTGGCCTACAACTCCCATGATCCGTAGCTAGCTGGACCAGTGGTCAGGGATGATGGGAATTGTAGTCTCAAAACATCTGGAGGGCCGAGGTTGAGGAAGCCTGGCTTAAAAAGTATAAAATAGTAAGTTGTTACCTGTGCTATTTATTCTGGAGCAATGTATTTCAGAATTCTGCTGCAAAAGTATAATTGTTTATGATTACCCATTCAGCTAGAGTATTCCTTTAACGGTAGAAGTTTCCCCCCACCCCATACCTAGCTGGCAGTTACCGTATTTTTCGCTCTATAACACGCACCAGACCATAACACGCACGTAGTTTTTAGAGGAGGAAAACAAGAAAAAAAATATTCTAAACGAAATAGTGGATATATGATTTTTGTGGTTCATGCTGTGGCCACAGACATGTGATCTGACAGTGAGTTTGGAGTAGCCCAATGCAAAAATCCTGAGGATCCATGTGGATCCATGCTTTGTAACCACGGAGGAGGGATGGAAGGGGAACCATGGATCCTCTGCTCACGACTGCAGCAGATCCCCCCTGCCACCCGCATTCGCTCCATAACACACACAGACATTTCCCCTTACTTTCTAGGAGGAAAAAAGTGAGTGTTATGGTGCAAAAAATACGGTAAGTCATCTGTTTATTAGATGTTGAGACAGAGAATCACAACCATTTCCCTATAATACATAATCAAAAAGCTCTCCCAAAGAAGAATGTCCTGAAAATAGGATTCAGAGAGAAGTACACAGCAGAGGTCAAATGTTGTGCCAGTTAATATATATATATATTAATTACTGTATTTATTAAGTAGTGGGTTGACAAAGCAGACGACACAGAGATTTCTCCAAGTGGTTCTTTATAGTAAGCTGGGACTGAACTGAACTGAACAGCTCAGCTGGCCTGCTTTTATAGGCAGCTGGCTGTCAACATTGTAACAGCAACATCCCAGGATTTCCCGCCTAAATTAACTGACGTGGACCTGAGTGAAAACTATATACACAATACCCCTGGTGACCAGGGTGAGTACTTCAATACATAACAGTATTCATATGCGGCTTTTGGAGTAGCTGCCTTAAAAAAGCCAGGAAACTTTTAAAAGCAGTGATAGCAAGCATTTTAGAATTGGGGCGTTTCAAGCGACAAAGCTGCAGCGCTATGGCAGCACAACTTGCATCTGCTGAAATTCCCTCTTCTACATAATTCTTAACGTGAACCTACATTTCCAGAGGTTGGGAATTCCTGTCCTAAAGGATGGCTTATGAATACACAAATGTGTGAAACCAATAGATCATTAGCCTGGTGCATGTTCCAAGAAAGGTTGAATAAAGACTGTAAGCTGGTGCAGCTGAAGCTAAGCCACATTTACTTCCTGCAAATAGAGCTATAAGATTATGGCCTTGAGTGGAGACAGTATGACAACAGCCAAATAAAGACTGACTGTGTATATCTGCTTTCAGGCTTTTCCGTCTCTCAGATAATGACATGGAAAAGGCCTGAGAACAGTCATCAGTCATTTCTTTAGTCAACAGTGACTGTCCTTGAATTTGGTAAGGGAAGAAGAAAGGAGTAGATTTGCAATGTCACATAAAAAGAAAACAGGCCAAGTAGAGAATGAAAGGAAGAATAAAGAAAAAAATATGATGGAGTTTCAAAGATCAATCAGAGGACAGAAGAGCATTTATTGATAGGCAGGCATTTGAAGTGGAAATGGCAGAAATAAGAGGAGATTTAAGGGCGTTTTATCAAACTACTAAATGATTGACAGGAGATTTAGCTACAGAAGAGTTCATACAATAAATAGGAAGAAACTTTACCTGCACTAAAAGGAGCAAAAGAAAAGATTTGAGCAGCATTTTTATGTTGTACCAAAACTAACACTTAACTTTGATAACATAAAAAAGCGAATGGATCTTGACATTTGCTGTTTGAAAACCATTGCTGACAGCTGAATATTAAGGAGGTAAAAGAACATCACACCACAACCGCTCAACACAAGTGAATGGTGAAATCAACTTAAAACCATTACAGTTTTTTCATCAGATTAAATGGGAAAGTGGTTACAATTAAAACTTCCCAATCGTGATGCAACTAACCACATAAATTGACTTGGGACTACAAAAATATATTGAAATATATTCTTCAAAACCCTCTCCAGCCACAAATGTGGACTTACAGCAGGTGATGTGGAAACATATCCAACTGTTCTAACATGTACAACAATGTGCAAATGAGGAAACAAAATGTATACACAGCCTCTGATCCTGAAGCTAACATAAAGCCCTTGTGACTAGTAAAAACAAAATCCGTAAACGCTAGCATGTGTATGGAAAATCCATCTGTTGGTAGACTGCTAACTTGCTCAAAACTGTTAGTAAAGGTATGTTGACAGTTTAATTCATGCTTTATTTTATAGACGTTTAGATTGCTTTTTAGGCAAGATTGTTTCTCAAAATGGTTTACAACCATATACAAATACATATCCATAAAATCCATCAGCAACATTATTTTAAACAGTTTAATGTATCCAATTCCATCCCAAAAGCATTTAGACCAGCATACCGAAATAAAAAGTCACACACCTCACTCTGAAAACCGCATCCAATATCTTAGGTTACGTTATATTCCACAGTTGAACCCGATATGAGTAAATAATAATATGTTATTAGACTCTTGTATTTTGCAGGGAGGGGTTGAATTGTGGATTTTTGCTGTGTTGACATTGTGAATAACTAAACACTGTGGCCAACTATGTATTATGAAGCAGTTATATAACTCTTAATTTTTTTGTATTTTGTGGACATTATTCTATGTATCTAAATCATGCTAACATGATACTATGGAGTAAACCACCCTGTGGCCTTTTGGCAAAGGGTGGTATATAAATTTCTTACATAAAATGAAATAAACCTGAGTCTTTAAGCTAATTTACAGTTAACAACAGATGAGGATTGCCTAATCTCTGTTGGAATAAAGTTGTATAGGTAATTGGAACATCTATCTGCTGTTGGCCTAGATGAGCAAAGCATGTTCTGAATTCCAAAAGTTAAATCTTGTGCATTAAAGGTAGGGAATGAACTGTAATTCTCCAGTTTTAGAATTTATCTAGACAAATTGCAAGCTAAGGCTGGTTGCTCTCCTCCACTTCAGCTTCATTCTCCTTGCCACAGTATGAGCTAGAAATAAATGTTTGTCTGGGGTTACAAGAGTACCCCATTACTGTGACTCTCTGTCTGTTACTATTTCATTATTACTATTATTTTTAAAATCCAGTTTAGGACCAGATTTAAGGCTCTCTCATGTTGTCTCCACATAGCCAGGCAACTGGAAGCTAAGGCTGATATACCACATAATGGATGCACACCATAATGATGTAATGCAACATCACAAATTGTGCTTACTTACAACTTTCCCTCCATGCTCCCATACTTTTCCTTGGTCTTTTAGGCCAAATCCAGATGGTGAGGATGAAGTTCTAGGGTCAGCAAAAATGCCCCACGTCTTAGTCCTGTATTGCCTTATGAAGCATCAAAGCCTTACTGCAATGCTAGAGCAATCTTGTTAATGGGAATAATCTCAGGTTTCTGAATACGTCTCAGATTTCTAAAGGTTGACAAACACTTGCCAAACCATGACACCCCTGTCATATTTCATAACTAAATAAATAGGCATTGCTCACAGCATCCAGTATGTAGCTTCTGTATACAGTGGTACCTTGGGTTAAGTACTTAATTCGTTCCGGAGGTCCGTTCTTAACCTGAAACTGTTCTTAACCTGAAGCACCACTTTAGCTAATGGGGCCTCCTGCTGCTGCCACGCCGTCAGAGCACGATTTCTGTTCTCATCCTGAAGCAAAGTTCTTAACCCAAGGTACTATTTCTGGGTTAGCGGAGTCTGTAACCTGAAGCATATGTAACCTGAAGTGTATGTAACCTGAAGTGTATGTAACCCGAGGTACCACTGTATACTGTTGTAATCCTGGCAAAAATTCTGCTTCAAAAATCAATCTGTGCATATCCTATCTTCCTTTTTTTGCCCACAGTTGCTGGCTGCTACAGCCCTCAATGATGGGGCATGAAAATCTTAATAACCTTTTTAACGCTGCTCAGAACCTTATCAAACAGTGAAAGATTGCCTTCCTCAGCACTGAATAAAGCGCATCTGTAGTTTTCGTGAAAGTTGCTGCACCTGTGGAAATTTTCTTTAGATCAGTTTAGAATTTGGTACATTTACAGACCCCATCAGGTCCGGCAGGCTTCACGTTATTAGCTCAATATATGCCATTTACATAGATTTTGTAAGGCTTATAATAGCAGAACCTTTTCCATGCAGAAGTGTATGGAATTTTCAAAATAAATCTACAGCCACCAACCAGAACTGTGATCCTTGCAAGTTTGAATCTGTGTATTATTTAACAAATGGGTGAAGTCATTTCTGACAGTACCAACCATCCTTTGGAGAAATGGAGAAACCAAATTCCTTTCTCCAGCTACTCCAAAGAGAGGATCGGTGGAATTTTGGCCTAATAATTCATCAGCTGTCAGGGTACAAATGCCTAGAATAAAGCAAGCAATAAATAAATAAATAAAAACCAGTTCTTTCAAAAATTACCTTTCTGGCCATTCAGGTGGTAGGTGTAAGCTGCCGTACATTGGAATCTATAAGTCAGAGGTAATGGGTGTTCTGTATAACCCTAAAGAATTTGTTGACAAATCTAAATTTTCAATCCCAACATTCTGCTTCTATGAGGTGTTTTTTTGTTTTTTAGTTATGAGGGAAGTTCATATCTAGCAGATATGTATTATGTGGTTTTAAAGTTATGATCAATAAGAAAACAAATACAGTTTTAAAAGCTCCTACCTTAAATGAGCTAGAATAAATGCTAATATATTTTATAGCAGCCCAGCTCCTAGAATGGGGTTTTCCCAGGAATTCTACATGATGACTTTCAACATCTCCATCCGAGTCGTATGTTACATACTGTCCATTTGTAGGATCAGGACAAAGAATGGCAGGCCATCTTAAAATAAAATGTTTTCAAAAAATCAGTTCAGGGAAAGAAAAAGCATATAATACACATGCTCCCAAATTATTTTTAGTCAGAAACATCAATAACTGGCAACGTTACACACACACCCACCCACCCCCATCAGCACAGGGATCTTTAATAACTTGTCTTTCAAAATAAAGGCACATTGCAGAGCAATCCTATGTATTGGATGGGGATGGGGATCTGCAGTACAGCATTCACAAATCCACAGCCTGCTAGTTTGGCATGGCCAGGCAGGAGCTGTGTGTACATGGATGTTCTCATCCTGTTGTAAAAAAATAAAATGAAATCCTAAAATAACCATGCCAGCTCGACTGTCATAGTTAAAGGCTCACTTTGGGGGCATGTTGAGAGAATGAGGAATACTTTAGTCGTCTAGGTCCAAGCCCATGCCTGACAAGCTGTTGGAATACCTCATTTTGGAGCCCACCACTAGTGGGAACAATGCTAGTGGTACATTTACACTCACTGAACTTTTCACAGGTACATTGGGGAGGAACCTCCAGGGCTGACCTGCTGGCACAACACCCTTTCTGCTGGTGGAGCAGCATTTCTGCCACATCCTATGACTCTTTAGCCAGCCTTGTGGGGAATATAGGATTGCTCCCCTACTTCCTTTCCTTGTTCTTGTCACAAGTTTGGAGGTAACATTTGCTTGTGCTTATCATGAACAATCTTTTTTTAAAACAAACAAACTTGTTTTCCACTTTCTCCTATTTTTTTCTGAAGCATACTGTTTTGGTATACTTTTTAACTAGGCCTCCTGAGACAATATCAGAACAGAATAACTGAAGTAGAATGGAAAATTGTTTTGTCCCCCATTCTTCAAGGCTAGAATTGTTTTTATGTCTTCTCAGACTACTGCATTCAAAATATATAGCGAATCTGTATTACCTGCAATTAAATATTAACTTTTTAAAACCTTACCTTGGCCACCGGTACATTTTCACCAAAACTAAGCTTCCTAGAGGAAGCTTTGAATACACATATTTTAATCCATGTTTTTGAAACTGAGACTCCCCTGGAAAATGTTCTTCAGAAACAGAACAGTTGTTAAACCAAGGATCAGGATTCATATAACAATACCATGGTTCATTAGGAGCAATATGTGTTGCATCATCATGTGATAAGAGTCTCCATTTTAAACAGCTGCTGTTCTCACACTGCACCCATACTTTATCTAAATAAAAATTATGCTCTGTTACAGAATCCATATAATATAGGATCTTCACTCTTACAGGTCACAGCTTGATGAATACTTGTGTCCTCTGAAATATAAAGAAAAGAACAGGATCAAATTAACACAAATCCAAAACCCCCCAAACAAATAGCTACTATTAAACTCCATTAATCGTAAAGCCCTAGCTAAGCTCTCAAAAGCAAGTGATAGTTGACTGCAGCATGATGGAAACTGCAGAAAATTAGCACGTATTGCCCTATTTCCAGGGTAAACTAGAACATCTACTAGTCAAAACATTTATGAAGAAAAATTATGCAAAAGGGGCAAGGAAGGGGTAAACTTTAAGAGAACAAAGTAGATACCGAAATTAAATGCCAACAACCCTTCATCACTATACCATTCCTAGAAATGAAGACTGTGAATAATAAATGACTGCACCGACACCTTCCTTCCCTTAGCACAAGGATGAAAAGCCTGCAACCCTCCACAGGCTGTTGGTTGTTATAACAACCAGTTACTTACTGTTTCTGTGAAAAGTCATTTTGCATATAAGCTCTAACTCAGTTGTCTAGTATTTGCATTATATTGCCATTTAACCCCAACCTTTATGTTTTCCCTTCCTTTACAATCATGTTTTATATGCATATGGTAAGTTGGGAGCATGCTCCATGCATTTGATGAAGTGGGCTCTACAGCTTATGCCATAATAAAACTTGTTTGCCTTTAAGGTGTCACTAGACTCCAGGCAAACCTTCTCCAACCTATGGCAGATGTTTTGGACTACAACCCCCATCGTCCCTTACCATTGGCCACACTGGCTGGGGCTCATGGGAATTGAACTCCAGATATTGAACTCAAATATCTGGAGAGTCACCGTGGGTCCTCACTCTCGCCTTAAAACCATGAAAAGACCTGGGCTGAACAAAGACATTGGATTCTTATCTCACTATACATAACTAAACCATTTCTCACCTTCCCACCCCTTGCCTTTTCCTGTAAGACCTATTACAGTCGTTAAGAGTCGTCAAGAGGCTCTCTCAGCTATCTGCCTATCTCCCATTCCCACCACCCTTCTGAGTAACACCCCTCCCCACCTTCTCACTATATAGAAGGATCTGGCAACTTCTGTTTCAGTGTATCTGAAGAAGTGTGCATGCACACGAAAGCTCATACCAAGAACTAACTTAGTTGGTCTTTAAGGTGCTACTGGAAGGAATTTTTTTATTTTGACTATGGCAGACCAACACGGCTACCTATCTACTACAGTGATCAGCAGTGATTGATCTTCATCACATACTGATGGCTGTGTGGCTAGAAACCATTGCTCACTAAAAACCATGGCTATTGTAGGCCGGAAGGATGGTAGAAACAGGGCCATAATATGAGGTTCTACCCAGATAAAGTGGAATCCTTGGTTAGGAGAAAGCTAGAGACTAGAGATAGTAGTATAGTAGTAAAGCAGATGATGTCCCAGCTAAGACAAAATAAGCACAAATGGCTGGTGATGAAGCAGATGACGACCCACACAGCTCAGTGAAGAGACTGGGAGTCTCAAAAACTGGTGGGCAAGAGGTGTGTCGCTTTCATATTTTGTCTACCATTTCAATACCACAAAAGATGGGAATGAACATTCTATGCAAAAATAAATAAATATTCTGTCTTAGGAGTGTATTTAGGTTGTCATGCTGCAAGCTGCAAATTCAAGCCGTACTTTTCAACTCACTGGTCATATTAAAATACCGCACTAAGCCTTGGTTTAGCACACCTTTTTGGCCTGGTGGACCAGATTGTCATCTGTCTCCACCCCTGTGGGTCAGCTTTGACATGTGGGCAGTCAACCCACTTGTCAATCATCTGATTTCATAATGACATCTGGCAACTGGCAGGTAAGTTGTCCCAACCAGCCGGTTGCCAGGTGCTTGGGAACTGCAGCACAAGGAGCCTTGCCAGCCTTATGCTCAGAAAACATATCAAGCTTAGGGCTTGGGAAATGGTTTTCCGCAGCGACCACCTGCCTGATTGACTTCCTTGTGTGGAACTTGGTTGCACAGATGAACCAGCCAAGATCTCTTGCTGCACTATGACAAGTATAGCATAACATGAATAAGCTGCAAGCCTTGGGCTCAGTTGCTCCCCTTCCTCCCCACATGACCAAGCTGACATGTTTGGAAGTTTTTACGATGCCTGGGACTGATTCCAAAAGACATGGAAGGCATCAGCTTGTCGAAGACTGGTTTAAAACAAGCCAGGTGACTTCAGGTGTTTCTAGATGGATTTTTATTCTGGGAACTCGGGTGATTTAGGGTGCTTCCAGATGGGCATTTACTGGTGCCGCTCATGCATGTAAGTTTTTTTTACAACTTCCATGTACTGTATCCTCAGCATCAAAATAAAAGCCAATATTATTATTTTTTCATAGTATGCCAGTGGCCTGTTTGTGGCATCTGAATGATTCATTTGCAGTAACTTGGGTCAGATTACCTGAGAGAACACCTTCACCAATATCTTCAGCCAACACTTTCCTGATTGTGCCCCAAACTGTGGAAACCAGGAGAGCCTTTTCTGTGGTGGCAGCTACCTTGTGAAATACTCTCCTAGCCGAGGTAAAGTTCGAAGAAGAGTTTGGATTTGATATCCTGCTTTATCACTACCCTGAGGAGTCTCAAAGCGGCTAACAATCTCCTTTCCCTTCTTCCCCCACAGCCAACACTCTGTGAGGTGAGTGTGGCTGAGAGACTTCAGAGAAGTGTGACTGGCCCAAGGTCACCCAGCAACTGCATGTGGAGGAGCAGGGAAGCAAACCCGGTTCCCCAGATTACGAGTCCACCGCTCTTAACCACTATACCACACTAGCTCCAATAACTACATAGAGTTTCCAGCCCATGCTTAAAACACACTAGGTTTTTTTTTTTTTTGACCAGAACAATCAGAAGACCAAAATATTAACAAGGAATGGAGAAAATTTATAATTTACCTTAAAAACCATTGTAAACAGCTAAAATTGTTAGTAGGATTGGAATAACAATTGTAGTTTGACGGCGAATTTTGGACATAACGGAGATGTAAAAGATTTGGATTATATTATAAAATATGCAGGAGGAAATGATTTACAATACGACCCACAAAGGGGAGGAGGGAAGTCCAGGAGATACTTTGGAATCTTGTTTTTATGTTGTATGTTGGATATGTGATAGTAAAACTTTAATCTGACAAACCAAATAAATAAATAAATATATATAAAACACTAGTTTGCCCAAGCATTTTCCCGGGCATTGACCTGCTATGGGTGTTGGTGTTCATTACATTTATACGCTGCCTTTTCTCCCAAGGAGTTAAGGTTCTCCTCCTCTCCATTTCAATCCTCACAACAACCCTGAGAGGTAGGCTAGTCTGAGAAATGGTAATTGGCCCAAGGTCACCTAGCGAGCTTTATGGCTGAGGGGAGACTTGCACCATGGTCTCCCAAGCGCTATGCCTGTTGTTGTTATAATTATTATTATTTTAAATGTTGTCTTGCTGCAAATATTTTACGGCTTATGGAATCCTCTCGACTACAAAGCATTATAAAGAAGTGTTTTAAAAACAAAACCAAGCACCCAAGCCCTTTGTCTGGGAGCATCCTGGCACTACAGACCTATGCATGCCTACTCGCGAGTAAGCCACACGCATTCCAGTGAGTCCACTCAGGGTGGACGCGGCCGTGGCATTAAGAGACGAGAAACAGCCTCCCCTCACGACACGACCTCCCCAGAGACGAAGCCCTGACAGAAACTCGGCACTACAAATCCCGCCATGCTCCGCGCGCCTGCGCTGCACGCTGGGAACAGCGCCCTTCGCCCTCCGTTTAACCCTCGCGCAAAAGTTAAAGGGGAACGGAGCCGCGTGGGACTACAAATCCCGGCGTGCCTCGCTTCTTTGCTCGGGCCGTCGCGAGGCTTTGGTTTCCAGGTGGGGCGGCGGCCGTTGTGAAGGGTCACATGAGGCGGGCGAGATTGGGCGGAAGCCGGCGCTGCGTGGAGGGAGGCGGGGAAGGGAAAGGGAAAGGGAAAAGGGCACCTGCGGGCGCTTCTGCTATTGGCTGCTGCCGCCGCTGCTCCTTCCGCAGCCGCTGCTGTTGCTGCTTCTACTCTCGGGCTGGGCGGAGAACGATGAGCGTCGAGAGGCGGCGGCGGCGGAGGAGGAAGAGCTGCGGGGGCTTGGGAGCGGGGGCCCCGTCGAGCTGCTGAGGGAGGGAGCCCCGGGAAAGGCCCGCGATGAGTTCGCTGTCCGTAGGTAACCCTTCGCTGGCTGCAGGTAATACCCCTGCCCCCACTCACGGCGCACCTCCTGCGCCCGCTCGCCTCGGTCCCCCCCCAGCTCCCCCCGGCACCCCTAGTATACCTGGTGGGGGGGGGGAAAGGGGGCATCCGCGTCCCTTTCCCCCGCAATTCGCATCGCCCACCACCAGATCGTGGCCTGTTTCTCACGAGACGGGGCAGGACAATCCCGTGTCTGGATGCAACTACTGCAAAACGTAGGCAGGCGAGTGGGGGGGGGAGAGGGGGTGGCTCATATAATTCACATTTACTCTTAAAGTCCCGCCATGTCGCATGGAAGGTAGCGCTCCATGGTGTGCTTTTCGGATGGCAGGCAGCCTAAGCGGCCCTCTGGACAAAACAAGCGAATGGAGGAAACTAGCACGTCCGTGAACTTCTCGCCTAGCCCTTTCCCTCCCTTTAATGTGCTGCCGATGTGTGTAGAGAGTTTAATAGGTTTTTAACAGTGGTTCCCAACTTTTTTTTGTCTGTTCCTCACCTAAGCATCTCTAAAATCCCGATTTGCCCCCCCCCCCGCGACATATAATGGTTATTATTCAAAAAGTGAACTATTCACGTGGAGGAAGCCACTGTTAATAACTCATTCTCGAATTGCCCCCCTTAAAAATCAAATTGCCCCCTTGCGTGGCGTGTGCCACCATAGAAGAATCCAGCTGTTAAAGACAAACGATTGATTCCAGCTTCTCTCCCCCCCCCCCATGCCAGCTGGAACGATCCCCTCTTACTGTAATTGCAGTATGCGGTTTTTATTCAATGGTTTTGCTGCACCTAAGTTTGTGGTGCAGCACCTTGGTATTGTTTTAATAATGTGTGTGTCTTAAATAAATGATTGGTCGTGTGAAGTGTCGCAGCTCTGGCAAACATCCCATCTCCTATGTTGGCCTTAAGAATGTGGAGCCTTTCTAGGTCTTGTTCGTGGTGGGAAGCTGACATCTTGCAAATGGCCCTACAAGGCTGAAGAAATGTGCTTGTTTTTTCTACAGACTGGGAAGCTGGGACAAATTTTGTGATGATGCACACTTGACTGCCTGCTATGTGTGTGTGAATATAGATGTGTATATTGTCCTTCACCCGAAGATCTCAGGACCATTCACATCATAAAAAGACATAAAAACTGGAGCAGAAACAATAACCCCCAACACACAACATGTTTTAAAGGACATGTTAATCAACTTAATAGAAGTGTTTCACTAAGTTATTCAATATGTTGAATTAAACTTTTAATGTGACCCACAACACTTGCTTTCCTTGCCTTGAAATATTTACATAGGAAAAAACAATTCTGTAAAACAGTCTACAATGTTTCTTCCTGTATCTATAGCTTCATACCCCTCTCCTTGTCAGCTTTGTGGCACTTGGAATTGGAGATCAGTGGGGAAGAACAGAAGTCTTTGCCCACAGTTTATGCCCAAAGAGCACTTTCATCTCTCTCTTGCCTTAATGGGTCAAAGCAACTGTCAAGGTTTCTTTCCAAAACTACTGACCTCTGCTTCTAGTCTCGACTGCTTTGTGTCTATTCTTAAATCAAGTGACTTACTTTACAGTTGCTTGTGAAGTTGCAGGAGACTCTGGGATGGTTTCTCAGCTGCGTGTTCATTTTTCTTCTCCAACCTCCCACCTAAGAAAGATAAGGAGTTTTACTAGGTCAGGTTGGCACCCTTCCCCCTCCCTTGCCAGAAAAAGGGAAGAAAGTTGGAGCTAGCCCATGCACCATATACTGTTCAGAAAACTCAACATCTATGTAAAATAGGAAAGGACTTGAGACTTTGACATGGGTGCAAGTAGCCGAAGGGATTTGGTGAGGATATATTTTTTCTCTAAGACTTGGCTCTTACTCCGGGAATGTTTAGTTGAAGAAGTTCTTATGTAAACAGTACTATCATTAGAAGATATATATTTTTTAGACTCTTGTTCCCAAGCTTTGCTTCTCCAGACCATGATATAACTTTAGAACTTTTGAAATGAGATCTAATCCAGAGATCTCATCAACAACTGCAATGTAAAGTTTTCATAACATTAGATATTGTTACATGTGTTGTGCAGAATCCCATTTCTCAGACAAATATTTCCAAACAGTCATTCTTTTCAACTTTAAATTCTGAGATCATAGAACTGTAGAGTTGGAAGGTACCCTGAGGATAATCGAATCCAGTCCCCTGCAGTGCAGAAATATGCAGCTGTCCCATACAGGGATCGAACCTGCAACCTTGGTGTTATCAACACCACACTCTAACCAACTGAGCTACCGTCCTTTCCACCATACCGCATTCTTGCATCTCTTGTCTAAGAGCACTGTAAACATCTGATTCGAACACTTTATTTACTAAGACAAGTTGGAAACTGATGCTCTGTTGAACTTCCTGTTTTAGAGGTAACCTAGCATTTCTCATTAGCTTATTTTATTTTTTTAATGAAAGGAGGAGGTTGTGGTTTATGTATGTGTTTAAATTATGCTCTGATCTCACCAAAAGGAAGTTGCACCAAAAGGAAATTCCCTGGACCCTCTCTTTCCCTTCTAAACTTCGGAATAGGCATTTCAACACCATGAGTGGATTTCAAAATATGCATTCAAACTGAATCAAAGCTAGATGTAGCTCGCCAAGAGTGAAAAATAAACACTAAATCTGTAGGGAGAGGGGGAATCAACTGGCTGGTTTAGAATCAAATTTCAGTTGAAGTGTGTATTGACGCTGTATGGATTCTAAGCTGTACGGCTCACTTTCAAATGCCCACCCCTGCTTGCCCACTGTATTATAGCATATTAATGGAAGCTTTGTGGAAGTAACCCTTCCAATATGTTCTAGATAAAAAACAAAATCAATAGCTATTTTTATCATCAATACTTTACCGTCATCTGAGAGCCATTTCAGAATTTTATAGTGGGAAATCTACTGTAAGCTTGAGGTGATATTTTCTGGTATAACTATAACAAGTGCTCTACAGCATTTCTTCCATTTTGAAAGATATTAAATGCTTGTGATATATACTTAGGATCTTTCCTAACAACATGCCTTTTTTATTCAGCTGCCATGGATGAACTAGCCGAAGATGACATTTATATTTTGAACCATGAAAAAGCAGACACTCATCCTAAGCAAGATGGAGAAATTCCTGCTCCCGTGTATTCAGGCGAAGAGTCTGTTGCTTCACATTTTGCACTTGTCACTGCTTATGAAGATATCAAAAAACGACTGAAAGAGACAGAAAGGGAGAACTCCCTCTTAAAGAAAAGAGTAAGAGTGTTAGAAGAAAAGGTAAGTAACGGTTTAGCAATTCACAGAAACATGCCTTTTTTGGGGGGGGGGGAATGATAAGGTATCTTAAGGCTGCAGCGCTATGCACACTTAGCTGGGAGTGATTCCTATGGAACGCATTGTAGACATGCCTGGGATTCCCCTGTGCACTTTACATGTGAAAATAGTAATTGCCAAACGTTTCAATAGCAAAACATTACTTTTCTGGTATGATTATAATTATAATTGTTCTTTAGCAATGAGTAGGATACCTGAACACAAAAGGGATGGTAGGAGACTTCTTAATAAAAAAAAATGCACCATAATGCAAGAGGCTGTCTTCTGCTGAGGCAGACCATTGGTTTATGTAGCCCAGTTCTCTCTACTTTGACTGGCAGCAGCTATCTGGAATTTCAGAGCAGGTTCTCCCCCAGCTATACTGGGAGATGCTGGGGATTGATCCTGAGCTGCTCTATATGCAAAGCTGATGCTGTCTACAATGAGCCCATGGTAAACCCATGTTTCCTGGCTGCCAGTTAATTTGTTTCACTTGAAGTATTTAAATTTGATGCTCTAAGAGTAACAAAGCTAGGAAAAATGTAATTTTGGCATTTTCCTCTAATCGTCTAGGTTCTTGGCTCCCATTTGGAAGAAAGCGCAAGCTCCGTTGGCCGTGAGCAGGTTAACAAAGCCTACCAAGCCTATCGAGAGGCTTGTATCGAACGGGATAATCTGAAAAGTAAACTGGATAAAATGGTACGTGCTTTGCAGTAGGTTAAAAGAAAGATACCATGCGAGTGCGGTTTATAAAAGGATATTGTGACTTTGATGTTAGGTTTCTAGCCAGCATCACAGGGGTTTGGACCAGAGAATTCTCAGGGCCCCTTTCAGCTCTGCAATTCTGTGGTACTAAGCTGGGTAGGGAGTTTGTGGCCCTCCAGATGTTAATATTGTTGTTTTTAAAGATGATGTTGTTTTATTAAATTGGTATACCACCCTATACCTTGGGGTGGTTTCCAACTTAAAATCACAATATAAAACCCCCCTACAAAATAGCAGTCGTACCTTGGATCCCGAACGCCTTGCGACTCAAATGTTTTGTTTCCCCAATGCCGCAAACCCAGAAGTGAGTGTTCCGGTTTCTGTATGTTCTTTGGAAGCCGAACATCCTCTGTGGCTTCCGCTTGAGTGCAGGAAGCTCCTGTAGCCAACTGGAAGTCGCGTCTTGGTTTTCAGAAGTTGAATGGATTCCGTTCGACGACCAAGGTATGGCTGTATATAATAAAAAAGACAAGACAATAATCCCCACTTGCACAACAGCCCCACCCAGCATGAGCAGAAGTCAGGGATGATGGGAGTTGTAGCCCAACAACATCGGGAGAGTACCAGGTTCCCTACCCCTGCCCTAAGGTGTAAGAGACTCAAGGCTAGATCACTCTTCTCTGCTTACTCTCCCTCTCTGATGTGCTATTTTCTTTTCCAATTGACACTCAATTATCTCTGGTTACTGGAGGCCACTGAGCATGCTTGGCCCTTTTTAAAAGTTTTCCTTTTTCCTTGTCTTCTTTGGCAACCTTTTGGTTTTAATTTTTTGCGTGCGTGTTTTTACTTCTGCATTCTTCAGAAGTTACCCAGCTATTCTCGTGTCTCAGTCGTCTTTGAGTGGGCACATTTGGCTCCAACTCTGTCAACACTCAACCACCTGCGTTCACTAGTAAAGGAAATGCTGTAGAAGTTTCAGGTTACAGAATCCTTCCAGAGATGCAGTGTGCAGCCAGCGACAACTGGAGGAAAAACCCCATGTGGTGCAGAGAAGGCAAAGAACAGATAAAAGCAAAGAATAACAAAGAAAGAAAAGGGGTAGTTAATTTGGAAAATCTGCTAACTAATTGAGCTCAGTTGGAGAGCCTTACCTTATAGCCACAGGATCTGGTATTGTGCCTGAAGAAAAAGTGCTGTTTTTCGTACTCTGAAAGGTTGCAGCATGTATATCTGATCTTGACTTCAGTGCTTTAGAAACTGAGTATCTGTCTGACAGCTTGGCCGATTTTTCAAGAAGTAGAGCTGGTTAGCATTTAGTTCAAAGAGTTAGGCATGTATGGATTTTATTATTGATTGGAAAGCTGGACAGACTAAATCCTGGCAATGTGTTCCTTCCCTGAACTAGATGAAAGAGAACACCGAATCCCTGAAACATTTGAATGAGCAGTTGCAGTCCAAAGAAGTGGAGCTCCTGCAGCTCAGAACTGAAGTGGAAACTCAACAAGGTGCCCCTTGTCTCTCAGAGTGTAAATTTATGTGCTTGACTACGAAGCTGTACTTCCGTATAAGAAGGCCTGTAGCCAGTATGCATACATTTACCATATTTTTTGCTCTATAAGACTCACTTTTTCCCTCCTGAAAAGTAAGGGGAAATCTTATGGAGCGAATGCAGGCTGCACAGCTATCACAGAAGCCAGAACAGCAAGAGGGATTGCTGCTTTCGCTGCGCAGCGATCCCTCTTGCTGTTCTGGCTTCTGAGATTCAGAATATTTTTTTTGCTTGTTTTCCTCCTCCAAAAACTATGTGCGTCTTGTGGTCTGGTGTGTCTTATAGAGCGAAAAATACAGTATGCTAACGTGTTCAATTTGCATAAAGGAATATTATTACAGATCACTGTTCAGAAGCAAAACATTATGGTGTTCATTCTCAGACAATTATGGCTGTGTGAGGGAGAGGATGGTGCTGCATTAGCTGCCCCTGCCTCCTTTTCCCTGTCAGTTTCATTTATATGTTTTATTTTGAAAGATTTATAATCAACATTTTGAGCAACATAGCTAAAAATAAAAAGCTGAATACTGTGTAAAACGTAAGATCTCTACTTATAACAGCGCAAACGTCAAAAGCCAGTGCTAAATAGATAGTGAAACAGTAGAAATAGAAAGCAGTCCTTGACATTGTAGCCCCCATTTATAATTACAAGAGCAACTTCATAATAGTAATACCAATTATACCCCACCCATCTGGCTGGGTTTCCCCAGCCACTCTGTGTGGCTCCCAACAGAATATTAAAAACATGATAAAACACCAAACATAAAAAACTCTAAACAAGGCTCCCTTCAGATATCTTCTAAAAGTCAGATAGCTGTTTATTTCCTTGACATCTGATGGGAGGGTGTTAATTAAGGGGGGGGGTGCCACTACCGAGAAGGCCCTCTGTCTGGTTCATAATCTTGGCTGTTAACTTTGCCAAGTAATGCATTGCTTCACAATGCTGGGACGGGTAGGGGCGTTCGTGCGTGCGCTTTTTTGGAATTCTGAGAAACCCCAAAATAATAGTTTTTAAAAGTAAGTTGTTAAAATCAGTGCAGTTTTGGCAGGTTCAGTCTGCCATCTTGATTCAGAATGGCAGCCGGTTGTAGCCAAACATAGATGAAAACACTGATACAAGGAACCATCGTACAAAATTTGGTTGCAGTAGCTTGAAGAGTATCCAAATGCATAAAGAACAGGCAAAAGGCATACAACTTTTCAAATTATATAGTTATAGTTTACTCTCTCTATATATATATATTATATGTACACACACACACAAGAGAGCTTTTCTGCTGTAACAGACCCCAAGGTCTCCCTTTTCAAAATGTATCTTGGTCTGCCAGGTTAGCAAGGAGCAGGGTCTGTGTTGTTGGCCATATCAATCCTTTTGCATTACCTTCGGGTGTTAAATTAGTATAGCAACACCCTTTGCATGCTCCAGTTAGCATTGACAGTGTATTCTCATACAGGAAGTGCATGTACATATCTGGGAATTCCCAGAAATACCTCCTGAGTTGACCTCTGGCAATGGGAAGAAAGCTTTTGCTTTTGCTTTTATGTTTACATCAGCCCTGCACACAACTTGTGGATGTGGACCGATTATGCAAGGAGATGTTTGTGCCATAGGCACCATAGCAGCTGAAACATTGCAATGCAAGAATGTACTTCTGCCATACGTTTGCATTGATCTGACTGCTGCTTCTTGCACGTTGAAATCTTCCCTCCACATCTTACTACACCTTGTCAAAACTAACACCGCTTGCATAGGAAAAATAGTAAAGTGGTGCGCAACATAAAAATACAGCACAGGTGTAATAATCAAATTGGTCAAACTGTCAGTAAACATGACAAACAAACATTGTTTATTTTTTTAAAGTCACATTCCAAAGCCCTTTCAGAAAAATATGTTGCTTTAAAAAATCTAGGTTTTTACTCCCAGCCCTTCAATAAGTTCCCAGGGTGGCTTACAAAACATTAACATTACAGTAAAAACAAAACAGAAGCCCTTAGTACAAGAACATAAAATGCCATAAATGTATTAGAGAGATTATAACCAAATACTAAGCAGCATAGGAGCTTGTCTGCAGGATTAAAAAGCATGGTAAAGTAAGATGCTTGCTTTGCGCCAAAATGATACTGAGGTATGTGCCAGGTGAGGCCACCTGGAAGAGCATTTTATGGTTGTGCCAGCACCGTGTATATCCTTTCCCCTGTAATCTGTGCCTCAGAGGTTTGGTGCTTCCAAAGAAGGCTCTTGGGTGAATGGTAGCACACACAGAGATAAAATGTTCTTTGAGAGCATCTCCACCCCCATCGTTCAGCCCGGACACTGAGGTCCAGCTCCGAGGGCCTTCTGGTGGTTCCCTCTCTGCAAGACGTAAGGTTGCAGGGAACCAGGCAGAGGGCCTTCTTGGTAGTGGTGCCCACCCTGTGGAATGCCCTCCCATCAGATGTCAAGGGAATAAACAACTGACTTTTAAAAGACATTTGAAGGCAGCCCTGTTTAGGGAAGCTTTTAAGGTTTGATGTATTTATTGTGTTTTTAATATTCTATTGGGAGCCACCCAGAGTGGCTGGGAAAACCCAGCCAGATGGGTGGGGTATTAATAATAATAAATAATAATAATAATAATAATAATAATAATAATAATAATAGTAGTAGTAGTAGTAGTAATATATATATATATATAATAATTACATCATTATTTATTATTTGGGTATCCTTATCCTAAGTAATGAATGCCTTCAGAGGTCAAAACCAGCACTTTGAAATGAGCCACATGTACAGCCTATAGCATATTACAAAAGACACATAACGTAATACATGGTGTTCTTTGTACATATGAACATCTGTGAATTATTCCAGTGCCACATGTTTCTTAATAATGTAATCACTCTAATTAAATTAAAAAATGTCCGAGGTTTGAATTTTGGGCCTTTGCTATGCTCATGGGACCATAACTTTGAATCCAACCACGCCATTCTTAATGTTTGATTATGTTCGGATTGAATGATAAGTGTTTTTTCATATTTCTTTGCAGTGATGAAGAGTCTGAACTCTACCCCATCTAGCTGGGAAATAGAAAAGCTGAATAATGCCCTAAAAGTGCACAGCTTGGAGCAGGATTTGGAGAAGCTGAGGGAAGAATGCAATGATCTTAGAAAAGAACTACAAAAATCTGTTCAGAAGGTACTAGTGCGTTATGGCTTCTGTTGCGCAGATGGTGTGTGAAAATGTAAAATTTAATGTTGAAACGCCGTTCTGTTGTGGAAAACTAATTGTAATAAGGGTATTGGCCAGGGCTGAGGCAGTTGTTGTGAAGCACACCTAAAGGCTTTAAAAGACTCGGTGAGATTTTCAGCTTCTGACTTCCATGCCAAACTGCTTTTGAAGCTAGTCTTTTCAAAAGAGGTTCGCCATGTGATTGTGCAAGCCCTCAGTCACCCTCCCAGAGTTATTTGCATTTGCAGAACTAATAGTTTGTTCAGTTTTTTTTTAATTCTTGCCAGTTATCTGCTAAAAGTATTCATACAACTATAGTGTATTTTCTTCCTTAGTACTTAGTTATCTGCATGAGGGGAATGCAATGAATATGCTACTCAGCTCTGTTTTGATGCTGATTTTTCTGGCCACCTCATGCCTAGATAACTACACACATTAGTAGGTGCTACCTCAAGTTGCAGTCTCAATTGGTTTTAAAGCCGCAAAAGATTATTTGCCAACAGCCTGGGAGGGATGGCAAATAGAATGTCATGGCCCTGTCTATCACATCAGTTTTGTTTGATGGCTAATCTGCGAATCCGCTGATTACATCTACCATTATTTTGGTTTAACATGACAAATTGGTTTAACATAAATGTCTCTCACATAACAGAAACCGGATTGCAAATTTCAAGAAGCTCCACTAGATGGAGCTAAGCACAAGATGTTGGCTTGAATTCCTGTTAGCTAGCCCTGCAGATATCGAAACTGGCTCCTTTTCAATCCCATTGCTTAAAATTTGCTGAACTGAGCATGTAATTTATGGCGCTTATTTGTGGGTTCTGCTGATTTGGGTGGGATTATTCATAAATAATCCTTTCTTCCAGTTTCCCTGTAGAAGCTGATTGAAACGTAATTTCATTACGTGTGGGTTGTCACACGGTCACGCTATTCTACTTCGGTAAACTCCCATCTGTAAGTGTAGTATGACTCAAGCGAGTTCACCCTATAATCACTATGATTATATTGGGGATAAGTGCAAGCACTATTGACAGCTAGGAAGTTCTGATTTTTTAGAATGAAACTACTGGTTGGAAGAAAATTCAGAATGGATAACTGCAGCTGTCACTAGCTTCTGAATAAGGATTTTTGCACATGTAGTTTATCTAATATGATTAGCCTGTGTGAGTGATCCTTTTTTATGATAGTAATCAAATGAGCCCTACTCACATGTGACTCTGGTGGTGTAACTAACCTTGACAGGGTTAAGGACTAGAATTGTTCTCACACACCAGACCTATTGAATATCAATCACAAATTGGAAGGGAAGTCAACATACATTATTTATCCCATTAAAAAGTACTTTTAAAAAATTCTGTTCACAGTACTACTACAAATGCAGCTGCTCCGTACGTTTCTTTGATAACATTTCCTTTTCAATTCATTTCCTAATGATCCCTAGTATGGAATTTGCCTTTTTTTTTACAGCTGCCACCCACTAGGTATCAACCTAGTCTTCCTCATGTTGTCTGCTTTGACACCCTCATTCCTAGTCAGTCACACCAGTTCAGACCCGCCGGGCATATATGTGGAATTAATATTTTTTTGTCCCAACCGGCATCACTTTATACTTCTTACACTGAATTGCATTTTCCATTTCCCACCCATTTTCTAAATTTGTAGAGGTCCCTCTGAAATTCTTTCTGCTTTAACAACCCAGAACAATCTAATATCGTCAGGAAATCTGCCCATCTCACTGCTCCCTCTTGTTTATGAGCAGCTTAAAAAGGACATGTCCGAATACTGATCCTTGGAGGGACTCCACTTTCTAATTTCTTCATTTGGACAACTGCCCATTTATTTCTACCCTGCAGCTTAACCAATTTGTGATCCACAAGAGGACCTCTCCTCTTAGAAATCCTGGCTGAGCTACTTCATTGTTTGTTTGTTTTTTAATCAAGTATACTGTGTCAACCAGCTCACTATCTGTATGCTCCTTGACCCTCTCAAAGAACCCTTATAGGTTCTTGAGAAATTACATGCCCTTGTAGAAGCCATGATAACTCAGATACAGTAATGCTTGTTCTTCTATATGCCTTGTTATCATACTTCTAACATACGCTGCTAATATGTATTCCTTTTCGTTCTCTTCGTTCGGACCTCAGTTTTTTGAAGGAAGCCTTCTTGCCTCTAATAACATGTTAACCGGAACTCTATTATCACAATATCTACTAGGTTGTCATGGAGGGGACCAGCTTTATCCCCAAAAGTGCTTTTCAGGCTTGTTACAGCAGGACGTTGAAGGTTCCAATACTCCACTTTGCCATGTTAATAAGTCCCATGCCGCTTGCCACCACTGTGGTGGAGGCAATGAAGTATCAGCACTTGGTTGATTCAAAAATATCATTGAAAGCCTATCTCACCACTGCCTGCTAAGCTTTCCAACTTTGCTTTTAAACCTTTCTTTTCCTTTTGCTTCAAGTAAGGCAGACTTTTCCCATTCTTTTTTCAAAGCCAAATGTTTTGTTTCCCCCACCAGGTTGTATCCCAGGAAGGAATTTTAACAAATGGAGAGTGTGTCCAACAGCAGATAAGCATTCATAGGTATGTAGATCCCATGAACTTGTTTTAACTTTGTTAGGTTAGTCATCTCTGTGTTAGTTCTAAGGGAGATTACTTAAATCCAAAGAAGGCACTACTTTGAAGACATGCTACATTGGGAAAGATATGAACACAGTTAGGCATACCCTAATGACATCCAGGTAGTGCATGTTAAAACTAGTTCATTGTGGAGCTGCCTTTGAAGAGTATTCAGAACTGACAGTTCACCCACTATGCAAAAGCAGGGCAGGACTATTTGAAGCATGTTAACATGCATTTTGAGATGGCTTTATTGGCTTATAGTTGATTTGGGCTGAATTCAAAGTGCAGATTTTGCCCCTTTTTAAAGTCCTGAGCAGTCCGGGACCAGATAATATTAGCATAGTATTCTCTCATATGAGTCTACCCATTCACTCAGGAAATCTATGGAGGTCTTGCTCTGTGTTCTTTTGTCATCATAAGTACAGTAGGCGATTATATGGAACGGGCCTTTTCAGTGGTGGCACCAAGGCTGTAAATTATCTCCCCTAGGAGGCTTGTGTCACTGTGATCCTGATAAGCCTGTAGATCCTGATAATCCTGTAGATCCAAAATCCGTTTCAGGGGCCTAATCCGGCCCGCTGTTCGGCTTAATCCAGCCCCTAAAAATGGTCAACAACTTTGGTTGGCCCTCACGCATGTTCACTTTATCAAATCCAGCCCTCTTTGAAAAACGTTTGGGCACCCCTGCGTAGATGATGAGTGAAAAGAATTACATTCCATACTTACAGTACACTAAGTGCTGTGCTTTCTCATTCTTCATTGGCTGCTGCTATGTTCTTTTTCGTTGCATATGGAGATTTTTATTGATCAAAAGATATGGAGTAGAAATCTTAAAATAAACAAGCAATCTGTGTTGACAAAATAAGTTGTTAATTGTGGAAAACCTATCCAGTTATGAGCAATGGACAGGATGCAACTAAATAGTTTGTGCTGGCGCAAGGTTTAGTGTTAACACCAGAACAAATTTAGGTGATGCGTGGGAAGGAAATGTCCCATTGTGCAGGGAGAAATCCGTGCATTAATGGAATGTTTACCATAGCACTACATTGCATAAAACTCAGTGTCTCAGATTTTGAAGGCAAATGATAAACCGGTTGCAGCATATCTGTTACACGAGAATCTAACCAGTACACAGTTATATAGTGAATCACATTAATAGGATCCAAAAATCCTATTTGCAGCTGAAGGCACCTCCCTGAGGTTCCACCCCTAAGTGCTTGCAAGTTGAAGTCCTTTGCGTGGCGAGTTCCCGCCTCCCCCCAATGGAAATAAAGACACGTGACACAAATATTTAGGTTAATGGGCAAAAAATGGCCACAACTTTATTGGTTACAGGAATGAGCGGTATTGGCTTAGGCATTGGTCCTAACCGACTATCTGGCTTCAGCCCGATTGCTTGAAGACTGGAAAGGGTTAACCACCAGTAGGGGGAGTCCTGCTGATGCACATCAACTAGGAACTCCCCCGGGGTCACCGCTCGGGGGCGTGCCTTAGGCCCTCACCTCCATAGGCTTCAGACAGGGCCACGCCCCCCGGAATCCTTTATCGGACTACCCTTCGATATTCGGGGGAGGTGATGGCGCTTACTCCCCCCCCCCTTCATAAACATGACTATACCCCTACCAATGCCTAACTGCCAATGCCGAGGAAGTTGTGACGATTTGCTACGAGGTAGGCGAAAAACCAAGTGGCTGGTGCCAATTTGCCAAGTGGAAAAAAATTCCTACCAGGTCCTTTAACGGCGCCCAACCGAGGTCCATAGCAAGGTCAAAAGGAAAACCTAAAGGGCGGGAGGGTGGGAAACCCGTTGAGCTGTGGCGGCAAAAGAGGGAGATCCCCAGCCGCGCCAGTGTGTTATCGCGCAAGCCATGCCTCCCCTAGGCCAGCCAATTGGCTGGCCAGGGGATGACGTGGCCGGGGATCCTCTCAATCATGCGGAGGCATTTGCTGGATTCTTCTTTGGTCCTCTTGCAACATCAGATCTAGCTTGATGTGAAACATCTTCACAAATCTCAAGCCAGAGTTCAGGTGACTTATAAGAAAGAGTGGCTTTTCTCTAGCGCTTGCAGTCAACATGGAATGTGGATGAAACCAAACTTGAAGCACGTTGGAAGAAATCATGCAGGCCTTGTGAAATTAAGGGAATCCATCACATTGTCTCTACCATATTGCTAAATTGCCCTTTCTGTAAGACTTTATATGGCAACGTATTACTTGAAGCTCTTATTTGGAATGCTGCACAGGGCTGTCTTGTTTTTTTAGCAATTGCTTCTTGCCTAGCAACCCTCCATCACATTGTCTGGGTGGGAACTGCAAGAGAAACCTGTACAGCTGCAGAACAGAAATAACCTACAGGAGCAGTTGTCCTGGAGACCATTAGTATAGAGAGCACACAACCCAATCTGTGACCTTCTCTCTCTTCAAAGTACCGTTGATGGAGTTACACCTCTTCTAACCAAGCCCTACTTCTTCCTCTAAATATTGAGAAAAGGAGTAAAATTCTTATTTATGTTTTCAGTCCTCAGAAATGCATTTTCCTTGTTTTCCACATGAGGGAGAAGTAGGACTTGGTTAGAAGAGGACATGATCGCTATTCCGTGGCTTGCATTGGAAAAAATGGAAGGAAAGGCATTTCATTAGGCCTCCACTATGTTAATAACCCATATGGTATATCCTTTATTCGTCTTAATGAGCTAGCCAGCTAATGTTTTTGCTTCTCCAGAACAATGTTCAAATAGGTAATTTGCTAAGTGACACTTTTAGCCCTTCACTCTATTAAAATAAGTTGTGTTTTTTTTTTTAAAAAAAGCATCTTTCTGGTAACAGCCTGGTATGTAAATTAGCACATACAGACTTTTATGTTAAAAATCCAACTATTTTATGTAATTCACATCGACTGTGAAAACAAGTCCACAGCTCTTTTCACACCTAGAGGAAGTTCTTTGAAATGTTTCTTTCAGCAAGTACCCTTTGCTTTAATATGAATGTCAATATTCACTTACCTAATATTCTTGTGAAATATTTGTCACTTGTCAGTGACACAAGAGATTCTTTGAATACGAATTGTTGCTTATCGGCAGCTAAGAACTTCTGCGGATAGGGCTGGGTGACTTCGTTGCCAATGGGAATTATTTTGACTAGAGTGATATAATATGTGGTGGCAAATTCTTAATAATTGCTTTTATTACAATGATGGTAGTTGTAAGCAAAAAAAATACTGCACATTAATATATCTCAACTAAAGCACAACTGAGGAACACTGAATGACACTGCAATAGCTTTAAAGAAAAGCAACATATGAAAGCTTGCATCTTATGAGCTTCTGTTTGTTGGTGCAACTACGAAATATTGGTGTATACAGGATATAACACCTGACCACTCCTTATTACCTCTCTAGAAAGTTTTGTATATCTTTCAGCTTGTTTGCAGTGTCAGGATCCCTGCTGGGTCCCCCCCCCCCAAGTCTCAGGCCAAATTTGTCAGTTGAGATTTGGATTCTGGGGTATAATATATCCACCCATACGAAGCACAGCAGCAGAACTCATTATGCTGCTCCTAGTTTGGAGAGAACTGCCCTAATTGTTATAGTTCTTGTTGGTCAATGAGTCTTAACTGAACACTGTGCAGTAATTGAGAGTTTTAAGGGATACTGACACACACAGTTGGAACTCCAGTCCATCAGTGAGAGAAAAGAATATTCAAGCTGTTTCCCTTGTGTGACAGCATCCTGCTTTTTAAAAGTCTTGCTTCAACAAAGAAATACAGGGTTAGCAGTTAGCAGTTGGGTGCACTGTTTGCTTAAACTGGTCATCAAACATTGCAACTAATCGTGGTCTCTACTTGACTGTAAACTTGTGTATTTGCCTATTATTACGTGCTTCTTGACTTCTGTTCTATCATTTCTGGGTTGAAGGAGATACTTGTAATTTACCTGCAATGCTGCTTCTCAAGAACTCTGTTTACAATGAGTGTGGCCGATCCGTTATCTTCCTAAAGACTGGTGAAAGCTGTTTCCTATATTTATGGGGGAACTTTTTACCCAGAGAGTGTGAGGGGGCTTCTGCCAGATGCAGTTCCCAGTGACGTGTTGACTGGGTATTTTCAGAGATGCAAATGCTCTGTGGATGTTGACAGAAATATATGACCTGATCCACATGGGAAACAGAGTTCCTGCCTTTTTGTAATATAAGAAGCAACTGAGTTGTTCTGTGGAGACTGATTTTTTTTGGGGGGTGGGGGTGGGATGTGTGCTGGGCAGTCTGAATCAGAGCAATGTTTTATCTAGAGTTCAGACTGTCATAGTCTGTACAAGAGCAACGTCTTGTGCTTGTAAGCACTCTGCAAGAAGCTACAAATTGCATTTTTCACAGAAACTAGGTGTTCTTCCTTTTATGAATAGGGCTTTATTTCTGCATGGGATTTGTACTGCTAAACACCACTTCAAAGTTAGGAGGTGATACAATGTTAGTCATACTTAGAGGGGATCCATTGAAATTAGTGGATTTAAGTCATACTCTTGAGTATGACTTGGTTAAATATCATTCCGTTAATTACTTGTTGGGATGTATCCCTGTCCTGCAAAAGGAGTGCTTCTGTTTAGCCAGCCTGGAAATGGAGCAGTGTGTTGTTTGGACTTTTTTTTTAGGTGGGCGAGGAAAAATGACATTTTTCACCTCTCACCTTCTCTAGGCCTTTCTCCTGCTGACCTATATAGCTTCAGGTCGCAAACCTGAGTATTTTATTGTTGCACACCACCCCAAGCTCCAAGCAGTATGAAATTCCAGGGGTTCCAGGTGCTTACTCCGGGTTCATGTTTCCTTTTCGAATGAGGCACTGCGGAGACTATGGTGTCTTTATGATATAGGTTAAGGTAAAGGACCCCTGGACAGTTAAGTCCAGTCAAAGGCGGCTATGGGGTTGCAGCGCACGTCTTGCTTTTTAGGCTGAGGAAGCTGGCGTTTGTCCACAGACAGCTTTCTGTGTCATGTGATCAGCATGACTAAACCGCTACTGGCGCAATGGAACACCGTGACGGAAACCAGAGCGCACAGAAACGCTGTTTACCTTCCCACTGCAGTGGTACCTATTTATCTACTTGCACAGGCGTGCTTTCAAACTGCTAGGTTGGCAGACGCTGGGACAGAGCAACAAGAGCTCACCCCGTTGTGCAGATTCGAACTGCCAACTTTTGGATTGGCAAGCCCAAGAGGCTCAGTGGTTTAGTCCACAGTGCCACCCGCGCCCCCATCTTTATGATACATGGTTTACACATATATACAGCCTGAGCCTACAACTGACAGTATCACAGCATTAACACCCCAAGCAGGTCTTGCTTCACCCATAGTCACAGCCTTGGATGTGAGCAGAAATCAGACACCTCTCTCTCTATCTGAGACTTCAACCTGCTTCTTCCTTCAGCTCCTAGCTTTCACACACACACACACACACACACACACACACACCTCAACTCTGGCCTTTGTCCTTCCTAACTACCAGCATGTTGAGGGAGCAGGACTCATTCACTTGTCATCTGGCACAGCACCATTTCCTTTGTTACCTTAACGACCCATAGTTAGAGGGCTATTATCACACCAGGAAGCTAGCCTGGCTATTTCAACTGAAAGTCTGTAAATTTTGTTAATAAACCTGATTTGCAATGGGGGTTGAATAATTTTGATTACAACTGTTTACATGGAAATAGTGCTGTAAGATATCTCTCCCCCCCCCCCCAGCCGGAACTACTTTTGTTTAGAGCAGCTTTCTGTAGATCATAGTAGTACAGGAACTGAGACATACAGCAAAGCTGAAATGTTGTAACTTCTAAAATGTTTCAGTGAAAACGTTCAGCAAGCGTACTGGGAGTTGAAGCGGGAGATGTCTAATCTGCACCTGGTGACGGAAGTGCAAGCGGAAATGCTCAGAAAACTGAAACTGATCCCATCTGCAACCAAGAAAGGCAAGTCAGAGTTTGCAGGATGAGGTCTTGGAAATGCAAGTCGCTTGCTTACCTAAGTTGCATCATTTTGGAGTACAGCTGCCTATTGCTCCTTCTCAAAACCTCATCAGTTGAAGCTCAGAAACCTCAGTTTTCTCTCTTGACTTCCGTCTCATAATGGTCAACTTAACACATAAAGGTGTTGCTGATGGTTTTTTTTAAAAAAAAAATGTGTTTTTTTCTCTTCCCGTGTGGCTTTCTTCCTCGGTCAAGTGTTGCTTATTTGTACGAGGCTGAGGTGTGAAGTTTAGTTGTATTTGACCTTTTTTACCACAAGTACTTCATATTGGAAAAAGCACCAACAGACATTTCATTTTTCAAATGTATTCCTGTACAAATAGTGTTCTCTTAAAACAAACCAAAGCAGGTGAGGCAGACCCCCTCGCCCCAAAAGAAAATGCGTGCCTCATTTTCCTTAGCTGTTTACTGGGACAATTCATTAATCCTCAGGGCTGCTTTATACACAGTTAAACCTCGACCCAGAAAGCACTTCTACAATTTAGGCATGAAATTCACCTAACCAGCCATGTCAGGAGAAGCCCTGTGCAAGGAGGTCCACTTGCTCCACAGGGATTTCTTCTCTTCTCCCTGTGCCTCCCCAAATTATACTTTTTTGTGGGGACAGAACCCCTAGAATAGTGCACAGTGGGAGGAAGGGTTATTGTTCTTTGTGGACCACTTGGAACAGCACAGCATTAAATCCCACCCTAGATGCCCTTAGGTTGTTTGCTGGTCTACAACTCCCATCATCCCTGGTCTATGGGCCTTCCTGTTTGGGTGGCGATGGAAATTGGGAGTCCAACATCTGGAGAGCACAGCTTCGTCATCCCTGCTCAAGAACATAAGCGGTCGCCTATTTCCATGCAACTTTGAACCAGCTAATTGGCACAGGCTCACTGGTTCAGCTATAAAGCAGGGGTTGAGTGTTAACTGTTAACCCACAGGGATGGAACCAAAACCCACCCCCTACTCTACATGCCGTGCTCTGCTGCTTTAAGGCTCCCCCCCCCCCTTTGCTGATTTACTTAGGAGAGCAGCAGAAGGCTGGGCTGTTAAAGTAGAGGGTGAGCTTTTCTCCTGTCACCCTCTTTTTAAGCATTTCTTCCTTGCGAGCACACACACTTTTATAGCTGAACTGGTGAGTGTGTTAACAAAGCAGGAAGACGTATGAGACTTAGCCTGGAGAGGAACAATCAGCCCTCAAGAAACCACAGCAAGAAGCTGCCATCTCCTTTACTCTGTCACCTCCAAAAGTCCCATTCAATGAGAAGATTGGATTTATTCCCGTATGTAGGTGATGTACTTAATTCTCAACGAGTTAAAACAGTGGGGTATTGAGGTTCTTGAAGAACTGAGTTGCAGAAAAGCCAACTGAATGGACAGAAGTTAAGAAATGCATTATAAGTAATTGGCTTTTGTCTACTGAAATAAAGTATAACAATTGTATTAGTTTTGAGTGTCTCTTGTGTTAATTAGGTATTTTCTGCTATTTCCACAGTGCCATCACATGCTCCTGTTCAGTGTATTGAAGACCTTGAAAGGGACACCACAGATCTTTATTTAGCTGCTTCTGGAGCTGTGTACAAAAAGAGGCTACTTCCGCCGAGTGACCACACTTTCAGCAATGTTGTGTCTTCCGCCTCGTGTACTGACGAGAGACTTGTCCCAGTTCACGACTCTCCGTTTCAGGAACCTAATTCGTACGGAAAGAGCTCTCTGGAAGATAATTCTTGGGTCTTCCCAAGCCCTCCAAAACCTAGTGAGACAGTGTTTTGGGAAACGAAAAACAGAGCGTCTCACTTAAACTTTCCAGAAAACAGTTTGGATCACTGTAACCAAAACTGCCTGCACAAGAGCTAAGAACTGTGGAACTTGATTTAGCTCTGAATGGGCTCCCATACACCTAAGAGGAAAATAGCTAATGGGAAGGAGGGTGAAAGTGTGGTAATCCAAGCAGGATTTTACTCTTCCCTTGTCTAATTTTGAAAGCAGGCCATGTACATCAATAGAAATGGTGTAAGGCCTAGAATACACGAGTCAGTCTTCGGATTGCGCTCCTGCAAATTACTAGAGTATTAAGCCTCCGAGTAAAACAAAAGCTGTACATTGCAGCTAATTGTGTGAATGTTGCTTAAAATACAGTATCTTCAGACATTTCTACAAGCTTTGAGAATGTCCTTCCCCTTCTCCTTTTTTGACACTGTCTCTTCCTTCAGGCCTCTCAGGTAAACAATGGAATGTGATGTAGGTTTTACCTCCAGTTCTGAAACAGTGTCTGGTTTTTGTTCCCTACTCTGTGGCGTGTGCAGGGAAGAACAGGTAAATGATTGAAGTGATTGTGACTAAAACAATAAGCCAAATGAGTAGATTTGCTGTCTCAGCTGTGTGTCATCTTTAGCCTTACAGTGAAGAATCTGAGGTGGTAGAAATGGAGTAGAAATCTTAAAAAAAACTTAGTGGCAAATACTTCCTTCATAAATAGTGGTATGATCCTAGCCAAAATGCAGTGACCATTCAGGTGCCTATCTGCCAGTTACCAAAAACTTTGCTTTATGACTCCTAAGCTCACTGACTGCTTTGATGTAGAAACCTCCAGGCGCCTTAAGCAGGAAGAACTGTAATATGATAAACGCATTTAATCTATGATAAAATTTATGTCCTATATTCATAAGGTGCATTGAAATGTCAGAAACATTATGTACATACTCTCAATATTCTAACTGTTGGCAGTCAGATAATTCTTAAGCTCCTGGTCCCTACCCTATATTACTGATTAGCTGAAAATGAGATTTTGTAGCAAAACCTATTAATCAATATTAATATTAAGCAGAGAATAGTGGATGGTTTCAGAGCCTGTTAATGTCCGGGTTTCCAGCAATACTTTTTCCTCCTTGGCCTTTTGAGATGCAGTGGAGTAAGATTCTCTCATGTTGGAAAGGGCTGGTGAGGGCTGATAACACAGTGAGAGATCAGCTCGTTTCCCTAGTTCTGTGCCAGAATCTCACCTGATCATTTCAACAGTTACAAATGAATGCATTCTGCCACCCTCCTCCTTCCTTCCCAACTTGGACTTGAAACACGACTGGGGAAAAGTAAAATCTGCATTGGACCTAAGAGATCAGGGGTGAGCAACCTGCAAGCCTTGGCCCAATTCCAAAAGCCCTCTGCTGATGCTCATATCATCTGGTAGAATAATGTTCCTTCCTGGTAACTTGCTGAGTGGAGAGAAAAAGTGTAGCCACACCCAGTATTGACTCTGGCCCTGCCTGCTTTTGGCATGTGGCCCCTGACAGATACCCCAAAGGAGACAGAAAATGTTCTTCACCCCACTTAAGATGCATGTTCTTAAATAATAAAATCACTTGCCTGGGTGCTGTGTGCCAGAGCAGTGCAAGCATATCAGTGATTTTCTGTAAAAGGAAACGTGGCTAAGTCTTCCCTTCCTTGCAGTGCAGTTTAAATATTTATTCTTTGTCTCATACTGGAGAGAGTTTTATCTGTGGAAGAGGGAGAAAGGATGACTTCTACTGTGTTAGTGAATGGCATACATAAATAAGGTACATACCATTCACCCGATATTCGCTCACATAACCTGGCTTGTCTGTGATTAATGGAAATGGTGTCAGATGCTGGAATTTATTCTGACCAATGAACATAGCTGACTCAAGGGAGTACAATCTCCTGAAGAGTAATAGAACAGAATCCAATATGCATAAAATAAATCCAAGTCACTAGACTTTAGCTGATAGAACCAACTACCTGTGTAATAACAAAGCAGCAAAAGCCATTTCTCATGTGGCTGCAGAGCTCTGATGTGTTTCTCAAGGCTGCTTCTTGGGGTTACAGGGACTTGAATAAGTATCACTGTCCAGCACACTGGCACAGTTAACGTTTTAAACAATGTACTGGAGAAATGGTCGTATTTTTAAATAAATTATTTTTCTTTGAAAATGGCTTTCTATAAATTGATGCAAGTAGTCATTATTTTTTTGACTGCTATGTAGCTTTTGTACCTCAGAAATGTCCACAACTGCAAGATGCATGAATGAAACTTTAATATCTGGTGCATAATTCTACACCTCAGCAACCTCTTCGTAAATTTTTATTTTTCTTCCTGGGCTGCTTGTTGCTCCCTTACTGTGCATAGCAATATTCATATAAATACATTGTGTAGGTAAATGAATTCCTAAGTGGGAGGAGACTTGTATGTTTTATGAGGTGCCATGAAGTAGTGGGAACATTAACCAGCTCAGTTTCTTTGGGTGAGCTACTCACTGAACTGGTTATTCTTTCTCTTTCACCTTCCGATTCCATACATTGACACTCTAGTCTAGGTGTTACCATACCAAGGAACCCTTGAGTCTATTTGTGCTACATGAGTCTTAACCTGCAGAAGTCCAATAGTAGAAAGTGTATGGTTTGCATGCAGAAAATGCCACACTCAATCTCCAGGCTATGAAGATAAAGTTGGGAAGGATCCTGTAAGAAACCCTGGAGCACAGAATGCCATTGCAGTGCCCTTTAATGTTTCTGGCCTGCACATTACATCCATTCTTGACCGTTCGCCATGTTGGCTAAGGCTGATGGAAGTTGTAGTCCACTAACAGCTGGAAGGCACCCCCCTTGGTATCTGCTGCTGTTCAACATAGATAACAGTGGGTGGATGGATAAGTGTCCTGACTTAGCATAAGGGCAACTTCCTATGGCTTTTTACACTGCTGTGGGATACAGCAATAAAAAAGATGGGGCTAACTTAAGGAGGAAAACCAGTAGCTTTTAGCAGGGGAAGAATGGCTGTAATCTGAATTTGCCATTCAGTTGCTTCTCACAGTTCTCCCTCCCTTCCCAAGCAAAACTTTTGAGTTTAAAATCACTTCGGAACTTGTGAGTTTGTGAAGCATTCATGCATTGCTCTTTTAGCAAGGTCTTCAATTAGACAAATAAGGCTCTGCCCCCTTTAAGCATTTTCTACTTTTTTAAAAAACCAAAGGCTTCCTGCCTTGAGGTACCATAGAAAGTCTAAAGGCTGCCTCGTACACAAATCCAGCCGGTCTGATCAATATGGAAGTAGGTGTGAAAGTTGGAAATTCCCAGAAGTGTTGAAAGAGATGCCTCTGCAAATGGGTTAGTTGCAGGATGTTTTTTTTTAAAAAAAAAAACTTAGGAAAGTTTTGTTTTAAATTTGATTTGGTCAACAATATGCTTTGCTGCGTATCCAGTGATCATTACAGAATTGAACTGAAACAAATATACTAAGTTAGGGTATGGTGAAAAAAAATAAGTGGAATGTTAAAACAAACCTTTTATTTTGTGTAGTTAGTATAGCGATACTTTCTGTCTGGGCAGTCAGGTTTACAGTATCATGCCACTTGTTAACAGCACTTTTACTCTTTCCTATCCTGCACTTCTACAATTCCTCCCCCCCCCCCGCCTTTCCTTTAAATCAGAAATAGGAAAGTTGTGACTGTCCAGAAGACTCCACTTAGCCCCAGCCAGTCTGGCCAATCCTTGGTAACAATGGGTATTGCATTCAAACATGTGGAGGCTGCTGCTCCGCACCCCCTTTTTACACGAATCCTCTTGCTCTCTTATTTGCACTCCAAAACAAGACGCTCAGTGCCTTTTTGCCCTGCTAGTAAGTTCATCCCAATTAAAGGGGCTTCCCCTGAAGAGATGGAGGAAAACCTCAATGGACATTTGAATGTATCTTGACTTTATTTTCCTTCACAGTTCATGGCCTTATGAATAAAAACCAGGGTGGAGAGACGGCAAGAGGATTAGATTGCCATGCTTGGCGTATACACAAATCAGTACAGCTTCTGCGAATCCCTGGTAAGTTGGAGCAGGGCTTGCAGTATACTTCAGCATCAGCTGGTGTGCAGAATTTGGGCACACGAGCCAGTTCCCAAGCAGAACTGAAGAGTCAACTCTCCACCCATCAGCTAATTCTGCTTTCTGCAGCCCTTTCTACCTGCTCTCATGCCTGATGTTACATATGACATCAGAGCTTTTAGAGAAATAAATGCGGTATCCTGAAAAAAATGAGTATACATTTAGCTTAAGGTGTCTGGAAAATTGCTTCTACTGTGAATAAAAGTGTATAACTGAACTGGAATAGTTTACCTTCCTTGGAAGACTTTTCATTTGAGGTTTTTAAGCAGAGGATCACGCCTTCTGGCTTCCTGTATTACAATATGAAAGCATACAAGCTCCATTTATTTCAGCAAGACTGGGTTAGGGAAAAGTGATTGTAAGATCAATTCCATGATATCAAAGGTATATAAAGTTAAAAGTGTCAGCCAAAACATTTAAGACTTTGACTACATGCTTGTAGGAAGCCTCTGCTGCTTTCGACGATTTCCTGTTTCTCTGAACTCTTCCCTTTGCTTCAAATATTCAGCCTTGCATTCTTCATAAAACGCTGGATCATTGTAGCTAGAAGAAAGACAAAATGCGTTCATTAGGTCTAACATTCTCTACTCAACTTTAGTTACTAAACTACTTAAATACATGTAGGAAATGGTGCAGGGAAAGCAACAACAGCGATACTGAGTCTGTGGTGGGTATTCTGTGTGAGTGTGCAACCATAGCTGGTGTTTACTTCTTGCTCATTTTTAAGAGAAGGCAACTCATTAGCCTGCTGTTGCAGAGATGTGTGAAATGTGTGTAGGAGACTGCATTGATACCTACACCCCACAACCACAAATTGATAGTTCTTGTTGAATTGCCTGCAAGGGTGTGTGTGTGTGTGTGTGTGTGTGTGTGTGTGAGTGAGAGAGAGAGAGAGAGAGAGAGAAAATCACCTTCCTTCTAATACTTAGCAGTTGGACCTTCTCTTTTCATCCTGCTACAAATGATGGGGGAGGGGTGTAGAATGCAATATATGGCCCAAACTCATAAGAAAAGAGGAGTACGTGAGAAAAAATAGTACTGCCTTGTTAATTCTAGGGTCTGTGCACTTGCACAGACTTCAGATTCTCCGCCTTGCAACCCTCCATTACACCCTCAATCTTCCCCACAGGGTTAGGCATGTGTAGGTGGGGGGGAGATGAAGGCGCTGTTAGGAACTAAGGCTCACACAACATTGGATTTAACCCTGCATCCCCTTAACAAAACAGGCAACCTTGGAGCAGAAGGATGCATTTCACAATAGCTGCTTTGTTCTTAAAACTGACTAGAAACTTACAGCAGGAATGCTCCATCACTTTCCAAGCAAGTCTCTCTGACTGTTGTAAGTGGCAGTTCTCACACTGCCAGGGGGTTCCTCCGAATGTTTAGTCGAAAAACCCTTTCTTGTAATGTGAACCCATTGGTTCAGTTCCTACACCCTGAAGCAACGTACAATTGCATCCTACGTTGCATCCCTTCAAATATCTGAAAATGGTTGTCATATCACCTCGTAATCCTCTCTTCTCCAGCCTAAACTTTTCATCATAGGACTGGGTCTTCAAGCTTTTTAATGTGACAGAAGATGCAATGGTATAACCTAGGTAGATGCTTTATCAAGTTAGTGAACCAGAAGGGTAACAGCCCATACAAGTTATACGCAGGGCATATTTTTTTTAAGTACTAAGTAGTATGGAATAACTTTTTTTTTTGCTTGCCACAGCAGCCATTTTGTGCTGGCACACCTGACACTAAATGTAAAAGAGTACTTGCATCTCATTTGTTACAAAAAAGAGCACTAGCTATGCTAGTATAGATACATCTAGATTTTGTATCATATACTACCTATTGAGACTAAGATGATCTATCTTGTCAGCTTTTAGAGACCACTTTATTTTTAGTCCTCTTCTAAATTAGCACACACACACACACACACACACACACACACACACACACAGAGAGAGAGAGAGAGAGAGAGAGAGAGAGAGAGAGAGCAAGATGGTATTAGATTACTCTTCCTTTAATTTATTGCTTGGTGTGGACTTATCTCCATGCATTGTACTTACTAGCCAGTGACGCATTCTTTCAGGGCTGCATTTTCTTCTCTGCATTTTACCACCATCAGAATGCCTGAATCCTGGCAACATTTGGTGAAGGCTGAAACAAAATTTGGGACAACTGGGGTTATACTGAATAACATGTCAAGTGTAAATAGGTTGTGACCCTTGCTCTTTATCAGTAGTCTAATAGAACTTCACTGCAGCAAAGTACACATTCAGCACAGTAGTGTACTTAAGTTTCTGAAAAATGACAGAGGTCTATCACACAACTATCACCCCAAACATTGTTTGAAAACTGCTTTGTGCACTAAAGCAGAATGCTCCAATGGTACCTCTTCAATACCGGTAATACTGTAGAGTGTTTTTGCGCTATTGACTGGTCACAGTATTAGAGACAGTATTGGACTACAGGGATGTTGGCTTGATTGAGGAATAAAGTTTTACATCAGAGGCGATAAACCTGTGACCCTTCCTTCAGATGTTGGAAGTCCAACTTCCACCAGCCCCTGTCAGTATGGCCAATGGTGAGGGATGAAGGGAGAATCTGATGACAATGCCTATCCCCAGTGTATTCAAGAAAAAGATTGAATACCATCTCCTCCTTCACTACTATACATATTACATAACAATTTGCCCAATGGCCAACCCCTTTATGTGCAGGAAGATTTAGATAATTTTCAAACAAGCAGTTTTGCTAATGTACAATCTCAAGGACTGTTCCACAGTACAGCATGTAGAAGTGTTTAAAACAACAACAACACGCACCCCACCTTCATTTGCTAGTAAATTACTCTTCTCCATCTTTGCACCGCGAGTTTTATCAATTTAACTGTTACAACGAAGTTGCTCCTATTACAATGTGATGTAATATTCCATACAAAATGGACTAAACTTACATGTCCCAAAATAGTTCAAGAAAACAAAACAAAACAAAACAAAACAAAAAGCAACATTTATATTGAGGCCGAAACAAAGCAGTTCATATTGCCCCAATAAACCAGCTGTTCTATGTCAAATGGGTTTGGTATAAAATCTTCCTCAGCCTGGATGAATAATAAACACAGTGTAGGCTATACATGCACACAGCCTGACCTTTTGATTGTGCTAGCTTCTGCTAGGATAGTAGTGGAAGAGGGCTTGAAAGGGGCTAGCTGTGGTGGACATTTTAAAACCCTGTGCACAGTATTGTAATACCCTCCCATCACCCTATTTTTTTAAAAATAAATATTTATTAAATTTTCACAAATTTTTAAAAACACATACAATACACACAGTACAAAAATATACATACAGTAACGAACAAACATGTATAATTTCAACTCCTTTTTTCTTAAACTTACTTCATCGACTTCCCCATACCTCCCCTTTCTGCGTTCCAATTCCCAAAATTATTTCAGCAAATCCTTCCCCTTAATTTTATCCAATTTTTTCCTTTTCTTTTCTTTTACTTAATCTTTTATAGCTGTAATCCCTTACTTTATGTAACCACAACATTTTAACATTCATTAATTTTGCAATATTTTTTAAGATAAATTTTAAATTTATTCCAATCTTCTTCCGCCGTCTCTTTCCCCTGGTCTCGGATTCTGTCAGTCATTTCAGCCACATGGGGAAAACTCCACAAAGTTCCTCTAACCCTTCCCAGGAAGCTCAGCCAGATATTGCCTGCCACATAGTCTCGCTAAATAATATCACTTTCCCATGCTGAGGTAGGGAAGCAGCCAAACTGTGCTCATGAGGGATTTTATCTTCCAGCAGTAGCCGCAGGTCTCAAGGCTGCCTGGTGATCAACCCCTGGTGCTGCTCAGCTTCAAATGACTAGAAACTCGGCCGTCACTACATTGGTGCACTGAAAACATATGAATGTAAGAAGAGCCCGGCTGCATAAAACCAATGCCCCACCTGGTCCTGGTCTCCCAGTGACTAATCAGATGCCCATGGGAAGCCCACAAGTGCAGGAGCACAAGGGGAGGAGAGAAGGGCTCCATTGTTCTGATGGTGTGTGTGTGTGTGTGTGTGTGTGTGTGTTTTAGGCTGTTTTATCAGTACTCTCCAAATGCATCAAATTATTCCAGCCATTAAAATTTGCATTGGGAAGCTGTCCAAGTCACCGATAATACCTGATTGTAATAGTGGAGCATAAAACAAGCCTTCGTGGAGAAGTATTTTCTCACTCGGTGACCGCTCTGATCTTCAAGCTTAGCCACTCCTGGCCTGCTGCCTTGAGCTTTTTGTAAGGTCTTTCTCACTTGTTTAGCAACAAGGTTGTAATTAGGCTCCCCCACCCCACCCCCGCCGCTTCGCACTGTGTAACAAATTAACACTGCTCATACTTGGGAGTGATCTTCAATACTACTAAACTATTTATGAAACAGTATTTATTCTGTAACAAATTCAGGAGGTGAAACCCTTCTCCTTTTCATACTGCTTTCAACAAGTCAGGGCCCGTGTGATAACACAGCTAGACTTTGATTAGCATTTTGCACCGCTGATTCCGATGGACCACTTCACGCAAGCCTGTTTTCTTTTGCAGATACAACCTCCGTGTCTGAAAGCCCATTGTGCCTCGTGACGTGCGATAAACACACACATGTATTTTGCCATATGCAAAATCCAGAAGGTGACCAGCTCTCGTATGGTTGTCACCCAGGACTTCTGGCGTGCAAAAAAGCACTCCTGGCATCTTCTATGAAGCCAGAAGTGCTCAGATGGCAAGAGTGGTATTATTTATCCTCCAGGAAATTTCTGAAAAAGGAACTCCAACATATTCGGTCTCCTAGTGGGCTTGCAATAGTTCTGATCAGTGTTGAATCCGGAATATAAATGAGAGCTCTGGTGTTTAAGGGGATAGTTTAAATAAAGAGCACTTCTGATCAATGAAAACTGTTAACCTGCTTAATTGGGCATTGGGTTAAAAAGATCTATTTTTAAAAATTGCATGTCTGCATAAACACTGAAAATGGCAAGCACCGAGTTACAGGACATTTCTCACACACACGCAGTAAGGCAGGGATCAGAAACCTATGGACCTTTAGATGTCATTGAACTCCCAAGTCCTCCATTAGCCCCAGATAGCATGACCAATGGTAAAGGATTAATATCAAGATGTAGTCCAACATCATTCAGTGAGGGGCATCCTACAATAAGGAATGCCTCTAAGATGTCATATACTGCTTAATCAAAATATCTCTAAGTGGCATACATAATAAGATTGTGCCTGCTACGATCATATGCAGATCATCCCAAAAAAGGAGTAAAGGATGCTTTTTTCTTCAGTACAGTTGTTCTTTTGTATATGCAAATTCAACTGATGAATGCATGAGTTAATAAACTCAGGCTGCTATGCTATATATGCTTTAGCTGGTTGTAAACCCGATTCAGTGTAGTTACAGATAGGTAGCCGTGTTGGTCTGCCATAGTCAAAACAAAAAAATTCCTTCCAGTAGCACCTTAAAGACCAACTAAGTTAGTTCTTGGTATGAGCTTTCGTGTGCAAGCACACTTCTTCAGATTCAGTGTAGTAGGTCTTACTTTGGAGTAAACAGATTTGGGATTGCATTGTCAAAAGTAAAATGCATTTTCTTCAGTGACAATCCTGTGTGCTCTGCATTTAGACATGTCAAAGTTCTGTGCTGGTAACCAAAAGCAAGATCAAGGAATCTAGTAACCTAAAAACGTTGAAGCCCTGCATTTCACATCTGGCTCTTAAAATATAATGTGTATCCTAGATATACACTGTTTCTCTCATTTCATATAAACACAGTGGATATAATAAGCTGTAAAAAATGTTGATGGGATTCTCGGGCTTAACATTTGGTCTAGGGAGCAATTGGATTTCTGCTTTCCCACTGGCAGTGGCCAGCTTTTCTTCTTCCTTTTGCAATCATTCCCCCTGAAAGCTGTGAAGTAAAATACACCCACATGCACACCAAATAAAATAAAAGCCGAAGACAACAGGAGGTCCCTCTCACTTGTTAGCTCACCAGCTTCAGTTGGTTAAAGGTGTGATGTCCTAGTGAACGGAGCCTGAACTGCTACAGAGAGCACACCCCAGCTTCTGAGCAGCCCTGCCTGAGCTACACACAGCCGTGGCCAAGCACACAGGAAGCATCATTACAAAGTGATAAAACTGCTTCCAGCTATATGGTTTTAATGTTGTTAATGCTAACTAAAAAGGAAAAGAAATGGGGAGGGAGAGCAGGCACGGGGATATAAGAATCCTACCATGCGAATGTATCGCACAGCTTAATTGCTGGCTTCTGTATCCCAAATCCTTTTAAATCCCGCAAATACTTGGGGGGGGGGGGAGAGAGAAGCTACAAAAGACTAGCTACACAAATGTTAACTAGATTCAAGTCCAAAAGCGCTGCACCTCTTACTTTTATTAACCGATTTTGAAGCTTCTTTTGTCCGGGCAGAAAATTCAGAACAGCTATAATTGAAATCCACTTTGGGGGAGGGGGATAAAATGGATTCAGAAATCAAACAGAAAACCAGGTGTATACAACTCCCAAATATTAAAATTAAGTTCCAGGAAATCAACCCCCTACTCCCTGTTCAGCTTTACTTATTTCCCATGTTGTCAATAGAAGGCTCATCAACTTGGAGGACAGACCAAAGATGAATATTGCGTTCCCCATGTTTTCACAGTATTTTCCACAAGCTACCAATTGAGATAATAACTGGAGGGCACTACCCTTTTCACAATCAGGCGGCAATCTGCTGACATATACTGCATGCTGAGTGAGGAACAGTTGGCCTTTCAAGTCTAGTCTCGCACTGCAAGAAAAGGAGGGACGAGGCTCTCCAATAATCCATAAACCATCGTTTGTATTTTTGAGCCTACTCTTAAAGAAACAACAACCCACAAGGTTTGTAGCAAAATAATGAAACTTAGCTTCCTGTGGTTTTATTTTTGTTTTTTTAAGTTACCATATAGCAGATGTGGAAAAACATGCAGCTTCTGTATGGCTGCACATTTGTGTGGCTTATCGGTTTAGAAATGTTGCTTCTCATTTAAAAAAACAAAACAATTTGCTTTTCCAGCCTTCATGGGTGTAGAGCTATGTTTAGAAGCGTAGTAGCAAAACAGAAGAAAAAAGCTACATGCATGTGTTATTTTTATGTAGATATTATTAACATTATTTATTTATTTATTTATTAAATTTGAATACTGTAACACTTATATTATGTGAACCTAGGAATCTTTAGTTTTGAATGTACATATACCTGCCCAGTAGTGATATATGGAAGTGAGAGCTGGACCATAAAGAAGGCTGATCGCCGAAGAATTGATGCTTTTGAATTATGGTGCTGGAGGAGACTCTTGAGAGTCCCACGGACTGCAAGAAAATCAAACCTATCCATTCTGAAGGAAATCAGCCCTGAGTGCTCACTGGAAGGACAGATCGTGAAGCTGAGGCTCCAATACTTTGGCCACCTCATGAGAAGAGAAGACTCCCTGGAAAAGACCCTGATGTTGGGAAAGATGGAGGGCACAAGGAGAAGGGGATGACAGAGGACAAGATGGTTGGACAGTGTTCTCGAAGCTACCAGCATGAGTTTGACCAAACTGCGGGAGGCAATGGAAGACAGGAGTGCCTGGCGTGCTCTGGTCCATGGGGGTCACGAAGAGTCGGACACGACTAAACGACTAAACAACAACATACCTGCCCCACCAAGTAATTTGGTTAATTCTAGTGTTTGAATCATTTTGAGCTTCCATGGCAACTAGTCAGTCACTTACTGAAGTAAATTATAGAATCATAGGGACCCTAAGGGACATCTATTGCAGCCCCCTGCATGACAGGATCTTAACTAGATCATACACGACAACCGCTGCTTAAAAATCTCCAAGGAGAGTCCACTAACTCTCATGAAAGTCTGTTACACCATTGAATAGCTGTTACTGTAAGAAAGCTCTTTCTTGTAGCTTGAAGCCATTGGTTCATGTTCTAGCCTCCACAGCAGTAGAAATCAGGCTTGCTCCATCTTCCATGTGACAGCCCTTTAGATATTTGAAGATGGCACTTAATGTGCTTTAATAGAGCTATACTATTTACCCTCACAAAGGATGCGGGTGGCACTGTGGGTTAAACCACAGAGCCTAGGACTTGCCGATCAGAAGGTCGGCGGTTCGAATCCCCGCAACAGGGTGAGCTCCCGTTGCTTGGTCCCTGCTCCTGCCAACCTAGCTTTTTGAAAGCATGTCAAAGTGCAAGTAGATAAATAGGTACTGCTCCGGCGGGAAGGTAAACAGCGTTTCCGTGCGCTGCTCTGGTTTGCCAGAAGCGGCTTAGTCATGCTGGCGACATGACCCGGAAGCTGTACGCTGGCTCCCTCAGCCAATAAAGCGAGGTGAGCGCCGCAACCCCAGAGTTGGTCACGACTGGACCTAATGGTCAGGGGTCCCTTTACCTTTACCTATTTGCCCTCACAGAGAAGCATCTACCCTGCAAAGGTAAGTCACTAAGGGTAGCATTCCCTATTTTACAGCTACTGAGCCAATTCAGCAGGTGTGTGTGGCTTGACCAAACCTATCAAGTTAATAGGCATCTTTGCAGCCAAGCATCCCACATACAAAGTCACTTTATAGAACTCGGGTTTCTACAAAAAGGAGGTTCAGTGCACAACTATAGAGGGGATGGTGTTTTTTTTATTTAAAGAAGGCAAGATTCACAGACCGGAAAAGCTCAAAAAGTGGTGTTGTGCATGCCTTTTAAAATTGATAAGTCCTATAATATTTAATATGCAAAAAGGTATCCCACTGCTGGTTATTTTGGTGTGTCAATTTTGTGGAAGTGAGGAACTTTCACAACAAAGTGTTAACTTGATTAAGTTGTTTTTGAAACAAGAAAACTGATGCTAATCTCATGTCAAATTACTTAACGCCAACTAGCATTTATATAGCACTTCTGAGAAGATTCAAAATGTAACATCTCCGACAATCCCTGCACCAACCTTGTAAAATAGGTCGGTGTTGCTATTCCCTTATGCAGTTTTTATTTATTTATTTATGCATTTATTTTACTGAGGGAGGCTGTATAGTTTAAAAGAACATCAAACAACTTATAAACTGAAACACTGTAGAACGGTCTTCCGGGATCTAACCAGGTTATGCATTCATTTGGGGAAAGTTCAAATAGTCTATGGAAGTACACAAAAGGGAGATTATTACCATCCTCATCTACTTTGCTAATAAAAGTTTTGCTGCTGTTCACACTAGAGAAACACAGTATATCAAATTTTAAAATGTTCATAATGTAATAAGAAAGTGTCTCACTCAGATTTATGATTTAATTGTCATTCTCCCCTATACGCTTAGCAAGTAAACTACTGCCAAAGTAACACTGGCGATCTTAGGACCTGCCTCTGTGGTTTATATATAAAGGGTTTACAATTTTACTACTTAAGAGCTGGCCCTATGGAGGTGTTACCTCACCATTTATATTTTCTTCAACACTTATGATATTGCTATCACACTCTTAAAATAAGAAAATCTACCATGAACCAGAACAAGCTTAAAGTTAGCCCCCCCCCCCCTTTGAACCAAAAAGAAAAAAAGGAAAAGAAAAAAGCATATCCCCTAAGATTCACATCATTCTTTTTTGCTGTACGATTCAATTTGGGGGTGGAGAGAGAGAATCTGGAGTGATTAGGTGCTACAGAGTATTGGGTATTTGAAATCATGTATTCTGTAAGACATCTAAAGGCTCATACTTAATGACTGAAGCTATAAACATGCTGATTTTTAAAAAATAAAATAAAAACAAAGTTATGTCTTTGACTTTGTGATTTATTAACTTGTTATTTTGAAGATTACACATTGTGCAAAGAATGGATTTACGGGTGCATTTAATGAGGCAAGTAGAAGGTACAGCAAACATGAAAAGACTGTTCTGAATTGTCGTGTGTGAGCTATTTGATATTTCTGACACAGTACAAAAGGCGGCTTCTCTGTAGATTGATCATGGTTCGGTTAACATCACTGAATATCTAATACCTCCAACTCAATTAATTCTCACCTGATTAAGATCAGACTGATATTCAAACTAAATCATCTCTCCAGTCAAGTAGAAATCAATATTTCTTATTTTACTTTTAAATTATAGCAACAAATAAAATATACACATCGCCGTGTGCCAGGAGTGGCTTTTCCCAGCTTGGCCCACTATGGCATGCATAACAGAGCTGATTAAAGAATTATTCTAATTTGAGCAAGGACATATAGAAAAAAACAAGATTAAATCCGAATATGGCGAGATGGAAAGAAGTAATTATAGGGCAAGCAGAAGATTGACATAGCATAAACTCTTATTCTCTAAAAATTTACCTCATTTGTCAGATCTGAACATCCATTTGCCTTCGCGTTCATGCCTGCCGTACTATGTTTATAATCCCATATTAAATAATGATCCTCTACCCTACCTCCAACAAAGTCCCTACAACAAACCCAGCACATCTTCCTTAACAGAACCATTTCAGAAATTGGCACGTGTGGGAAACTCTAGAGGGACAGGAGAAAGAAAGACCAAGAGCCTACTAAAAATCAAATTCTGCTCAAATTTAACAGGTCTCTTTCTCTGCCAGCCCCGCAATCTAACCTTACTCCACAACGCAGCCACTTTATTTCCTTCTGGTAAACTGGGGTATTCTGAGCTATAGGCTCTTGTAGACCAATCCCACATATGCTACCACTCCAGCAAATACAGTGGTACCTTGGTTCTCAAACACCTTGGTACTCAAACAACTTGGAACCCAAACACTGCAAACCCGGAAGTAGGCGTTCCGGTTTGCGAACTTTTTTCAGAAGCCGAACATGCTCCGTTTTGAGTGTTATGCTTCCGTTTTGAATGCCACACTTCCGTTTTGAGAGTTACGCTGAGGTCTGTCTGTTTTTGTTAGTTATTTTGCATTTTTGTTTTGCGCCTTTTTTGTTTTTGTGACTGTGTGGAACCCAGTTCAGCTACTGATTGATTGATTGATTGATTGACTGCAGTACATTGTTTATTGCTTTCATTTTACGGATTAATGATCTTGTTAGATAGTAAAATTCATGTTAAATTGCTGTTTTAGGGGTTGTTTTTAAAGGTCTGGAACAGATTAATCCATTTTGCATTACTTTCTATGGGAAAGTGCGCCTTGGTTTTGGAACGGATTTAGTTTGAGAACCAGGGTACCACTGTACCAGCTTGCGGCACTAGAGCAGCAGCTGAAATTAAACGGCACAGTACTAGTCACTCTAGGGCAGGAGTACCCAGGATGATGTTCTCCTGATGTTATGGACTACAGTTCTCATTATTTCTCACCACAGGCCATGCACAGCAAGGTTGGGAGTTGGGGAAAACTCACAAGCACACCATCTTCAGTGACTTTCAGCTAACACATACAAGCAGAGTTCCACAAAGAGAACAATAGGGGAACTAGAAAAAGGGTTGGTTCCGAATCTTCAGTTTCTTTTTGAACTGTCAGAAGTGCACATATTCCTTATTACATAACATTTGCAGTGAACACCCCATTTTGTGACTTTTTTTGGTTTTATAAACAGTCTTTTAATTATTGCACGGATGCTTTGCCACAAAAGCCAAGCAAAGTGTTATGGTAGTATAGTGTTACAGCACCAGAATCAATTATTATAGTATTATATTGTCATGGCACTATCTTTTCTGTTTTAATGAAAGTGTTGTAGTAATAATTAAAGGCAGATTCAAAATAAACAAATGGGGCGGTCGTTTAGTGAATGTGTGCTAAGTTTCTTTCTCTTTTTTGATATTTTTCCATTTTTTAACAGTGTTGTTTACATTTAAATCATTTTCAATTTTTTACACATCTGGGATTACTTGAATCCCTGGGCTCCCCCACCCCACCCCCGGTTTCCAATATTTGTCTAGTCTTTCTACTGCATGTAATTACATTTTTCAAATTGTTTTATGTCCACTTTTAAATTTAACCTTATTACATTATAAGTGCTATAACAATCCTGCTAACATTTTAAAGTATCTACAGTGATCTATAAGGTACTCTATAAATTTCCCCCACTTTTTATTAAATTTCTTATCATCTTGGTGTCTGATCTTCACAGTCATTTTCGCCAATTCAGCATAGTCCATCATCTTGGTTATCCATTCTTCTTTGTGTGTGCTAAGATTCAACTAGCCCAAGTCACATGTCATGCCCACTGGTGTGGACAGAATGCAGTGAAGTACATATATAGCAAAATGCAATACTCTCAATAGTATAGAAAGTCAATTCCAATTCTAGCTTGCAACAGAATAATAATAACTGGGTAGTTCTAAAAGTGACCCATATGGAAGCAGCAGCCTTGGCCAAATGCATCTTGTCACGCTCATGAAATGCTTCTCATGGAATTCATAGCAATTTCTGAGAGGAGAGACAGTTCATGTTGAGCTAAAGTCGCAGGACACCCAGAACACACCAAGTTCCCCAAGAATGACCTTTCCAGTTTCCAAAACTGTTTTTAGAATGACCTGGAGGAGAGCCAAGAAGTTGTTCACTAAACCAGAGATGATCTGCCTTCTCAGAAAGGGAACTAAATTTAGTCCCGGCCTAGAAAGACGAGTGCCAGGCAAAGGAGTTAAAAGCAGCCTTGGCAAGACAAAAGGCTGGTAGTAAAATTAATGAAAAAGTAATAATGAAAACAAAAGCAATACCCAGGAAGCGACAAGCCTTTGACACCGAACTATCTGCAAAAACAAAGACCAAGTGAGTCTGTGTCCTTTCTCTGCAGATCTTTGGGGGTGGCGCACTTTCAGAAGACCTGCTTATTGAACATTAATCCCAATTTGTTGACAGGAAAGTTAGCTAGATTCAACTGCAATGGCAAAAACACAGCTTTTCCAGTGAGTGCCCTGATAAAGCCAGGGCAGTCCCTTTATGCAGGTATGACATTAGCACCAGGCAAATTCAGGTAATCTCCTACACCATGCAACACTTCTTAGAGGACTAAGGGGACTAAAAGGTGGCCCCCAGCTACGGGTTTCCTGCTCTCTTTTCAATGCAAAATGCATCAGAAAAAGCAGACTCCTGGCATTTCACACCATTTTATCTTCTAACGAAACTGCACTTGCTAGTCATCTCTCACTAGCTTCAAGCCCCTTCCTCATTTACACACAAAGCCTGCAGACTGATCTCAGAAAAGTGAACAGCAGGCAGCAAAGAGTCCCTTTCTCCTTCCTGCTTCAAATCGAGACTAGCCCAGTCAATCAGATAGATATGCACTATTTGGGTTGCCTCTGGGGTAGGCCCTAAAGAAGTCAGACACAGGGACAAGCAAAACGTTTATGAAAAGATTGCAGGGAAAGCAAAATTGACTCAAGGAGACATTTCAACTGAAATAGGAGATCACAGACCCAGGGCCCGTAGATTAATTGTGTGCAGGTGACTGGCATCTGACAGCACCAAGTATCCCTCTTCAAGGGGCACGTCTGCAGATCTAATCCAGGTTAATGAGCAACACCAACTCTGAAACTAAAAATATAACGGATATCAATCTGAATGCTCGAGATAATCATTTACAACCGCAACCCTCGTTGAAGAAACGGAAGAGTATACCATGATACTGTGCTGTGGATTCAGAGCACACAACAGCAAGCAAGAGGCAGCAGAAGCAGAGACTGATTGGAGAAAGACGTAGCAAAATAATGAGCAATATTTATTAAATTTCTATACCGCCCTTCATTTGAAGATCACAGGGCATTCTACATTATAAAAACACTACAATACATACCATAATAACAAACAAAAACAATCACACACCCCCCCCATACACGGTTTAAAAGGCCATAGATGGTTTAATTAGCCTGAGAAATGTTTTTGCCTGGCGCCTAAAGTTATGCAATGAAGGTGTCAGGCGAGCCTCCCTGGGGAGAGCATTGTACAAGCTGGGGACCACTGCAGAAAAGGCCCGTTGAGAAGAAATGAGAGGTTGAGAAGAATTAACAAGGACACATTTTCCCTGTTTGTCTCCCAATAGAGGTCACCATACAGGGTGACCAATGCAGTTTCTGTGCCTAACTGGGCCTAAATCCTGATTGAAATGGATCTGGAAAATCAGTTTCCTCCAAGATCTGGTCCGCAACCACCCACTCGAGGACGTTGCCCTAGAAGGGGAGGTTTGGCAACTGGCTGGCAATTATTTATGATTTTCCGAATCCCACAAGGGTTTTCTGAGGAGTGGTTTTACCATTGCCTCCTTCAAGCAGGCAAGGATCACGCCTTCTCACAGGGAGATATTATTCACCTGCCTAACCAGCCGAGCTGTCCCCTCCCTGCTAGGTTCTTGCTGTGCCTCTTATAATACTTGTATAATGTGTACGTGAACACATTTTTTTGGACTACAGTCATACCTTGGTTTTTGAACACCTTGTGAGTCGAACATTTTGACTCCTGAACGCCGCAAACCCGGAAATGAGTGTTCTGGTTTGTAAATGTTCTTTTGGAACCCAAACATCCAACGGGGTTGGTGTCCAAATGTTTTGGAAGTCGAACGGACTTCCGGAACAGATTCCATTTGACTTCCAAGGTACGACTGTATTTGTCTTGTGGCCACCTTTGTCCCACAGACTGGAAGTTGGAGACATTTCTGTCAACCAAAGAGACCACAACACAGTTTGAAAGATACTGAAATCCCTCAGAAAATGTCCCCAGCTGTATCTTAAAACCAACTGTTTTTTGGCACCACAATATTAGACCTATGGGAGCTGGGTTAGTCTAGTGCCTGTGGGAAAGTGCTGAGGAAAAATACCCTCATTTAATCCTTGCGTCAGCTAAGAACTGACTACAAGTGGCCTCTTCAAAATTACTAACATAAGCAAAGTTGCCACATTCCAATGCATTTAGCCCTCCAATGTTTTTAGAGAATGTGTGAACATGCCCTCTTCCCTCGTGCCCTCCTTTTTAGTAGGCTAAACAAGCCCACTGGGGATATCATTCTCCAAAAACACTCATTTTATAGACTTTTCCTTCCTCACGTCCCAACACCTGTAAAAATGAAACAGGCTTTGTCAAGAAAGAGGTCTATATTTTGTGACAAACATACCTCTTTCGCCTATTAGGCTGGTCCCTTTCAAGAGCGCCAGTAGATTAGTTTCCTGTTTCCTTAGTAAGAATTCTTGACATCAGGCATCATAGCACCAGGGTCTGGACGAGGCAGAACTAGAACACACACAAAGTTCCCCTACAGCTATCTCCCATCAGTGCTTATTGCTACGTTAACCTGTGTCAAACTCCAACACGGCAACATAGCCCCAGTCTCAGTTTTCCCATATCCTGTAGGATCAAGTGCCCTACAGTTGGGCAACAGCAGGTGTGATATAGAATCTAAAATGGAGACAGTTTGTAGCGCTACGGCTTCTAGCTGCAGCCTAAATTGGTCTTCAAAAGGCTTAGTGTCCGTATGCAAGGCGGGGGGACGACGACCCATGAGATGCTTGGTGGTGAACACACCTCTTTTCACCACCAGATGGGGATAAAGCAGATTATATTTAACCGATGCCTTTAAATTAGTTTATCTGTACAGAGGCTTTTGTATTCCAAACTCATGCTACAGCCACCACTCTGAGGCATATAACTCCATGTTTCATTAACATCTCCTACTACTTTTCATGAGAGAAGGCTTTCTTTTCAATGGAAAAGGTGGAAGACAGAACCTCTTCTACCATTTAGTTGAAACAGAAGAAGCCTCTGCACCTATTATTATTTATTAAATTTGTATACTGCCATTCATCCACAGACCTCAGGGCAGTTCACAACATAAAACTACAATATAAAAAACACAAAATACACAATAAGAACAAAAACAAACCAATAACCCACAACACATTTAAAAGGGCATCGGATGCCAAAAGGCCTGGTTGAAGAGGAACGTTTTTGCTTGGTGCCTAAAGATATGTAACAAATGCACCAGGCAAGCCTCTCTGGAGAAACCACTCCACAAATGGGGAGCCACTTCAGAAAAGGCCCGATCTTGTATTGCCACCTGCAGAGCTCTCGTGGAGGAGGCACATGTAGAATGATGATCTCAGGGTCTGGGTGGCTTCATATGGAGAGAGGCAGTCCGTAACCGTTTCTGGGTCAAAACCAGTACTGGGATTAAAAAGAAATCTTCAACCGCATGTTTTTCTACACTCATGAAGCATCACACTTAAAAAGATGAGGAAATAAGCATAAAAACGCATTTATTAATCCCTTCCCATAAAATATCCGAAAGCAACTGCACAATAAAAACAGCCGCACAATTTCATATATTAAACACCATCTCTAGGCCAATGAAGATACAGTCTGGGATGTATCTTTCCACTTGCTAAAAAAAAGGAAAAGCTCCAACAGGCATTAAAAAGATAATGGAAATGATGCCTATGTGAGATGTACATGAAGTGCACATGAGCCCATCAGGTGAAGAGCACATTGTAAATACTTCCAAACTAGCATGAAGATTGATAAAATCAAGAGTATTTCCAGGTTGTCAAAATAAAATGCCACGAACACTTCCTAACACAGCTAAATGAGTGTGTGTCCATTTTATTTTATATAAATCTTACCTCCTTAAACTGTGATGGTTTTCTTTCTCTCTTTCAAAAAAAGACAAATGAACAATATATGTTCCACTGTACTGCTATATGAAAACCTCTAGAGGGCAACTAAGTTTCAGAGTAGGCCTAAACAATCAGTTCCTTAATTATTTTAAAAAGCCCCCCCCCCCCATGTCTTTAATTTCACCAATGCTTTATTTCGTAGTCTACATGTATTTATTTGGGAAAAAGCCCAAATGAACTCAATAGGACTTACTTCTGAGTAGACATGTATAGGCTTGAGAAGTCAACTGCCTAAAATCATTAGGGGGTGAACAATTTTAAAATAGGAAAAAAAGAGTTGGAATGAAAGAGAAGTAGTCAAAACTAGTGACTGAGACAGAGTGACCATTTTTGGGAAGGAATTTATGAAATAGCTTCCAATACAGAAAATGGTGGAAGATCTGTATATTGATCAGGCTATTTCCCTCAAAGTCACCTAATTTGCACAGTACAAATTAAGCAACCAACACTCTTCCCATTTTTTAAAAAATACATTTTTAGGTGTTGGAAATGACACAATGAAGCAAATGTTTAGCAAGCTAAATACAAGTGGTATTTTTCAAATAACTGGTGCAAGACTTTAAAAAAGGACATTTTTCTTTTGCACTATTTGCCTTTCAGGCTATTAAGTTATTACTGCAAACTATTTTTTTGTTGCTGGTAAGACCATATTAGTTCACCATTAGAAAGCTGAGTCAACAGCAGCAATTCGTTCCAGATATCATTGGGATGGATAAACTGACGAATAAAGTGTGATGAAGGAATGACTCTGAAGTTTCTGTGCAACTAACTGCAAAACGCACTCCGTTTATTCTGTGCTGGAATGCCCAAGGTAATAATGTTAAGACTGAAAAATGCATGGAAATATTTTTTAAAAACATTTTTTTAAGGAACAAATGTTAGAATACCATACAAAGATTAAATGAAGTAAAGGGCTTAGCTACGTGACACTCCATAGATTTCAATAAAGAAACCTACTTGTCAGTGAGTAGCAGCTGATTTAGGCAGGAAGCCATATGGACTGACAAAAAGTGCTGCCAATTTACTGACTATTTTTTTCCTTTTCCGTTGCTCAGCAAAATCTAGTTCTAAAAATGCAGTTCTAAAGCTGGCTAAATGGAAGTATTTTCCATTCGACAAAAAACTGATTAGCACCACTTTAAATATTAGGAATTAGAATACATGTAGAAAAACTACTGCTATGCTAGGCTGCATCAACAAAAGTGTAGTGTCCAGATCCAGGGAAGTAACAGTACCCCTCTATTCTGCCTTGGTCAGACCACACCTGAAATACTATGTCCAGTTATGGGAGCCGCAATTTAAGAAGGACATTGACAAGCTGGAACATGTTCAGTGGAGAGTGACCAAGATGATCAAGGGTCTGGAAACCAAGCCTTATGAGGAACAGTCGAAGGAGTTTGGTTTAGCCTGGAAAAGAGGAGCCTGAGAGGAGATAGGATAGGCACCTTCAAATATCTCAAGGGCTACCAAGTGGAAGATGGAGCAAGCTTGCTTTCTCCTGCTCTAGATGTCGTGGAGTTGGGAGGATAATTAACCAAATCAATGTTCCTGGCAAACTGGGAATATTCCCTCACTCACCCAACTTTAGGATAGTCTATCATTCTTCAGCAGAGTTTCTTTTTCTTTGAGGAAAAATAAGTGGCTCACATAAATGTAAACTAAGCTTTAGTAATACTGTAACAAAATAACATAATGAGAGAAACTAAATACAGCAACATGACATTCTTAACTGACATTCTTAACTAAACACACTGAAGGGAGGGGCAGAATACACAAGCCCCGCCCACCAGGTACCAAAAATTCTACTGATCAAATGAGGCCCCAGTGTTTTTCTTACACTAGAGCAGGTATAGGCAAACTCTGGCCCTCCAGATGTTTTGAGACTACAATTCCCATCATTCCTTGCTAACAGGACCAGTGGTCAGGGAAGATGGGAATTGCAGTCTCAAAACATCTGGAGGGCCGGAATTTTCCTATGCCTGCACTAGAGGCTAGGACTAAAACCAATGGCTTCAAGTTACAAGAAAGCAGATTCTGAGGAAGAACTTTCTGACAGCAAGAGCTGTTGGGACAGTGGATCTGTCATGGATGCTTTACTTGAGATTGCTGCATTGCAGGGCATTGAACTAGATGGGACCCCTCTCGACACTACAATTCTACGCTTCTTGCTTACTCTTACAAGCAACTACAATTAGATCGGCATGGGGATCTCTGGAACCGTTTTATAGGATAAAACCAGGGACAGTGAACTGGCTTTCCAAATGCTGTTGGACTGCAACTTCCATAATGGGGATCTCTGGAACCGTTTTATAGGATAAAACCAGGGACAGTGAACTGGCTTTCTAAATGCTGTTGGACTGCAACTTCCATAACACCTTGCCACTGCTCATGCTTGCTGGAGGCGATAGGAGCTGGAACCCCACAACATCCAGGGCGGGAGAGGGACCCCCCCAACAAGTTCCCAACCCCTGCTGCCTTACTTAAAACCATGTGTGCACAGATTCAACAAGATTTATTGAGGAATGTGCACCAGTTTCCTGATGGTCCAAGATCATGTGTTAATGTTAGGTTAACATGCATGTCCTATACACCATAATTCAAAAGGTACACTGTATTTTTAGATAGGCTATGTCTGGCTGAGTGGTTTGCTTCTGGCATGTCAAATCTCATTCTTCTACATCTGCCCCGTGTATGCGAGAAAAGAAAAGATTTAAGCATGTTTTGGAGAGGAATAGTGCCATCAGTTATAGTGCAGAGAGTCTGAGCTTGATAGACATGTTATTGTTTGCAGTATCTACAGTTATAGGTTAATACTAAAACTTATTTACATAAATGAAGTGTATTTACAGCTTACAGAAAGGCAGCCATGTTGGTCCTTTGCAGCAAAACCAACCAAGAGTCTTGTGGCACCTTAAAGGCTAACAGATTTTATTACAGCAAACTTTCATGAACCATGGTACAAATTCATCCAATCTTAAGGTGCTGTTGGTTAAAAACTTAGAATTTTGTAATTTAGAAAGTGTGATTCTGTTTAATTCTGAAGGCACATAGTCTAATAGCACAGTCCAATGTCCGAAAAGAATTAAAACTCATTGTGGCTTACGCCCAGGTAGGTGGGGTTAGGAGGGCCGCTTAAACTGTTGACAACTGGAGAGAAATAATGGTTCCTTTATTAGGTCCACTGACATCATTTGTTGGAAAGCCATTCAATTGACTGGTAGCTTTGAATGCAAAACGAGGATTACTTAAATGGGTAGCTCTTTTGATCAAAAGCAGAAGCAGTTTTCCAACACTAAAGTAAATAATTTCCACGAAAAGATGCATCAGATTCAACAGTAGAAAAACAACCTATTTCTAGTGTGAAAGTAACCTTAGGGCAGTGTTAATAATTTATACTCTATATAAATATTTACACATATGTACAGAAAACATAGTAGGACTTTCCTGGTGAAATTTATTTATGTACAAACACACAGATAACTGCATTAGTCCACAATGGAGAATGAAACGGGGGGGGGGGGGCTGAAGCAGCTTCTGCAGATTTCTTTAATGTCAGGCATATGTAGCAGTTATAAAGCAGATTTCTTGACTGTAAAGCATATGTCATTGCCAAAACAGGAGAAAGAAGCCCCCCTTTTCTCTTATTTTCATATTACTGTTGCAAGCATTCATCAACAATACACATTCATATGCAGCTATCCTAGCAACATGTCACTGCTATATTATTTTTAGAGTGTCGAAGTGACATATGCCACAGTATTTGCAGATATTTCTATTCTCACTTAGAAGTGCAATATTAATTGCTCTGAAACAAAACCAAGTAAAATCCTCAAACCACCACCAATGACAGACTAACTAGTGTAAACAAGTAACCGAGTGATACATTTGGGGAGGCGGGGAGAGGGCGAACAAGGGAGAGACTGGGGAATCAGCAGATGCTGCCTCCATGTTCCAAATGCTTTCTCTGATCAGATTTTATGGTTTATTAAGACAACTTCTAAATATTTTGCAAGAGTGTAAGCAACAAAGAATGGCTATAGCGGAAGAGCATGTGCTCTACATATGTAAAGCCCCAGGTTCAGACCCCTCCAATCTTTGGCAACGGGATGAAGAGAGAAAAGGAAAAAGAGAATTTGCATCTCCACTAGTGAGTAAGCACAAGACTGAATGCAAAGATTCGCTCATCTCTCTGCAGCAGAAGTCAAAACAGAAAAATCTAGAGATGGAGTGAAGAGGAAAGGGAGCATAGCATGTTTACACACACTGAATTTTCTTTTCAGCATGGTAGGCCCTGAAAGAGTGTTGGACCAGATGATACTCGTGGTCCCTTCCAACTCTATGATTCTGTAGCAGTAGCTCTGGGCAACTGTTCACTAGGGAGTTGAGAATTGTGATCATGCTGCTAACTCCATCCACAACATCCACATTTCGATTATGACATCTGTATAGAGACCAACTGTACAATGCAGTGCCGTGCTGCACAAGTCATGAAAGTGAATCCTACGCGAGCTGGGATCTGCATGTGCGGATACAGAGTATATGAAGGAGTGTAGAGACAAGCACACATAATCACAATTCACACCCCTACCTACAGACAATTTGTTAAAAGCTATTGCGTTTACACGCTGCCAAGTACACACAGACAAAGACAACCTATTACACATAATAGCGAGGGCATCTAAAAGCTACAACAAGCTAATACAGTATTTATTGCATGCTGTCTGGAAAGAAGACAAAAGTATAATTTAATAAGATCCTCAAATATAGCTATGCTAGCCCATAAATATCATCACTCGACTAAAAAAAAGGTACTGTATTGTGCAAAGTTTTGCAATAAAGCACTGCCAGATACTGCACACCTTAAACACTTTAAGGGGCAGGGAGAGAGTAGATTGGAGTGATTCTTCAGGCATTCAGAAACTGTGTGAAGTAATCATGCAACAAAGCAACCAAAGTGATGAGTATGCTTAGGGTTGTAGCCAACCAAGTTCTACTTAGAGCAAGCCCACTGAAATTAATGGACCCAAGTTAGTCATGTCTATTTATTTCAATAGGTTTACTCTGGGTAGAATGAACTTTGGACAACCTGTAGATTTTCCAGGGTTCCACAACCACAGAAGGCCTGCAGGAGTAGAAGCAGCTCTGTGTTTCAGAAGGTCACCCTCCAACTTAGAGACAGTGACCAAATGGGGAGGACGTGAAGTGGTGTGCTTTTTTTCTCCTTCTTGCACCCCTGCATAATTACTTGATTCTCAACATCCAAAGATGGCTTGGAAGAGGTCTCCAAGGAGGAAGGAGCGCAACCTGAATGCAGCATCAGAAAAGTATCTCTGTGTCAGTATTTGTTGGAAGTATTTTGATGCCTCAGGAAGAAGTCAATGTAAATGAGACATTGTAGAGAGAATGTGGAGGAGCTCCGGGAGCAATATCCCCCATTATCCACCTTCCTTTGAAAGTAGTGCCTTCAATCCTTACGCTTCTCAGCACACACACACACACACACACACCGCTCTTTTCAGCCACTGCTGATTTATTGAATCAACGTATAGCCCTTAGAGGTCCCGGGCCCTAAGGAAGTCAGATTATCCTCCACCAGGGCCAGGGCCTTCTCAGTGATTGCTCCGACCTGGTGGAATGCTCTGTCCCAGGAGACCAGGGCCCTGCAGGATTTAACCTCCTTCTGCAGGGCCTGTAAGACAGAGCTATTCTGCCTAGCTTTCAATTTGAATTTATCCCGATCTTTTATTCCCCTTCCTTCCCTCCCCCTCCCCTTTTATGAAGATTACCCACTCTGGGATCCCACAGCTAATTCTCCCCTGGCCTCCTTGCTGGCCCAAATAGGACTAATTTAGCCAGCTAGCCCTAGTGATCATCTAATGTTTATTGGATGGATTTTCCCCTAAATTGATTTTAGAACTTTGATTTTAGAACTTTGAATTTATTGTTATTCACACTTTTATACTGTATTTAATGCTGTTTTTTGTTGTATCACAATTAAGTGTTTTAAATTTGTTGTTAGCCACCCTGAGCCCGGTTTTCTGAACCGGGATGGGCAGGGTATAAATAAAAAAATATTATTATTATATTTTATTTTATTTTTTAAAAAATTGAGCTATCTCTCTCTCTCTTTGCATCACATTCTTAATGGATTTAGAAATATAATTCTATGTATGAAACTCAATTTTTGTCCTAAGCATCAACTGAAAGCCCAAGCACCTTAACAGTAAAGTCTTGTGCAAGAACCACAGGCATTAATCAACATCAGTGAAAGTAAAGAGAAATCAGAGGAAAATACATAGTTGGGTCAAAAATAAAGGTTACAAGCTGTGGCACGTGTTTGGGGATTTGAAAACCAGAGACGAAGCAGTGACAGTGAACTCTAAAACCTAGATGACACAGTGATGGTGGTCATCTCAGCATGATGTCCATTATCTGAAAGGCAAAGATTTTCATCCCTTTTAAAAGCACTCTGATCCTGGCCACCAGTTTTTCTCTATCCACTGAAACACTATGGAGCATCTATGAAGTTCTGACCTTGACTGAAACCCTGCTTCCCTTCTCACCAGGACTAAAACCCATTGATCTCCTAGAAAGATCATAATGGCAGCAATACACAGGACACAAGGAACAGCCTAGATCAGTGGTGGCCAAACTTGGCCCTCTAGCTATTTTGGGACTACAACTCCCACCATCCCTAGCTAACAGGACCAGTGGTCAGGGATGATGGGAAATATAGTCCCAAAACAGCTGGAGGGCTGAGTTTGGCCACCACCGGCCTAGATTATATTCCAGAAGTCATCCCAGAAAAGCAGTTTTACATGTCAGCAACTATTTCCAAAGATGTTACTGAATAAGAAACAGAGAAAGCTTGAACTTTCCCCCAGCCTTCTTCAGTGTGGAAAAATCTACCAGCATCAGTGTCATCTAAAACACACAAGCTCTTTGAGAAGTCTCACTGGGGAAATTGAGAAGCTTTTCAATACCTTCTCTCTTAAAGGACACAGTATTGTTCTTCTATGGATGGGAGTCTGTCAGTTCTTACAAACCAATCTTATGATGTACCCATGGGACTCAATGAAGAGTTACTTTCAAGTAAGCATGCATAGGATGCATGTTGTTTATGGGCCCAAAGAATATTCCTGCTCCTGAACCTAGATACTCATGTTAACACATCACCACACTGCTCGCATATCATTAGAATAGCTAATGATAAAGATGTACTTAATTAGCAAGCTACTGTTTAAGCCTCAGGAGTTGGTTGTATCAGAGTTCTTGCTGCGGATATTAATGCAAATATATTCAGGGAATGTGTCAGGATTAAACACCTCTCAGTTAATGGCGGTGTTTTAACTTGATGGCTTAACTACCTACATTATAATGATTAAGATAGTAATGGCATATTGACCCCAAATTATTCAAGTCTTGGTTAAAGCCCTAGACCAATGTCAATTGTTTAAAGAACCAAAATGAGAGATAATTGAGGAGATACAAGTTAATCTGCCATCATGCTTGCCTTCTTTGGACATTACACTAAAAATCTGGATAATGAGAGAGATGCAATTAAAACTTTATTGAAGGTAATATAAAATTTAAGACAGTGCTGATAGGAATAAGGCAACCTGGCTGAAATTGATATTCATTAGGATACTCCTTATATGAATAGGAAGCATTTGGACTTTGTCGTCTTTAAAAGAGCCCCAGCTGGTAATGGTTGAAGGTTAATGCCTTACCCCATTCTGTTCAATTTTCTGTCCTAATTAGTCATCTAAATCTATAGCTGTGAGCACCAAGTGTCTGTGCTCAAAAGAAACTAATTAATGCTAGCAAATTAGATCAAGTCCAAAGATCCAACAGCCAAACTCTTAAATGCTCCTTGTTAATAGGAAGTGTAGCTGTCAATAACTGCTGTTGGTGGCTATAATGAGGCCTCTTTCTTTCACTGAAAGTGATTTCATTTCTCTTTGTCCTCGCAAAAGCTGTTCCATTCCCTTTAAGGGGGAAAAAATACATGCAGTTGCGGTGTTAATGTTAGCTGCCTGACCCATTTCTTGCGATCAGCTGGGTTGAAATGACATGGAAAAACCAAACAGGGAAAGTCTCTGCTCAGCCACACCTTTCATTTCAACCAACTTTCCTTGGAATCCCTAATACTGGCCTATGAGTATCTAGGTTTTCTCCATCAATGAACGCAAATATCCAAATGAACCGTAGCGACATATAACTGTTTAATGCAGAAGGTGATATCACCCACAGCATAAGGAATTCTGTCTGAAGTGTAGTTTTCACACAGTTTCTCTAGGATGCTTCACACATTACAATACCGTATCAAAGAATGCACACTGAAGCTTTAGCACATACCATTGTCTACTCATAAGATGAGATGTGTTTATACGAGTTTATTTCACTATGCTCCCTGAATTGCATGATGTAATGATAAATGCAGGTATGTAGCATGAAGCTACTCTATTGGTAGGGAGTTCAAACGGCTACATGTGAAATATTTAGTGTATAGCCTAACATGCTGTCAGTTTAACAAGCCAGCTTCATAAACTATGGCTTGAAATTGGTTAGCTTTGAAACTGACCAAAGTCTGTGACAAACCAAGATCCCTAGACAAGAAAACACAACAAAATGAGATTCAGGAAAACTGATACTCATGAGGTGTGTGAATAGGAGAAGCCTGAGTCTCACTTCGGCTCATGCCAGTCATGTGTATCTTTCTAAAATATGGAAAATGCTGCCTTTCACTTTCATCTCCACTCTTTAATCCCATACTTTATAAAAACAGAATTAGAGTGAAACAAAAGAGTAATAGTGATGCCACCACTAGTATTTGATTTAAAGCACACTCCGAAAATTAAGAGGGAATCTGCAATAGCATACAATACATTGCTTGGTTCAAAAAATAAAATAAAATCATAGAATCTTAGAGTTGGAATAGACCACAAGGGCCATCGAGTCCAACCCCCTGCCAAGCAGGAAACACCATCAGAGCACTCCTGACATATGGTTGTCAAGCCTCTGCTTAAAGACCTCCAAAGAAGGAGACCCCACCACACTCCTTGGCAGCAAATTCCACGGTCGAACAGCTCTTACTGTCAGGAAGATCTTCCTAATGTTTAGGTGGAATCTTCTTTCTTGTAGTTTGGATCCATTGCTCCGTGTCCGCTTCTTTGGAGCAGCAGAAAACAACCTTTCTCCCTCCTCTATATGACATCCTTTTATATATTTGAACATGGCTATCATATCATCCCTTAACCTCCTCTTCTCCAGGCTAAACATGCCCAGCTCCCTTAGCCGTTCCTCATAAGGTATCGTTTCCAGGCCTTTGACCATTTTGGTTGCCCTCCTCTGGACACGTTCCAGTTTGTCAGTGTCCTTCTTGAACTGTGGTGCCCAGAACTGGACCCAGTACTCCAGGTGAGGTCTGACCAGAGCAGAATACAGTGGCACTATTACTTCCCTTGATCTAGATGCTATACTCCTATTGATGCAGCCCAGAATTGCATTGGCTTTTTTAGCTGCCGCGTCATACTGTTGGCTCATGTCAAATTTGTGGTCAACCAAGACCACATCAGTTGAGCATTTTGCAATGTAGTAAGCCCGCAACTTACATGGGGGTTATATTTGGGGGATCGCATCTAAAGCCAAAATCACATACTAGTCAAAGCACAGTGGGTCCAATGGCAGATGGGATTGCTAATGTATTTTTACCCTGGAAACCTGCCCCCTTTCTAAAACTATTTTGCCAACCACATGAAGCTGAATGGGCACAGTTAAATGCAGATAAACTTTGGCATTACTGTATTGAAGAAATGATAAACCAAAGTAATAGTAAATGTGGAAGTGAATTTACAAGATTGTTGTTGTTTTTTAAGCAGCTTGCTAATGCACTAGTATCTCAGGCTCTCAAAGTATTTATTCATTAAATTTATATCCTTCTAAGGAGCTCAAGGTGGCATACATGGTGCTCTAGGGTCTAAACCACTGAGCCTCTTGGGCTTGCCAATCAGAAGGCTGAAAGTTCGAATCCCTGCAAAGGGGTGAGCTCCTGTTGCTGTGTCCCTGCTCCTGCCAACCTAGCAATTTGAAAGCACAACACTGCAAGTAGATAAATAGGTGCCGCTGCAGCAGGAAGGTAAACGGCGTTTACATGCGCTCTGGTTTCCATCACGGTGTCCCATTGCACCAGTAGCGGTGTAGTCATGCTGGCCACATGACCCGGAAAGCTATCTGTGGACAAACGCCGGCTCCCTCGGTCTGAAAGCAAGATGAGCGCCGCAACCCCATAGTCGCCTTTGACTGGACGTAACCGTCCAGGGGTCTTTTACCTTTGCATGGTGCTCTCCACTTCCCATTCGTTCCCTACAATGACCATACAAGGTAGGCTAGGCTGAGAGATAGTGAGTGGTCCAGTACTCACTATGGGGATTTGAACTCAAGCTTCCCCAGTTCCTAGCCCAACACTCTAAACTATATTACTCTGGCTCTCTTAGCACCTCAAGTCCTCACATCAAACTGTGTTAACAGCATTTTAGATCCCCATGTACTTGTGCCAAGACATTTCCTCTGCCTTAGTCTCCGACACATATTATGTTCAGTTAATAGAACCTGGTCCTTTTTATTTAATTAATAGAGAGTAGAAGTGATGGGCATAAACCTATCCCAGCATGATGCTACTAAGTATTTCACACATTTCCTTATCTGTGTTTCTGATGAGAGAACACAAGACATTTATAAAGTGTTTTTTTCCCCAGGTGTCCTTGGGCATTTAAACAGGCAGTGCCAACATCTGCCCAAGGATTTGGAATTGTTCTCCTTTTATGGAGCTTGATGTGTCAGGTGCAAGGGTCATGCTCTGGTGCAGGTGGCCCCTAGAGGGACAGATAAGATCCCAGCTACTACTGGACTGTTGATTAAGTGTGTATTACTAAAACAATGGTTGACATTGGCCTTACTCTACTTTAGGAAAGCCCGAAGTGGTGTTTCATCCCATCAACTTTACTAAGTATCAATGCAGTCCCTGGGGAGAGGAAGAATGGTGGCATTTGGAAACAGCCTTTGCCAGAATACTTTCCTAATTATAGCTGTTCGGCTTGGCCAAGTATTTGTAACTGTATGGGGTTATTCTGCAATCCATAGATCTATGACTATCACAATAGCACACTTTAAATATTCAGAATACACTTGCTTTTATTAAAATGTGGCCATTTCATCAACGAAGAACTAATAACAATAGAAATAAACTCTCCTTATGAATCCCATCATGATTTTCTTTAACACTCCACCCCCAATGTCAATAACCAATTCTTGAGGACAAAACCCAAGTAGAAAATAATGTATTATTTGGGTATCCTAGGGAATGACTGTCCAACATTAGCATTGTTTGCCATGTGTTTAAAATGATTCCCAGCATTTGGAGCTCTCTTAAACTGTTCCAGAAGACACCAGGTGACCACAATTTCCAAACCGTTTTCCTAGATTAACTATCAAGACTTTCTAGTTAGCAGGAACCCCAAGCAAAAAGGATTTTTTTGTTTTTTGTTTTCTCACCTAATTTGCTCTCTCTCTCTTCTCATTTTATTTACCCCATCAAATGGAAAATATTACGTTAATTTAAGCAAAGGCTGGTCTGAATGCATGCCTACAAATAATATGGATCAGTACAACCTAATGCTTCCCCAATATTTTTTTCCGAACCAGCCAGTCAGTAAAGCATGGCACTTTTAAACTCAGGGTCAAAGGTTTGAGCCCTATCTTGGGAGTCTAGATGAACCTTGTGGTACCTTCCAACTCTATGATTCTATGTAGGTAAAAAAAAGGTAAATGACCCCTGGACGGTTGAATCCAGTCAAAGGCGACTATGAGGTGTGGCACTCATCTCACCTTTCAGGCTAAGAGAGTCGTGTTTGTCCACAGACAGCTTTCCGGGTCTTGTGGCCAGCATGACTATACCACTACTGGCGCAAGGAGGACCATGATGAGTGCCAGAGCGCACAGAAATGCCATTTACCTTCCCACCGCAGCAGTACCTATTTATCTACTTTCACTGGTATGCTTTTGAACTGCTAGGTTGGCAGAAACTGGGACAGAGCAACGGGAGTTCACCCCGTGACACGGATTTGAACCACCAACTTTCCAATCGGCAAGCCCAAGGGGCTCATTGGTTTAGACCACAGTGCCACCTGTTCCCTATCTAAGATAATAGTGCTGGCTGATCATCATGGTTGATGATCATCAACCATGATTATCATGTTTGATCACAGAGCTGGGCTTTACAGGTCTTCATCAGTGCCTTAAACAGAGTCTGCATGGCAACAGAAGCCAGTGGTCTGAAGACAGGCGTAATGAGCTACTGATCTCTCTCCTTCAGAAGGCAGGCCACAGCAGACTGTGCACATGTGAAAGGCTCCAAAGGGTCATCAGGTGCAGAGATACACAAAAGCCCATTTCCCCACTTTATTGAAAACGTGACAAATCATTGTTGTAACCTGGATATTCAGGCTTTAGTGAAAATGAGCCTAGCACAGGAAAAGGTGAGACCATGTTTGCATACTCACTAGTGCGGAGTGCACCAAGGATTATCCCTAAGTGGAATCTGAACGTTCTTGCACTGAAATGCTAGTTTAAAAAGAAAATAGTTAATGTACAAATTATACATACTTGAATCGAGAGTCTAAATCTGAGACAGACCCTGTAAACAAAGTTGGCTCAATACATTACAGAGCTTGTAACTCAAGAGCACTTAATCTCTGATGTAAGGGAGAAAATGAAAAGACTGTTTGCAGCAGAGTAATCAGATTAATAAAAATATACAGAAAGGGAGTTCTCCTTGTTTGTGTTTTAGTCACACCTAGGCAACACAATCAGGTAACATATGTGGAAGTGCGAACTTGGAATACTGTGGATTTAACAATGTATCACAATTATATGAACATCTATATTCAATATTCCATAGCTTTCTTAACAGATTGCAATGCAGTTGGGAATAAGAATGTAACTTTTCAATGAACAGCAAAATCAGTGTTAGAGACAGCATACATACATTCATGCATTCATACATACATTCATGTTATTGTCACATGAAGCCAACCAGTATACAGTGGAACCTTGGTTTTCGAGCATCTCAGACGCTGAATGATTAAGAACCCAAACACAGAAAATCTGGAAGTGAATGCTTCTGTTTTTGAACGCACCTCAGAAGTTGAATGGGTTCTGAGGCGCATTTCTCCATTTTCTCCATTGAAATTGCTGACCGCCCATTGCGCCTCGGTTGTCGAACGTTTTGGAAGTCAAACGGTCTTCCAGAACGGATTACATTCGACAACCGAGGTTCCACTGTATTTGGTATGGAACATACAATGGCTTAGGGATGCGGGTGGCGCTGTGGTCTAAACCACAGAGCCTAGGGCTTGCCGATCAGAAGGTCGGCAGTTCGAATCCCTGTGACGGGCTGGGCTCCCGTTGTTTGGTTCCAGCTCCTGCCCACCTAGCAGTTCAAAAGCCCATCAAGTGCAAGTAGATAAATAAGTACCGCTCCGGCGGGAAGGTAAACGGCATTTCTGTGTGCTGCTCTGGTTTGCCAGAAGCGGCTTAGTAATGCTGGCCACATGACCCGGAAGCTGTACACTGGCTCCCTCGGCCTATAGAGCAAGATGCGCACGCAACCCCAGAGTCGTCCGCGACTGGACCTAACGGTCAGGGGTGCCTTTACCTTTACCTATACAATGGCTTGGATCTTAAGTTGCTCTTTTACTCACACAGAGGGTCAATATCTGCCCAACTTCCCCCTTGGCAACACATTATTTACCAAGGGTCACCTAACTGTTAGGGAACAGGTTTTTCAGGGAAGAGGGAGGTAGCTTACTTCAAACCTACACATATTTTCCTGATAAGTTCCCTTCATGGTGTCAGCAGAAAATTGGGGTAATAATTTTAGGATGAAGTCTTGATGACTAGAGAAAGTATACATGTATACACCCACCCACCCAGAGAGATTGGCATCCATCTGTCTTGAGAGACAATGGAGTACACCTCCAGGCGTGAAGTCAAACCACTGTTCTAGCTGCCGTGAAGTGACCTCCTTAGGGCACAAGCCTGGGCAGTGTGTACGGAGGTCCTGGGATGCCCAGGCGACAATATTGCCCTCTCGGCCTCACTGGCATGGTCCAAAGGAAAGCAGAGCAGAGGAAAGCAGAGTTGGCACCAGCTTGGCTGCAGGAGTTCCTGGAAGGAGGCATACAAGATACTATCCAACCGTTTTAGCGATTCAACTCTGGATTGCTGTAGGGCTTACTCCTTAGCCTTTTCTTCTCCCAAAGATGCCCCACAAAGCAGCGGCTAACTCCAGAATACCATTCTCGATACCACCCACCAATATTTTATGCCACCAGAAAATGTCATAAAGGTACCACAAAACTGTTGTTTTTTTGCTACAAGGGACTAGGGTGATATAAAAATTTAATTAATAAATAAACATGGCTGCCCCTCTGGAAATCTTTATCTTATCAAAGTCAATGGTTAAGCTCCCACTGATTAGTATAATTGGGATTTATACTCAATATGGTATGCTAAACATAATATTCACACACCAGGATAAAAATTAAATATTTAGGAAAAATCTTATATGCACAATAAATACCACCAAGCGAAGCATTTAAGATTTCCATACCTAAAAATGTACAATTACTTTTAGTTATTCTTTCAAAGATTCTATTTTCAGTTATCCTTAAGTACTTAACCTGACAATATTTATTGTGCATTAAACAACAGAATGCAATCTTACTTTGTCTGGGTAACCTTGAAAAAACACACCACAGATGTTAAGTCAAAAAGTCAATGAATTGTAACAGGGTCTTGAATATGTAATTTCAATAGAATCACGATTGTTCTTTTGCTTTCTGTTAAACATGGCGCAACTCTCAAAAGTGTGTTACTGGCTTTTCTTCTGCCAAATCCAATGAATTATCCAATGCACACACAATTTATTTGGCTACATCTCATATTAAAAGCATTATAGTACAGAGCTATTTCTATTCTTCATACGCTAACACCACAGTGAATCATGTTCCCAAGTTCTTTAAGTGTCAAAAGTTTCAATGATAAATACTTGAAATAGTTTTAAGGTCTCAAATCACTGATTGTCCTTTATGCTGATCTGCATACCCAAGGTAACAGCTACGTCTGGAAGTACAGGAACTACCCCCCGTTATATGACCTACTTCCCCTGAGTGAATGCTTTCAGCCTCTCTATTTTTCTCCTGTTCACAGGACTTAGGTTATTTTGCAATTTTCACAACATCACACCTCTTTCCCCTGCAATTCCAAAACATATGGGGAGTTGCTCTGCACGTTGGCAGTTTAGCTGAATGCAGAGGTGAGAGTCTTATGCCATTTTCTCGTTCCCTCAAAAGCCATGCACTATTATAAATCAAATTTAACTTGTATAAAGCTCAGTGTTAACTAAAGGCAACAAAGAAAAATACAGACTTTATTATTTTAGATCTCTGCCAGTTATTATCATTTTATACAGGTCTGTCTGTGTATATGGCTCCTTACAGAAGTCAAAGAGGCAAAATATAAGCAGGTTCCTGCTCTTAAAGAGCTTCCAGCTTGCTTTCTGCAAAGGGAGATACATTTCTGGCAGCCACTGGAATCTCCTCCACCTTCAATCTGAAGATTATCAATGCCTGTGAAGGAGGATCTTTCATGGCCCGACATGCACGGGTGCAATGCAGCGTACAACAGCATTCTCCAGACTCCAATTGAATTTTAGATGCCATAATACTGGAGAACCCTAATCAGCTTCTTCTAAGGTACCTGACCATTATGTGTTTGCCTCAATGAGAGTTGTAGTATAGAACTGGGTTAGTGATTCCAGGTGAACTGAAGCATCTGACAACTTCAAAAATTATAATGTCACGTCTCTGCAAATATGCCATTGTGTTGGTATACAGACACTAAAAGGAAAAGCAGTGGGGGTGAAGAAACAAGGGTACACCCTAAGCTGTTTAGGAGTTTGCAAGCAAGTGCACATGCCCACAGATTTACAGATTTCTGGCAATCAAGGTAGCTGGGAACAATATCCTGGCCCTTCAGTGCAAATTAAATGAGAATATTTGCCATTGATGTTTACCACTAGGTTCAGCCCAACAGCATGCCTAATTTCTTTTAATCTATTTTGTGTTGCAGTCATTGTTATGATCCTGTCTTTATCCCTCCCAAAGAAAAGTACGGAATGCTTCCTTTCTTCAGTATGGTGCCCACGTTGCAACAAACTCTTTTCAGCAAATTATTTCAGCCCAGCATTCTACAATGCATAGTACTGAGCATGCAATAAAGAAGAGAGATAAAAATCACACACCTATATTCACTGCTCCTATGTCAGCTTGGAAAATGATAAAATTCAGGTCACATAAGTGATTAGATTTCGTATTTTGATGAATTTCACTCTCACCTTGTACTTTATCAGAACATAGTTCCCTGGCCTTCTCTCTCATCATTTTTGGAATCAAAACATCCTTTTCTACGTGCCTGAGCTGTGGCTCCTCTGCAAGAGAACAAAAATATTTCTATGTTTAGATGGCAAGTGGCAGGTGAACTGAAAGAACAAGAATGCTGTTTAGAAGGGATGTTAATACATCCAGTGTTCTGAAACAAAACACACGTATCAATGTATAATAACGCCCTACTTTCAACAATTAATAATAATTTAATAATAATTTATTATTTATACCCCGCCCATCTGGCTGGGTTTCCACTGGCAAATATATCAAGGTAACACTGAAGATGACAATGGGTGGAATTCAACATATAAAGCCTGCCTGTACAATAGAATTCCCACGCCCTCCTTCTCCTGCATGTCTTCCCACATAATTTTCTGCTGTGGAGGACTGAGAGAAAACCCCAAAATGGTTTAGGCAGCATCCGGGTGGTATGTGGGGGGAGCAGAAGGGGAAGTCCTGCCATGTGAATGGATCTCATTCTAAGCACAGAACAACTTATTTGACTCCCATCCAATACCTTCATTTGCTGTATTTGCAAACAATATGCCTAAGGAATCTGACATGCCAGGGTCATTCCCATCTTATCCTCTGAAGGGCTAACATGTCCAAGGCTGTTCAGTGACGAGGATCTGAATTCCATTCGCCATAGCACCATTCCACTAATCCAGGCATAGGCAAACTTGGCCCTCCAGATGTTTTGGCACTACAACTCCCATCATCCCTAGCTAACAGGATCAGTGGTCGTGGATGATGGGAGCTATAGTCCCAAAACATCTGGAGGGCCGAGTTTGGGGGTGCCTGCACTAATCTAACTAGTTGACCACTCTGGCTCATAGCAATATATTCATAAGCAGGTTTTAGGAATATGAACCAATCACACAGAAAAAGCAGCATTACAACTTTCATCTTTATAGGAATAAAGAACAGCAGAAAACATCAGAATATGAGACCCAGGAACGATAACCTTTCCATCACTTTAGCTCAGGGGTGGAGAATCTATGACCCCTCCAGCGGCAGTTGGGACTCCAAGTCCCATCAGCCTCAAACTATCACATGCATTGGCCTGGGGTGATGGGAGTTGTAGTCCACAAACATATTGAGAACCACTGGTTCCCCATCCCTGCTGTAGCTAATATGACACATGCAAAGCATTGTTTTTAAAGCATTTTCAGTTTGTGCACAGAAACTGATTGACAGATTGGTGAGCTTGTTTCAAATGTGACATGATGTGCTCCCTTGGGGCCACCCCAGTTGGCAGCAGTAAGCTGAAATCACTACATTTTCTGAAACGTATTCAAAGGTGTAATAATGCACTGTACTAATCTAATTTGGAGGTTACCAAGCCATGGGTGACTGTTGCCAGGCTATCTCTACCTAGGTGGGGTTGCAGCTGGTGTACTTCTTTACCCTGGTAAAAGGTGCAGCATGCCATGAAGTCTCCAATGGCAGAGTTGGAGCAATCAGCATTTAAGACTGAAGGCCTGATCCTTAAGACCAGTGGTGTTCCAGATGTTCTTGGACTCCAGCATGTGCCAGCCAGCATGGCCAATAGGCAGGAATGACGTGGATGTACAGTCCTGCAACATCTGGTGGGCCACAGGTTAGCCACCCCTACTTTAAAGGGAGTGCAATCCCATTCACAGCAGGTTGAACACCAACTTCCAAAACATATGAACTACCCATCAATACTGTCTTTTCAGTACTGAGCTTCAGCTTAGCAACCTTCACCCGGTCCATTAATCATTCCAAACATCAATTTAGCACTCGTGCCTTGTTCCACAGGAAGGTAACAGTTGGAAGATGGTGGTCCCTGTTTGAGAGGCAGGGTAGAAAGGGTCTCCCAGGGTGGGAGTCTGGAGGAAGAAACAGGCTCCCAAGTGGGAGCTGGGAGGGTCTACCTTTCTGTGTATGGATAAAGGTTATGATATAATTGTGATGAAGGGCCTTTAATTCTTTTTTGGTTTCCTCTTTTCTTTATCTAGTTTGACTTTTATTGTATTTTATGCTGAAAACTTTCAATAAAAATTAACTAAAGAAGAAGAAAGGGTTTAGCGGTTGTACCTGAAAAAAAAAAGGTTACATATTAGGGGACATTAGCTCTTCTCCTTGACAAAGAAAAACCTGCGAACAGCATTCTGATAAAACAGGCCAGAAGTTAATGGGAGGCAGAGATTGCTACATATGAGTGGCTTATTAGAACCGTGAAACTCTCATTCTATTAACCACTATGCAGCTTGGTACAATCCTATGCAGTGTTTCCTGGGAGTAAGCCCCACTGAATTCAGGGAAATTTCCCAGCAACTGAAACATACGCAGGACTGGTTCCTTTAGTAGTTCCTTTAGCTGCTTTTATGTAGGTTCGTTTCTAAAAATAGCCCAGAAAATTGTATACATTTGTGTTTTCCATAAGTTTCAAATGTTGAGATTGTACTACCTTAGATTCGCATCAATTCAAATTAAGAGAGAGAGTAAGGATGACAACACCAGGGAAAAAATTTCAAAGCTTTAACTTCTCACTATTCTATCATCACCTTGAAGTCAATTTTCACCTTTTTCACTGGCTGAATCTGTTATCTTACATTTTGCTTTGGGGCTCATGTGTTCTTGCAATATAGCAGTACTGGATTATGAGAATACTGACAAGCATGTTTGCTAAAAAGAAAAAAAAAAGTCACAATGCTTATATTCTTGTAGGTTGGGGATCAGATTCTGTACCAATTCTGTAACATTTTGGGGAAACATAAAAGTAAAAACATGAACAGAGGGACAGCGCAACTATATATGTTGACTAATTCAGATACAAAACAATATAATCAGTAGAGAAGGGGGAGAGTTGTTTCTGCAAGTAGTTTCATCTGACCTGTTTTATCTACAGTCATCTCAGAATAGCCAGCTTAACTGCTGAGAGATGGCAGATCAGACAGCCCCCTGGGAATTATAGGAGCTTCAGAGAAAATATTGTTGCACAGAAAGTACATTTTACAGGCATGCATTCTCTTTTTGCCTTTTGCCAAGTTTTTTTTTAAACAACAACAACACACACACCAAACAAATCCACTCTGAGCCATGCATGTAGAAGGCCAAGTTTAACCACCTTAATTACACAGCATCCTATCATATGCCCTATAGTGGCACACTATACTTAACCTCTGACTTCTTTCCGAACCGATCAATTGGAGGGTGAACTGGAAACGCATGTCCAGATTTGTCATAGGCGGGTAAAAGCTTGAGAAGCTTTCCCCATCAAATTCTAATGCTCATCAATACAGCGAGCCTGGGGTGTGTGGGGAAAGGGAACTTTATCTAGAACAGTTACCCTCCTTCCACATCAAGCCAATTTTTCTATGTGATTGAACCTTCAATCAGTAAATACAGCAATTAAATGCAAGTTACATCCACAACAAAATGTTGCAGTGTGGAATACTGTTGTTCGATATGCCAGCCTTCCCATTTTTTTTTTATTTTTTTGCTGTTTTAATTGGGTTTTATAAACAAGAATGATGTCATACAAATAAGTATACCAATTTTTTTTCATGTCATTTGTATATCACAAAAATAGCACAATAAATGTGGGAAAATATCCACAACATATGTTTCATTATCAGTGGTCAACGGTGTGAGTTCTTGGTTTATGATTTGGTTTAAACGATTAGGAGGAGGAGGAGGAGGAGGAAGAAGAAGAAGGAAGAAAGAAAGAAAGAAAGAAAGAAAGAAAGAAAGAAAGGGGAAGAGGTGAAGGACGGAGTGGCAGGTGGGGTGGTGGTGGTGGTGGTTATGCTTCTATTATTTTACTTAGCGTGTGTGAAGGGTTGTGTCAGTGTTACTTGTATGGGTTCTCTTACTATTCACTTGTTGTATTTCCTTGGTGGTGAAAGAGGTGGGGTGTGGCTTAGAGTGTGATTGGTTGTCTTTGGTTGGCTGTAGTGAGAATTGTTTTTGTGAGTGAGCGGGGGTATGAGTGTGTATTTTTGAATCAGGTTAGCCAGATTGATTCGTATGCTGTCGGAGGATTCTTCTTGTTGTCTTGTTGGGCTGTATATATGATCAAGGGGAACCAAATTGGGGTGAAGGCGTCTTCTTCTATTTGTCCCTGTGTCAGTTTGTTGGTTAGTTTTTCTAATAAGGTTGTTTCCTATGCTATTTGATACCATTGGTCCATGCTTACGCCTGACATGTCTCTCCAGTGTCTGGCTATGAAGCTTCCCTTTTTCTAGCGCAGGGGTCAGCAAACTATTTCAGCAGGGGGCCAGTCCACTGTCCCTCAGACCTTGTGGGGGGCCGGACTATATTTTTTTTGGGAAATGAATATCTATGCCCCACAAATAACACAGAGATGCATTTTAAATAAAAGGGCACATTCTACCCATGTAAAAACACGCTGATTCCCGGACCGTCCGCAGGCCAGATTTAGAAGGCGATTGGGCCAGATCCAGCCCCTGGGCCTTAGTTTGCCTACCCATGTACTAGCTAGTGGATGCCCTTCCGTTCCCTGTCCCCACTCCTTGTTTTCCAGCCTTGCACAAGCTACAATTCCTGCTGCAGCCTTCTATAGAAAGCCATTTCCAAACACTCTTCAAAGGCTGCCAAACCAAGGGCACATTATATTACCCCTTCCAAATCAAGAGCTTGCGGGGCAGCAGCTGAAGGAGGAGCAAAAGGGTTTTCTTGTGTGTGTGTTTCTTGGGGCTGATTAGCTGCTCTCCCTGTGCAAAGGTCAGAGGGGGCAGGGTTTCTGTTGAATCAGGTGATTAGCTGTGGGAGGAGCTTATCAGAGCTTGCAGGGCAGCGGCGCGCGCCTAGCGGCGCACACAGTTTGATCCATCTTTTAGATTTAGGCGAGCTAGTCTCAAACGTTTGTTGGGGGCGACCTAGGTTTTTTTTTGGGGGGGGGGTTATTTGTCCTGTCTTCACGCTTTTTAAGATGGAGGACCACTGTAGCCACCCCCAATGACACGTTTTCAAGATGGAGGGTGAGGGAACAGCTGCAGTCGCCTGTGGTTCCTGCGCAATGTTTGCCATCTTGCCAAAGGTTGCAGGCAGCTTTACCTGCAGCAATTGTATGTTGATTGCCCTCTTAGAAGACAAAGTCCAGCAACTGGAGGAACGTGTAGCTACGCTCCAAAGAATTAGAGAGCTGGAGCTCTTCTTGGAAGCAACAGAGAACACCATCTCCACCAAGGAGGAGACAGGGGACACCCCTGAGAAGGAGGCTAGTTCACCAACACAGGTGCCAGATATATGGAGAAACGTGACTCAAAGAAGTAGGAGGCCCAGGGTTCGCTCTGAATGTTTAGAAATACACAAACAACAATCTTGTAAATTCACTTCCACATTTACTATTACTTTGGTTTATCATTTCTTCAATACAGTAATGCCACAGTTTATCTGCATTCAACTGTGCCCATTCAGCTTCATGTGGTTGGCAAAATAGTTTTAGAAAGGGGGCAGGTTTCCAGGGTAAAAATACATTGGCAATCCCATCTGCCATTGGACCCACTGTGCTTTGACTAGTATGTGATTTTGGCTTTAGATACGATCCCCCAAATATAACCCCCATGTAAGTTGCGGGCTTACTGCATTGCAAAATGCTCAACTGATGTGGTCTTGGTTGACCACAAACTTGACATGAGCCAACAGTGTGACGCGGCAGCTAAAAAAGCCAATGCAATTCTGGGCTGCATCAATAGGAGTATAGCATCTAGATCAAGGGAAGTAATAGTGCCACTGTATTCTGCTCTGGTCAGACCTCACCTGGAGTACTGTGTCCAGTTCTGGGCACCACAGTTCAAGAAGGACACTGACAAACTGGAACGTGTCCAGAGGAGGGCAACCAAAATGGTCAAAGGCCTGGAAACGATGCCTTATGAGGAACGGCTAAGGGAGCTGGGCATGTTTAGCCTGGAGAAGAGGAGGTTAAGGGGTGATATGATAGCCATGTTCAAATATATAAAAGGATGTCATATAGAGGAGGGAGAAAGGTTGTTTTCTGCTCCTCCAGAGAAGCAGACACGGAGCGATGGATCCAAACTACAAGAAAGAAGATTCCCCCTAAACATTAGGAAGATCTTCCTGACAGTAAGAGCTGTTCGACAGTGGAATTTGCTGCCGAGGAGTGTGGTGGAGTCTCCTTCTTTGGAGGTCTTTAAGCAGAGGCTTGACAACCATATGTCAGGAGTGCTCTGATGGTGTTTCCTGCTTGGCAGGGGGTTGGACTCGATGGCCCTTGTGGTCTATTCCAACTCTATGATTCTATGATTCTATGATTCTAAGACACCACCTAGATATGGATTAAGGCAGGGGTGAGAGAATCTGTGGCTTTCCAAGTGTTGCTGGGACTCCCAGCTCCTGTCAGGTCCTGCCAGGGATGGTGCAAGTGGCCAGGGATGATGCAAGTTGGAAACCAGCAAGGCCGGGAGGGCCACAAATTAGCCGCTCTTGAGATAAGGAGATGAGGCCCTGATAATCAAGGAAAGGATGCAGGGACACGCCAGGCAAAGCTGGGTCCTCTTGGTTGCAAACAGCACCTCCTGAGATTCCTAGAACAAATTCCAGCAGGAGAAGAGGAAATGACACATTGAGCCCTGAGAGCTCCCTACCAGGACCTGTTTCCTAAGTATGTATGCCAAGGACTGCAGAATTAGTGAAAGTCATAAGACCAAGCAAATTACAGGGAATTTCAGACTTGAGTGTTTTGGCTTGCAAAGTACAAGTTCCTCAACTTTCTTAAACGCAAAGCGTCATTCTCTCTGTATGATAAGTACACCACCGTCACCACTTTCATTGTAACCTCAAGCAGAGATAGGTATACATGACAGCGAAGGTAAAGTGGCAATGGCAGTCACTTAAGGAGTTTAACATTGCCAAAGCCAAGCACAACATTTTCAGCACATATTGCTGCTGGAAAGAATGGTCCCAGGAGGAAGATCTCCAGCAACCATGTATCAGTCATACACTTATTAGCACATCACCAACCACAGGTGAGAATGTGCCTTGACAGAACCGGGCATGTAGAACTCCTCAAAAAATAAAAAAGTGTTTTTCTAGCAAAGGTGAAAACATGAGAGAGAAGGTTTGCACCCCCCGGTATGACACTGTTGTAGTAGGGGGGAAACAAAACAAATAAACATGAGAGCTAAGCGATGAACATAAAACATGTAGCTGGATTCTGGATGAGAAGAATAGAAAGGAGTACAGCCAGTGCTGCTGAACCCGGTCTATGCTTTTTATTATTATTTATTATATTGGTATACTGACTTACAGGACGCAGGTGGCGCTGTGGTCTAAACCACAGAGCCTAGGGCTTGCCGATCAAAAGGTCAGGGGTTTGAATCCCTGCGACGGACTGAGCTCCCATTGCTCGGTCCCTGCTCCTGCCAACCTAGCAGTTCAAAGGCATGTCAAAGTGCAAGTAGATAAATAGGTACCGCTCCGGCAGGAAGGTAAACGGTGTTTCCGTGCGCTGCTCTGGTTCGCCAGAAGCGGCTTAGTCAGGCTGGCCACATGACCCAGAAGCTGTACACCAGCTCCCTCGGCCAACAAAGCGAGATGAGCGCCGCAACCCCAGAGTCGTCTGCGACTGGATCTAACGGTCAGGGGTCCCTTTACCTTTAGATCTGTAGATCTAAAGGGTGGTTACCTGTAGATCTCAGGGTGGTTCTCAACTAGGGTGCTGGTGTAAGGAGCCAGAAGCAGGCCTCAGGCTTACATACTATATTGACGCCCCTCTTCTGTGGTCATTTCCCCACCCCATGTTAAACATGGTTAAAACCAGGGCACTAATCTTAGCTACAGTTAATGCTAGCCTGGGTTTGCCAATGTTTTGAAACCAGTTTCAAATACTGTAGTATTAAGCATATTTAAGTTTCGTGTCAACTGCCTTGATTGTTTTGAAGCCATCAAATCCTGCTTTAGATTTTACATTTGCTTTAGATTTTTTACATTTTGATCTGGATTATCTAAGTTAGAAACAAGATGATTCCTCATATCAGCAAAATATCATATTCCTCAAATATCAGATTCCTCATATCAGCAAAAATAATCCGAGATAGAACTGAAATACAAAGGGAGTCAAATAACACAGAAAAGTTGGCAAATGTGAGGCAAATTGTATAGGGATCTAAGAGCTGCTAATAAAATATTTTGGAGATTCAAGAGTAAAGAAATACCCGATGACCAACTGTGAGGTCTGCTACATCCAGCCCTTCTCCTGCGATATATTACTTCCATAAAAGGCAAATCAAATAGGAGTTTGTTTGTCAGTCCCTTAGATTTAGGCTAATCATCGCAATTTTTAACAGGCCAATTTGAGAGTAAAGCTAGAGGCAACTTTTTTGGTGAATGTAATTAATGTGTCATTTTTTAAAAAAAAGTAAATAGAAGCTGGAGTGAGGTACAGTAGGCAAGACCTCTGCATGAGGAGAGTTTAACTTCCACCCAAACCCAAAGGTCAAGATTAAAATTACCTTCCTGAAGCTATTTACATAGGAACAAATGGCTCAATTGGTTTACATAGCAAAACCATTAAGTTATGAAACTATAGGAAAGGTTAAAATTCTGGTGTTATGCAAGTTAAAGATTATCTACACCAGTTGCAAATGGTTGAGAAAATGCAAAGAAACAATACAAAAAACAGTCCTACCCTGAAAACTTGTTACAGGATCACTTATAAATGCCATAAAAAAAAAAAAAAAACTACAGCCAAAAGACAGACAAACTGGCCCTATTGAAATACAACTTCCTATGTTCCCATGTGTGTTTGCCTACATGCTATATTTGTACAAACTATAACTAGCAGTAGTGGTATCATAGAAGCAAGAATCGTAAGCAAAGGCCACTTCTAAAGTGCAAATTAAATGTGCCCATGAATCTTAAGAAACAATTTGAAAAAAACAACAAAGAGGAAGGTTCAAGCTAGTCCTGAAGTATAGTGTCAAGTTCACTGTTCCCTTTTAGCACCAACACAATCTAGTACACTTGAGAACTGGTATAGCGTAGCTGGGCTATACAAATCAGGAAGTCTCTGGTTCAAATCTTACCTTTGCCATGAACTCCCTAGGTAAGCCACTTTCTCTAGCCTCAGTTCCACTACCTGCATTACAAAAGATAATACTACTAAGAGTACCCTATTATGTATTATATTTATTTTAATGCTACACTACAATTACATTCCCAAGGTGGTTTTGAAAAAGATTAAGTCAGTTAAAATATAAATACCAGGGTGTGTGTGAGAGGCCAAAACCCATAAAATAGTGAAAACAGTATAAAATAGATAGCAGGATTAAAATAGATAGCAGTATAAAATAGACAGCAGGATTAGATACTAAAATAGTATCTAAAAAGTCATCAGAAGGAGAACAAGGTAGAACAAGGTAGGAGACAGAAAAAACTTTCTGGGGAGCGTAATCCACAACCAGTATACCACTACCAAGAAGGCCCTTACCAGTAAAGCATGTTGAAATTTTCAACTTTCAAATTCCAAAAAATGAGGAGGGCTTACAAGTTGTATGATGACTTGGGAATTCAAAATGTGTGTAAAACTGCATAGAAATCATTTAAAATTCTTACAGTTATATAATATATTAATATTTAACATTACCTTACATTTTCAGAAGGTAAAACTAAAGTTCTTTGGTTTTCCAAAAGCAGTTTATGTGCTTCTTCACCAAATGTAGATTTACCAAGCTAAATACTGTTTGGTCACAAAATAATAATAATAGCAGATTTCAATTCCCCCCCCCCCAAAAAACCCCATATTTTTAAGAGCCTTCGCTGAAGAAGTTTGCAAAAATTAAGTTTTGCCCCCTGAAATGACACGCCCCACTACCAGGCTATTCTGTAGAGGTAATGTTGATTGTTCTTCATTCATCTACATTTAAAGTGGAACAACCTTCTGAGGCATTCATCATAGAACTGTAGGGTTGGAAGGTACCCCAGGGGGCCATCTAGTCCAACCCCCCCCCCCGCAATGCAGGAATCTCAACAATCATCTTCTAAGTCAGACAACTACACCCATTTCATTAACGAAGGGAACTAAAAGCACGTGAGGGCTGAGAGCCCTTGAGTCGGCGGTAAACCCGTGAACAAGGGTTCACACGTGAACCAAGGAGCAAGTTCACGGGTCTGGACTGGCAGCTCCTCAGCCTAACCCCCTTGCACTCTCATGTCCCGGGCACGTCAAGAGGAGGGGGTAGCAACCGCCCCTACCTGCTGCACCAGGGGCAGACTCCATGTACCAGCTTCCCTGCTTTAGGGGCGGGGAGGGAAGCACCTCAGTAGCTACAGAAGTCGCGGCGGCTGCAGCAACATAGTCATAGTCCCTCAACCTTGGGTTTGCTTTTTTTTAAGCCACACTCTCTCTCGGCGCATGCGCCGGCTGCGGAATTCGAAGCTCCGGCGCGCGACCCGTCGGCCTAACGGCACTACGACGCACGCGTCGAAAAGAGGGAGGGCGAGAGCAGGAAGCGGAAGAGAAGGAGGAGAACGAACGGCGTGGGAGGGCGCCTGCGCGTGGAAGGCTAGCGAAGGAAAAGGCGGGGTTCTACCTATTGGGGCGGGGCGAATGCCGGCTTCTTAATGGGAGGAGCTTCGGAGGATAAAGCGATAGTGACGTCACCGTGACAAGATTCTCGCCTGGAGAGCCCCTTAAAACCAGTTGGGAAGGTGGCTGTTGGGATTGTTCCCTGTGAGGCAAGGAAGGAAAAACAAACCCCCACACTTTTAATACACACACAAGTTTTTTAATAAATGCATCCATTAATAGAAGGGAGAACAACTAATAATCAAGGAGATAGACCAATGTGAACGTTGAAGCAGGCATTATCACCAAACCTATCAGCTCAACAATTACTAAATATTGACATGTTTTCATAACGTAACAGTTTTCACAGACCCGAATATCATATTATAGTTTGGGGGTCAGCCTGGTTGGGTTTTGCTGCTCCCTTAGATTCTTAACAGCCATGTGGTTGTGTTCACAATATCTGAGGATAGCCTCAATTATTTAGGGGGTTATTCAGAAGAACATGCCCCACTCTTGTATTATGACTTCATGTTTTAAGGTGCAGTGCTGTGGCTTTGGCCCCATGAGATTTCTTTTATCCAGCAGTTTTGCTCTCGGATTGGGGTGGGGTAGGGCGGGTTTACCCCTGCACTGTTCACAAAAACTAGTTAGGTCATTGTGACTCCTATGTAAAGAGTCCTTTCATTTTCACTTCTCTATTAAGGTACAGGAGTGAAAGAGTGTTAAGGCTGCAATCCTAAAAATATATGGTAAAAGGTAAAGGACCCCTGGATGGTTATGTCCATTCATAGGCGAATATGGGGTACGGCGCTCATTTCGCTTTTCAAGCCGAGGTAGCAGGCGTTTGTCCATAGACAGCTTTCCGGGTTATGTGGCCAGCATGACTAAACCGCTTCTGGTGCATGGAGGATCGTGACAAATGCCAGAGCGCACAGAAATGCCGTTTACCTTCTCACCACGGTGGTACCTATTCATCTACTTGCACTGGTGTGCTTTCAAACTGCTAGGTTGGCAGAAACTGGGACAGAGCAATGGGAGCAAACCCTGTCACGAAGATTCAAACTGCTGACCTTGCGATTGGCAAGCGGTCCAGGAGGTTTGGACCACAGTGCCACCCGTGTCCCTTAAAAATATATATACAGTACTTAGTAGGGAGCAAACTCTACTGAACAGGAGGTAACTGTGCATAGGATTGCACTGTGTGAATTGTAGTACTGTAGTTTGTTAAATTGTGAAAAGATGGCCGAAGAGAGATCTTTCCCAAATTAGGTCTGCATTGGGCCAGAATGCGTTTCCTATCACATGCACAAAGGTGCACACACACATGTACAAAAAAAAAAAAGTTTTAGGAGCCACCTGAGATGTCTGAAAAGTGCAGTGCAATGACAAAGAATATATTTTCCATTGCACAAAATGTGGCTGATCATAAATAGCTCCTGCTTGCAGTCATTTCTGTTTGTCTACCATTCATATTGTCATTTGATTAGTTAATCATCCATTTTCTAAAGTGTGAATGTGTTTTTACACTTCAAGCAAGACAGTGTTAACTATGAAACTATAGATAGCAATGGAGATTAATTATCTATTTCAGAAGTCTCCACACCTTTTGCTTCTGAGATAAAGGAGAACTTGTAATCTGTTCAAAGGTTCAGTTATCAAAATAATAACAATAATAAAATAAATTCAAACCACTCTGGACAGTTTGTTGAACTGTATTTAAGGGTCGTTGTCCCCAGGCTGTTTTTATGAAACACATTCTGTCCTAATGACGTGTGAAGAGACTTTAAATACGCAGCAAAACTGAACTGTTTAATGGCATTAAAAGGCTGAGAGTCTTTGGGGAAGTAATAGCATTTTTCTGATATTTTGATCACCATTTTATCATTATTTTCCCAACCACTCTTTGCTAGCCCCGCTCACCCATGTGGGCTTATGTGGAGGCAACTGGCTTTGACAGCATGCTCTAAGCAGTGTGGGAAAACTGGGCCTACTCGCCGTGCAAATCCCCCACAATGCCCCTGTGATGGGCTATGAGGGCTCACTGGTTCCTGTGCTGGCACACTTGGCCCCTTGACTCCTGTCTGCATCAACCAGGCAATAACTCCTGAGAACACCACATGTGGACATTGCCTGGAGACTCCCCCTGTGAGGGAAGAAGTGTTGGGCCTTCTCCACTGGCTTGCCTGGTGGCTGGGAAGGAACACCTTAGGCTGAAGGGAAGGGAGACAAAGATGGTATATAAAATGCCCCAAGGAGCTGAAAGAAACCTAGTGGAGAAAGGATGGGTGCTGCCTAAATAAGGAGTCTCTACAGAGATTTGAGAAAAGCTCTCCTTGTTTCCCTGTGGGGTGTGTGTGTGTGTGTGTGGTCTTCAGGCTATTTCACAAGTCCCATTGAATGTGGTTAGAGTGGGGTGTCAACAGACTTTGCTGCTCCCCGTGGTTGTCTAGGAGGAGCTGTGGGTTCAATCCTGCCAGGGACATGGATGGAGTCAGAGGATCTCTTTGAGGGAAAGCCTTCCTTGAGGCAGCTCTGGGAGGAACCTGTCTGTTCCCGGTGTTTGGGACTTATTCCTGAGGAGCCTGGACTGAGAAAAAGGAGACTCGGATGCTCTGAAGGACGCACAACATTTTGTAGAAGATGTCTGCTAAAGGGACTTGGGGCTGGGAAGAATTTGGGCTGAAAACGGAAAATATGAAGCAACATTTGTGGAAGAAAGCCTAATACGCAGCGGAGCTGAGGTGAGTCTGTGCCTATTGAAATATAGAGCATGCCCTCTTTGATGTGTCCTTTCTATAGGGGCAGTGCTTTTTTTCTTAAAAAAAAAATAAATGTTTAGGGGTACTCTCATTTTCCTACTCATATTGAAATACAGTAGTACCTTGGGTTAAGTACTAAATTCGATTTGGAGGCCCGTTCTTAACCTGAAACTGTTCTTAACCTGAAGCACCACTTTAGCTAATGGGGCCTCCCGCTGCTACCGCGCTGCCAGAACACGATTTCTGTTCTCATCCTGAAGCAAAGTTCTTAACCCGAGGTACTATTTCTGGGTTAGCGGAGTCTGTAACCTGAAGCGTATGTAACCTGAAGCGTATGTAACCCGAGGTACCACTGTACTGCCTCTCAATTGCGTACCCCCAGAAAAAAGCACTGCATAGGGGTGTAGCACAGCCCCAGAGAGAACGTGCCAAGGGCCTTGTGGGAGATTAAAATGGTGACTAGACCCAACCAGTTGGTTATTTTTGGAGACATGAGGCAGAAAAATAATGATGGGGAGGGCTAAAGCAGGCATCAGCAACAGAGAGGGTGCAGTTGCTTAATAATGTGGGACAGGGATGGGGAGCCTGCCTTCAGATGCTGTCAGACCCACAACTCCCAAACAGCCCTGTCAATGTGCAGGGATTATGTAAGTGCTCCAGCCACAGGTTCCCCATCCCCGGTGCTGGGCTTAAGTTGTTTATGGACACCTGAATGAGTGCCTCTGTTCCCATCGTTCAGTCCAGACACTAAGGTCCAGCTCTGACAGCCTTCTAGCAGTTCCTTCATTGCGAGAAGCAAAGTTTCTTTTCTTTTCTTTTTTAAGTTTTGATACTTATCAAGTTTATACATTTCATTAGTTTTACAGTCAATTTAACATTTCAAAGTTTGACTTTCTCCACTTTCTGTGGCTCCTTACATTTATTTTTTAATATCTTCTGCATATCCAAATTCATTTAATTTGCTCATTTAATAATCTACTTTAAATATATACTTATGAAACTGCAGGTTATTACAATAATCCTGCCAATGTTTTTATCTGTTTGCAATTTGTCCGTAAATATTTAATAAACCATTTCCATTCTTTTATAAAAGTTTGTTATCTTGATTTCTTAAGTTTCGCCATTTCTGCATATTCCATAAGTTTTTGTATCCATTCTTCCTTTGCTGGAACTTCTGCTTCTTTATACTTTTGGGCAAGTAGCATTCTTGCTGCTGTAGTAGCATACATAAATAAATTTCTATACAATTTAGGTAGCTCTGTCTGTCCCTATAATTATCAGAAGCAAAGTTTCAAGGAACCAGGCAGAGGGCCTTTTCAGTAGTGGTGCCTGCCCTGTGGAATGCCCTCCCATCAGATAGCAAAAGTTAAACAATTATACAACTTTTCATAGACATCTGAAGGCAGCCCTGTTTCAGGAAGTTTTTAATGTTTGATGTTTTGTTTTGTCCCTTTATAATTTATTGGAAGCTGGTCTGAGGGGCCGGGGTAACCCAGTCAGATGGGTGGGCTATAAGATATTGTGGCTGTTGTTATTCAGGTTTAGCAAATGCGTCTGTACACATACTATCTGTTTTTAGCATTGTATCATGATAAGTATTTCACGGCAAGCTGGAACCTTTAGCTGAAATTAATTACCAAGAGCCAGGACCAACTTCAATGGTTCAATATGGGACACCATTTACTCAGAATTACAGGATTTACTGATTATGGGCTTCTTCCAATAGTGAATGGTTTTGGAGCATACACAATAAAAGTGTATTATCAAAACTGGCTGTTCATGCAAATTTTTTAACACATTTGTGGGCAGTAGTTCCTGAGAATCTAACACCCTGTTTGGGATTCTAAGGCTTAGAGGCTGCATCAGCCAGGAAGAAAGTAAATAACTTAATTTGGAAAAAAAAAGCCGTTCAACTTTGATTTAGGGGGAAAATATCACTTCCATGTCTGCTGAACTTTAATTCTCATACTGTGTTTTCTTTCACAAGAAAATGTAACCCAAGCAATGAGAGTTGTTTTCTTACCGGTATGGTGGCAAGTGTTTGTGAGTTTATAATATGCTCTGAACCAAGGATGGGGAATATTTGGCTCGTGAGCCACATTTGACTCACCAGCTCCTCCCCTTCTGGTCTGTGAGGCAGTTGTTGTTTTTAAAAAAAACACATGTTCACATGACATCATATGTGAGATCAGGGTGGGGCAAAAAAGGAATAATCATAACTTAAAGTGAGTTAATGAGCAGGGTAAGTATGCCTTGTTCCAGAAGCACCAAGCTCTATTTGGGCAGTGGTTTCAATGGAAATTGCTTCATTATATTCTTAAGCATGTGAGAAGCAGCCGGCTGTCAGGTGCTTGTGAAGCTCTGTACCAGGGGAATATTTGGTACTCCAGATGTTGTTGAATTACAGCTCCCATCATCCCCAGTAAGCATGGCCAATGACCAGGGATGGTGGGAATTGTAGTTCAGCAACAACTGTTGGGCCAAAGGTTCCCCACACTTGTTCTGGCCAATGGGCTTTGACAGGTGGGTGGGACAAGCCATCTCTCAATCATCTGATGTCATAATAATGTCAGGTGGGCTATTGTGCCAACTTGTCAAAGTTGGCCTATGGAGTGAGAATCTGACCTACTGGTTGCCCACCTTTTTGTAAACTAAAGATTCCAATTACTATCTTCAGTTGTTGCAGTTTCTTGTTTTTAATGGCATACTGCAATAAGAAAACTGAACTTTCAGCATATGGCACCGTGAAGACCATATGCAGCCTGTCGACGCTTAGGAGAACCCTTTAATTTTTGTCAAATTCATAAGAACCCTTAGTCCATGAGATGTAACTTTGAAAGCTGTTTCACACAACCACCATGTTACAACCTTGCTATTTTCACATCATCAGAAAAAAAGAATGTGAGAATCAGATCTTATCAGGTGATTCCTCTGTCACCCTCAGTGATGGCCTATCTTCCATCATGATTCCCTGAGTCAATAAAACTCTTTCTCCTTAAATTACTGCCCAACCCTGAGTTTCAGACCCCATTATAAAAAAGAGACGTGCAATGAACAATCCTGCTAATCCTGTTTTATTGCAAGGGAAATGCCCCTTCAGGAAACACCTCACATAGTCATTTCATTTCTAAGTATGGTTGATCTCTCTCTGCTGACTCAGATTCACAAAGATGGAAAGTCTTTGGTATTTCATAGTCTGATAGTTGCTTCCACGCATAACAGAAAATACCTAAACAGAAGGTTGATTTTATTAGGATGGCATTGTTGTTGTAGTTGATGGGCCTGGTCTCTCCCAGATTCTTCTTCATCTTCAAACAATAGTTGGTAGTGAGGCTGGTTTAGAAAAAATGTGGTAGGTTACAGGATTCCTTGGCAGTTTGAAGGCCATGTTCGATCTTCTTTAGGCAGGCAGAAGATTGTAATTTCTCTCAGGCTGGTGTCCGTACTTTCCCTTTCTCTTTTCTGTTCTTAGCCTTAATAAGCCAGCCATAGAGAAGGGAAAGGATACTTTTTCTAACGAGTCTTGCTGAAGGCAATTCGCCTGGTGTACTTTCTTGGCATGACTTGCCTCAAGGCAGTTTGCACATCTGAGGAAATTATGGAGGGGCGTCGCTCCTTTCTCCTTAGGCGTTCAGCTTCCCCGGACACTTTCCTGTAGATGCCATCTACATAGGAGTGCAACATGCCCCAAGCATCTCTGGTCATTCGGAACTTGTTAGACCGGATCCTCCTTGGCAACTTGGAGGCAGTTCTAATTCTTGGTTTCTGCCTTCTGTATCTTTTCACAGACCTTATAGTTCTCTTTCGGACTGTGTGCCTTCTCCTGGCCTTCCCCCTGTACCGTGGTCGTGGTCGTGGCCGTGGTCTCCTACGCATTAGTCTCCGTGAAGCCATTTTGTTTCATACACTGAGACTGCAAGACTGCTTGTCTGCCTGTCTAACTGCCTGCCTGCAAATGCCTGAACCTTCATTGGAGGTAAACTCTTATATAAGGCTGGTTATTCAAATGAGCAGACACTTCTGTGCCCAGTGATTGGCTGACTGGAACAAAGACCGTGTGAACTACCTCATAATACCTGATTGTGACCCATGCTGAAATGAAAGAGATCATGATTTAGTTTGACCAAAGGACTGTGTCTGGGACTTGCCTCATGTTGTTGTATGCTCCAGTTCCCTGATCCATTCTTTGTGATAACAGTAGTATCCCATGACATTAGAGTTAGGCAAAATTCAGTTCTTCAGAAAACCAACATTGAAAAACATTGTCTGAACTAGGTTTCCAATACCAGTTTGGAGGCAAACTATGGTTTGTGGCAACTTTCCCCAAATGGCTGCTTTCTAGATGGCTTGGACTAAAACTTCTATCAGCCCCAGTTAGCACAACTGGGCTAGCTGGAGCTGATGGGAGTTGTAGTCAAAAACAATCTGGATGGCACTGGGTTAGGGAAGGCTGCTTTATAGCAACTGTGGTTTGCCTAATAGAGATGCCACATCAGACTATAGTTTATCAGATACCAGCACAAACTGCAGTTATCACAGATTAAGAAGTAAGGAAGAAAAAGTTAGAACATGGGTAAAGGAAGTGAGTTCACAAGCGTAAGCTTGCCAAGCTATATTTTATGCTGATCATTATTTTAATAGTAGTCTATCATAGTCTAGACTCTGGAAGGGAAAGTATTGCCTCAGATGCTAACATCAGTATTACAGCACAGGCTGATTTAAATGATTTGTGGGCCATATTCTTCTCTTGTTTCTTTTTCTGTTGCCATGACATCTTACCTCACAGTGTGGCTCTTGCATCACATTCTTTTCTAGTTACCTAAACACTGTCCTCGCTTAACCTTTTCATAAACCACGATAACAGGCAAAAGGCCATGTTTGTGAATCTTTTCTTTGATCAGGTCATAAACATTTATTAAAAAATAAGTTGCCAGAGTGGTTTATAGTGCATTCAAACAATAAAACAGTGATGGTTGCATTCAGGGTATATGGATACTGAGGTCTATGGATACTTGCGGAAAACATTTTAGCTATTTAGGGGTTTATAACAAAATTAAGAGAGGCCCATAGCTGTCAACCGTCCCTTATTTGGCGGGAAACTCCCTTATCCCAGCGCCGTGTCCCTTAAATTTGGTGATGTCCCTTAAATTTCCTGAGTTTCATGCTCGCCCGGCTCGGGAGGGAAGCAGCAGCTCGGGGTCCTCCGCCGCGAGAGAGAACGCGCGACAGAGCTGCCGTATCTCCACCTCTCCCTTTTCCCCCTCAGGGGCGCGTCGTGAGGAGACGGGCGGCAGCGAGCGGGCAGGCAGCCCCTCTCTTGCGAGACTTCCGCCGCGCTGCTGGGGGAAGCAGAGGCGGTGGCGGCTGAGGAGGCGGCCTGAGGGAAGAGGAAGAGGAAGAGGAGGGGATGGGGAGGGACGCAGAAGGTCGGCGCTTCAGCGGCTGCCACAGTGCCGCAACCGCCTCATGCCGGGCTCGAGGGTGGCATGGGCGAGAGTCTCTCTCGGGCGGGGAAGGGCCGATGGAACTCCTCGTGCCAGGACAACGGCAGGCCCAGCGTGCTGCTTTGCATACCCCCCAACTAGTGCAGCATCTTAATGTAGTGATTTCCCCCTCTGCATCCCTTTCATAACTCTATTTTTATAAATCATTCGTCCATCCATAGTTCAAATTTCTACTACAAGTTTTCTGTCAATCCTACCAATGTATGTAACTCTTAACAATAGCTTTTCAACTAAATTATAAACTTTCCCCATTCTTTATTAAAGAGGTCCTCTTCCTGGTTTCTAATTCTGCCTGTAAGCTTTGCCATCTCCACGTCGTTCATCAGTTTTGTCTGCCACTCTTCTTTGGTCGGAGTTGTAGACCCTTAGGATCATCTAGTCCAACCCCCTGCAAAACACAGTCAGTGGCAGCAAAAGCAGCATGGTTCCATCAGTGGCGGATTTCTGTATAAACTAAGCCAAAATCCCTTACTTTGGCTCCTGATCCCTTATTTTCGAGGCTGCTGGTCCCTTATTTTCAAATCTGTAAGCTGACAGCTATGGAGAGGCCATAACTTGACATTGCTATTGTAAATAATGGGAAGGGAAAGGAAAGGTTTGCACTATTTCTAGTCTTTTTTTCCGTTATTAAAAAAGAAAGGGAAATGGCATCAATCCAGTTTAGAAATAATCTTTTACAGGTCACCTTTCTGAGTAATTGGTACTGAGGCTAAACCCTATCACTAGTCAAATCTATTTTTCTTGTGCATTCCGTCTACAGCACAAAGATGTAAATCTTTTCCAGCATCTTAATCTGTATTCAGATAAGAACCAAAAGACTGATTACAGTGTGATGAATCAATTCCCATGATGAGGCATAAGCTTGTGGATGCCTGAGTTTCATCATTGTCTGAAATGTAACATCAGATTATGGAGCAACGTCTAGATTTTAACCCATACATTTTAAAGTCAAGTAATTCCAATCCACTATAATAAAATTCACAAAGATCATCGCTGCCACAAAACTTTTATTGTAAAAAAATAAGAAAAAAAACCCCTTTAAAAACTGTTGCCGTAGAACAGCATATTTCATAGCACTTAATTCTGGGTAAAACAGGTGTGTTCATAGAAACACACATCTGCTTTGAAGCCAAGAAATGCACAAATTGATAATAATGAAACCAAATAATGAAAATAATTATTTGAAACATTTAAAACAGATAAGGAAAAGGGATTTGCACCAGAAATATCTAGATTAGAAACGGATTTGGTCAACTCAAAAACGAAAACTCTTTCAAAGGTGTACTGACTCCTCCTTGATTGGGAAGTCAAGGAGGAAGAGATGAAAACCGCCATGATCAAATGGGCCCAGGATTTCAGGTATAATATAGAAATGAAAAGTGGGGGAAATTATGGAAAGTAAATTGGAAATTTACTGCATGTTATACTTTGAGGGAAAACCTTCAAAAAATGCAATACCGTTGGTATTTGATGCCATGCAAGCTTTCAGAAATGTACAAAAATGTATCTAGTACTTGTTGGAGATGAGTAGAAACTGGTACTATGTTGCACATGTGGTGGCTATGTAAAAAAATTAAGATCTTCTGGGATGACATCTATATAGAACTTTAAAAAATGTTTAGAGTTTCATTTAAAAAAAGACCAGAAGCATTTCTACTTGGAATTACAGGATCAGACATTCCTAAGAATGTAAAAGAAGTTTTTTTTTATACACCACAATCGCAGCAAGAATCTTAATAGTGACTAAATGGAGAAGTGATAAAATCCCTTCCAGGTCAGAATGGTTACAAAAACTAGCCGAATATGCAGAGCTAGCCCAAGTAGCTGAAAAAAATGAAAGATAAGTGAAAACAAGTATTGCAAAATGGGAGGTTTTCAAATCATATCTTAAGATCAATTGTGGTAGTATGAACTTGGTTGCAGCCTTCGAATAACTTCTGTAGTTGTACTAAGTAAGAAACAGGGATATAAGAGAATAATACTTTAATATAAAATGAACAGATAGATTTATGCAATAAGTTTGTAAATATTAAAAGAAGCATTGAGAAGACGGGAAGTTAGATGTACCTTAAGAAGATTTACTGTCAAAACAGATGATTTTATTCTTTTGTTTATTTTGTATTTGGTGTAACAAGTGTCGTAGATGTATGGTTTTTTTTTATTTTTGTTGGTGTTTACAACAAAGCATAAACAAAACAAAACAAAAACAAAAAAATGCACAAACTGAAGCTAAGGCACTCTGCACATCCTCTGAGAATCCCTCCTCTTGAGCCAGTCTTCTCTGTTTCATCCAAATTTGTGGCTTCTGTCACTTCATTTTGCTATATTAATTCTCCATCTGCCAAACACTTCAGCATGTACTTGAATCCTGCTGCATTATTGCTAGTTGATATGGCTTTGATTTATCCACAGAACAGTGGCATAGCGTGGGTTGTCAGCACCCGGGGCAAGGCAAGTAATTTGCGCCCCCTAACCCGTGGATTTGCGCCCCCTAACCCGTGGATTTGCGCCCCCTAACCCTAACCCCCAGATGTTGCGCCCGGTGCGGCCGGCCCCCCCTGCACCCCCCACGCTACGCCACTGCCACAGAAACTCAGCAAGGTCAGGAACTTTTTATGCATTTCAGTGCCTGGGGTGAACAGTGGGTAGGTTTTGAATTTTGAAGCTACTGAATGGGAATATTTTTCTTGCATAGCATTTTCCCTTCAACAATTGTAGGGATTAAGTATCCTTAGAATAATTCTTCTGCTTTAGGACACAATCCAGAATTGTGGGCTGGCTTCAGGTCATACTCTTTGCCTGTAATCTGGATAGTCAGCTGAATTAATACCTATCCCTCTCTGGCCCTGTTCTGTTCTCTTAATGATGAAAACATTGTGAGTCACTGGCAGATAGAGGCTGGTTCAAAGGGCACTTTACAAAATCACAGAGGAGATTTTGAAAGGTGGGTGGCCTGCCCACCTGTCAGTCATGTGGTATCACAATGACATCATGTGATTGACAAGCAGATGGCCCCACTCGCTTTCCCGATTTGAAGCTGAAACTTTCTCCACCCTGACTCAAATGATAATGTTATCTTGGAATCTAAAGTAATGCCAATCAAAGTTAAATACTATTTGACCAGCATAGTGCATGTGATCTTTCTAGATGAGTTATTTTAACATCCCTTCTCTAATCTAAAGCACTACAGTAGTCCCTTTCTTTAAATCCATTGTATTTAGGTTTTCCTAATATATGAGTGATTCCTGTAAGAACAACAATAAATTAGTTTACCAGCCTCATATATGAAGATGTACCCCTTTTTCAAGGTCACCCAAAGAGAAATTGAAATGTTCTTCGTTTGCAAAATATACTATAGGGCGTACAACTGCAATCCTTTGCACAGCTTCAGCCTTGAAAGTTCTACTGAAAGCAACAGCACTTACATGTCAACTCCTCGGTGTGTGATGTTGTGTTGTCTAAACTTAGGTTCTATGTGATCAGCTTTCTCTACCCATTGTAGTGGGAAGTGCTCTGTCCTTTGAGACGTTTCCATGAGAGTCTGAATTAGTAGAACTGAGAGTAAAATTCACTCCACGGGTTACTTCATTACTGGCAGGATTTCATATTTGAGTCTTATTTACAAACAGAATAGAGAGTGCTTTTATGACGCTTATGTAATCGGAATATGTTTTATTTGAGTTGAGAACAGTTCTACCAGTAGCATAACAAATCTGGCTACTCTGTTCTGTTCTGGTGCAGTGTGGAATATGAGGTTGCTGAAATCTTCTGTCTTAGAGAATTCAAAAATCAAAAAAGAGGGGAGAGGAATCAAAATAACTAAGGCTCAAAACAGACTGGCAGGCGAGCCGGTGTAAAGAAAGTGGCTGGCTAATTGTATTCCCTCATGATCCCAGTCCAAATGGACCAGACGACTTGAGTGCATAAAAGAGCACATGTGCCACGAGTTTGAAAATCTCTGGGAATACTAAGGGGCCTTGTGCCACCCCTGATGGAGCTGAAATTGTAGTGAACAGAATGCTGGAACCATGTTGTATTATCAAAGGACATGGAACCACTTATTCCAACTAAACACTTAGTGCTGTCATGCTGGCGTGACAGAAAATGGCACTAAAGCACAGACGAGTGGCTATTTTAGTTTGGATAAATACACTAGATTGTCAAGCCCTGTTCTTATATCAGCAAAAAGTGTTGGGGACATTTGTAGATATGTCTAAAATGAGATCGCCGTATTTTGCTTAAGTAATTTGCCTTCCCAAAAAATGTGTGTGTGTGTGCATGCTTCCCCCCACACTGTCTGAAGCTGTTTTGCTAGATATACTCTCAGATAGATATACTATCTATATCTATCCATCTGATAGGTGATCCATCTGATGCCTATGTAAGTAAGTAATTTTGTAATGCAAACTAAAAAAAAAGAGTGACCCATGCTTCTATGTGAGCTGTTGGGTTGGTTAGTAAGAACATGTCTTCAGAATGTCCAGTGCTTTAATCCCTGACACGTGTCTGTTCACAGAGAAATTTAAGAAACAGGATTTCTAGTCTTTTGTATGTTACTTTTTAATCCCATGAACAAGGAAATTCTGTGGAATAGCACCACATTTGGCTGGTTTGCATATCAGGCTTACATTCTCTCCCCTTCTCTGACATGGCTGTGAGTTATTAGAAAGCTTTTTCTTCCATTTTAGAATAAACACACTTCGCCATGTAGTCTGAGCTTGAAGAAACTGTGGTTTATCATAACTATGGTTAGTGGAAACAAGCCAACCTCAAATCATAGAAGTTGACTTCTTTCAACTAGCCATAATTCAGTTTAACCACACTTTAGGGTGTATGAACAGTATTTAACTACAGTTGATCTAAAACTGAAGTTGAAGCTTTAAATCTCTGCCTCATGACTGTGTCAGAAGAGAAGGAGAGGGAGAGCACGAGAGCTTCAGGTTTTGTAAAGCTAAACCGTGGTTTAGCATAGGATTTTGTTATACGCCATCCCAGTCTCCACAGCAGTGTGAGATTCCTGGGGCCGTGCGCTTTACCCAGGGTCTTTATGATATAAGATTTATTTACACATATACTGTATACAACCTGGGCCTACTATGGAGGAGTTTAAAGCATTACTGTCCTTTTGAATCGTACTGTTGCTTGAGATAAAATATACATCAAGAGACACATACATTTTGCTATGCCCTTCTCTCAGTATCCATGCTGAGAGGCGCTCTTTGAGAGCGTATCTTTCCCAGAACAAACCCAAAGCAAGTGTAATCTTAATTTATATGCTGCGCCTTGTATGCACAAACAGCTTTTCCACAGGCTATGCAGACATTTCACAATGAATCCATGCTGATGGAGCACTGGAGAATAACATGATGCCAACCCAGAGAATTGACAGTGGGGCATATATTCAGATTCCTTTAAATTTTTAATTTTTTAAGAACATTGTTATGTCTTTCTCTACTAGGGTAGGAGCAAATATCTTGCCAGCAGTGCTGGAATGCCCTTAGGATCCCCGGCAGCATTTTAAATTATATTTTATGCACTGCGAGAAAGGCTGGAGGTAAACCTTTTAGGTGTCTGCACTGTGTATAAAGTGAGAGTGAATAGTGGCTGTGATTTTATCCAAAACTTTTCAGTCTTTTCCTTCCTTCCTTCCTTCCTTCCTTCCTTCCTCTTTCTTTCTTTCTGATTTTATAATCACCCACCATAAGCTGAAGCTATGTATTTTGTGTGCGATTATGTGCACTAAGCCATTTTAATTCCATTCATCTCCAAGATACTTTACCCAAATGCAATTTATATACAGGGTGAGTCCTTTAAAAGAGGCCCCGTGGATACAGAGTACACATGTTCCACGGGGCCTCTTTTAAAAGACTTACCCTGTATCTATATTTGTGATGCTCCTGCAAGACCCAAGCTGGGAACAAAAACACTGTTGCTGAGGGGTGGACAACAGCACTGCTATAAAAGGCTGGCTAGATGTACGTTCCATCGTAAGTAAAAGTTAAAGAAAGCTAAGGTCATAAAATGGCAAGGGAATGTTGTGGGTATTTTTTATTTTTCTTGATATTTATTTTATAAAGCATAGTGCCTTCTCAGACATGGCAGAGCTCTTGATGACTTCTAGTGGATGGCATATAGGCAGTAGCTCCTATTAAGGATCACACTGGCAGTAAAGAGCAGCAGCACCAACCCAGATAGCACTGTTAGAGCAGCCAGGATCAACACCTCCAGCACTTCCAGTATTTCCCCCCTAGTCATGGTGGCTGCAATAGGGGTGCCCCTGCCACCCTCCCCTCTGGCATCACCCAACATATTATTCCCTCCACATTGTCCCCACTAAACATTCAAATAAAAATGAGTGCTGAGGTACAGTTCGCAAACCGGGACACTACTTCTGGTTTTGCAGAGTTCGTAAATCGAATAGCTCATAAACAGGGCTGTTCTTAAACTGAGTGTATCTAGCTTTTAATAACATGTTTTTTTCTACTCAGGATTGTTGTATTTGTTACTTTAATTTATTGCTGTTTTAAGATACGTAAACCATTCTGAAATTTGATGATGAAGAGCAGTATATATTTAATTAGTTCAGGTGCTATGATACAGCAGCCAAATAATGCACCAGTGCTATGATGAAGTACTGACCTCAACAAAAGGCACTATAAAATGCTGCTTTAAAGTGCCAGGTAGCTATTTAGCTGGGCCCTCCACACAGGACAGTAAACTCCCCACTTTAATATTTCCAGGCCCCCTAGCCTCTAACTCAAGGAGTACTCCACCCCTGGTTCCTGTCTCACTCAGGAACCTTGCGATCAACTTCCAAAATAATCCAGAGGATTGTGCCTCTGTCCCCTCGTGGCTTCCCAAAGGGGTGATCTCCTTTGGTTGTGTCCCTTCAGAGTTAGCCTTCATTGGCCCTGCCTTGAAAAGCCTTATCAGCAAGGAAGCTTCAGTGCTGAAAGACATCTACCACAGGCATGACTCTCCAGCCAGCTTTGCGTTGCTGCTCTTTGTTGATGTCCTTGGCAATTGCACAGTCCAAACTGAAGGTCAGTCACATGTTCCTAATTTGCTGCCCTTCCTTTCCACTGACTTCTCTTCTTCTCCAGCCGTGATTCTCATATTTCCTCGCATAATAATAATAATAATAATAATAGAATCATAGAGTTGGAAGGGACCCCAAGGGTCATCTAGTCCAACCCCCCCCATGCAAGAATCTCAGCTAAAGCATCCATAACAGATGACCATCCAGCCTCTGCTTAAAAACCTTCAAGGAACGAGAGTCCACCACCTTCTGAGGCAGTATGTTACGCTGTCCAACAGCTCTTGCCATCATAAAGCTTTTCCTGATGTTTAGTTGGAATCTCCTTTCTTATAACTTGAAGCCATGGGTTCTAGTCCTAGCCTCTGGAGCAGGAGAAAACAAATTTGCTCCATGTGACAGCCCTTTAGATATTTGAAGATGGCTATTGTATTTCCACTCGGTCTCCTCTTTCCCAAGCTAAACACACCCAGTTTCCTGAACCATTCTTCAAGGGGCTTGCTTTCAAGACTCTTTATCATCTTGTCCACCCTCCTCTGCACATTGTAATCCAGGTGTGATCTGACCAAGGGAGAATAGAGCAGTACAACTCCTCTTGATCTAGACACTATTTCTGTTGATGCAGCTTGGAATAGCATTAGCTTTTTTTGCTGCTGCATCACCCTGTTAACTCATGTTGAGCTTGTGGTCTACTAAGACCCTAGATCAGGGGTGTCAAACTCAAATTCATCGGGGGCCGCATCAGCAGTTTGGTCACCCTCAAAGGGCCGGTTGTAACAAGTGGAGGTTTCCTGAATGCATGTAAAGTGGAGGTTTCCTGTGTAGAACGGCCGGCGCCGCTAGAGGGCAGATGTTCTCTGGCTTGTAGGCTACTGCGCATGCGCTGAAGAGGCGGCTTTCTTGTGTCAAAAAAACCAAACCAGAATAAAAGGTGAAGGCCGGCGGCGGCTACACGGGCCACATGACGAGGTCTGGCGGGCCGGATTCGGCCCGCAGGCCTTGTGTTTGACACCCGTGCCCTAGATTATTTTCACATGTAAGCCAGGTGTACCCCATCTTATATTTGTGCAGATAGTTATTCTTGCCTAAGCGAAGAACCTAACATTTGTCCCTCTTGAAATCCATTTTGTTAGTTTTTGGCCACTTCTCCAATTTGTGAAGGTCATATTGAATACTGATTCTGTCTTCTGTGGCATTAGCTACCCCTCCCAAATTTGATGAGCATTCCTTCAATACCTTCATACAAGCCATTTATAAAGACACTGAAAAACAACAAGCCCTGGACAGAACCCTGCAGCACCCCACTTGTCATGTTTTTTCCAGGATAACAAGGAAACATTAGTGAGCACTCTTTGGCTTCAGCCAGTCAACCAACTACAAATCCACCTAACAGTTACCTTGTCCAGCCCACATTTTACCAAGATATTCTCTGCAAGAATATCATGGGGACTTTGTCAAAAGATCAAGATACACTATGTCCACAGCATTCCCTTGATCCACCAGGCTTATAACTCTACTAAGCAAAGAAATGAGATAATGTTCTACAAGAAATTAGAAGTATTCTATAAGGTGTAGACAGCAGTCACGAAATTAAAAGACACCTGCTTCTTGGGAGAAAAGCAATAACAAACCTAGACAGCATCTTAAAAAGCAGAGACATCACCTTGCCGACAAAGGTCCGTATAGTAAAAGCTATGGTTTTCCTAGTAGTGATGTATGGAAATGAGAGCTGGACCATCAAGAAGGCTGATTGCCGAAGAATTGATGCTTTTGAATTATGGTGCTGGAGGAGACTCTTGAGAGTCCCATGGACTGCAAGAAGATCAAACGTATCCATTCTTAAGGAAATCAGCCCTGAGTGCTCACTGGAAGGACAGATCGTGAAGCTGAGGCTCCAATACTTTGGCCACCTCATGAGAAGAGAAGACTCCCTGGAAAAGACCCTGATGTTGGGAAAGATGGAGGGCACAAGGAGAAGGGGACGACAGAGGACGAGATGGTTGGGCGGTGTTCTCAAAGCTACCAACATGAGTTTGACCAAACTGCGGGAGGCAGTGGAAGACAGGAGTGCCTGGCGTTCTCTGGTCCATGGGGTCACGAACAGTCAGACACGGCTAAACGACTAAACAACAACAACAAAATAAGATGTAGAATATTATGCCCACCTGAAGAAAAGACTTGTAGATTGTGTACAACAAATATGTTTACATATTATGAGGACAAAGATTGTACATGAAGACACTTTATTAGGAGGAGTTACACAAATGTTATCAGGGAGAGGGGAATTAAGCTAGCATACCCACAAGTGATAGCAAAGAACATGTCATGGGTAAGTAAATGGACATCCATTCCAAAGGAGCTTAATTTCATAAGGGCCCTCAATTCCTCTATTTATTTTCCATTTATGTGTATTCCATGGCCATAGGGGCCTGTGGCCCTCCAGATCTTGTTGGATTGCAAATCCCATCAGCCATAGTCAGCACTGCCACTCCTGATATAGACCCTCTATGAAACCGATTCCCACTTGTGGCTTGCTCCCACCCACCACATTCATAAGGCACTATTGCTTAGAAAAGTGCTTAGGAAGCACGTCCCTGTGACTTTTGTCAGTCCAGGCACTGCTTTTCTTCATCTCCAAGAAAGGGAGGATAAACAAGCACAGTGTTTAATGATTTAATGAAGATAGTTTATAAGATACCGGTAATCTATTCCTATATTTTGCTCTTTTTTGAGGCATATCCTTCTCTTCGAATTCATTAACTTAGGTAGCTTTCCATAGATGGTGGCGAGGATGATGACTTATAGTGGTTCAAATTCTCGTTTCTGATCCAAGGGAAGTTTCTCACATTGCCATTTACATCTTATGCAGACTTTATTAGGACCAGACTTTTTAAAAACTAATTTTCAAAGCGGAGACACGCTGACCCACTCTGCACATGCTTCATACATCATATGGCTGAAGTAAAGAACATCATCTCTTTTGTTCAACGCTGAGGGTTTTAGAAAAGAGAGAAAAAATCCTTCTGGTCCTTTTACTTTCCTGGCCTTCAAATAAAGCTAATTACAAAGGGGGGAAAAGTTGGAACTGGTGGAGAGTGATCATTTAAAGCCATTTCTTTTGCAGAATGGAACAAAAAGAAGTACCGAGGGCATGGATAGGCCCTGGAAAAAAAGAAAAGAGAAAAACCATCTAATGAGGATGTTGAGATAAGTGCTTGTGAAGAAAACTGGCAAAAAAAGAGCTTTTAGTCTAAAATCCATAAATAAGTGGGCATCAGATGGGTACTAGAACATTTATAATAAGAGAGGCCACCAAGCTGTATCCCTCAATGCAAGAGCTGCAACCTTAGAAATCTTATTTCTTAACAAGCTACTTTCTCCCCTTTTCAAATATTAATTTTAAAAAAAGAAATACTTGAAAATTAAGGAGTTTTATTCATGTCTTTGAATCCATTATAGAGGCAGGCACCATCAGTAGGTCTGCTTAAATTTATAATTATGACAGCTGGCCGGCTCCTATCACTCTATGCATGGAGAAGTTCTAAGTGGTTTGGACCTCTGATCTCTTTGGCGACCTTGAAACATGGATGAAATATGCACTAGAGATGTACAGTTTCAGCAAGAAGAGTCACACGCAGTCTCCTCTTACAGACTGCTGCTCCGACCCTTGGCCCTGAATCACTGGGGGCTCGGATCCACTTGGTATACAAAGATGTGTACAGGCCAGATATTTGAGGCTCAGTCTAATTATCCGAGAAGGACTTTGTCCTCACGCATTGTCTGATTCAGCATTTAATGCTGCTCTTGTAGGGCATGAAAGAAAAGGGGAAAAACAAATCTGAAAGGGAAACGAGATAAAAGGAGGAAGAAGGGGGGGGGGGGAATCTTTTATAGCTCTGTGCTATTTTGATGTCTGCCATCCATTGTGAGCTCTGCTGCTATTGAGCAGGAAGGATGCTTGGTTGAAGATGGGTAGAATTAGTTGTAGTGACCTACCTGCATGCTAAGCACCCAGCTGCCCTGACCATGTCCCCCCCCCCCTTGCATGTGAAACCACATGTACCTTGCAAACTATTTGACTGGCTTGGGCAGGCTAGATGCTATAATCTACTTGGTCAACAACTAACAACCAAATTAGACATTATGTTAATTGTGTGAATGCAATCAATATTCATTTTCTCCTGTATGCATCTTTATAGCTCTGTTTGGTGGGGCATAGATGAGCGAGATCTTGAGCAGCCTTGGGGATGGGAAGGGGAAGGATAAAGTTTAATTATTTCCCTTTTACCCATAGTCCTGATAAAATTATCCCCCCACCCAAAACTGCTGGCTGCATTTCAAAGGAAACCTCCATTGGTACTACTGGAGACTTTTTTTAAATAAAAAAAACCCACATGAGAACGGGCCTTCTCTGCAGTGACTCTGTCTGTGGAACACTCTCCCCAGGGAAGTTTGCCTGGCACCTTCATTACACACCTTTAGGCACCAGGCAAAAACGTTCCTTTTTAACCAGGCCTTTGATTGATCCAATTAACATCCTATGCCCTTTTAAAATGTGGTGTTTTTGTGTGGGTGGGTGGGGGCTATTGGGTTGTTGTTTTTATTCTTATTAGGTACCGTATTTTGTGGTTTAATATTTTGATTTTATTCTGTGAACCACCCTGAGACCCCTGGGTATAGGGCCGTATATAAATCCAATTAATAATAATAATAATAATAATAATAATAATAATAATAAAAGCCCACCTCCCCTGATGTCTGCATGTATAGCGTAAAAATGTCTGTAGGCAAGGAGCCTTTGCATGAAGGCTTTCATGGGATCCGGAACTGGGCTCCAGTTCCCATGGAAACCTTTGTGTGCATAACTATATGAGCAAAGGCACCTCCTTACAGATAGGGTGGGTGTTAGAGGGCCGAACTGCTGGGTAAAGTCCCACTCCCTGTCCCATGTCCATCAATACAGGAGCTATAATGTGCACACAGGGCTTAAGTGCCTTGGGAAATGCCTGAAAGAGAGATACCTCACACCTGCTGTGATCTAGTTGCCATGTGTGAAGACAAACAGCAATTTGAGAGAGCCCGATAAAGTCACAGAGAGCTGACTTTTGGACTCTATGAGATATCAGCAATTTGGGGTGCCAGCTGTCTCCCTGCAGACCTGGTTTAGGGGCAGTGGGCTTTGAAGTGTTTTCCACCTAAAGTTCAACCAAAGTATTTGCAAATGAAGGCAAATATTACAAAACACCAATAAGCCTCCAGTGATTCCATCAAAAGAAAAGCAAACCTGGCTAAGTTCTGAACCCTCAAACTTCTCAGAGAAGTGGGTTGAGCACAGTTGCATTAATTTGTGGCTTTCTGTTCTTAGGGAGTCATCAGGCACCACTTTGATAACACAGATCTTAAAACAACAAAAAACATCCAAGGGGAGTCGAGGTGGCAGAGGCCTGAAGGAAGAGGGCAGAGGAAGTAACAGATAGAAAGCCAATGGAATGAAAGATGGCAGGTCCCAGACAAAGAACACTAAGGGGAGGAGTAAACAGAAAGAAAAACGGGGGCAAAACCAAAGGAAGAAGGGAAGTTTGCCTTTGACACTTGCCTATCTACTCAGATCTAACCATTATTTATCATTACAATTCCATATGCAATGCCATCATGTGGGAGCATTTGCAAATAACTTTAATAATCCGTGGGGACGCAGGTGGCGCTGTGGTCTAAACCACTGAGCCTAGGGCTTGCCGATCAGAAGGTAGGCGGTTCCAATCCCTGTGACATGGTGAGCTCCCATTGCTCGGTCCCTGCTCCTGCCAATCTAGCAGTTCGAAAGCACAGCAAAGTGCAAGTAGATAAATAGGTACCACTCCAGCAGGAAGGTAAACGGTGTTTCCGTGCACTGCTCTGGTTTCGCCAGAAGCAGCTTAGTCATGCTGGTCATATGACTCGGAAAAACTGTCTGTGGACAAACGTCAGTTCCCTCAGCCAGAAAAGCGGAATGAGCACCACAACCCCAGAGTCGTTCACAACTGGACTTAACTGTCAAGGTCCTTTACCTTTACCTTTTAAAATAAAGCATTAATTAAAAAAACAGTGTCTCATATAAATTACACATTATTTTACCACTTCGGCTTCGAAATTTGTCATAAAACAATGCACTTTAAAATGGACCAAAATCAAATCTGTTTGCTTGCTTTGCAGTAGGAGGCTGAGATAGCTTTAAATGACAGTGTGATATCAATTTCATGAGACTCTCAGAAAACAAATGTGGTTTCTTTCCAGTGCCCTTAAAGTGTCTTCCTTGTCAGAAATACAAATTTTGTTGTCTCTCAGTAGCTAATTAAAACAATGTGATGTTTCAGAACTTTTGAAATAAAGTAACGGACTTAAATAAAAAGAACAACCCAGCCTAAAGTTAATGACAATCTTTGTTATGTATTAGTGTCTTTAAGCCAGTGTTCCCCTAACGTCCGCTAGCTAATGTGTATCTTCCCTACAAATTAAAATTAGAAATCACCAGTCCTAAAAAGGTTAATGATCCGCTACTGTAGACCATTGGGAGTACAGTGGTACCTTGTTTAAGAACAGTCCGGTTTAAGAATGATTCGGTTTACACACTCCGCAAAACCGGAAATAGTGTGTGGGTTTGAGAACTTTACCTCGGTCTAAGAACAGAATCCGAATGGTGGAAGGGCACTGGTGGTGGGAGGCCTCATTAGGGAAAACACGCCTCGATTTAAGAATGGTTTTGGTTTAAGAACGGACTTCCGGAACGAATTAAGTTCATAAGCCAAGGTACCACTGTATCTGATTTGTATGTGGTGTTCATAAAATTCAATAATGGTAATGATAGATAAGCATTGAAACACTTTTAATGTGGGCCTAACTCTCCAAAACCTATCTGTCTGGTTAAGGCCTAAGAGTGCCTGGGGCTATCCACAAGGGTAGAAAATGCAGAAAGTCCCAGGTTCAGTTTGTGACATCTCCAGGCAGGGCTGGGAAAGACTTCCATCCAAAACCTTGAAGGGCTGCTTGCCTGCTAGTATAGACATTACTGGGCTAGATGAATCAATGGTCTGACTCAAGATAAAGAAGCTTCCTATATCTCTGTGGTGATGGTATAGCATGGGAATAATCCACTAAACATCATAAACATCTGATTCATTTCAGCAAGGCTGCCTGAGAAATGCAGCAGTGCTGGATGGATGGTACATTGTGGACGCGGTCTTCATAGATTCCCATCACATTCTTAGGGATTAACTAATATTGTCTGTTAAATGAGTTATAAATTATAATTATAAGCCACAGCACTTTAATCAAGCAATCGCTTGGGGAAAGCCATGTTCAGACATGAAATTAAGAGTCAGTACAGGGGAAGCCAAGTGCTGTGAATTTATATTGATATCACCAAATCCATTCCTTGGGGACGTTAAGTATGATGACAGATAAAATCAATTATTTCCCTCCTTTCTAGCTTTTCCCTTTTTAAAGAAACATAAAACTGATCTATAACCTTGTTTTGATACCTTAACACGCAAAAATTGCATATTTAGTGATTGCAATATGAAACAATAAGGCTACTGTACTTAGTCCTGATAATTTACTTAATTAGTTGACTAAGGTGCAGGGTGGGTGTGTATTAAGGTAGTGTGTAAATAAGGGCTTGAAACTAGTTTCCTGTATATTGGCTGCCTTTCTATTTTGTCATGGAGTGTGTGGTTACGAGACTAGAGTTCCTCAACAAAGGAAAACATAGCTTTTTTTCTTCTTTTAAAATTATTTTGTCACATCCAGCTATAATCAAAATTGACCATTTGAATTTCTTTTGCATCCTGAGACCTGTGCTTTCAAGAAAGTCACAGTAAAAAATATAAAGATGATTTTGGAAACAGCTATAGGTTTTCATGTTGAAGACTTCTGTCTAAGGCAGCAAATTATGCATTACAAAATGAAAAGAGGACAAAATTTCATATTAAAATTGCGTAAACCAATTTATGTGAATAGATGCAAATTTAGATGTCATTTTAAAATAGAAATTTACAGCATCTCATGATAGGGAGGAAGGCTTTTATGTCTAGCTAGCTAGCTAGCTTAACACACACAGACATACTGCTTTATACAAGTCTCAAAGCAGTTTACAAAATAATAAATACAGTTGACATAAGAAGCAATTAAGCTGAAAAACTGCATATAATACAATACAATACTTGGAGCATGTGGCTTGCTAACTGTTTGTTCCAGGCACCTGCTCACCCTTCTTACAATTCCTAATCTTTTCTTTTTTTAAAAAAAAAAAGACTTCTACTTGGCAGCACTTAAAATAGAGGACTCTTTCAGATAGTCTGCTGATAACCCTTCAAACAGAGGACTGTCCCAAAGGCAAGACGCATGACCAACCTCTGCCTGACTTTCTGAAGTAGAAATATTGTATACATTAACAGAGGGGTAGCCAGTGTGGTGTTTTCCAGATGTTGTTGGCTCCAATTCCCATCATCCCAGTCCGTTGGCCATGCTGGCTAGGATCAATGGGAACATCAATAGGACATTACACTGGCGCCTTAACAAGTTAATCCTGGAAAAGATAGCCGGTGCACTTTACCTGTAGGGCCTTAAAACAACAACAACCCTACTACCTTTTTGTAGCTTTTGTTTCCTGGGATCAGTGCAAGGATAACAGTCCTACCAAACCATTTTAATTGCAACCCTGAAACATAGTCAGTTGCAATGTGTCTACTGTTCTGTGAAGGAGAAGTGAAGATGTCTCTACTTGGCCATCAAAGTGGCTGTGCCACAAGGGATCTCTCTCTCTCTCTCTCTCCCCCCCCCGTCCCCCAATCCCTCTGTTTTCTTCTCCTATCTCTTCTCCTGCTGTGATTGAGCATTATGAGATGAGTCACGCCTCTATGTGCAAGTCCATGAACCAATTTGTGTGTGGAGTAAATGATACGTATGGATTGCAGAGAACAGGGTTCAGGTCTGGGTCATCACATGCAGAGCTCTCAGCTAATATGAAAGATATAGACCTGGATTACTGTCTGTATTGATTCAGAGAGTAAGAGAGGGACTTTCATTGTCCTTTCATTTAAGTCTATTTCCTGTGCTATGATCACCATTGTCATTAATGTGGCAAGATCGCTCTGTTCTGTACTTACTTTTAATACAACAAATGCCAGTTTTCAACAAACAGCATGAAGGTTTAAAACATGGGTAGGCAAACTAAGGTCTGGGGGCCGGATCCGGCCCAATTGCCTTCTAAATCTGGCTCGCGGACTGTCCGGAAATCAGCGTGTTTTTACATGAGTAGAATGTGTCCTTTTATTTAAAATGCATCTCTGAGTTATTTGTGGGGCATACAAATTCATTCATCCCCCCCAAAAAAATATAGTCTGGCCCCCCACAAGGTCTGAGGGACAGTGGACTGGCCCCCTGCTGAAAAAGTTTGCTGACCCCTGAAAAAGCAGGAATGTATCATTGATGTATTATATATGTCTTTGTTCACATATATATCTTTTGAAATACACCAATAAGGCTAATGGCCAGGTTCTGTATACTTTTTATTATTGTTATAACAGATTTTTTGCATGTTTGGCCTCCTGATACCTCCCCTCAAACTTCATTTGTAAAAGGAACGCTTATAGGGCTTAACCCTCCATGAAAGATAGGCTGCCTAACCCAGAAGCCCTGTCCTTAGATCAGAAATGTATGGGATCAGGCTTCATTTGCCCTGTGATGGTGATACCATCCATTCTGCTCATAATCAAAAGTGTGGTTTGGGGGGGGGGGGCATTATTTCACAGGTGGGACCTGCCTAAATGTAGAACCTTACATTTGTCCCTATTGAAATTCATTTTGTTAGTTGCAGCCCAGTTCCATGGGTGTAGCCAGGATTTTTGTTGGGGGGGCAGGACTTTGTTGTGGGGGTAGAACCTATGTGATAGATCAGTTAGTTAAGTATTTCTAATGTTTTACTTAATTGGGCGGTGGCATCTGCCTCCCCACCCCCCCGCTTGGCTACACCCATTCCCAGTTCACCAATCTGTTAAGGTCATATTGAATCCTGATTCTGTTTTTGCAGCATTAGCTACCCCTCCCAGTATGGTGTCATCAGCAAATTTGATGAGCATCCCCTCAATACCTTCATCCAAGTCACTGAAAAACAACCAGCCCAGGACAGAACCCTTCAGCACCCCACTTATCACATTTTCCCAGGATGACAAGGAACCATTAGTGAGCACTCTTTGAGTTTCATCAGTCAACCAGCTACAAATGCCCCTAACAGTTACCTCATCCAGCCCACATTTTACCAGCTTCTCTGCATGAATGTAATGGGAAACTTTGTCAAAAGCCTTCCTGAAATCAAGATAAACTACGTCTGCACCATTCCCTTGATCCACCAGGCTTTTAACTCTATCAAGAAAACAAAAACAAATGAGATTCCCCTACCATGACTTGTTTTTGACAATCCCATGCTGGGTCTTAGAAATAACAGCATTTTCTAAGTGCTCTAGGGTCTTTCCTGGTCTCGAGGTCAAGCTCACCGATTGGTAATTACCTGTTGGATCAGCTAGTGTTCCATCTAGACCAGCATCCTGTTGTCACAGTAACTAACTAGATTCTTGTAGGAAACCCACAAGGAGGACCCAAAGACAAGAACACTCTCCCTTCCTGTGGTTTACATCAACTGGTATTCAGAAGCATTGCCGCCTGTGACCGTGAAGGCAGAGCAGAGTCACCATGACTAGCAGATAGACTGATTGCCATATCTACCATGCTTTTAATATATTCTGGTGATAATCTTCACTTCTCTTATATATCTATATTTCTAGGAACTGTTGAAAGATGACCATAAAGAAAAGGAAACTCAAAAGCAGAGAGAGAAATAGCAGTCCCTCAGAACACAGCCTGAATTAGGAGACTATTTGACTATTTAGACTTAAAATGAGTATCACGGTTAAATATATCAAGTCAACAAGACTCCCCATGCCCTTGTAGAGCATTTTGCACCTATAATCACACATTGAGTCATCATCATATAATACTGCAGAATGGCGAAATTAATGAGCAGTTGAATTTTCAAGGAAAGAACTGAAAACATGTCAGAAACTGCTGATGCATGATGACCTCATTTGTTCATTTCTTTACCTGCATAGGTTTGGATTAAACAAAAATGTGTTTAGGTGTTTGCTCGTAAGGCTAGAAAAATATATCATGTCATAAAGAAGGAAACTACAGTTAATCTTATTTTCACTCATCTTTTATTATATAAATAATAGGAGAAGGTTTTATGAAACTGTTCCACTTGGGTGTGACCATATTCCTATTGTTTTTAATGGCTCATATTACCATCCTCTGATTCCTTGTGTCAAAAATTCATTGCTGGAGAAAAGGCAGGGACAGACTGGTGAACATCATTTAAACTCCACTCCAGGTCTCCTTGTCCTCTTTCATGGGGCTACATACTGATGGACAGATTGTTCTGCCTTGCAGAAGATGATTAGGCCTGATATGTACAAAAATTTCATTACATCATAAATGTGTTATTTCATATTTGGAGGAGGGCATCTATCAAAGAAAATTTGAAATAGCTTTAATACTTTTTGAATGTGTTTTATAAAAACATGGTCAGGGAGAAGGTCAAAATTGAATCGCTCTCCCTTGACATTTCATTTTCTACGTGTAAGGAATATTTTTATAAGGCAAAATATTGAATCATGTGATTTCCCTCATCTGTGCTCTCAAATGATACACAGTTCAGGAACAGTTTTGCCATGTGACGCTGAGTGTGCCTAATTTTGAAAATTCAATAGCTTAGCAACATTGCTAAAAATATATACTGTATACAGGAATCTAGCCATATGCATTGATCAAAACCAGCTTGGTCCTTGCAGTCCAGAGTCATGCTGCCACACCTCAACAGTAGTAGGATGCTGTTACTTGCTCATCTCCTGTTCACTGTGATATGAAATTAGTCCTGGCCATTATTTCCACTGGTTCCTCTGGCTCTGCTTTGAGTCAAAATTAGTTGAATGCAATCCTTAATCTAAAGGCAGAAGTGGGTGGTTGCTGGAATATACATTGGTACCTCGGGTTAAGAATTTAATTCATTCTGGAGGTCTGTTCTTAACCTGAAATTGTTCTTAACCTGAGGTACCACTTTAGCTAATGGGGCCTCCTGCCACCGCCACGCCACTGCCATGCGATTCCTGTTCTCATCCTGAAACAAAGTTCTTAACCTGAGGTACTATTTCTGGGTTAGCGGAGTCTGTAACCTGAAGCATCTGTAACCTGAAGCGTCTGTAACCCAAGGTACCACTGTACTGTAAACAGGATTTTTAAAACTTCATAAGGTAAATATATCTCACAAAATACTCAGTTCTCTTTCTCTGTCCGCCTCTCTCTCTCTCTCTCTCTCTTTCTCTCTCTCTCTCTCTCTGTATATATAAGTGCTGTTTTTTCTAATTTTATTTTTGCTTTTAGTTCACCGTGCTAGAAAACACACCAATCTTGGGAAATCAAGCTAATGTCTCCCAGCTGTGCAGGAAAAGTGTGAACAGCTCTGTCAAATGAGCTACCCCCATCTCTCTCTTTTTCACCAGACAGCATCTTATACTTGAGCAGTCCCTTCGCATTTGCCTTTTGAGCTGGTGTGACATAACTGCTGTTTCATTGCCGACAGGAAAGTTTCTGTGAGGGATAAGGAACTGGTCTTTCAGCTACCCTAGCTGGGGGAAGGGGGGAGAAAACGGTTTTAGTTGCAGGCCCATTTTACTGGTGAATGGCTAAGGAAAGCTGACAGGATAAGAAAAGGATACACGGACACGGCTCTATCCTAAAGGTTGCTAATTGACCAAGTGGTAATCTGAGGGGAAGTATTATCCAACCTTGAAATGCTTTCGCCAGATTAAGTACATTGCATGTCATCAGTTAACCCATTGAGTACAGTGGCCAAGTGTTTTGACAGTCACATCTGGTACCATAGACTTCCATGTTACCTAATCAATAGTGATGTAGGAAGTACAATAGATAAGCCAATCCAAGTGCTTCTTTGTTTCATGCACAAATTCAGGGGGCATTGGAAAGGCTAACCACAATATTTTTTCAAGGGCAGCAGGGCAGCTGATCTTTCACATCAGGTGGGTAGGGAGGAGAATTTAAAGAAACATTTGGTGCGAAAATATGGCAGAAAATACCAGCAGTCACAAAGTTAAAATTTAAACTTTTTTAACCAAGCATTTCCCAATATTCCTGAGATGTTAGTAAACCACTGAGAGCCCAATTCCGGGGAGCTGGTATTCAAAAAAGGGAGCAATGATTACACCTTGACTGGCATCCAGTTAGACTAGTTTAGACAGTAAAATAAATCAATAATAAACCCATAATCCGATATGGATTTATGACTGAAGACTTTATCTGATGCTAGTGGGCAGTGCCCAGAGCTGCCTGGGAGTTTTTAGAGACCCCAAAATGCTGTGTTTTTTAAGCGAATGCTGTCATTTGTGAGTTTGGACCCATCACACCAAAATGGGTCATGCCAAAATGATGTTTCAGTCCACCATCTTGATTCAAAATAGTGGCTGGCATCCAAATGATGACAGAGTCCACCACCTGCACATTGGGAGCCCTCACTCCGAGGTTGATGATGATACCTCAAGAGGCAACCAAACCCATGCCACATACCTCTTTAATTACAAATAAAATGCCTCTGCTATTGTGGAGTGATATTACCTTTGCATTATTTAATGTTACTCCACTGGAAATTTCATGATTACAGTGGTGCCTCGCAAGACGAAATTAATCCGTTCCGCGAGTCTCTTCGTCTAGCGTTTTTTTCGTCTTGCGAAGCAACCCTATTAGCGGATTAGCGCTATTAGCGGTTTAGCAGCTATTAAAGGCTTAGCGGCTATTAAAGGATTAGCGGATTAGCGGCTAAAAGGCTATTAGCGGCTTAGAAAAAGGAGGGGGGAGCGGGAAAAAATCGGAACACTTGCAAGACGTTTTCGTCTTGCAAAGCAAGCCCATAGAGAAAATTGTCTTGCGAAGCAGCTCAAAAACGGAAAACCCTTTCGTCTAGCGGGTTTTCCGTCTTGCGAGGCATTCGTCTTGCGGGGCACCACTGTAGATACTTTATGGTGCTCATGCGCGCGCACACACAAACACAGAAAATGTGGCATAAACAGATGCATAATATCTAAAGTACATACAGTGTACTTTATTTACACATTTATCTTCTCTTTTGCTCTTCTGCAAGGAAGTAGCATACATGATTTCCCCTTTTATACTCACATCTATCCAGTGAGGGAGGTTAGATGGAGAAAAAGTAGCCAGTTCAAGGTCTCTTAGGCCCCATCTGCACTATACATTTAAAGTAGTATCATAAGCACTTTACTCAGTCATGGCTTTCCTCAAAATAATCCTGTGAACTGTAGTTTGCTAAGGATGCTCTGAGTTGTTAGGAGACCCCTATTCCCATCACAGTTAGAATTTCCAGAGTTCTTTGGGAAGAGGGACTGGTTGTTAAACTACACTGGGAACTGAAGTTTTTGTGTGGGGGGGGGGATATGGGTCTCCTAAGAACTCGCAGCATTCGTAACACACTACACTTCTTTGGGGGAAGTCATCCTGTTTAAAGTAGTATGATAGTGCTTTAAATATATAGTGCAGAGATAGGACCGCAGTGTATTTTATGGCTGAGTGAGGATTTGAACCTAGATTTCCATGAATCTAGTCTAGCACTCTCTAACCCTTCAACCACACTAGATATTTTTCACAGATCAGAGATAGGGAAGCCATGGCTCTCCAGATGGACTCCCGTCCCTTCCGCTCCAAATCATGGCCAATGGTCAAGGATGATGGGAACTATAGTACAATAGCATCTGGAAGGCTTCAGGTTCTTCACCTCTTCCTAAGCATTAGTTTCAATCTTTTTCTTCTTCTAGTCAGCCCATTAACAAAGGAAAAACAACCCATTTAACAAAGAAAGAGAAGATGACTACTAGTCTCTTGGCCTCTGTTTCGGTTCACATGGCATGGTCAACATTTCTTAGGCAGAACCCGTTGTGTGACAGTTGTTCAAAAAAGGTGAAAACAGAAGTGACCTCTTCCAGCATCTTGGTAACTAGGGTTGGGCTTGCACAAACAGCTTGGCATCTGCCGCCACATCTTTAGCGAGTTGGCAGCCTCGATGCCCTTTGCAGGTTGCAATCAAACCTGCCTTCTACAGAAACCTCTTTCTGGCTGATTAACTTTAATGTAATTTTAATTAAAAACCACAGTGTCAAAGGGTTTAGCTGCTTGAGAAATAAGCACAGATTGTGGCACAGTGGCAGCAGTCACTTGGAAAATGGAAATGCATCCTGACAATATTGTGCGGGGGCCAGATAAACAAAGCTGCAGCTCTCTTACCTCGCACATCACAATAGCAAGGACCACTTACAAAAACCACATAGATCCCTTTGCCGATCTCACATTTCAGATGTTTGATGTTCTACAATCTCCAATGCACCGTTTCAAATATTATAAAGTAAAATGAAAAACAAAAAACCTCACAGCCTTTTTCTTCAGCATTATGAATTTAAGGATAATTTTTATATATGTGTGTGGCAATTCTTGTTTGTTTTGAATTGCTGAGTTTTTTCTTCATGGTCTGAAATAACAACTCCCATTCCCCCCACCTTAGGTTATGAAGAAGAAGAAGGGGGAAAACAGATACACCATCCTTCTCCATTCACATCTGAAAGTAAGTTCTATACATGTGATGTTTCAATTTTCTTTGCTGCTAGCTCTTCATGTCGCTTGAAGCACTTGAGACCCTTCTTTTATTGTTAGAGAAACTGAATTATATTATAATTTATTTCACTGCATTCAGAAACTACTAAACAATAGACAGTTATATATGGTACTTTACTATCTTCATATCTTTAATACACCTTTATTTCATAGTGCAGAGATGACTTTTATCCCATTTGTATAGGTCCATGGAACTGCAGAAGGTGGCATTGCTCTGCTTTGTCAGTAGGGCAGTTCCTTCTTGCTGCTCAGTTTCAGTTCTGAGATCTGAGAACTCATCAAAGTGTGCAAATTTCAAATACTTTTCTGCACAATTTTATTTTTTATTTCTATTTGAATAAAAACATTTCTCTTCTGCTGTATGTTACACTTACCCTAAGCTTTGTACAAATTGAAAACCACATGTATTCAATATAAATTTAAGATATTTAAAATATACGGTATTACAAAATTTATATGAAAATAATAGCTGTGGGGATTCTGTCATGCGTCTTACTGATATTCCTGGTTTGGGAAGGGTTGAGTGACAGAACCTGTTTTTAGAACCCATCAAGGTCAGTGCATGCCAGATTTGTTATGTATTTTTGGAGGTTTTTAAAAAATAGGTAATCCTATACTTATTTAACTGGGCGTGAGCCACACTGAACTCAGTTCTGCTTATCTCTATGTGGATATAGATCATGGATAGGCAACCTAAGGCCCAGGCGCCAGATGCGGCCCAATCGCCTTCTCAATTTGGACTGCGGACGGTCCAGGAATCAGCATGTTTTTACATGAGTAGAATGTGTGCTTTTATTTAAAATGCATCTCTGGGTTATTTGGCGGGGGGGCATATAATTTTTTTCAAAATATAGTCCTGCCCACCACATGGTCTGAGGGACAGTGGACCGGCCCACGGCTGAAAAAGGTTGCTAAGCATATAACTTGACAGTGACTAATAAAACCCTTGAAATGATAATGGAGTAAACAGCTGATTTGCATACTCCAGGCATAAGATAACCAGTGGCATTGTGAAATCTGCCTTGTTGTCTTTCCTTTGTAGGCTAATGCAGTTAAACCATAGCTACTCCTTATTATTCATGCAGGCACAGTACAAGAATCCATGCAACTGGGGGGGGGGAGTAGGCAAAACAAGCTGCAGATAATGTAGCATAAGGAAAAAATACCCAGGTTGTGAAAATATAACAATTAAGGAATCTAAGTTGCAGAAAGATGGAACAAGTTGGTAGATGTTCTGATAAATATTTGTAGGAAATGCTTGCAGTAATCAAAATATTTTATTTTTTGAGAATAGTTATGAAATATTTGGAGCCCAGGAAGATTTCAATCAGCTTTTTTTGTTCAGTAGAGGAGAATTTTCTCCATCCCCTTCAGATTGCTGGGGCATTTTCAAACAGATGGTGGCTGTACAGGTGGGAAAGTTTCCATGTGAACAGAAGGGTCACAAATGTACTTACTGAGAGGATAGACAGAACTATGGGGGAGAGTTTAAAGCAGTAGGCAAAGGGATGGGAAGTCTATACCAAACCCAACAGTGAGGAAGAGGTTGCTAAAATAAGCAGATGGATAGATAGCAGGGAGATAATAATGAGTTCTGAAATATGGAATACACCTTTCATAATCAGACATAATGGAGAAGAATGGCCTAATAGCATAAACATGGAGATAAAAAATGATGTTCAGAATATTTTAAAAGTGCCAATGTAAGATGCATGGCCAATAAAAAAAGTAAAAGCAATATTGTGTGCACTTCCCATTATATTAGGCTGATTTGTATACAACACTAAACCATGGTTTAGCATTACGAGCATGACCTAGAACAAGGCTGAAGAAGCCTTGGGCTCACATGCTTGCCCCTCTCTTCCTTCGCATCATCCCCCACCGTTGGCCATTCTGGCTGGGCCAATGGGAATTGTAGTCCCAAGTATCTGGAGGGCACTAGGTTGGCTACCACCACCATAAACACTTGTGCAGGAACCTGTTCAAAAAGTCCACATTGTGCTATTACACATAAATTATGCTTCCACTTGTGAAAGAGGTTGTGCAAGCAGAACCACATCTTTGGATTGGTTTCATTTTTCTCACACAAAACAAGGTACAAAACAAAGGTATCCCTTTGGACTCTGACCCGGTACAATTTGTTCAGTAGGATCCCAAGCAGTTATAGTACTTGTGTTATTGTAGTGTGGAAGCTCTTAAGTGTGATCTGTGAGTCTTGGCTTAAATAATGTTTCAGCTGCAAACTCACTAGGTAGCTGAAGGCTTAGGCAAACAAATATTTATGTTTGTTCAATGAGTTCAAGGTGGCATATATTGAGAAAAAGTAGTGGGTGTTGGCCTGGGTCATAGACAGCAGTTTGTTAAACCCGTAATCAGCACCAAAGAATAAGGCTTCATTCCTAACACAGCTTGTTGTTGTTTAGTCGTTTACTCGTGTCCGACTCTTCGTGACCCCATGGACCAGAGCACGTCTTCCACTGCCTCCCGCATCTTGGTCAAATTCATGCTGGTAGCTTCGAGAACACTGTCCAGCCATCTCGTCCTCTGTCGTCCCCTTCTCCTTGTGCCCTCCATCTTCCCCAACATCAGGGTCTTTTCCAGGGAGTCTTCTCTTCTCCTGAGGTGGCCAAAGTATTGGAGTCTCAGCTTCAGGATCTGTCCTTCCAGTGAGCACTCAGGGCTGATTTCCTTAAGAATGGAGAGGTTTGATCTTCTTGCACTTCTTGCAGTCCATGGGACTGCACAGTCCCACAGCTTACCTGAAAGCAAACCCTATTTGATTCAGTAGGACTTACTTCTGAATAGACACAATGAGGATTGTATTGTAGGTCAGAACTGGAAGATGAACCAGGAGGAAGGCTCTAAGAACAAGCCAGAAATCAGAAACTGAAATGTAATAAAGAATACAGGAGCATACAAAGCTCAAAAAGCCTTCATTGCTCGAACAAGTCTTAACTGGTGCAGGAAGCTCTCTGATACTTTTTCCTATCTAGCAGAACAAAATGGCCAGCCTGGGTAGGCAAGGTCAATTCTGAAGTTACCGGTACTTCATTGAGAACCTACAGTTCATCACATGCAGATGTTTCACACACATCTAGCAGTTCTTAACTCTGCCCCATGGTTACCCAGTGTGCTCCATGGCTGAGCTTGAGTCCCCACTTCACCTCACTGGTTCCTGGTGAGGTCCTGTTACCCTCAGTTCACATCACCTTTGATATAGGGCTGATGACTCATTATAAGTTTGTTGAGAAGAGATCATGTTTCTGATGCATTTTGAAATCTTCACAGTTCAAAATCAATATAAAATATAATCATAACAAGCTAAAACAAGGTGATCATCATCATAATAAAAAAAATCTAAAGCAAGGTGATTATAAGACTTTTTCTAATGTGGGCCTTTTTTTACAGTGCATTCTGAAACTGTGTTAAAAACTAATTAGCGGGCAGCCCCTTCCTCCCCTTATCTCTAACTGGGTGGAAATCAAAAAATACAGCTGCAGGCTTAAAGACAGAGAATATTTTGTGGAATAAAAAGCTTCTCCTACAGAACCTAAATAAGTTTCATAAAAAGTAATAACATGCACTGCTTCACCTTACTTTAAGTATCTAAGTTAAAATAATAAACACTAAAATAGAAAATGAGGAATGTCTTGTGTGAACAGAAGACAACTCTGTGGTTTAAAGATGACTGAAAATCCATGTTTGTTTCATTTGTAACTAATGAATGTGACTGGTTAAACAGTGTGATTTGATCAGCCGGTGCTTCATGAACCTATGTAAAATTAAACTATTAATATGAAATGTATCCAATGCTTTGGAATTTCATAGCTGCCCCTTAACGTGCTTGGCCATTTTCCAGTGATTTCAGTCAGTTGTGGATTGTAACTTGAGTGGATTATTCTGAAAGCCTGAATCTGGCCTCTGAGGGATGTGGTTGCAAACCCCTGCATTTATGCCCAGTTTTATCTAGCTGAAGAATCTGGGCCCCTGTGTTTGGCAGCCCTGTCTTCGAAATCCCTTTGGGTACCAGAACCACTCAGCTTTGCCTCTCCATTCTTTCTGAGCTTGTGAACAAGGTTCTAAGGATATTCCACATGGAAGCAGGCAAGTGCTGCTTTTATGATCACCAAGGGATGATGTTTCCCTGAAGCCTTTTCATGTTTCCTGGATAAAGCTGAGCTGCTGCCTCAAGCCCATTTGACTCACATATGCAATTCCCTTCCATAACCAAGTTTCATTGTGAATCTAGAGGGAAATGCCCAAGGGTCTATTCCTCACAACAATGTGGTGTGTGTACAGCATTTTACTGCACGCATGTAAGCCTTTCCTTTATGAATCAAGCCGTAGGTGTTTATCCATAACAACGAAGATATCTAATTGCATGAAATAAAGCACTGCTTTTCAGACGGAGAAGAAATTATTTAAGAATATGAAAGTAGGCTGCATTAAAAAGGTTCAAATCATATGAAATGTAAAAGGCAATAAAGGGGCATCTGTTTACAGAGCCATTTATTCTTGGTAGAGTTACCGTGTGTAACACTGAATTCAGCAAGTCTGATTTTGTAAATAAAAATCACCTGAATACAAATTTTAACACTTGAACAACTATAGTTTCAGATCCTGGTGAATTTAATTGTTGTTGTTTTTTTGAATTTCATCTGAAACTGAGGACTGTTCTGAATTTTAAATATGGGGGACTCATGTTGTGCATTCATGATGATTTGTGTTCAGGATGGGGTGGTTAGGTTTCTGAGCACATTTCAAAATGTTGGTGCTGACCTTTAAAGCCCTAAACAGCCTCGACCCAGGATACCTGAAGGAACATCTCCACCCCCATTGTCCAACCCAGACACTGAGGTCCAGCTCCAAGGGCCTTCTGGTGGTTCCCTCATTGCAAGAAGCGAAGTTACAGGGAACCAGGCAGAGGGCCTTTTTGGTAGTGGCGCCCGCCCTGTGGAAACCCTCCCACCAGATGTCAAAGGAAAAAGCAACTACCAGACTTTTAGCAGACATCTGAAGGCAGCCCTGTTTAGGGAAGCTTTTAATATCTGAAGGACTATTGTATTTTAATATTTTGTTGGAAGCCGCCCAGAGTGGCTGGGAAAACCCAGCCAGATGGGCGGGGTATAAATGATGAATAATAATAATAATAATAATAATAATAATAATAATTATTATTATTATTATTATTATTATTATTATTCACAACACTGCTTTCAATAGTTTGTGCCTGCCAAAGTTTCAGGAAGGACATACTGCTTCATTTCCAAACTGCTTCCTGCTGAAATCCTATAATGTTTTATACCACAAATCTTACTGGGCTTTTTGTCCCACTTTTGTTGCACTATGGTACAAGATTCCCCCTCTAGATAACAATAATGTGGTAATTTGGGGGGACACCACAGAAGAACTAATAAAGCACCGCACTGGACGGTCTATTATAAATCCCCTACTAATGTGCTATTCTTGTGTCATGTCGTGTTGCAGAATACACCTGTTAAAAAAACCACCAATCTGGAGGAGTCCATGGTTAATGAGGTTGTTAGGGTGTCTTTCTCTGCAGCACCACCAGGTGGCAAACTTGAGTACAGTGGTACCTCGGGTTAAAAACTTAATTTGTTCTGGACGTCCATTCTTAACCTGAAACTGTTCTCAACCTGAGGTACCACTTTAGCTCATAGGGCCTTGTGCCGCCGCTGCACGATTTCTGTTCTCATCCTGAAACAAAGTTCTTAACCCGAGGTACTATTTCTGGGTTAGCGGAGTCTGTAACCTGAAGCGTCTGTAACCCGAGGTACCACTGTAATGTCCTTGAATATAGTGGGGTTACCCAGGTAGGAGGGATGCTTGATTATCCTAACAAAAGAGAGATGCTGGCAACCCTGGATCACTTGATGATCTTCCATAGAGCACTTGGCTGACTGGCTCCTTTTTTCTTGATGTGTCTTTCTGTGGGTTGTCCTACTGTGCTGCAGAACCATTTACTGTGCATGAAGATTAGCTGCCATGCCACTTCTGGTCATTATATCTGGCTTTCTGACCTGGTTAGCTTTGCTGGTTGGCTGAACCCACTCAGGACTCCTCTAGGTGGCCTGTACATTGCACATTCACCCTGCTTGGTTTGCACAAAGCTTATGCAGAGGTTATATGATTTCTGCTCTTTATTGAGCCCTCATTCTGGATATTTTGCAGGGAAGTTATATGACAATCAGCATTCACCCCAATTTGCTTGTGCAATGTTTATATATTTCCCTGTTAACCATTTGTTCATCCCACACTTCTCAGTGCATTTCCCCATAGCATTCCTAACCACAAAAAATCATTGAAAGAAAAAAGTTGATTTGCTGCACTAGGTTGACAGAGCACTTTAATCTAAATTTCGGGTATGTGCTTGATTTCCTCTTGCTAAATACTCACAACCTAGAGGTAACCTCAGTTTCTGTTGTTGTAAATCCATGCACACCTGACAATTCGTCTTGTCTCACCTAGATGATCAGTCCCTTTGGGAATAAAAAAGCAAACTTTTGGTCATTATCAGATGCCAAGACTCACCATTTTGAAGGCCCTTAGAGACAAGACTGTCAGCACTCTATTGAACCACTGGTGATACCCCAAGTTTCCAGAGTTGACAGTTAAAACGAATGGCAACAGCAGCAAATTCTCCTTTCCTTTGGCTCACAGTCTGGGAGGCTTACACAGTCTTAAGAAGACTTGACAGTGCAAGTGTTATATAAACCAATTATCCTTCAGATACCTGTGCAGCAGGTAGCTCACATTAAACCCACTCTCCAAATGAACAATTGTCTGCGAGAGATTAATTGGAAGCTTTTAAAATAACCCTGAAAATAGGTGTGCTCATGGCAGTTAATACACTGGGTTGAATTAAAGCATCATAAATGATGTGGTTTGCGTCTAATTGAAAGTGATTAATGCTGACCATGCAGCCTTGCTGTCTGCAGTAGATGTCTTCTGCATACATCTGTGGGGAAGTGGTTAGCACTGCCCTTCCTTGGTTTGCACCTCCAGCATAGTGCCAAAACACCTAGAGAGGGTGTGATGATTTATGCAATTAATGAAATGAAACCCCCCCAAAAATTGTGGGAAAACATTTGCAATTTTGTTCCCAGACACAATCATTTTCTTGTGCTGCATTGGATTTGTTTCATGCTTGGTTGCTAAAAAGATGATTGACTCATGCTGGTGCAGTGCTCATATTGCAGAGGGGTCCAGAAGGGGCCTGAATTCCCTTTTGCTACTGTTCACAGAAGGCTCTGGGGGCATGATTTGGCTAAATTTGGGAGAAGTCAGGTGGTAGGGCTTGTGTATTTCATTAATTTGGGCCTTTGGCCAACGTGTGAAATATCATTGTTGCCTTTTATATTACAGTACTCTTCTGCAACTGACACATTGAATATTTTTTTATGGGAAGAGAGTTAACAGAAGGGGCAGAAAGAGCGTAAAAGGAAAAACCAGAGACAAAGGAAGTTGGCCTCCTTTTTCTTTAATACTTTTTCTTTAATACCTTTTTCTTTAATACTTTTCATAGGACATGTGCAAGTAAAGATTCACTTGCCAAAACTCCCTCCTCTCTCCTGTTCTCCTTTGCATCTTGTCACCTTTCACCAGCAAAAGCCAACATTGGTAGCCTCTAGGAAGTATAACTTCCATCATCTCATATCAGCATGGTCAATAGTCAGGGATGGTAGAGGTGGATTCCAACAGCATCTACAGGGCCACAATTTCAGTTTGCTGTTGAGAATTTACATGCCTGAACCCATACAAAAAACAGATACACAAAACAATCCCTGTACCTAGAAAATTGGGGCTGAAATTGAATTTAATAGAACTTATTTCTGAGTAGACGTCCATAGTGTCATGACTCCTGACACATAGGACCGAGCTGCAAATGTAAAGTAGAAGCCTAGGCTAGAACTCTCCTCCTGGATAGGTTTGTTTTCTCTATAGTGCAACCTTTGTGTGAAAGTGTGTGTGTGAAAGCATTAATTCATGCATTACTCCCACTTGCCGTGGGAAAGAAATCATTGCCCAGCCACAAACATGCCGCCTAATATTCTATTTGTAAGAGTAAAGCGCAAAACGTAATGACATTTCCTTACAATTTGTGCCCACTGCATCTGGTTTAGGTTCTAGCTTGAAGAGCAGCCAAAAGCTAGTAATAGTCTAAAACAGTATTCCCAACCTAATGCCCTCCTGATGTTGTTGGACCAACCTGTATCAGCCCCAGCCAGCATGGGGGTGATGGGAATGAAGTTCCGAATATTTGGAGAGAACCAGGCTGGAGATGGCTGTTCTAAGATGTATGGGTGGGGTCTAACAAATGGCAAGTGTGTTATGCTTCATTCTTCCCCTTTCTTTCAATGTTAATTCACATACTTCCTCTGTGGGTTTATGTGTCCAATTGCGGTTCATACTAGAAGCAGAAGCAGCAGAAAATCTGTGAGAAAGATTGAATTTTGCATATAATTTCAGAAACCCTTTTAGAAATGAATTAAAGCCCTTCCACATAGCAGGAGAACCCTCAGGCATAATTCTACATAACTATTAATATGCAGTATAAAATATGCAGTATTTTCTCTCTCATAAAAGCAGTTTTACAACTGTGCTAAAGCTAAGTCATATTCAGGTCTCAATTTTGACCTAAGCCTATTTTGACCTTTTTCTTTTTCCACACTGTGAACACTAGACTTTTAATATTCATCAGTCTTGCATGCAAGTGAAAAATTAAGTAGATTTAGATGTGAAATGTTGGGTCCTCTATGCATTACATTCTTAACCTAATTTTACATGTAACATTGTAGAAAACAACTTTGAACTTTTCTTACGACATTTTTGTTGTGCATGAATGTTGTTATATATATATGATAGAAAATGGACGAATACAGGTTCTGCATTTCTGTTTTACGTATGTGATAGGACATCACATGTTTGTTTTTTTAATTACGGTACCCTTATTGAAGGGCCAGTCACTAAAGAACATCATGCAGAAGTATTAAGAAAGTTGGCCACTTTGGCACACAAAGGAGGAAAGACATGTTGCAGAAAATAACGAAAGGAAAACTACTAGCCAGCAGTCTGCCCTTGACAGCCAGGGCATTTAGGAGTTGTTGAGCACTTGGTGTTAGTCTTTGTGGAACAATCAGACCAATACTGGGCAATAAGGAATGATTGAGATAGTCTAGCTGTTTCCTCAAATGTGTCTAGCTGTTTCCCAGAATTGTTCTGGTGGTGTCAGTAGAGTTGCACTGAAATTGGAGCCCTCAGCCCACCTCCAGTTAGGAACATTGGTCCATCTAGCCTAGTATTACAGTGGTTTTCGAACGCCTCCATAGTCGAACGTTTCAGAACTCAAACGCCGAAAACATGGAAGCAAGTGCCTCTGTTTTTGAACGCACCTTGGAAGTCAAACAGGAAACGCGGCTTCCGTTTTGAGTTTTCCGTTTTGAGGCTTCCACTTTCAGTTTTCGATTTTCGAACATTTCGGAATTCAAACGGACTTCCGGAACAGATTATGTTAGAAAACCAAGGTACCACTGTATATGCACAGACAGGCAGAGGCTCTCCATCAATTTAGACAGGGTCTTTCCTAGCTGTAAGCAGAGATGCTGGGAATTGAACCTACAACCTTCTTCCTACACATGTGTGTAATACCAAATGAAACAATGGCTTTCTGCACACAAACCTGTGCTCTATTACAACCTCTCAATAATAATAATAATAATAATAATAATAATAATAATAATAATAATAATAATAATTCCACTAGTGCTTACAGTAAAACAAATGAAATCTTCAGTTTCTCAAACTGGATTGGCTAATTAATGGTTTGAAGCCAGTGGTTTTAGATGTTGGATGCCATAAAGCAGAGCAGCAGGTTTTATTTAATGGAATGCTCTGGACTGGAGAATTGTCACCCCATTCTGTGCAGCCATTCAGTGGCAGCATCACAGTGCATCAGGGGTACAAATGGGAGACAAACTGGATCTGCCAAATAACTTCATTGCTCAAAATTTGTAGGTCTGGGAGTCGCCTCTGTCTTCAACCCCAGAGAGATGCTGTAGACAACACTATGGTAGGTGGAGCAGTGGTATGACTCAGTTTATAAGGCAGCTTCCTATGCTCCTATGACTCAGTTTATAAGGCAGCTTCCTATGCTCCTATGTGCATAAAAGAAAGGGGTTCACGCAAGGCCATGAGAGAGCTGCTAGAACCCTTACTAATATAGTTCACATCCTTCAACAACAGTGACAGTGATGGCCGATGAATGAACACTGATTTTAAACTTTGGAACACAGATTTTAGTTGAAGGAGTGGTATTTTTTTAATATAAATGAGTTTATAGGGAATTTCTAGTTACGTTCTCCTCTTGATGCTGAAGAAGCGTATGTTGCTGTTGTTAATTTTGCTGTCCGGTCTTTGACCGCAATAAATATTGATTGATTGATTGATTGATTGATTGAATCCTTCAACAACAAATTAAATTCCTTTAGAAGCACCTTGTTTCTTTTGGTAGCAGGACTGTAAACACTGGCAGAAGAGAAGAAAAGAGAGCACAGTTCTATGCCAGATAATTTAAATGGTGTACACCAAACTGAGCATGCCATTTGGCTCATGTTGCAGCAAGACATGCAAATGACTCCAAACCTTCTGAGAATCTTGTCTTCAGCGAAGATAACACATCAGAAAGGAGAGCTCATTCCCTAGGTTGTGCAAAATGGATTTCTGAGGAAGAGACGCATGCCTCTACTCAGAGAAGCATGAATCCTAAAATGCCCTCATCTTTAAACACTTGCTGCCATCTTAGGCACTTGAAGACAAATCAAATAAATATTTTAGTTTGTGAGCACCATATGGCTAACACTTCACATTGCGGTGCCAGCTGCCAATTTGTTTGTTGGTGTTTGGCTTTCAAGTTACTGCCTGATTGATAATGAAAGCATACACTTTCCATTTCTTTGTCAGCAGTTAGAGGTATGTTTTCAAGTTCAAATACAGTTAATGTAGAATGGAAAAAATTAGGCTTATTCCCCACTCCCATTGTTTGAATGAATTGACATATGATCTACATAGTACATATATAAAATTTTGGCTATAACTGATAGGAATGGAACCACCATATTCAAAGTAATATTTACCAGATACATGAGAGTAAGGAAGAATACCGCCATCATATCATGCATGCTGTAAGCTCTCATTAGCACATAGTTGGTCTTCATTCCTAATAGAATGCTGGTCTAATAGAGAATACACATACAGTCGTACCTTGGTTGACAAACGTCTTGCGACTTGAACGCTTTGGCTCCAAAACACTGCAAACCCGGAAGTGAGTGTTTCAGTTTGCGAACGTTCTTTGGAACCTGAATGTCTGACGTGGCTTCCGCGACTTCCAACTGAGTGCAGGAAGCTCCTGCAGCCAATTGGAAGCCGTGCCTTGGTTTTCAAACGTTTTTGGAAGTCGAGCGGACTTCTGGAACGGATTCCGTTCGACAACCAAGGTACACACACACACATTCCCTATTAGGGCTGTATTTCCTTGGAAGAAATCTCAAAGAGGTTACTTGATAGGTGAGGCCACCACCCCCTCTCCCTTTCTGCAATCCTTCCTTCCTTCCTTCCTTCCTTCCTTTCCGACACACCCTTTCTCTCTCCTTCTCCTTGTCCAGTACACTGCTGTGGAAAGGGTAAATCAATCTTGTCAAAGGTCTGAAGTGATAGCTTTACCACCCCCCTTTCCTTCTCATGTCACTCAGCCCCCAGATTTCCCCACCTTCATGAAATTAAGCTGCAAGATCTAGATGGACCTTTGGTCTGATCCAGCAATAATTTATTCTGCGTTTAATTAGTTTATTTCCCACTACTTTTTTAAAAGCCTTTGGTCCTTTATATTTAGTTAATATAATTAAAATATCCAACTTCCTTGTTTCACTTCTGTTGCCTTCTGAAATATTGACCAAAACATCTTACTTTGGCTAGCTAAGATTGCCATGAATAGCTTGAGAGCATCCATCCTACCTGTGACAAAGTGTGATGAGTTTAAGGGGAGGGATAGCAGCTAGGCCAGTGCCTACAAATGGAGCACTTGCACATGGAGGTTACCAGATCATCTGTCTCCATATATAGTAGGCTGTTTGCCTGTACAATGCACTGCCTTGTAAAATGCATTGGGCATTTCTTCTCTGTTCCTCTTGCTCTACAAACCCATAGAAAAAATGGGATGGGAATATTCCATGACAAAAGTGTAAGATCTGCTGAAGAAAGTTTTAAATCAGAACAGAATGAATTATTTCCATTTATCTTCACTTGAGATTAATGCCTGCCCTTCTCCTGTTATTTTCTTCTTCCTGGTAACATATCCGAAGAAATGGCCGTATTATCCCTTTCCAGACTTTTCATGCCAGTGAAATAGAGGTTGTGCTACACTTGATTCTTCTTTTATCCTCTCTTTTTGGAGACGCTGCTCTGATGAGACTTTCATGCCCACTTGCCCCACATATGGTTGTGGGAAATATGCAGTCAGATCTAACAATGCATATTCCTTCTATTTAGCATGTGGAGGGGTTAAGACCATGCAGACCATAGAAAAGTAATTGGTAGAGAAGGCTCCGTGTGGTGTCATTTCCCCTCCTCTCCTGGGAAGGAAGAAGCAAAATGAGTACTTCCTGTTCCTTCTCCCCCTCTCTTCAACCAACCGTGGGGGCAGACATGTCTCAAAGTTAGCAACAGGCACCGACCTGAAACTGTTTTTCTGTAAGCACAAGTATTTTACCTTCATTTAATTTAAGGCTGTTGCTGCTAAGGAAGAATGCTTGACTGTGAGTAAAATGTATATTTTAAACTTACTTTTCAATCTGTAGCCTGTTTCTTTGAAAAATGTGGTAACGAAGGGGGAGATCAGCCTAACAGCTAATTCCTATACTTTCAATTAAACTGCCTAAGATGGGATTTAAACTGTTTAGCTCTGTGCTTTTAAATGCAACTGGTAAGCTGATCCTTTTGTCTGTGAACCAACATACATGGGTCTGTAACGGAATGAAATATGGTTATTAAAACCCATTAGTGATGTCATATGTGATGTCAGGTGAGGGGAAGGCACAGAACAAACCAAAAAGAAGCAAACAGGATCTTAAATAATAATAATAATAATAATAATAATAATAATAATAATAATAATAATAATATATTATTTATACCCTGTCCATCTGGTTAGGTTTCCCCAGCCACTCTTGGTGGCTTCCAACACAATATTAAAATACAGAAATGCCTCAAACATTAAAAGCTTCCCTAAACAGGGCTGCCTTCAGATGTCGTCTAAAAGTCTGGTAGTTGTTGTTCTCTTTGTCATCTGGTGGGAGGGTGTTACACAGGGCGGGTGCCACTACTGAGAAGGCCCTCTGCCTGGTTCCCTGTAACTTGGCTTCTCACAGTGAGGTAACCACCAGAAGGCCCTCGACGCTGGACCTCAGTATCCGGGTAGAACGATGGGAGTGGACACTCTCCTTCAGATATACTGGACCGAGGCCATTTAGGGCTTTAAAGGTCAGCACCAACACTTTGAATTGTGCTCGGAAATGTACTGGGAGCCAATGTAGGTCTTTCAAGACCAGTGTTATGTGGTCTCGGCGGCCACTCCCAGTCACCAGTCCAGCTGCTGCATTCTGGATTAGCTGTAGTTTAAAGAGAGTTTCTGGTAGTTACCCTGTCAGTGCTGATCAGCTGCACAGGGAGCCGGACTGCTATCAGCTTCACTAGAGAGCTTCATGTCAAGTGCAACTGAGGGAGGCTTGCTTTCTCTGTTTGGAGCAAGTGGTTTGGATTCAGGTGTCTGAAGAGGGGAAAAGCTCCATTTACAAGGACTGAGGGCTGACCTCCCACAGAGCCACCAGCAAATGCCACCAGTAAGTCTCCTAGAAATCTTCTCTTTTACAATACCAGATGCTTCCACAAGCCTGGAAGTTTAAAGCTGATACTGGCTTCTCACATCATTGCCAAGGCTGGCCCAAAACCTTTTCTTCTTGTATGGGGCTTACCCACACTTACCTCTTTTCAGGCAGAGGTCTGTGCTTTAACATTTTGTGTCCGAGTGTGTGCTTTGTTATTGTTTGCCCTGAGCTTCCCCTGCAAAACCCCACTCTTTAAAGCTGAATCAGAACAACGTCTGTTCCAGCATTCCACAAATTGATATTTGCTCCACTGGGGCAAAAAAAGAAAAGTGGGGCAGGGGGGTCCTAAGACACAGATCTATAAATTTTCAATCTCAAACCTTTATTGGCATATAGACAAAATTCCGAAAGGTTCAGTACAATACAATCACTCGGCAAAATCTGCATCTAACAAGTAACATGCTGTTGCATAACATTCACAAATCCTCATTGCATGTTGCAGAAACCTGGCTACTAAGGATCTTTTAAATTGCAGACTGTGTCTGGAAAGAGCAGAGGAAAGGTAAGTGTGGATAAGCCCAAGATGGCGCACGCACACACACACCAATTCCATTTACAGAGGACAATTGCATCTGTAGTTGAATCTTCAACATCAACAGAAGGGCATTGGAGGGCAGAAGGTTTACTTAGGAGGCAGGGCAGGCAGGCTGGCTTTATAGCACACTCAAGTTTGAACTCTTAACATTTTGCTGCTCGTCCCTGCTCCCTGCTTCACCACCTCAGCTTTGTTGTTGTTGTTGTTTAGTTGTTTAGTCGTGTCCGACTCTTCGTGACCCTATGGACCAGAGCACGCCAGGCACTCCTGTTTTCTACTGCCTCCCGCAGTTCGGTCAAACTCATGCTGGTAGCTTCGAGAACACTGTCCAACCATCTCGTCCTCTGTCATCCCCTTCTCCTTGTGCCCTCCATCTTTCCCAACATCAGGGTCTTTTCCAGGGTGTCTTCTCTTCTCATGAGGTGGCCAAAGTATTGGAGCCTCAGCTTCACGATCTGTCCTTCCAGGTCTGATTTCCTTAAGAATGGACAGGTTTGATCTTCTTGCAGTCCATGGGACTCTCAAGAGTCTCCTCTAACACCAGAATTCAAAAGCATCAATTCTTCGGCGATCAGCCTTCTTTATGGTCCAGCTCTCACTTCCATACATCACTACTGGGAAAACCATAGCTTTTACTATACGGACCTTGGTTGGCAAGGTGATGTCTCTGCTTTTTAAGATGCTTTTCTCCCAAGAAGCAGGCATCTTGTCTTGCTGTGCCTGATGCCATTGCCATTGGAGAGAAGAATGAGAGAGCAAAAATACAACAGCACTGGGGTTTTTTGCAGCACTGTCTGTGGACATATGTTGCTTTCCTACTCACAGCAAAGCCAAAAGGGGACCCCTGCTTGCTACGTTGGGCATGATGCAGACAGAGCAGGAATGGGAAAGCGCCATAAACCCATCTTTTTATTTGTGAGGGCTCGGCAATTCCTAGCTGCAGATGAGCAACAAGCTGCTTTTTCAACGGCTGTTTTAAGGTGTGCCTTAACATTCAAAAGCCAAGGAAAGAATGGGAGAAATTTGCATTTCCAGTCCACATTATAGGCGTTTCAGTCAGTATTGCTAATTGCTTGCACACTTCCCAAATGCACCAGAGTGGACAGGGCTTTTGCATGGTGCCGCATTTGGCAGTTCCAAGTTTTCCACTTGGCGCATAACATTTTTGCGAGCCATTTTCTTTTCCCTCCTCAAGCATGGCGTAATAGGCTTTAAGTTTGTTAAGCTGCGCTGCCAGCCCCCCTCCCAGTGCCCTGCTGTTCTATTATATTGAACTTGTAAGCGGGACGCTCTGCCAGCTTCACCCAGATTACTGCTGCAATAAGGGCCCTGCTGAGTGACTAGTGTCATGATAAGTGCTAAGAAGGGAGCTCACCATCTTGGCATACTGTTCTCATCTTATTAAATTCAGCTTTGTGGAAGCAGGGAGTCTGCCTCTCGGTCTGGCTGGCTCTACCTCGATCCAACTGCTACTGTCAGACAATATGAAATTAGGAGCCACCACAGCTAATGGCAGGTGCTGCACCACAGCTGAGGAGTTGGGGAGGAGGAGGGGGATGGAGAGAGAAAGAAAAGGAAGCAGGGTGTGTGTGTGTGTGTGTGTGTGTGTGTGTGTGTGTGTGTGTGTTTCAAGCCCTCGGCAGATTTAGAACCTCCAGCTTTATATATGTTGGTTCAGACCCTTATATTTTAAAGGGCCCTAAAATTATTAGATCACCCCTAGGCACTCAGAAAAAGGCAAAGCTTTATTTACATTGGTTAAGATCCTTCTTGAAGGAGGGACAATTGTAAACCAGGGTGGCTAACCTGCAGTTCTCCAGGTATTGCTGGACTCCATCTTCCCTGACCATTGGCCATGCTGGCTGGGAAGTCCAGCAACATCTGCAGCAAACCACGTTAGGGAAAGCCTATTTAGAGGTTTAACTCTATTGCAATTATCTGTATGGGTTAGTGATGATCTGGATTTATTCAGGCGAAGCTCTTTGTAAATTATTCTACTTTTGGTGTGTTTGTGTGCGATTTTCATCTGGCAGCGCAGTAGTTTTCCTTCCCCTCTTATATTTGGGCAATAGTCTTTTGTATCATTCTTATGCTTTTAATTAGGTCTTTGATATTGTCCTTCAGAGACTACTTTTGCTATAGCTAGATGTTTGCCTGAGATGTGATGATTATTTCCACCTATGTATTAGGTTACGGATTTGTAATATTGGAAACAGCTCAAAAATATATTTATTTAAAAGTTCAGATGTGATGAGAGATGTAAAATTCGCTATTGGTGTAAAAGATTAAGTGGCTTCCTTCCTTTAACCAAAAAAAAAAAAAAAAAAAAAAGCAATGTTTTCCAGCTGTCAAAGAATTGCTTGAAAGACTCCCCCTCCTCAGTTAGTGCTCTTTCTTCCTTCTGAGTGACACCCACCCCCCACTGCTATTCATTTTTTGAGGATCCCTTGCGCTCTAGGTGCAACTAAGAGGGATCAGCATGACTGCTGGTGCAATGCCCATGCTGGACTGTAGAACATATAGCACCATGTGCTTAAAGAAACCAAACCTTTTAGAAACATTTTTATTGAAATGAAATGATTTTTTTTGTACATTATATAAAGCAATTATACAATAAATTGAACCTTGTGAGTCTTAATGCTTTACACGTTTTAGATTACCGTACTTACCTACATATGCTGGGACACAATCATCAGGGTATGAAAACAAGGCATAAAGCTCTAAGTAGAAGACATTCTCCAAAAAGATTTATGAAAGATTGGAGCCTGTACCTTGCTATGAGCAGAGTTAACATAAAAGGTGAAATACAACCATGTGCTCAGAAATGTATCCTGTTTTATTTTGTCTCTGTCCAGTTTGTTTGTTTTTGTTTTAAAAAATTGGCTAATGTCATTTGCCAAATCTTACCATACTGCCTTCACGAAGCAAGTCATTTTTTGTTATTCTTGCAGTATGTTATCTCTACATGAGCCACATTTAACAAGTGCATTGCTAGCTCTTTATGCAGGACTGATTTATTTAGACCTTAAAAGATAGAGAGCAAGTCCAGTGCTGAGTGCAGCTGAACTGAGCAAAAACTTTTTGCCAAAAATCCTGAACCAAGGCACAACCCAACTTTAATGTTTTAATAATCTGGAAATGAAATAGGCAAATCAATAGGCAAGGAAGGGAAATCCATGAGCAGTCTGTATGCTCTGCTTGTGTACATACCTAGTTGCTTGCCAATATATTAAAAAGCTCCTTATTTAAATTAACTCAAATATAAATTTAATGTGTTTCCAATTGAATGTATACTTGACTGTTTTGATCAAGACACTGATGTAGAGCACAGCTCAACAAGCATTGTACAGTATATCAAATTGAGATCAGTACAAAATCCAGCCTTAAAAATCCAGTAAGGGCGGAATAGCTGAAACCTGGCAGGCTGCAGTTCAGCAGTCTACTTTCTGGCCCTGTCAGTCTTCATAAGAGTGACAAGTTTGATTAGATCCATTGAGAGGAGTGGCTAATATTAAAAAATCACTTTTACTTCTGCCCTTGAAATGGCAGAAGGCAGACTGACAATCATTTACCACTACAATAAAGTAATGAGATGATATATAAGAACAAAGAACTTGGGATCTGATCCAGCAGGATTCTTATATTCTTCTGAATATATACAAATCATTGTTACATATAAAATATGATATTTGAAATTCTCATCAATATTGTAATATACTTTTTTTTTAAAGCCTTCCTTGAAGTTTCTGGTGGGTCTCATTCAACTGCAACACTGTTCCTACTGAACTCATAAAGGTGCCTACCAATTTAATATTTAAGCATGTACTGAACTTATTTCTGTTTCACCAAAGCTTTTTATAGAATTCATTTAATTGAGAGTTGGCCATTCATTCTGTATTTTATGATATTTTAATACTTTTATCGTGCACCACCGTGATAGTTCCTTATGAGTTGGCAGTTTAGATTAGAAATCCTCTTATAAATAAAATACATATACAGGAATTAATTTCCAAATTGTTGAGCTACAGAGACAGCACACAGACAGCCCTGCTCGAAGTGCTGCTAGTGAAACAAATAAATGCCACCTGAAACATGGCTTCCTTGGGCAATATTAGGAGAGGAGCAGGTTCATGTAATGAATGGTGTTCTCAGTCCAGTGATATGATTCACACAGGCTAGCAAAAACTTTATTAGTTAACATTATACCTTGAATTGCATCCAGTTAGGCTAGCAGTCTGATTATCTAATCAAGGGTCTTATATGATCCCACCAGCCTATAGATGTAAGGTAAAGGTATAGGACCTCTAGACGGTTACGTCCAGTCAAAGGCAGCTATGGAGTTGCAGCATTCATCTCGCTTTACTGGCCAAGGGAGCCGGCGTTTGTCCACAGGCAGCTTTCCAGGTCATGTGGCCAGCATGACTAAACCACTTCAGGCGCAACGGGACGGAAACCAGAGCGCACAGAAACACTGTTTACCTTCCCACCATAGTGGTACCTATTTATCTACAGTGGTACCTCAGGTTAAGTACTTAATTCGTTCTGGAGGTCCGTTCTTAACCTGAAACTGTTCTTAACCTGAAGCTCCACTTTAGCTAATGGGGCCTCCTGCTGCTGCCACGCCGCCAGAGCACGATTTCTGTTCTCATCCTGAAGCAAAGTTCTTAACCCAAGGTAATATTTCTGGGTTAGCGGAGTCTGTAACCTGAATCGTATGTAACCTGAAGCGTATGTAACCCGAGGTGCCACTGTACTTGCACTGGCATGCTTCCAAACTGCTAGGCTGGCAGGAGCTGGGACAGAGCAATGGGAGCTCACCCCGTCGCGGGGATTCGAACTGCCCATCAGCAACCCCAAGGGGCTCAGTGGTTTAGACCATAGCGCCACCCACATCCCTTCTCCTATAGATGTAATAGAATGTGGCCTGCTGCATTCCATACTGGCAGTAGTTTCCAAGTGAGGAGCTGAGTGAAGCAACCCAAGTAAAACCCTAAAAGCCACCCTACTGTATAGTTTGATTAGTCTGCAGGGTGATTGAGACCTGATAGAACCAATGAGTACATCAGCTACAATTTGAACACCAGGCTGAAACCAGAGAACGACCAGTTATCACCATTGGTCTCTGCCCAGCCACAGCAAAAGCAGCCTCAATGTATGCAGATATGCATACATTGTTTGGTGTTTGTTAAACCAGACAATAGCTGTTGGTTAAGGTGAACTGGGATGGCTGGTAGTGGAATATTGAATTGGATCCTGTGCCGGAAATAAGGTTTTATAAAGTATCTGCTGCTTATATGTTTCATATTCAATGAGTTAAATTGTGTACAGATTTTAATTGTGTAGTTAATAATGCTTTATTGTTTTGGTGTGATCTTTTATTGTAAGCTCCTTTGGAGGCTCTATAATCCTGAAAAGTGGCATAAAAAGTAATTTAAATACAATATAATAAATAAAGCCCTTTTGAATTCAATGGGACTTGCTTCTAGGTAAGTGTGTACAAGATTGCAGCCTAAATTCCTGTGACATAATAGTATCAGCAGTTTAATCTTATCCCCCCAAATTAGAAAAGCAGTTCAGTCTGCTTCCTTTTTTAGGGCTTCATCAGAATTATTGCCCAAATTATCTGACAGAGAAGTTGTGCTTCAGGGAACTTTAGAGACAGCCGGGGAAGCTAACAGCAAATGGGAGTTCCTCTAACAAATAGATTCTAATTGCTTTGTAAACAATAATTGTAGGGAATCCTATTTGGGACTGTATCATGACTGGCTTGTAACTGTATAGAACTGTACATGCTAAAAGGGGAGGCGGAATGCTCACGAAGCAAAATGAAATAAGCAATTTCTTTTGGGGGACGAGGCAGATTATAATATCATTGCATAATAACAATGTGCTAATTGCTCCTTTTGACCATGTGCCCGTTTTACTAAGCTTTTGCGTCAATGTGCTCTGTACCCTGAATTACAAAAGTAACGCTGCATTATTTCACGGCACAGCTTTGAAAATCTTGGTAGGACATTATGTATTAGCATTAATTAGATGCAAAAAAGGGGACAGAACAAAGGTACTCGCTAGCAGTTTAGAAAAGCCTTGGTGATAATGACACGGATTACAATTGTTGCATTTTCTTTCAACTGATGCGGGAGAAAGCAAACTCTCAACTTACAGCATGTTACATGGAAGTAAGTCCCACTGATCGTTGTGGGATTTGGTTCCAGGTAATGTGTCTGGGAATGCACGATTTGGGATATGGCATTTCAGGATTTTCTCTTGGTAATAAATACTATACAAAACCCCCAGGAAGCATAAGCAATAATTGGCATCAGTTCAGTAATTATCTAAGAAACGAAGTGTGAACTCCTTAAAAGGACAACTGGCGTAACGTTTTTCCAAATATATTTGAAAAATAGCAGTGATATTAGAAAAAGACAAAAACAAAATATGGTTGGTTCATGATATCAAATGGGGCAGAGAGCGTGTCATTTTGCCTCATCTTTTGCTATGAGCTTAAATTTGAGAGATAGTGAGATAGCCACGACTGCCTATAAAATGGATACTCACATATATGATTCGGTGATATCTGTTTGCCTCTGCTGTATTTCAGTTTGCCACTAGTTATGGTGTTCCCCATGTATTGTTATTTTTGTTCATACTAAAATATGCTATTGTTTTAGTCTATACAAATGCCTAAGAGGATCTTACCCAATAGTTTTGTGCTGTATTAAAACGTGGAATTTTAATTGTAGTGATTGTGGTTTTTATAATGCTGTAGCTTTGATTCTTAACTGAAGTATTAAGCAGTATAGAAATTGCATGAATAAAAACAAATAAAATATGATAGTACAGAGAGCTGTGGCTTTCAAATTAGCCATTAGCTGTGGTCATAGGTTATGGCCACAGGATAGGCCTGTAGCTGAGAATAAGTACCCCAGGTTCCACAGAGTATGAAGGAGGACTTGGATTTATTGGTGTATGGAAAGAATTCTGTGCTTGCCCTGAATAGGGGGCATGTGGTGGTAGCTGGGGGCTACCTTTTGAGAGAAGTAAAGACAGCAGTGTGTTGGTCTGACATGTTTTCACAGAAGACATGTCATTTCCCTGATGCATGTATCCAGGATATGATGGGAAATGTGGCCAGGCTCATAAAGCCTAGTGACTATTATCCCTTCCTGCTAATCATTGCAGGAATAAACGACACTCCCAGACGCAGCTCTGAGTGTATTGCAAGTGACTATGAAGCTCTGCAAAAGAAGCTGAAGGGCCATGGGGCACAGGTAGTTTTTTCATCACTTTTTCCTACTGAAGGCTGTGACCTAGGAATGGAGAGGCAAATACTGGAAGTGAATGATTAACTATGCAGAAGACGTCATCAGGAAAGGTTTGGTTTATTGGATCACGATCTGAAGAACTTCTGGTGAGAGATAGGTTGCTCCTCACAAGGATTGGGGAGAATGTGTTTGGCAAGAGCCTTGCAAACATGATCAGGAGGACTTCAAGCTAAGTTCTGTGATGGAAGATGATAAAATCCTTGAAGACAGCATAGTGCCATGTAATGTGGACACGAGCAGAGAAAAACCAGTATAGTGTCATGTGTGGCTGGGTGATATATTGATAAATTGTCCCAAACCACTTTGAAGTCCATGTCATGATACCGGTTTCATAATTTTTGACCTGGCAATATATCATGAATGACGGTTTGTGCATGTGCGCTATGCCAACATTATGATGCAGGGGAAAAATGTGAAGTCAGCCAAGGTCTCTACATAGATCCATCCTTATTTCAAACATTGTGATATATCTGTATATCACAATGTTTAGCTGGTGAGAGACAGAAAAGGGATCCAATATTATCTTGGCAGAAGGAAGACTAGACAATAACCTAAAAAATGAGTCAGCAGTGAGATGCAATAGCCAAAAGTATATAATACAACTGTAGTTTATGTGAACAGAAGTATAGTGTCCACATCACAAGAAATCATGGTACCATAGTATTCTGCTTTGGTCAGACCCCACCCTGATCATCTAGTTCTGGGCACTACCATCTAAGAGGGATGTGGATAAACTGGAGCGTGTTCAGAGGATGTTGACAAAGTCAATGGGCCGGAGACTCAAGTCCTATGAAGAAAGGTTGAAAGAATCGGATAATGGTTAGTTGGAGAAGAAGCAATTAAGAGGTTATAAGAAAGTCATCTTCACATATTTGAAGTGCTGTCATGTAGCTGGTGGACCAAATTTATTTCCCCTTTTTCAAAACCCACAGCAATGTGTTCCAATTACAAGAATTGGAGAAGAACCTGCTGACAGTTTGAGTTGTTTGACAGTGGAAATGGCTGCCTTTGAAAGTGGTGGACAGCCCTTTTTTTGTAGAGGTTTTTAAGCAGAGGCTAGATACCTACCTATCAGGAATGGTGAATGTTTGTTGAATTGGCAGGGAGGTCGACCGGGTTCCTTTGAGATCCTTTCCGATTCTATGATTCTACGTGGAAAGGTTGAGAGCTACTGGAGTGCGTGAAGAATGGATGGGAAGCTCTGCATTTGGACCTCTTAGTCCTCCTGGTCCTTTTCAGCCCCTGATCTGTAGTGAAAAATACACAACCCACCAGCACTACTACCTCCCCCAGAAGAAAAAAGCCTTTGCAAAGGGGTTATCTCTTATGACATGCTTTAAGAGGTCAAGAAAGAACCACTATTAGCGTGGTCTGCTTCTCTTTGCAAAGCTGAAATGTTTTCTTTACATAACCTTTACATTTAGCTGGAGAGCTGGACCTAGAATAAAACAAGAAGGAAAGGGGGAATATTTCATTTTAGCACCTTTCAACATCTGTGCACCATTGCCCACTGCTAAAAAGTGCCCATTGTTTGGGACAGAGGGCATAGGTGGCTTGTGTCGGTGCTTTTTCCCTCCCGCTGACTGAGCACATACAGTTGAAGTCTTTTCTATCTCCCCTATGCCTGATGTCAACATTAGATGCCATCTTTAGTAACAGCTGTGGCAGGCGCCAAGTGACAGCAAAAGGCAAACAATGGAAGACAGAGCCAAAAAGTTGAAGTCCCTGCTTCCCTCCACAGGGCAGGCATGGTATGTAGAGACTGGCAGTCTGGGCATAGGACACAGCTGTTAAAAGCATTTTAGTTTTCTAACCTGGATCTCTGGGAAACTTGATGATTGTAAGTGACTCAGATAAGCATGTTTCTTTCCCCACCCCCAACTTCCCTTGAAACACAGCCAAAGTGAAGTTTGCAGAGTTTTGACTTCCTAACACTGAATAAGGACAGCTGGATTCAGCACATGGTATGCCAAGGGTTTCTAAAAGGGACCTCATATACATTGAGCAGTTTACAGTACATTGTCCAAATGAAAATGTGAAGCATTGAATTAAATGGTCAAATAAGTCAAATATTTTCAGGAATGCATTGCATGTAGCTGTGAGTCAAAGGGCCCCTAATTATATATGATGTAAAAAGTGTTGTAGTCAATAATTTATTTATTTATTTTTTTAAAAAAACAGCAGTAAGGGAGAGCAATCAGTATCAGGGCTCTTGAACACAGAGAGGGAAGTTAACTCTTCCCTCTGCATTGTGGTCTGCCCTCCAACCAAAGCTGAACATAAGTAAAACCCTGCTAGATCAGACCTATTGAGTCTAGTATACAATTAACCAGATACCTATTGGGGAAACCCACAGGCAGGACATGGGTGCAAGAGTCCTCTGCCATTGTTGTTTCCCCACAACTAATATTCAGAGCTGTGCAGCCTTTGGTCATGGTATAGGTAAAAAGGTAAAGGACCCCTGGACAGTTAAGTCCAGTCAAAGGCGACTGTGGAGTTGCGACCCCCATCTCGCTTTCAGGCCTAGGGAACCGGCATTTGTCCACAGACAGCTTTCTGGGTCATGTGGCCAGCATGACTAAACCATTTCTGGTGCAACAGAACACCATGATGGAAACCAGAGCGCATGGAAATGCCCTTTACCTTCCCGCCACAGCAGTACCTATTTATCTACTTGCACTGGTGTGCTTTTGAACTGCTAGGTTGGCAGGAGCTGGGACAGAGCAACGGGAGCTCACCCCATCGCAGGGATTCGAACTGCCAACCTTCTGATCAGCAAGCCCAAGAGGCTCACCACAGCGCCACCCGCCTCCCTACTGATAACCTGAAATGGCACTCTTTCAGTTTCCCTCCAGCAATTCTTTGCACTGTGCCATTTCTGAAAATTCCCCCTACCCATCCAGAAACTTGATGCAGTGCATATGGAAATTGGGGGGGGGGGGTCAGAAGCCCTTCTACTTATCTATGGACCTATATCTCTGATTTTTTTTTCCTTATAGGTGTGTTATCTTTACAGCCTATTTTCAGTGATCTGATTCCTAGATACCAAGATCTTAGTTTTTAAGTTGGAATATAATTTTACATTTGCATGATCCTTTTCCTAATGAGGGATCACAACCCTTTGAAAACTGCAGGGCAGGCGTTATCATATTTTTCTCCTTAATAAAAAAGAATTCTCTAGATGGGGTAGGTGACTAAGCAAGCACATGGTTCAAGATCCTCATTTGATTATTTTTACTTCAACATTGTCATTGGTGGCAACTTTTCCACTGTCATTTTCTAGGGCAAAAGTAGTGGTTTTATTTCCAAGTATGTTTAAGTATCAATGCAAAATATGTAAACTCCATGTTATTCCTGTAGCTGCTGTTATTTCAGTGAATTCACAATGCAAATGCCCAGAGTACTTTTTAAAAATCAGGGTTGGCAAACATTATTATTCTTATTAGCTTAAAATATGAGGAATGTAGAAGCAGTTGTATAGAATGTTGGTGTGAGGGGGCAGGGGGAGAAAGAAAAATGTCAGTGGCACATCTCACAAATGAATTAATACACCTGCCCATCTAAAGGTGCCCTACATAAGACCATTAAGTCCAGGTTCTAAAAGCTGCACCACTGGAACTAGGGAAGGAGAAGAAGGGAAACAGTTGAATGTTTTTATTATATTTATTTATTTATTTATTTACGGCTATTAGCCCATAAATTATTATAAAGAAATATATTAACAATGGAAATGTGTATTTGAATGTGAATGTGATTTTGGAAATGGTAATACGGTCATACCTTGGTTCTTGAACAGAATGTGTTCCAGGAGTCCGTTTGACTCCTGGAACCATTTGAAAACCAAGGCATGGCTTCCGATTGGCTGCAGAAGTGTTCTGCAGCCAATCGGAAGCCACGGAAGCCGCGCCGGATGTTCAGCTTCCGAAACTCGTTCAAAAACCGGAACACTCACTTCTGGGTTTCGATCGTTCGGGAGCCAATTTGTTCGGGAGCCAAGGCGTTTGAGATCCAAGGTACGACTGTAATTAAAATTATACAGTAAATAAAATTAAAACTAAATTAAAGCGGCACCACTGCCAGCTTTTGATTTGGCATGACTAATGATATATACTTACTCGACATATCCAGGAAAACGCTATCGAAGCAAGGAAGTAGAAAAGCTAGGAGGCAAGATGGAATGGGTCTGCAAAACTGAGGCAGAATTCACTATAAGATATCCATGGCTGGGGGTGGCGAGGAAGGAAAACAACCCGGAGTGTAAGTGACGGTGCTCCCAGCAGGCAGGCTGCTGAACTTCTGCACCTTGCCTCCTCTATGACCCTCACTTCACCAGTCCTCCTCATTCCAATGTAGCCTCACATTCACTGCCTGGTCACCTCCTATTGAACCAAGGTGAGAAAATAAGATGGCGTTAGCTCTATTAACACATTTGCTCAAGTGAAATGGAGAGACGGGGAGTCAAGGCCTTGTCATGTTTTGCATCAAACTGATGCAACAGGGTCTGCTGGGGCCTTGGGCTTTTGGAGCGGAACCTGGTCGTGGGCAATTAGAACCATCAAGCCACAAAGTCAGCAGCCGCTCTCGACTCAGTGGGAGAAGTTTGGGCTTGTCGGCTAGAATTCCAACTTTATTCTCTCTTTTGAGGGAGCCCTGCAATCAATATGGATCATTGTATAGCTTTCGCAGCAAGTGACAAAGAAAATAACCTGTAGTGACCTCATCCTACATGTGTGGTCAACATGGATTTCATATCAAATCTGGCAACTGAAAATGAAAACCTAAGGCTTTTATGGTCCTTACTTCTTACAACTGTCCTTTTCTGATATTTAACCAAAAGAATCTTCCTGGCATCTTTAAAACCTGATGGCCAGGAAATAAACATCATGCTGGCTGCATAATGTGTTTGAAGCCCTGACTCAATGAAAGTTTCGTCCCGTTTAGGAAACTATGCTTTTTAATTCCAAACTGCATTTTAAATATATTTACAGTCTAAGAAGGAAGCATACATTGGGAATCCAACGTGGGGTAGTGGATCTGTTGTTTGCTTCCTCTTAAGAACAATGGAAAATGCCTTATATGAACTCAGACTATTTGTCTATCTAGCTTAATATTGTCTCCACAAACTGGCAGTAGCTCTAAGTTTTCAGACAGAGGACTTCCCAGCCCTACGTAGTGATGCCAAGAACTGAACCTGGGACAATCTGTTTGCAGTTTGATGCTCCACCACTGAGCTAAAGTCCATTTCCTCTTGTGTTTCTGCATCTTCCTCCTGAATGATGATGTCTTTAGAACAACACTAGCAGACTGGCTGACAGGAACCCTGCGTTTCATCCTGATACGTTTTGTACCAATTTATTATTCCAGTGCCTCAAATTATGGACACCCACCTTTGGATCTGGCTATTGACTTTGAAAAGGCAAAACTCAGTGAAGTATGAAAATGTACCACAAAAGGTTATGCATTTGGTTATTTTTTTAATTACAACATTTATACCTCACCAATTGTTTGTTTGTTTAACATTTATATACTGCTTGAGTGTAGACAAAACAAAAAACACCTCTAAGTGGTTTACAAAAATAAAACATTAAAATTATCAATGAAAGCTATCTAAAAACATTACTAAAAAGATTATTAAAATCAACATCAGCCAAAAAGAGCTGAAACACATGTAACTTCTATATGTCAGGATAGATTTGCCTAAACAGAAATATTTAAGCAGAAAAGAAAAAGGCTCTCAGAGCAGCCTTACAAAAATCAGTTCTAAGAAATGGTCTCTGCCCGCAGGCTCACAATGTAAAAATACATGGCACCCAAGGAAAAAAGAATGAGAGGGAGGAAGGGAAGAACAAGCTCAAGGACAAATTCTTCTAGTTGCAGTTTTTATAACAGAGTTATGTAAGTTTAGGCTGAGGGGATTTCAAGCTGAGGCGTACTCTGCCAGTTCCAAAACAAGTATTACTATTAGTTCATAGCACCAGAAGTCCAGCACTGGCTAAATGTGTTAAGTACACATTATTGGTGCAGACAAGATCCAAATTTAGCAAAACGCTGGAATAATTTGTCATGGGGATAAACAGAAAATAGCATGAGGAGTTGGGGGTAAAAGGGTGATAAAATAATAGCACAGTTACCTAGTAAGACTAGAAATTATCTCACGTGACATGCACAGGAGCCAATCGTTTTATTCGGGGCACCCAATAAAAATTTGAGGGGTCTGCCCCCCCCCCAAAGTCAATGGGCATTGCCATTCAAATTGTGTGTGTGCTGCATCTTGTGTTCAATTATGTGGGGTGGGGCTCCCCCCCATTTTATTCAGGTTGGCACCCTTGGTGCAATGTATGTTCATTTACATAGTAACCTTGTGTTTCTATGGCCTGTGTCATGTGTTTGCTGTGTGGCTGCTTATTTCATACAAATCAGATGAAGGTCAACAAAAAGTTGAGCTTATAGAAGAATCCGTTTCAGTCGCTTGGAAATAATCGGGCACATCTTGCTGCTTCTATTTTATAAGCTACTATGTTGATAGTTTAAAGACAAACATAAAAAGAGCCCTGCTAGATTAGACCACCTTCCTTTTCTCGCAGTGGGCGACTAGGTGCCTATGGGAAGCCCATAAGCAAGACCCAAGTGCAACACCAAGTGATTTCCAGCAACTAGTTTTCAGAGGCATACTTCTTCTAATGCTGGAGGTAGTTCATAGCCAACAACATGAGTAGCAGCCATTCATAACATCCTCCTCCATGGATTTGTCTTACCCAGTGTGGTGCAGTGGTTAAGAGCGGTAGTCTCGTAATCTGGGGAACCGGGTTCACGTCTCCGCGCCTCCACATGCAGCTGCTGGGTGACCTTGGGCTAGTCACACTTCTCTGAAGTCTCTCAGCCCCACTCACCTCACAGAGTGTTTATTGTGGGGGAGGAAGGCAAAGGAGAATGTTAGCCGCTTTGAGACTCCTTAAAAGGAGTGAAAGGCGGGATATCAAGTCCAAACTCCTCCTCCTCTTCTTCTTCTTCTTCTCTCATAGCCATCCAAGTTCATACATTCATTCCTTTTATTTGTATGCTACTTTTTTACGCATGCATGCGCGTGTGCACGCGCACACACACACACACACACACACACACACACATACCATGCTCAAAGCTGGTGGCCATCACTGTGGGAGCAAGTTCCAAGATTTAACTATGCTATGTGAAATTTGATGTTGGCATAGCCTTTCTCCAGTAGACTGTATTGTGTTGAATTCTGTCATTTATACACTTCCCTGTGGCATCCAATTTGCTAACTACAGTATATAGTATTGCATTGCCCGTATTTTAGATGGCTCAGTGTACCAGCCACTTATTTTCTATGCTGAAGTCGTACTGTGTTTTTAGAACTTCTGAGTTTCCTGAATCTTTATTTGTAAGGCTTCCTGAATTTTCACCTGACTATTTAGTAATATAAATTTTACAAGCATGGCTGGGACATATCAACGGGCAATGGGTTTAACTCAGGGCATACCTTCAAAAGGTCACATGTATAATATCTCACAGTAAGTGCCAGTTTGGGTTTTAAAACCCCCACAAAAATTTAATTGTGGAGTTATGCCATCGAACAGATAGCAGTCTATCAGACACAGAAATGAATTTGCATCACAGCATGCACCTCTAATTCATATTATCTAATACTCAAAGGAACTCACCAAAATATTACTACAGTGTCATGATTTTGGATAGTAATTGCATAATTATTTCCTCTGTTCTTTTAAACTAAAACTGCCTTGACAGCCACAGTGGACAATGTTTGTATTCCTCTAATCTCAAGACTCGATTATTGCAATGTGTTCTGTGTAGAGCTACTCTTGTGCCTCAGAGGAGTTTTAGCTGCTGTAAAACACTGATGTGGATGGCCTATTGCCAGCACAAAACTCCCGTGCACAAAAGCTTGCACTAGTTACCCGTACGCTATGGGGCCAGGTTCAAGGTTATTGCATTAATTTACAAGGGCCTTAACAACTTGGATCCAGGATACCTCAAGGACCACCTAACCCCTTATATTCACTATCTGATCAATTAGTGGTCCCCCGTGGCTCAGATCTGTGACGCATATCCACCAGAAGCCATATGTTCAGTATTGTGGGCCCAAATTTATGGAATGCCCTTCCAGTTAAAGTCAGACAGGCCTTCTCCCCCTTGAACGTCAGGCACCTACTGTAGAATTGTTATATTCTAGCAGGTGTTTTAATTGATATCTGATTTTATACTTTTAAGTGATTTTTACCTTTTCTGTATTGCGTTTCTTAATGCACCACTTAGATATGGTTGCAATTAAGCGGTATGTAAATTATTTAAATAAATAAATGATCTCACTGATTCTACAATGGTACTTAGCATCATATAGTAAGTGTTTTTTTATGGCGTTTCCACCCAAGTTCAAATTAAATGCTCCCATCTTGTTTTAACTGCTCCACAGATGGTCACCTGTTCATTTTATCAACCAATTCATGCACTTGAATAGGGAGCCAGGATGGGGTAGTGGTTAAGAGCGATGGACTCGTAATCTGGTGAACCGGGTTCGCGCCCCCGCTCCTCCACATGCAGCTGCTGGGTGACCTTGGGCCAGTCACACTTCTTTGAAGTCTCTCAGCCCCACTCACCTCACAGAGTGTTTGTTGTGGGGGAGGAAGGGAAAGGAGATTGTGAGCCACTTTGAGACTCCTGAAGGGGAGTGAAAGGTGGGATATCAAGTCCAAACTCCTCCTCTTCCTCCTCTTCTTCTTCATGCTCAGTTGTGCAGCAGCTTTCCTTAGGAGTAAGAAAATGAAGCAATGTCATGATCCAGGATGACAATGTGGTTCCTTCCCATTTCAAAACTCTCTCTCTCTCCTTTCTAGCCAGGTGATACTCATGTGGGAAATGAACCACATCACAGGTTCCCCTTTCTACCAATGTGATTCCTTCAGACACATGTTCCCAGGTCAGCATGGGAAGCATATCACAGAGAAGCAGCTCATGGGAATTGGAACTTTATGGGGTTTCTTTGTTTAAGTTTGGCAAATTAGTTCTCTACACACCTGCTCCACGATTGCCAGAAGCTGTCCCCGTCCCCCCCGACACACGTTTGTGGAGCCCCTTCTGCTCCGCCTACTGGTGAATTGGCAGCCTGCTGTAATTATTGCAACTCAACTCCTTCCTTAAGCCTGCACGTCCTTTATTTTGCTTCTTCTTCAAATCTCAGAGGATTCTTGCGTTTCAGATTCTCTCAAGTTTTATTTGGAACATGCATTTGCTTTTGGTGGCTTCTTGTAAGTCTGGCTCTACCCAAATGGCTCATTGACCAGTATGCAGTGATGGAGAAATAATAGATTTCTCCTTTGCTCTCTCTCTTTCGTTTCAACCAGCTCAACCCATTTAAGAATCTATACTGTATCTTCAGCCAATAAAAAAACACCAAATCTGTCAGGTGCCTTTGCTTTAATCCCACTCGTGTGAAAAATAAGATTTATCAGTTATTAAGCTGTTTATTTCTTTTAAGGTATCTAGCTTTGTGTCACTGTTGGTTTCACTATTTGCAAACTGGCTTTGTTATTTTATTGATAGCTCTTGAGTGAAGAACTCTCTGTTAATATATGCAAACTCACAGCTCTCAACAAGCTTTACAGCTCTGTTAATGAGGGGATTAACAAGAGCACGGCAATGTATTTAACCTGCGGCACTAGCTCTGTTTCAATAAGGCTTCAACAGCCTATTAAATGGAGTGGGGGCTCAATTAACCCAGACAAAGGCCACTCTACAGAACATGGCAGGGAGGACCACAGTTAGCATCTGCCTAAGCAGCTTGTTCTGAGCTGGAAATAAAGAGGGTGACATGTTCTCGCCCCGAGCTATGATATAACTGAAATGGTGATTCTAGTTCATCTGGGCTGACTGAATAGGTGACAGCATCAAAACCCACCACTATCTCGCCATATGACAGTCTGTAAAATCCGAGTGCACTCAACGGTCACCCCAGAGCCTCCTGCACTTCGGCATTCAAGTATTGTAGCCGTGCCGGAGAGGGTTCGGTGCAGAAAGGTGGTGACGCCCGGGCAGTCTTGGGGCACTCGGTATGAAAAGGCCTTTCAGGATATGTGTGAGGTTTAAACAATTTCCTGTTGGATATCTCCTGGGCATAAAGATGTTGCTGGCCCTCCATCAACATGTTGCTAAAGCTAATGTCGCACTGTGGCATTGTATGGTGTTTACTGAAAGCTGTCATCCAAAATGAATGGGGAAGGAGTCAACAAAAGAGGCAACTGGCTGGTACTATCTTCGGGAAAGTGTGTGTATAGTTTTAGGCATGCTGAAGGCTGGGCTGGGCTTTGATTTCTCTTGCTTGCATTTTTAAGACACACGGGGGGAGCAGGAACAGGGGGAGGAAATGATCTGTCCATGAAGCCTTATAGAGCAGTTATGGAAGCTTTTGTATAAGGATTCACCAGTCTCCGGTTACCTTTAGTTCATGGAGGGCAAGGCTACTAGCTGCAATGACTATGTTCTACTTCCGCTCAGCATAATCCCTCTGCATACCAGTTGCTGGAGATTGCAGGTGGGCAGAGAGTTGTTGTGCTGTTGTCCTGGTTGCAGGCTTCCCACAGGCTAGCCAGCGTGAGAAGAGGATGTGACTAGGAGGACCATTGGCTGGATGTAGCAGGCTGTCAGGCGTGGAGTATCCTCTCCTTCCCTGGTAGCCTCAGAGTGAAGAAGAACAAACAGTTCATATTTTATGGCTTTTTATTCAGTCACCTGGTTGCAAGACGAAAGATCCATGTCTCCACCCATAGGAGACGTTGGCTACTCTGAGTCCCTCCTCTTCTGTCTCCCACAACATCCTGGAAACCTACGGGACTAGGAGGGTCTCCCTCACTCTCCGCCGTCTGCTCTCTAACTTCCCCCTCCTCATCCTCCACTGTCCCATAAGTCAGGATTTCTTCATTCATCCCTGTCTCCCTCCCCCTGAAACTGCTGGAGACAGGGAGGGCAAAACTTCCCACTCTTCCGAGAGGAGCCCATCAGACCGAGGGCTCACTTCCCATTCCTCCAGTCCCTGATACAGGCTCATCTTCTGTTTTTGTCTTCCTGGCATCTTCTTCGCCAGTGTCTACTGTACAGATTGACTTTGTATGACTGATCATCTTTGAAATGTGGATTAACCCCCCCCCCTAATCTCTATGAAACAAAATAGGCCATCTTAATTTGTGATCTATAGAACACCCTCTGCTCTGTTGAGGTTGCTACCGGCTCTATTTGGTTTCAGACTGTATAAAACTTCCACATTCCTCCTCCTCCTCCTCATTATTATTATTTATTTAATTTATATACCGCCCTATATCCAGAGGTCTCAGGGCAGTTCACAGGGCGGTTTATTTCTGAACCCCTTGTGCTAGGCTTGTTAGGGACAGTCCTTGTCATGATACCCCACACTGGTATTTTATAAAGAACAAGTGAAGAATGAAGTGGTATATTTTAGACTAATAGTTTAATTTTGATCTTTTTTACATGAGCTTTTGTAAGCGAAACCTGTTTCACCAGAAAGGTCATACAGAGACAAAATCATATTAAAAAAACCTCAAAAGAAAATACTTTTCTTACAATCGCTGAAAAAGACCATGGCAACATGCTTTTTTAAAAAAACCCAATATGCTCCACTGCCACGTAAAAAGCTTGGTGGAAAAGAAAGGGTTTTGCTAATGGTTGAAAGATTTGGATTGGCCAGCTTTTTATTTTCTTTCAAAAGAGATAGATGAAGAAAATAACAAATGTGTTCTCCCCACCAATAAATAAATAAATGGAAATAAGTAATAATGCCTTAAATATGGATAGAGAAGTTTAATTCAGTTGACATTTGAGCCTACCAAATTCAGAGTAAGTGAACCAATATATAGCCTTCCTTCAAAATTCACACTTCTTCAAATTTTGGAGTACAGTTTTCCAGTCAAGTTTATGTGTATGGAGATGTATATCCTAGGGTAAAGTTTGAATATAAATATACATGCTAGCAAAAATAATAATAATGCATTACAGTAAGGTACGTTGCTCGGCAAAAATGTACAGTGGTGCCTCGCAAGACGAAAAGAATTCGTTCCGCGAGTCTTTTAGTCTTGCGATGTTTTTTGGCTTGCGAAGCACAGTCCGTCGCAACTGCGCCTCTTCAAGCGGTTTTTTTTAAAAAGCGCAAGACGTTTTCATCTTGCGAAGCAAGCCCATAGGGAAATTCGTCTAGCGAAGCAACGCAAAACCGAAAAACCCTTTCGTCTAGCGAGTTTTTCGTCTTGCGAGGCATTCGTCTTGCGGGGCACCACTGTATATGAGGCAAAATGGCATCCCAAGTGTGTTTACTTAGGGTAATTTGCACTAAAGTACTGCTGAATTTTCATGAGGACTACTTTTTAAATAAATAAATAAATAAATAAATAAATAAATAAATGCAAACCTCTATGGAAATATGGAGAATTGAATTAAAATTGGAAAAATGAGAAATTGAGAGAAACTGAAATGGACAGATTTGGCCATCGCTGGCATTAAGTCACAACTCTGTAGCCCAAAGGAGATGGTGGAACTGACCGTAGCTCACTGTGACTTGTTTGCAAAGCATTTTGAAGATAAAATTGCATGCATCCACTGGGATCTTGGCTTCTGCTGTTACAGCAGGTGAAGCTCAATGGGTGTCCAGAACACTGTCTAGTCCTGTTGTGTTGGATGAGTTTCAGTTGGTAAGGCTCAAGTATGTGGGCAAGGTGCTTGAATTGGTCAGGATGACCACTTGAACTCTGGACACTTGGCCCATTTGGCTGAAAAAAACTATCAGGGAGGGGACAGCAGGCTGGGCCAGAGAGGTGAATAATGCCTCCCTGCTAGAGGGAGTGGGCCCTGCCTGCTTGAAGGGAGCAGTGGCACAGTGGTGCCCCGCAAGACGAATGCCTCGCGAGACGAAAAACTCGCAAGACGAAAGGTTTTTTCGTTTTCGAGTTGCTTCGCAAGACGAATTTCCCTATGGGCTTGCTTCGCAAAACGAAGCTTGCCCCCGCAGCACCCCGGACCTCTTTTGAAGCAAGGGGCGGCGGGGAGAAGATCGCTTCTCCCCGTTGCCAGCCCCGCAATCTCCGGGGACAGAGGGGAAGGCGCGTGCGCGCCTTCCCCTCTGTCCCCGGACCCCTTTTGAACCAAGGGGCGGCAACGGGGAGAAGCGATTCTCCCCGCTGCCCCTTCCCTTTAAAACAGGTCCCCTCTGTCCCTGGACGGTCTCCATAGGAACGCATTGATTGATTTTCAATGCATTCCTATGGGAACCCGTGCTTCACAAGACGAAAAACTCGCAAGAAGAAAAAACTTGCGGAACGAATTAATTTCGTCTTGCAAGGCACCACTGTAAAACCACTCCTTAATAAATCCTCCCTGCTCTTAGAAAATCTAAGTACGGTAACTACTGGCCAGTGACTAATCTTCCCTTCCCCTTATTCAGTGGGTTGTCGCAGACCAGATCCAGGCGCTCTGGGAGGAAACTGATTTTCTAGATCCATTTCAATCAGGGACGGGGCCTGGTTTTGGCACAGAAACTGTCTTGGTTGCCATGTATGATGACCTGTTAGATTTTTTTTTAACTTGTTTCTTAGTTGTTTTTATAAGTATGGCTTTTAAATGCTGCTTTTCCATATAATTTATTGCTGCTGCTTTTTGTATTTGATGGTTGTTGTTTTTTGGTATTGTTGCACTTTTGTAAGCCACACTGAAAAGTCCTCAGGAGAGCTGGGAAATAACTAATACATAATGCCAATCAAATCGTCCTTCAGATGAAATCATTTTTCTTCCATTGCTGTTCTTCCCTTTGAAAAGGAGGCCTTCAGTTTGACTAGATGGATATCACATGCGGTTCCTTCACTGCGAGAAGTGAGGTTACAGGGAACTAGGCAGAGGGCCTTCTCGGTAGTGGCGCCCTCCCTATGGAATGCCCTCCCATCAGATGTCAAGGAAATAAACAGTATCAGGAATTTTTTTATGTCTAATGTTTTACAATTTTTTATGTGTTGTAAGCCGCCCAGAGTGGCTGGGGAAACCCAGCCAGATGGTGAGGGTATAATAATAACATTATTATTATTATTATTATTATTATTATTATTATTATTATTTATTCTAGTATGCAAGTCTGTGAATGTTTACTTGAAAGTAAGTACCTCTGTTTTCATTGAGCTTACTTGCACATATGTATATGATTGCAGTGTAAGAGAGAAGAAGTAACAAAAGAGTAATATTATTAAACTTACTAATCTAAACCATTTAGGTATTGTTATAATTATAAACTTAACGTGGCATGTGCAGAAATGAGACCAAGTGGTCTGACAGACAAGTTTATGAATAGTAAGTAGCACTCTTCTGTAACTGTGTGAAGATCAGGTCTCATGCAGTTAGATTAGAGTTAAGAAGCCCAACCTTCTGCACCCCAGTTTTGAAACACTGGTTGGCTTCTCTTAGAGTCAGGATTTCACCAATCTTCTGTAAATACAGAACTAATGCTTCTCTTAGAGTCAGGATTTCACCAATCTTCTGTAAATACAGAACTAATGCTGCTGCTCTGCTGGCAGAATAGGTGTGGGTAAAATAGTTATGACAAGGAGTTTTACCATCACTTGGAAATTGTAGTATATTTGTGAACACATTATAAATTCATAGGAAGTTGAGATTGGAAAAGCCGAGGTCACACATCAGGTTAACTGCTGAAGGAAAACTACAAACAGTATCAGGTGTAAAATCCAAAACAAGTGTCAGAGAACATCTGTGTGGAGAAAGAAGCAAGAAAGGGCACTTCGGTGAGTGGAAAACTGAGAATGTGGAAGTGTGACAAAGGAATAAATGTACTGGAGACTCCAAAGGTAGCTAAATGGCTAAAGTGATACATAAAGGTGCTAGCTCAGCACCTCTGCCTAAACATGCACTTGCCTGGAAATGGATCCCATTGATTTCACTTCAGCCCTGGAGAGTTTCTAGGCAGGAGCCTCCTGCTGGTCTCCAGACACTACTTCCCCACATGCAGAATTGCAGCACCCCTTCCACATTGCAGCAGGCAATATGGACCTTTTCTCAGCCCTGCCCCTTCCCCCAGCTGCTTGCATCTTACACTTATCTCTTGCACATCAGTGGGTGAAGGATTATGGGATGCAGCCAGGCTTCATCTTGACCATCCCTGCCCCTCTTTCTACCCATTGCAAAGTTCTTCCTTTTTGGTTATGTACAGGTGCAGATAATACCTGTGCGTACCTGCACACATTTTTCTTTTGGTTTTTTATGTGAAGAATTGTACATTGGCAGTCTGTTTTCATGCATGACTGCATAATTTCCCTAAAACCATTCCTTGTTCAACATGAATCTCTAGCTACTCAGTCTCTCCTTGCAGGGATCAAAAGACTACACTACACGGCCATGCCAGAACTCCTTAAAGAACACAGCAGGTTCATTCACAGAGGCAGGACTTGATGTAGAAAAAGGTTGTGACTGTTCTTATAAGCTCTTAGAAGGCTTTGACTCTGTACTGTGGCAACATTTTTCTATTCTTTTCAACTCCAGCCAGTTCATTGGGAGCTATCTAGGGGTTCTGATCCTGCTTGTCTTAACCTGGATGCCCTTTGCTGCAGTTCCCTGAAAGAGATCATTATCTGATGTGACCTTACCTGATGTAACTCCACTTGCTGTGACTTTGCGCACTGTAACTGACTGACTAACTATATCAGACAAGATCCTGCTGCTGTACTGTTTAATGAGATCCATCTTGCCAAGAATCTGCCTAATGAACTTACCCTGAAGTAAGTTTGGCCCCATGCTGCATGGATCTTGGGTCCATGATAAACATCATATGGGAAACCATCTTTACTGAGAAATATGTAGTAAGAGACGCGGGTGGCGCTGTGGTCTAAACCACTGAGCCTCTTGGGCTTGCCGATCAAACGGTCAGCGGTTACAAATCCCTGCAATGGGGTGAGCTCCCATTGCTCTGTCCCAGCTCCTGCCAACCTAGCAATTTGAAAGCATGCCAGTGCAAGTAGATAAATAGGTATCACTGCAATGGGAAGGTAAATGGCATTTCTATGCACTCTGGTTTCCATCATGGTGTTCCATTGCACCAGAAGTGGTTTAGTCTTGCTGGCCACATGACCCAGAAAGCTGTCTGTGGACAAACACCGGCTCCCTTGGCCTGAAAGCGAGATGAGCACCGCAACCCCATAGTCACCTTTGGCTGGACTTAATTGTCTGAGGTCCTTTACCTTTTACCTTTACCTAATAGTTGTATGGTGGATTTCCATTATGGAATTCTACCATTAAGCTACCTTCCAGTTTGGAGTCAGGAAATCTACAGCATAAGAAATAGTTCTGAGGATGTGCTTCTTCATTAAGCTCTGTTTGTGCTTGTCCACCAGACAATAACTTGGGTGACAACTGAAATAGAAGTTCTACTTTTTATTTTTATTTTTTGTTAAAAGTGCTTTCAATATTCTACTGTTTTGTCATCTTATTGCGACTTACAATAGAAAGTATCTTAGTATAGAAATCGGCACTACTTTTGAACTTGTTCATGCCAGCTGTTTGGCACTTTACCTATTCCTAAGATGGTAGCCACCATTTTACCAGTGGACACTTTGGGGCTGAGTAGTAAGGCAAAACATTTTAGTGCTTGTGCAATTTCAGTATATCACTTGTGGGCGCATATTACTATTCCATTCCTGCTTCAAGGGACAACTGGGCACACTGACTGATTTAGTGACAAAGAGGAAGCGTGGAGCAGAAGAAACCATGTTGCATAAATTCTAGCAGTGATACTGGCAGGTGCTGCCTCTCTAATCCAGATATGGTTTGTGGGAGCCACCTTGATCCGTCTTTCAACCACTGCAAGACCAAGGGCTGTATTGGCTAGGGCTGATGGGAGCTGGAGATCAACAGTATCTGGAGGGCCACAGATTCCCTGGGTTAAAGGACCTAAGGAAACACTATACCTTTATCTGCTTCACAAAGATCAATCTTTGTTACATGAGCCTCCCCCCCCCGCCCCCTCATTTAGATACTTCTCACATTGGAATGATTAGTCCTCCTTATTTTGGACAACAGCTTACTTATCATAGTAGTTGCAATAACTCCACTGCTGGAGTGGAGAAATGCAGATGTTATGTTACTTTCCTGCTATCAAGGGAAAACAGACTGACGTGCTATAATGTTAAGACAAAATTGTCAGAGTCCACTGGAAGTAATGAAGTCTGACAGTTCTTCAGTTAATACAAGGACTATTGGGCCTGTAAATTTCAATTAGGCCTGACAGCAATAGGGTTTAATGTGACATTTATGCGAAGTGGTAGGTTGGTAGCTTTCCTTCACACTTACAAAGTCAAGGATCTCGGGGGGGTTTTAAAAAAGAAAGAAAGAAAATAGGGTTCATCCACAGTCCCTTTCTGTTTCTTCTTCTAAGGATCAACATAAAATGTTTGGGACAAAGTGTTCACACTTGTAGCGGCTGGACTTAGTCACCAGAAACCATATTTATGTAGCCAATAGATGTGGTTTTTTTAAGGCTTTCCATTGTCCTCTACTGCCCTTCATTCACAAAGGTAATGAACCAGACTACTTGGAGTTGTGACCCCTTTATGAAAACTCTGTATCATTCTTGGATACACAGCGTGCAAGGAGAAATAAAGAAATCCATGAATATACTCCGATTTCCAGGATTGTGGTAACACTTTTTGGAATGTGGTCCATAGAGTATACTTCTCCATGAGATCCCTTTACCCCAGCATAGTGCAGGATGAATCAAGCATTATCTAAATTGGCCCTAAAGATGAAAACAGGTATCGGCTTGAAATATGGCTGCTATTTTAAACATTTCATGATCTAGCAGGAGAAGCTTCTGCTACCCAAGGCATGTTGACTGGGTTTTCAGGCAGCTGTGGTTCAGAGCATAAGGCAAATCAGGAATTTGGGAAGGCAAGACAAAGTATCAGGACCCTGGACAGAGCTCAGTAGAGAGGGTTTCCAGACTGAGGTCCAAAGGCTATAATAGTGAATGGGGAAAGAATGCTTAGAACCTTGCTTTTAATCCATCCTCTGAGAACTATCCCTACCCCAGCCCAGTGGATTTAGGCAGACAATATAACTTAATTTGTGCTAAAAGTTCTTAAGGTGTTGTTCTGTTTTTACCCAGGGAGACTGACCTTGTACCCTTCCAGTTTAAGAGCTTGAGGCTGTAACTTTTTTCTTATCTTTAAAGATATAGTAGGAGTAGCAATATCATATAAAACGATACAGATAATTTACAGTGGTATAAATAATTCAAAGGTATATATAAAATGTCATATAAGTAGTACTGGAGAGATTTAATACTATGTTGAAAATAATGCTGAAAGTAGCTAAGTATGAGAATAAATGCATTGCATAAATCTATTATTCATCTGTTCCTTTCTTTTAATTAATTTAAAATTAATACTAATAATTTTATATTAAAAATAAGTTTATTTAAGTAACTTTTTTCATTGTAGTGTTTTATTAATATATACCTCAATATTAAATGGTCCCTAAAATTGTAGGTGGAAATGTAAATTAATATAATACCATAGAAATAATCGGGTCCTCTTTGATAGTACAAGTAAACCATTACTACTACAGATCCTTGTCTAATCTGATATATACTAAGAATCACCACTTAGCCCAGCAGTAAATCCCCAGACTGATTTATTCTGATTTTTAAATTAATCAACAGACATTATTATTCAGTTAAACAATGCATCTACTACATATTTTGGTAAGTTGTCTATTCACTATGCATCTGGAGACTTCTTATGATATCATACCCAATTTTGCATGATGGTTCCTCAGATCAAGGAGCAGATTTTTGTCTATGCTTAGGTATAATTGGATGCCACATTGAATCAAGATGGCAGACTCAATCTTTCAAAACTGCATTGATATTTTGGTTTCTTAGAATTCCGGAGCAACACCAGGTTACAAAATATAAAACATAAAATATACAAACTTTAGAACAGATTAAAATATCAGGATGTGGAACATTGGGACAACATTCATGGTGCAAAGGCCTCTTGGAAGACTTAGAGAACACCCACTGATTCAAGAAGTCTACCAGAAGTTACCTTCTAATCATCAATGCCCTGTCCTGGTTTTGACAAAGAGCCCATGAGGCACGATGGGGCAAGTCAATAAGCAAATTGTGCAGTTTGCTCAAATGAAAGTCTACAAGTGAACTTGAAAAGGATTCAACATGCTTTAATAGACAGAATGTGATGATAGTAGATATTTATTTGCTTTAGCCGCCAACCATTGCAATTTATGTTCAAAGCACAAACATCCACTGTGTGGTAAACTAGATGTGTCTCTTGACACTCTGTGATCTTATCAGTAATCCAGAGATGCAAACAGTATTGCTGAGCTGTGGGAAAGGACTAGGCTTCATTCAAGATCTGTCCAGTTGTGATGCCACTCGTGCCTCTGTCAAGCAAGATATGAGCTGCGGCTTCTTCGTTTTAAAAGTTTCTTTTCACCTTACTAAAACTGCCACTCTGTTCTGCACCCTGATTGGTGAGTCCATCTTGTAAACTGCCAACACATTGACGGATGCCGAATGTCCTCTGACACTATTCAGTGCTGCACAAAAGAGACATTTCCCAACACCTGTGTTCTCAACGGTGCCTCCAGCAAAGCCCCGCAGATGAACCATTCCAAATCTAGGCTGACCTTAACAAAGAAGGAGCCGACATACTTCACTCATAGCACTCAGCAAGCAATCAGGCTGCATCCCAGTGACATTCAGTGTAGCTGCTGGCAACGGCCTTTAATTCATCTGGTATTTAACCAGGGTGAAATACCCCTTGGCTATATCATGTTTGTTGGTGTTAGATGAACCCAGCTCATCTCCTGCTCACTAAAGTTCAGGATTTAACACCAGTCCGTGATTTTTAAGCATTTCAGTTTCCCTACAAAACACTTGTCTTTTCCTTGTCCTTTCTTCTGTTTTTGTTTTCCTTGCCTTGATTTAAAACACACACACACATACCCACACCCTACCGGCACCTCTGATATTACAGCTATGGCACATTAAAGATGTAGCACACCAGTAATATAATTAGGGGCAGCAATTATAGGAAACCTCCCACCTTCTCCAGATTAAATGTTGTGAAAGACGTAAGTAGGGGGGTTTTCCGGCACAGTAGGGCAATAAATGAGTGTGAATATGTCTGATTTTGTATGGAATAAAAGCACTAATAGCTGCATGCGTTCAGAGTTCGCAAGCAAGGGAGACTTCAGTTGGAGCTGTAATACTTCCAGAAATAAGCATGCTTAGCACATTTAAGGGTCATTGAGTTGAGTAGGAAATGTAAGCACGTGCTTAACATTCTGCCACTGTAAAGAATAAAAAGGCTTCACCTATAGTTGGATTGCTTCCAGTGTCATATTCTGGTGAGAGGATATTGTTATGTTCAGTGTTTTGCAGATGTGTCACGGATGTCACAACTGTTGGCCAGTTTAATTACCTGGCATCTTTTAATCTGCAAAAGTGTTGTCATGGTCTTCATTGCATTCACAAGAGCCGAGTGAGGCGTGTTGCAACTATTCCCATTTTACAGATGAGACTACCCAAAGCCGTATAACAAGTCCAGAGTAAACCAGAGTATGTACATAGCCTAAAATGGCACCAGTGAGTTCAGACCCAGCTATTGCTGGGCTGTCCCATTCCATGTCAGATGACACTCTGGCCAAACAGCAAGACCCTTCATCCAGAAAAAGATGGGGTGCCAGCAGTGCTCATAGTCCCATTGCATTCATTGTAGCCTTCTCTTTAGGTACCCGTGTAGAAAAATACAGAAGTCCTATGCATCCTATAAAAATTTCTTCTGGGTTTTTTTTAATGACTCTGGCTGCAATCCTATATACATTTACTTGGGAGTGAAAACTGATGTGAGGTGAGAATATATTCTCCGGAGAATATTCTCTGCTAGAAAATTCTAATGTAAGAACCAGTTTTACAACCCACATTTAAAAAATCTAGTAAATAATAAGTCAAGCTGGGATATTGCCAGTGTAAGTAATTAATGATGAGACTTGTCACTTAAAACCTATTTTTTAAATAAATTTCTTTCTTGTGACAATTTATCAGTTATATTTAAATATGTTGTGTGTTGCCTTACTTGTCTAAGCAGATAGTAATATGCATTTCTGATGTTATGTAACTTGTCATTACTGATTATTTGTGTTTTATTTTCTGGAAATAATAACATTTACCATATTTTTCGCTCTATAAGACGCACCAGACCATAAGACGCACCTAGTTTTTGGAGGAGGAAAACAAGAAAAAATATATTCTGAATCTCAGAAGCCAGAACAGCAAGAGGGATCGCTGCGCAGTGAAAGCAGCAATCCCTCTTGCTGTTCTGGCTTCTGGGATAGCTGTGCAGCCTGCATTCACTCCATAAGACGCACACACATTTCTCCTTACTTTTTAGGAGGGAAAAAGTGAGTCTTATAGAGCAAAAAATACAGTATTTTAAACTTTATATTGATTTTATTAATCACTGAAAATACTGTACCATGTAGATATGCTTATTAAAGAATATACTCACGTAGCGGACCTTAGTTTTTTAATTAATACTAATAATTTTACATTAAAAGTAAGTTTAAGTAACTTTTTTCATTGTAATGTTTTATTAATATATACTACAATATTAAATGGTCTCTAAAATTGTAGGTGGAAATGTAAATTAATATAATACCATATAAATAATCAGTTCCTCTTTGATAGTGCAAGTAAACCATTCTGAACATAGGAGGGTTATGTTTGCTTTGCTGAACCAACTTTTCATTGGAAGAAGGTAGGCAATAGTTGACAACTGGCTGCTGTAACTGGAAGCAATGTTGTTGTTTTCGATTTTCCTAAAGAAAACACTCTGTGCTTTTGCATTTCCTTTGTTTCCAATCTATGCGAAGCATTTGGACAATATTTGTTTAATTTATAACCCAGTAGTTTTGAAAGTCCCAGATGTAGCCCAGTGCTGCCTTTTTGGTTTTTATCACTCCACATTGCAACCAGCCTTCCTCCTCTCAGGATGACAGTCCTGGGATCCAAATGCCAACCTGTGGAAGAAGAATTCCAAGACACAGCATCTGGCTCCATGTACAAGTCCAGTGGCAGCTGGCTGTGATGGGGGTCATGGAGTTGCCTCTGGCTCTGACATGTGGTTCAGTTAGTCACTTGATAGGCTCTGTGACTCTTGAGCCCCTTGGACTTCTGTCTTATTGTGACATACCTTTCAATCTATGTAAGTCTGACTTCATAATGCACTTTGCAGTCTTCTTATACTTCCCCCACACCCCGATTTCAGCACACCAGTGCAGCAAAATTTAATACCACGATGTTTGAGGACAATCTGTTCATTGGGCCTTGTAAACATGGGAGACTTTTCCCACATATGCATACACAGACAAACGAATTGTATGAATTGGCACCACAAGCCAATTTATTAATAATAGTGTCACCAGGACCCAGAATGGCGGGCCCAGCTTCTTTTTACAGAATGCAACAAGAGTGTGACATAGGACTATTTTTGCTGGGCTTCTAAATGTTTGCTGCAGTTTGTGTTAGCAAGAGGCCTCTGAAAAGACCACTTCCTATTCCTGTTGCATATAGTCTTAAACATGGACTAATTGTGAGTTGTGCTTTGTGGGCTGTCTGTAGCTAACCTCAGTAAAGCTGGTTAAGGCAGTTGGTGCTGATTTGTCGACCTGGGCTTTTTATTGCACCAACTACTATATTCTTTAGACAATTTATACCCCGCATTGTCAAGGCAGCTTAGGTCCTTCAGTAAAGCAATCCATCAAGTGCAAAATGATACAACAAAAACACTGAAGTAATTACAAGTAGAATTAAATAAGAAAGAGGCAGCAGATCTTTTGAAATACAGTTATATAATGGCCTAAAAACATCAGCAACCTGGAAAGATAAATGCCTATTGGAATAAAAAGATATTTGGGTGGTGGCTAAAAACATCATTGGGAGAGGGGGCAATTAGGCTTCAGTAGGCTGTGAACCACTTTGAGATCCTCATATGAAGGGCTGTATACAAATATAATAATAGGTAGGGAAGTCCATAATCTTTTTCCAAACAATCTAGTACTTCCAAACCTTTGGAAGCCTTTTATGTTGGCAAGGCAAAATGTTTCCCATATTGAAAACTCAGAATCTGGGTGCATAGTAACTTTAGAGACAGGGAGAGAAATTCCGCCCCCCCACCCCCAAAAAGACAACTAGACATATAATATAGAGCTATGTGAAATTATTCAAGTTACACAGAGGCTGGAAACTTTCTGCACTTTCTCCTAATACAGGTACTCAGGGCCACCTGATGAAATTGATTAGCAATGGATTCAAGGGATGGAGTAGAATGGAAACCATGTTGTACCCAATAGAGGGCAGTAGTGGCCTTCGAAGTGGGGTGGAGTCACCCCCCTGACACTTGCCACTTACCTGGATAGGGATGGGGCAGGGCAGTGGCAAAGCTGGGACTGGATAGACACACCAACAACAGAAACATCAGTCTGGCTCCATCAGTACACCTGTGCAGCCCTAATCTCAATGCTCCACCTCACCATTCTGGTTGAGGGATCCTACTTCAGGAGAAGATGCCATTAGGAAAACACAACTTGAGAAGTAGGGCGTTTTGCATGTGCACTATGAAGCACCCATAAAATAACTTTCTCTTGAAGATTGCATTAAGCTCTGCTCATTCCAGCTAGAGTTTACTACAGTGGTACCTTGGTTCCCAAACACCTTGGTTCCCAAACGCCGAAAACTTGGAAGTAAGTTTTCTGGTTTTTGAACTCTTTTCAGAAGCCAAATGTCCGATGCAGCTGTCGGCTATTGTTTCTGGGCCACCTGCACCAATCAGCCTTAGGTTTTCGAACATTTTGGAAGTCACATGGACTTCCGGAATGGATTAACTTTGGCGCTTTCTTTTTTGCTCTTTATTTTGCGTTTTTGATTTTGGTTTTTGGTTCATTTGTTTTTGCGACACTGTGGAACCCAGTTCAGCTACTGATGGATGGATTATGGGACTGCAGAAATGGATAAAAGCCCCCCATCCAAACAATGTCTATCATCAGTGCAGGTAAGGAAAAAAATTAATTTTAATTTTTATCATCTACAATACTGTCTTATTTATTTTATAGTACAGTACATTGATTATTGCTTTTATCTTATGGATCAATGGTCTCATTAGATAGTAAAATTCATGTTAAATTGCTGTTTTAGGGGTTGTCTTTAAAGTCTGGATTAATCCGTTTTGCATTACTTTCTATGGGAAAGTGCGCCTTGGTTTTGGAACGCTTTGTTTTTGGAACAGACTTCTGGAACGGATTAAGTTTGAGAACCAAGGTACCACTGTACTGCAATCTCCTGGCAGATGTCAAAATACAGTAGCAGGATTTATTCTAATAAGGGATGGTTCTTCTGAAAGATAAATGTAAATCTTCACCTATCCACCAAGATTAAGAGCAGAAACAGAGTTTAGGTAGGCCTTGTTGTTCTAGCTATTGAGACAGGAAGTCTTTTTATATACAATAATAATAATAATTTTTATTTGATTTTACAATTATAAAATTATAACAGTCCAAATTACCTATCTGTATTTAGAGATTTCTCCAAATCTCTGGACTTCCCACCTTCCCCTCCATGGGTCCTATTGTATACCCTTTCAACTGCATATTATTTCATAATCCATATTTTATATCTTTCCATATTGTCCATAGTATTCTCTACATTACAAGTGTTATTAGAATCCTGCTAATGTTTTCATCTGCTTACTTTGGTCTCCTAGATAAATTTTAAAAATTTCCCATTCTTTGCTGAAGTTTTGATCTTCTTAGTTCCTGAGCTTTCTGGTCAATTTTGCTATTTCAGCATAGTCCAACACTTGGTTTGCCATTCCTCTCTGGTAGGGACTTTGTCTTATTTCCATCTCTGGGCTAGTAACAGCCACACGACCGTTGTCGCAGAGACAGGAAGTCTTCGTATACTCCTTCCTGTCTAGAATGAGCCAATAGCTAGCCTGGTCAAAGTCAGTCTGGAATTTTCTTCACCAAGATGCTGGGGTGATGCAACGCAGCACATAGCACTGTGGTCAGCAGTTCCTGACATTCTATGATAAGTCATGGACATTCCATGATAAGTCAATGACTGTTTGCCATGACTGCTAAATGGAACCGTTTAAGATTCAGAGGTGGCAGTCACCAGAGTACCATCTGCTGGCGAAGAGGCAAATAGCAGTGAAGGTAAAGGTAAAGGTACCCCTGCCCGTATGGGCTAGTCGTGACCGACTCTGGAGTTGCACACCCATCTCGCTTAAGAGGCCGGGGGCCAGCGCTGTCCAGAGACACTTCCGGGTCACGTGGCCAGCATGACAAAGCTGCTCTGGCGAGCCTGCACCAGCGCAGCACACGGAAATGCCAATTACCTTCCCGCTATAAAGCGGTACCTATTTATCTACTTGCACTTAAGGGTGCTTTTGAACTGCTAGGTGGGCAGGAGCTGGGACCGAACGACGGGAGCTCACCCCGCCACAGGGATTCGAACCGCCGACCATACGATCGGCAAGTCCTAGACGCTGAGGTTTTACCCACAACGCCACCCGCGTCCCTAAATAGCAGTGAAAGGCTGCAGCTTTTTATGCCATCTGGTTGGCCGCTGCTGTAAGCAGGATATCAGATTAGATGGATCCTTGGCTGAATCCAGAAGGGCTCCTCTTGCATTCTTATGACTGCTTTCCCTGTGCTCTTTATCTCTCAAAGCAACCAGGTGACCGTACCTCAACATGTAAGAACATACTACATCTGATTTTATGTTATTTTTGCAGTGAACAAAACAAAAGTTTGATCAATAACAACGTGCCGTTTTTATCTGCTCTCTGATGTCAAAACTGAAGCAGGGCAATGGATTAATTACTTTTCGGTAGTAATAACTAGCAATTACTTATGTCCACCATGAAGACACACAGATCTTTTGATTAGAAAGCTGCAAGTTTCTTTGTCAAGTGTTGATCTTCTTAACAAATTTGAGTGGACATAAAAAGCAGCCTCTTTGAGGGCCTTGCTGGCCCATCTGGGGTCAGTGCAAAGGAATGGAACAGATTTTTTTATAATTATTTATAAGATGTCTGCTTTCATAACACTGTTACTTGAGTATCTGACAACCTCAGGGGCCCTGTCCAAGTATATCATATGACATTCTGTTGGTCATCAGCAAATATTCCCTTACTGAAGGAAATTTTAGAGACTCAAAAATCCATCTCACCTCCCTCTCCCTCCCATAGTGTATAATCGCCTTCATTTGGAATGCTTTAAGCAAATTGAAACATAACATACATAACTTGGGAAGGCAAACATTTGGACAGCCTTCACTGTAAACATAAATGTACCGTACTTCTTCTTTTTTGCAGTGGAACTACTTTATTATATCAAATCTAATTCTGACATAGTCAAACCCAGTAACTTCTAGTGTGGGTCATGATTGTTAGCCCACGAATACTGTGGTACACATCGTGCTGACCATTGTGCAACTGAAATAGGGTTTGGCCTAAGTATGAACATACACTGTTCTTTTCAACAGTTCATTGGCTATTGGTTCTACTCTCAAGGCCTGCGGTAGGGAACCTAATCTAATGTGATGCTCTGTAAAACTTGCTCTGTTGCCTACCCCTCTGAGAACCAGTTCCTCTTCCACATTTTGTGTGTGTAAGGGGGGGGAGGAGAGGGGGCTGCTACACTGTGAACCCAGAAAACAAATGCTCATCAGAGGAAGAGCAAGGAAGACCAGAAATGGACCTAGTAATTCAAGGAGTAGGGTGATATCAGGGACTGGGCTGAGGAGGAATGGTGGGGACCACCCCTCCTCTTCCTGAACCTTCCCGAGAAGAGGACAGTATAGATTTAGAACAGTGGTTTGCAGAGGGTCATAGTTCAGAGGCTGCAGAGAGGAGAAGCTGGGAAATATCGGGAGAGCAGCAGGAGGAAGCACCACCAGTGGAGAGACAACTGACAGTGTCTTTAGAAAGCATTCCTGACCCCCCTTCCCAGGACCAGGTGTGCATTGAGAGTAGTAAAACAGAAAGCTCAGGGGCAGAAAGCACTGATCAGCTGGCTCAGGGATGACATAAGATAGGAGGGATTGAGGGGGTGGCATTTTACTTGGAGCAATGCCATTATCTAAGAGAGACCGCATTCCTGTCTCTCTTTCTGTGAATATTGACTAAACCACTTGGTAAGAACTGACAGATTTCTCTATCCCTTGGAACACAGCTCTCAGCAGAAAGTGATTGAGTGAACGCAATAGGGCACTTTGCTTATGGGGAAGTTTGCATTCATGGGTGGGGAATTCATCAAAGTTGGGGGTGGGAATTTACCCACCACTTTTTTATATATAAAAAACAACAATACACACCCCACCCCTGGTATCATTTCAAGGAAGACTTTGAGCACTGTACTTTTCTTTATGAAAAGTGTGTCATTCTAAACCTAGCTGCCAATTTCCAAGCACCCTTCAAATCCATAGCCCGGGCTGGGGCGGGTAGCATTTATTCCGTAAGAACATGGCAGAATTCTCCCTCAATTTTTAGCTCTGTCTCTTTTTAGTCCCTTTCTTGTGTGTGGAGATATAAGTAAAAGCACCTAGACAGTATTTTGTTCAACTGCTCAAAAAGAAAGGGCCACAGTCAAATGTACGTATTTAAACAGATGGAATCACTTGCATTTATGCTGAGGCCTTGTGCCTTTGATCAAGGGTCTGGAAGCCAAGCCTTATGAGGAATGGTAGAGGCAATTGGGTATGTTGAGCCTTGTAAAGAGGAGACTGAGAGAAGATATGATATCCATATTCCAATATTTAAAGGTATGTCACATGGAGGATGGAGCCAGCTTGCTTTCTTCGGCTAGGACCTGAACCAATGGATTCAAGTTACAAGAAGGGAGATTCCAACTAAACATGAGGAAGAACCTTCTGACTGTTCAACAGTGGAACAGACTCCCACAAGAGGTGGTGGGTTCTTCTTCTTTGGAGATTTTTAAGCAGAGGTTGGATGACCACTTGCCATGTATGATCAAGTTGAGATTCCTGCATTGCAAGGGATTGGACTACCTTGGGGGTACCTTCCAACTCTATGATTCTATGAGATTCCACAGTAGAATTCACCAACCTGGTTCCCTCCAGAGGTTTTGGGCCACAACACTGGCTGGGGCTGATGGGGGTTGTAGTCTGAAACTTCTGGAGGGAACCAGGCTGAGGAAGTCTGTTCTACAGTTTTGTCACAACCTTGTCAAAGGCTTCCGCTCCCTTTCTTCCTTTCTGACCAAGGATGATCAACCCTGCTGCAGTGTGCTGAACCCTTTACTCAAAAAGAGTCAAGCCGGTGATGTGGGCTAGTATCCATTAGAGACACCAAGCTGAGAAATGAACCCAAGTCACAAGAGGCCAGCCCTGTATTCCCTGAAGCGGACGTCTAGTCCTTTTACTGCCAAGCTCCTTCTTTCGGTATTTAATCAACTGTCGAATCCTCTGAAGTGAAAAAAATGCACTTTTTATTTTTATTTTCAGTGACTCGTTGAAGCTGACTGCTTCTCACAACCAGCAAGGTCTATGAAACTAGTCTTTATTAAGGATGAGTGATTTCTCACACTTATTCCGTTTCCATCGGAGGCTGCCAAGTTGGTCCACCTGGGCCTCCAAACTGAGATATCACATTTCCCACATCTCATGCCTTTTTCCTCTCTATTTGCCCTGCATTATTTATTATGGCACAGAGTGCTCCTGGGGTTCGTTGTTAGCCGGGGTCAGACCTGCTTTGGCCTCCCCTCTGCAGCAGCTCAGATTGGAAGGCAACCAGCAACTCTGTTGAACAGATCAGCAAATCGCTTGGCAATTTCAAGTGAAGAAACAGAAACTCAAGCATGTTACAGGGATCAGTAACTGAGCGTGAGTTGCATGTCCTTCAGCTCATGGACCAGAGAAAGTGGGCAGAATGGACAGTTACCGCATATGCATTTTCCGCACAAATGATGTGCTTGCATACTGCTACAAGAATTGCCTCCCTTATAGCGTGGCTGCATTTCGTCAATTTTCAAAGTGGCTTGCAAAACGTAACAATTTGTTTAAGTGCAATTAAAAATAAAAAGATAAGGTAGATGTCAAAACACAGCAGCACAAACCAGAAACCAACAACTTTAAAACAGATCGGTGCCTGGCTGAGAACCAGTGAGGAGTGGCTCCTCCAGCTCCTGCGTAAACTCTCAGTCTGAGCTGAATCGTCCCTGAAGCAATGGGTCCCTTGGAGGGAGAAGCACCAGTGCAAAGCCTTCTTGAATGAACTGAGGAAGGGGACACTGTGGCTGTGGTGGGCAGAATGTCTGCTCGTCTTCACAGTCTGAAAATGCCCCATGGTGAATGTACCCTCCCAGCAAGTGTAATCCAGGGATTTCGAACTTGTTGCCCTCCAGATGCCATTGGAGTACAACTCCCATCCTCCCTGAACATTGGCCCTGCTGGCTGGAGCAAAAGGAAGTTGGATTCCCACAACATTAGAGGGCCTCAACTTCCCCATTCCCAATTTCATGGCTCCCTTTCCGCTTAGGACAAGGAGCCTGTCAGCATGGCTGTCCTGAAGCTTGAGCTCAGTCAGGAAGTACATCAGATTATCTCCTTTGTTATAAATCCCCACCAAAACAGTAATAATAATAGTTTATTATTTATACCCCGTCCATCTGGCTGGGTTTCCCTAGCCACTCCGGGCAGCTCCCAACAGAATATTAAAAACATAATAAAACATCAAACATTAGAAACTTCCCTAAGGAGGGCTGCCTTCAAATGTCTGCTAAAAGTCAGATAGTTGTTTATTTCCCTGACATCTGAGGGGAGGGAGTTCCACAGGGTGGGTGCCACTGCTGAGAAGGCCCTCTGCCTCATTCGCTGTAACCTCACTTCTCGCAGTGAGGGAACTGCCAGAAGGCCCTCAGAGCTGGACCTCAGTGTCCAGGCTGAACAATGGGGGTGGAGACCTAATACAGTCCCTTCTATATTGGTTCAGGAACTGTATGGGTGTCAGCCCTTCCTTGTCTAGCAATCATGCAATCATGCACTTGTGATTTTGACTGGAAATCCCACAAGAAGGAGACCTCGGTGTCTTACGGAAGGAAGAGGAAGACCTCCGTAGGAGGGGATAGTATAGTATAGTATAGTATAGTATAGTATAGTATAGTATAGTATAGTATAGTATAGTAGGCTTGTAAAAGGCCTTGTGGTCTCTGCAGGACTTAGGAGTAAAAAAGCCTTTGTGGCTGGTGGGGCAAAAATTAAGGATAAGGATTCCCTCTGTGGGGGAAGGGAGAGGACTGTCTCAGTAGCAGAGAGGGTGAAGAATAGGGAGGACAAAGCCTATGGAAGACATTTGGTCCCTGTGAAGCTTGCAGAGGAGAGAAGAAAGCTTTCATGGCTGGTGATGGGGAGAAAGAAAAGGCCTTGTCTCATCCTTAGGAGTTGAGGAAGGGAGAGCAAAGTCTTCATGGCAGTAAGTTTCAGGAAGGCCTGTAAAGGCCTCATGGTCTCCCTCCAGGTCTCCCTCCAGATCTCTTGAGTACCTAGCAATGCCTCTGCCTTTTGGCCATGTGGCTATTCCAAATCTCCCAAAATCTAAACACAAAACCAGGTGAGTTTTGAATACCCAAGAGGTTACAACGTTTCTTCTGACCATCTGTTTTTAAAAAAACACAAAAACAAAAATGTATCATGCACAGGACAAAGAGAGAAATAATGCAACATGTAGTCGCATTTGTATCTTCTCTCTCTCTCTTTTTTGCTAATGTCAGTCTCCAACAGAACTGGGGCCTTGTAGTCCACAGAGCCTACATGAGAAACACAACAGCAGATGAAGAACGAGCAAGAGCTGAGGCTTTAGGGAATATCTTCATGAAAAATAAAAGGAAAGGAAATTACAAGAAATGATTTTTTCATTTTCATTTTCTTTTTAAAAAATCTGCATAGATGCTTTTACAATCTGACAGTTTCTTCCATTGTCTTGCTGTTGTGTGTCCAACCTCAGGGAAAGCCCAGTTTGTAGATTGGTTTAATTTCAAAAGCTTTCTTTATAAAGGTAACCGAAGGTTATATAGAAAAAAGAACAAACCTTGGTTATAGGTCATGTTTAGTTTGGAGAGAGCTTAATCTGGAATAAGCAACCTTAACGGCTTAATTCGACAATGGAATGGTCTCAGACCCTGGGAGCTTGTGGACTCCCCTTCTTGGAGGTTTTTAAGCAGAGGTTGGATGGCCATCTGTCATGGATGCTTTAGCTGATATTGCAGGGGGTTTAGCATTGGGGAGGAGTTGGACTATATGACCCTCAAGGTACCTTTCATCTCTACAGTTCTACGATTCTACGATGCTCATGCATTTGCACTAAGCCACATTTTGGCTTACTGTGACATATTGATCAGGAAAAGCATACAGCTAAATTTTACTCATAGACCCAATGAAATTAAGGAACATGATGTAAGTTAGGTCCATTCATTTTAATAGGTCTACTCTTAGTAAAACTTTGTTGAATACTACCCCCAGCCATGCGTGGCGCTGTGGGTTAAACCACAGAGCCTAGCGCTTGCTGATCAGAAGGTCGGTGGTTCAAATCCCTGTGATGGCATGAGCTCCTGTTGCTCGGTCCCTGCTCCTGCCAACCTAGCAGTTTCAAAGCACGTCAAAGTGCAAGTAGATAAATAGGTACCGCTCCGGCGGGAAGGTAAACAACGTTTCCGTGTGCTGCTCTGGTTCGCCAGAAGCGGCTTAGTCATGCTGGCCACATGACCCGGAAGCTGTACGCCGGCTCCCTCGGCCAATAAAGCGAGATGAGCGCCGCAACCCCAGAGTCGTCTGCGACTTGACCTAATGGCCAGGGGTCCCTTTACCTTTACCTTTACCTTTACCCCCACCCCCAGGCACTGTGTACCTGGACTTCAAAATAAGGCTCCTAGGCAACCTAGCATAAGAGAATGGGCCCTCTTATGCAGGGGTAAGTGGCTGTATTTGGCTGGTGATCCAGTTAATTGTCTCCTCCACTTGCACTTGTGGGACAAGTTTGACAGGTAGGTGGAAAATGCAAGAGAGGACAGGGCTCCTATATCTTTGATAGTTGTGTAGAAGAGTGAATTCTTACAAGTGTAACTTGTCATGCAGTTCCTGAAATTTTCTTTTCAACACTTTTTTGGGGGGTGTATGGACTGGCTATCACAGTTCTGGGGTTGGCTCTCATTATTAGCCCCGAGTAAGCAGCAAGCAGTTCGCTTGTGACTTAAGGTGAGGTTGGAGAATATAGCTTCCTGGCTTTGCTTCCAGATGATGTGTTTATTGAGCCTTCATTCAGATTTGTTTGCAGGAAGGCTAAACAGCATTGCCTCAAAGCAAGTGCTATCTCACCTGTCACTTTCCTTATCACAAGAAGCCCGATATTTTGGGGAAGTCGGTTTGTTACACCAGATCTCTCCCTATCAGATAGAATTGCAATTGCGTAACCTGTATTTGCCAGTATGTGATTGAATCCCACTCGAAAATAGTGGCAGTCTGGAAGTGCCTCAAGTCAGTGGTCCTAACTCTTATTTTCATCTCTCCAACATTGTTCTCATCTGTTCTCATGCTGATCTGAACCTTGAAGAGCACACAGAAATGAGTGACAAATGGGGCAATGAGTTGAGGGGAGTTCAGAGACTGTGTAGGCACCAGGGGGAGTCCTCAGAGGTACCATTGTGCCACACTGGTGAGTCTTTTCTATCCAGGCAGCCGGATAGAAAAAGAGGAAAGGATTCCTGAATGTTTAATAATTGTGTAGGAGGTGGAATTCCAGCAGGTGTATCATGTCATGCAATTTTAGATCCATGTGGATTTTATAAGACAGATCTCCGAATCTAGCCCAGGGGTCAGCAACCTTTTTCATCCATGGGCTGGTCCACCATCCCTCAAACCATGTGGTGGGCTGGATTATGTTTTGAAAAACAATATGAACGAATTCCTATGCCCCACAAATAACCCAGAGATGCATTTTAAATAAAAGGACACATTCTACTCATGTAAAGACACTCTGATTCCCGGAACGTCCGCAGGCCAGATTGAGAAGGTGATTGGGCCCATGGGCCTTAGGTTGCCTACCCCTGATATAGCCACTAGCTTGAGGGATATCTCATGCAAAATTGTGTGACATTTCTGTTTTTTTATAGCTTCTCCATGCATGTACTTGTAAGGGGGATAGTTCCATAAGCATTTCTCTAACCAAAGCAGACTGTTGTCTCTTGCACTTTAACCAGTTCCTGTCCTTTTAAGAATAGGGCATTACCAGCCCTTATCCAAAAAAATAAAATAAGATACCCTGTCCAGCTGGTTGCAGAAGCAAAATCCTCCTTGAACCAAGTGCTAAGTCAACATTTTACCTTTTTCTATGTCACAAAAGGAAAGAGCGTGGCACATTCAATTGGCAGCGCAGCAGTCTGAAAGTTCACGGCGTTTGGAGCACTTCTCACCCAGAACGCAAACTGTGAAGCACATTTAGAAATAATGTTTTTAATTAAAAGTAGCATTTCTGAGACTGTTGGCAGTGGCTATGGGGCATAAGTGAGGCGATCACTTCTGACAGTAGATGGTTGGGACTTGGATGCAAGAGACTGCAAACCAGTTTCAATCCTGCTTTGCTAATCAAATCAAGAGCTTTTATTCTTTAGTGGAGTGCCTCCAAAGTGGCACATGAGGTTTCAGTGGAGGGATCTCATTATCACCCGTAAAATAAATCGGGCTTGCCTGTGTCAGGAAAATGTTGTAGTTGCTCCAGCCTAGACCCTGAACGTTGGCACACTGCAGCAGCAGCCTAACACAAACAAAGCTCTTTTTACTCTGATGTACTGGGGGGTGGGCTTCTGGGTGGTGGGGGGGAAGAAGGGAGTCACCACTGCTAACATGTAGACCAGGGCTGACACTGAGATGTGATAAGGAGGATATGATTGCTGAGTACCCTCAGGCTTCATGTAATGTGCAGCATTAAGACAGCACTAGTTTCAAGGACCCTAAAGAGCGTAATCTTAAGCCCATCAGTAAGACTTCCCATCAGTAAGACTTGCCTTTCTTTTGAGTAAGGAGTGCAGCTGTAACTGACCACACATATTTTTTTTCTAATTAAAAGACCTGTATCCTTTTCTTTGTCCCACACAACTTTGTTCTTCTTGCAGTTCAGCCATCTTGCAGTTCAACCTTCTTGCAGTTCAGCCATCCTAATTGCCCTTGTTTGATTAGGTGAGAGATTTGTTTACACACATTTTGACCTGGCAGCTTCTCCAGCATTTAGCAAGTTAAGTAGCTGATAATGAGGTCTACTGCCTGGGCCTTCCCTCAGCTTTCTAAGCAAGGGAACTTCCTCGATAAACACAGACCTTTCCAAAGGGACTGCCTGACTTGCCTTGGCACTTGAGCTCAGTTGTACCTATCTGAGAAGTGCAGTACTAGAATGCCTCCCACTTGCTGTTAGGTAAACTCTTCTTCTGTTAGGTAAAGGTCTTCTTTAGAGCAGATCATCCACCTATATGTATTTTCTGATTAAAATATGCATGGATTTTTGAAGAGGGCCTATTCGCACCCATGCACCCTCCACCTCCATGTGCTAGGCTGTGCCCAACATTTTCTCAGGTGCGCAGCACATTCTAACTCTTTTGGAACATGATCTTGTGCATCTAAAGTCCCCGTCAGGGTGCTATCTTGTCTCTTCCCCCCATGTTTATGCAAGTACCAAGAGGCTTTAACAAGTAGGAGTTTATTTTGAAATGTTTGCGCCTGTGCTCTCGGGATAAACTATGCTGTTATACACCCACAAAGGTAGCTCTTGTGCAGTGCACATAAATTAACTACTTCCCACTTGTAGGCCTTGTTCCCATAATTTGCAGTGTTTACAGATGTACGGTTTCAGTGCAAACACCAGTCCTTGAGCAGCATTTATAGCACACAAAGCTTCATCTCCTCTGAGTTAATCTGCACCTGTGCCAGTGTGGATTCCACCATCGTTCTCATTGTTCTTTCCTTTCTGTAGGGCAGGGATGGAAAACTTGTGACATGCTTTGTGGATACTGTTGGAGTCTTAAATCCCATCAGCCTCAGACAGCATACCCAGTGGTCAGGGATGATTGGAGTTGTAGTCCAACCACATTGACATGCCTCTGGTGTAGGAGAAAGAAAAATAACTATAATAGGAAAGAAATGCCCAGTGCGCTATAGTAGACGAAAGATTCTTTCCCGCCAACTTCAGTAGAAATCCATGTTAAAGTTAGTTACTATTATTAGTCTTTTTATTGTGAAACATTTGCTTATTTAAATACATTTTGCCGCACCCTTCAGCCCAAAAAGGCTCCCAGACAGATTCTTGACAAGATGGAATGTTTTAAGAGGTGGCAGAAAGATATTTCGAAGTTTGTCTGGCAGGGCAAAAAACCCAGAATTAAATTTAAAATATTGACAGATGCTAAAGAAAGAGGGGGATTTGCCCTGCCGGACTTAAAATTGTATTATGAAGCAGCAGCGTTTTGCTGGCTGAAAGAGTGGATGCTCCTCGAGAACACAGACATTTTGGATTTGGAAGGTTTCAATAATGCATTTGGTTGGCACGCATATTTATGGTATGATAAAATTAAGCTGCATAAGGCCTTTAAAAACCATATTGTTAGAAAGGCATTGTTTAATGTTTGGATAAGATACAAAGATCTGTTGGAAAACAAAACCCCTAGATGGGTGTCTCCTGTCGAGGCTAAGGCAGTGAAGAAACTCAATATGGAGGTCGGATGGCCGAAGTATTGGGAAATCTTGGAACAAGAGGGAGATAGACTGAAATTACAAAGTCATGAGAAAATGAAACATAAAGTACAAAATTGGTTTCAATATCATCAAATAATGGAGTTCTTCAAACAGGATAGGAAAATTGGCTTTCAGGTGGAAAAATCAAAATTAGAGACTGAATTGTTAGAACCCAATACTAAGAATTTATCAAGAATGTATAACTTGCTGCTGAAATGGAATACACAAGATGAAACAGTTAAATCGGCTATGATTAAGTGGGCACAGGACATTGGTCATAACATTATGTCTGCTGACTGGGAGTGGTTGTGGAACACCGGTATTAAATTCACGGCATGTAATGCCTTAAAGGAAAACATTATGAAAATGACTTACAGGTGGTACATGACCCCAGTCAAGCTAGCAAAGATCTATCATTTGCCTGATAACAAGTGTTGGAAATGTAAGGAGACTGAAGGTACTTTTTACCACCTTTGGTGGACATGCCCGAAGATTAAGGCTTTCTGGGAAATGATATATAATGAAATGAAAAAGGTACTTAAATGTACTTTCCTTAAAAAACCAGAGGCCTTTCTCTTGGGCATTGTCGGCCAATTGGTGTCAAAGAAGGACAGAATTTTCTTTATGTATGCTACAACAGCAGCAAGAATACTCATCGCAAAGTATTGGAAGACACAAGATCTACCCACTCTGGAAGAATGGCAGATGAAAGTGATGGACTATATGACATTGGCTGAGATGACAGGCAGAATCCGTGACCAGGGAAAAGAGACGGCGGAAGAAGAATGGAGAAAATTTAAAACTTATCTTAAGGACTATTATAAACTTGATGAATGTTAGAATGTCGAGGTTTTTTAAGAAAAAAAGGGATACAGTGACATAAGATTAGATTACAGAAAAGATTAAGATGACAGAGGTTGGAAAGGAATATCTAGAAGTTGCTTAAAAATTGTGGACATTGGGATGCAGGAAGGGGGGGTATGGGGGAGTCCTGGAAAAGAGGTTTATGAAAAAATGCTATGAAACTATATGTGTGTGTTTGTCTTTTTAGCTGTTTGTTTGTCTTTAAAAATTTGTAAAACCAATAAAAATTTTATATAAAAAAAAAAGGCTCCCAGAACTGCTTAAATATCAATAGAAGAAGAAGAAGAGTTTGGATTTGATATCCCGCCTTTCACTCCCTTTAAGGAGTCTCAAAGTGGCTAACATTCTCCTTTCCCTTCCTCCCCCACAACAAACACTCTGTGAGGTGAGTGAGGCTGAGAGACTTCAGAGAAGTGTGACTAGCCCAAGGTCAACTTACAAAAATAGTTCGCAAACAGGAACAGTCACTTCCGGGTTTGCGGCGTTCGGAAGCCAAAACGTTTGAGAACTAAAATGTTTGGAAACCAAGGTACAACTGTATTGGTGTTGGCCTTCTGTATAAAGAAGAAGAAGAAGAAGAAGAAGAAGAAGAAGAAGAGGAGGAGGAGGAGGAGGAGGAGGAGGAGGAGGAGGAGGAGTTTGGATTTAATATCCCGCTTTATCACTACCTTCACTACCTGAAGGAGTCTCAAAGCGGCTAACATTCTCCTTTCCCTTCCTCCCCCACAACAAACACTCTGTGAGGTGAGTGAGGCTGAGAGACTTCAGAGAAGTGTGACTGGCCCAAGGTCACCCAGCAGCTGCATGTGGAAGAGCGGAGACGCGAACCCAGTTCACCAGATTACAAGACTACCGCTCTTAACCACTACACCACACTGAAACTAGACACTGCCTGCTTTAAGGCTTATAAAATAGAAGGCATGACATAAAAGGAAAATGGATTGTGTGGAAGGAGGAAATAAGCAAACTCAGGTATCAGTTCTTATCTGCAGTTTTTCTAACGACCAGCTGGGATAGAAACAGTTCTTAGAGAGGTGGAGCCAAAAGCTGCTGGTCTTTCAGCTGAACGGATAGCATGGCCCTGCAGCTCTTCTCTTCCTCCCTCTGCTGTAACCTGCTACAATGGCGGCAGCTGCATGACAGCTCATGGAGAGAGTTGTTAAGACATTTGTGTTCCTCTACTGCAGAAAGGAATGGAAGTCAAATAGGGATGCAATGTTCACAGTTGTAAATGGCTCGTGTTATGAAAGGACACCATTACAGAGCTGGATGAAATTGCACAACGAGGTCCAGTGTAAAAAGGGTTAACATGTTTGTATTGAGAGAGAAAAGGTGAGTCTGAGAATACACCATGTTTTTTACTGTGGCAACACGTAACATTTTACATGCAGTAAGTTTGACCAAACCGTTTTAGGTCACTTCCAGGTGACCTCTTTGATGAACATTCACCCTGTTTTATTTGCAAAGAGATTAGACAACTGCAGCTATTTAATTAGCACTTATTCTTAATTTTTGTTGCAGGGAAATTAGATTATGTTGAGTCAAGTGCATCTCCCCATCATTTTTGTTATTGCAAAGTGTCGAAACTTTTGGGAAGTGGATTTGTTGCACATGGGCTCCAAAGGCTTTAGTTGTGCAGCCCGAATTTGCTGGTATGTGATTGAATTCCACCAAAAATATCAATAATCTGAAATCGCCCATAGACTTTGGGAAGAAAAAAAAATCTGAATAAATGAAATCACAGTTCAGTGCAAACTCTGCTATTACTGAAATTTAGTAGCAACCCTCAGTCAGCTTGCAGATATGAGAGATATTTCTTTCAGAGGTTCTGCTGCATGCTGATGAAGCAGGTTTGACCTCGGGACAGGTTGACTTTGCCCATGAGATAATTTGACCTCAAAAGGGTTAAAAAAGAGCCAAAACAGTGGCCTTTAAGGAGCATGCCCCCTTTATTATTTTATTTTTAACATCATTCAGACATTAAAATAATGGCATTTAATTAGCTTCCAGAAGCACATTGTGGCCTAGGGGCACTTGCAAAGTTCTTCGTCTTCATCAGTGTTCATTTTTAAAGGTTTTAATGCTGCCGCTCTGATTGCCGAGTGCTAAAATATGAATCTTCACACTTCTGAGTCATCAACTTAACCAAGCTGCAGCTTCAACTTCAGAGAACTTCCTGGGAGTAAAGTCAACTGTGCCCACAGAAGAAGGTTTGAGTCACACTTTCCAGGGCAACTTGAGCCCACCCCTGTGAAAACCGATTCAGCCTCTCCTTTCTTCCACCTACCTGTGGCTCACAGGCTCAGGCTGGCTGTCGAAACCTTTCCATTTTTGAGAGCTTATTTAAAGTTGAAAGTTGTTTACTCATTTGTCTCTTCGACACAGCCCTGCATTCCTGCATGCCCTCTTCTGCTCCACTGGCATTTTCAACGTTAATAGTTTCCTTTTCCAGGGCTTGTTCAGTATGCAGTATTCCAGTGCAATCTTATGGCTTCTCATTTAGGATTGCTAACTTTTTTTTTTAATCAGAGTGTATTTCTGAGAAAATTTCTTAAGATGTTGTTGTTTTTCACCCATGCTGAAAAAGAGCTATTTGTCCAAATATTCTCCACGCTTTCTCCTGGTGGCCGCAAAATGCCTGCCAGGCTGCCAACAATTGCTTGCTGCCATCACTTATTTTGTTGTATAGTCTGTTTCCCTGCCTTCACCTTAAGGTCTCAGGGTAGGTTACAACAATCCAATATACCATTATAAAAAACATATAAAACTGTTAGAGCCAAAAAGCCAAATGGAACAGAACAGGATAAATTCAACAGAAGACGCGAGTCTCCCAAAACAAAATACATTAACTCAGTGTTTCCCAACCGGTGTTCCGCGGCACACTAGTGTGCCGTGAGACATCGGCTGGTGTGCCGTGGGAGGGAGGCGGGCGAGGCGGGCGGTGAGAGGCGGCGGCGGCGAGGATTTGCGTCGAGCCGGGGGCGGCTCCGCGGTGGTGGTGCCGAGCGGCGGGGCAGCGCGTGCAAAAGGGAGGAGCGCGAGACAGCGGAGGAGGAGGAGGCCGGCATGTCCGGGCAGCAGCAGCAACAACAGCAGCAGCAACTCCCGCCGCCGCCCCCTCCTCCGCCCGCTATCGCCGCCACCACCACAACAGCCGCCGCCGCCTCAGCTGCTGCCGTCCCTCAGTCCCTCGCTCTGCTGCCTCCTCCCACCCCCAAAGCTTGGAGGTTCCCCGGCAAGGGGGAGGGAAAAAAAGTGAAAACTTACACTTTCGTGCGTCCCTCCCGGCGTGACGCTGCGCGCTGACGTCACGGGGCTGTAATGGTGGTGTGCCGCGAGATTTTTTTCATTAAACAGGTGTGCCGTTGCCCAAAAAAGGTTGGGAAACACTGCATTAACTGTCAAAAGGCCAAGGTAAAGAAGTACGTCTTCACCATTCAGCAAAAGCAATGTACATGCTAGACACCCCTTTTGGGGGAGGGAGTCCCACAGCTGAGGGTCTTCCACAGTCCCCTCTGGGGTTGTCATTTTTTAGGGCTGCCCAATAAATTGTTGGTGATCTGCTGACCCTGGAAAGTATTTGGCGAAATGGTTCCACCAATTTCATCCTACTCTATCCTTGTAGTTTAAAAGCACTTTTCCAAAAACCAGAGTCCTTTTTGTTGGGGATAATTCAGATGGAAATTCCCAGGTGTCAAAAAAGGTTATTTATGTATGCCACTACTGCAGCCGGTGTTTTCCCAAATGGAAAACGAGGTCCCAGCTAAAGAAGAATGGCAGCTTAAATTGATGGAATATGCACAACTTGCAGATCTAACATACAGAATAAGAGAACAAGAAGAACATACGTTTGAAGAAGATTGGAAAATGTTTATTGAATATACGGAGGGAAATTGTGTACACTTGAAAACGTTGGCAGCATTAAGATAAATTCAACTGTGTAAATAAGTTTTGATGGATGTAATAATGGAATAGTGAATGGTTTAGTTTATATAAAATATGCAGGGACTTAGGTTATGCAAAATGAACCATGGAAAGAAAAGAAGGGAAGTTTTTTGATACTTTAAGGTTGTTTAAATGAGAATGGGTCTAGCAGATGCAATTTAAGTCGTGTGACTCAAATTGATTAATTTTTTGCTGTATATATTTTAACAACCCCAAAGTTGTTAAACCTCATTGAAGAAGATAACAGTGGTAACCCAAACCTCATTGCTGGTTGCAAACGGCCCCCCATAACAGTTCAACCTTCAGGCCCCCAAAATGTAGTTCTACCACTGGTCTGGGTAACAGCTGTGTTGTTGTTTTTTGTAATTTCAGCTATGAGGAATTGGCCTTTGTTATGCATTTAACAGTGGGCCTTGGTGCATCCTGAATGGCACCTGAGAGAGCCTCATTTGCATGTCTGCTGCCACCTTCCACCTTCTGCCGAAAAACACAAGTTGCAGACTCATGACTTTACCACTGCCTGCAGCAAACTTTCCCCCCTCTCTTCTCTTCTTCTCTCACCTTGCTTTGTTTGCCATCTAGCCTAGTTCTGAAGAACTCGAAAGCTTTCACACTTTTTTGTGATATATTGGTAGGCCTAATGAAGAGATTGCCCTAATATGGATCTCGGGTCACCTTTACTTTTTGCTGCCTTTGCATTTTGTGTGACTTTTTCTGATCCCTGTTCCTTGGCATTTAGAAAAGGTAAAAGGTAAAGGACCCCTGGACGGTTAAGCTTTGCGGGCAGAACATAGCCATGTTGCAAACTCACAATTTCTTTATGCCATGGTTTGTTGACAAACTCTTGCCATATTGGCATGTTGTCAGTATTTCAGAGTAGTTATTTCTATCACCCAGGATAGAAATAGTTGGCATTTGTTGTTGTTGTTGTTTTCATACAGTCCAGTTGCTCAATGCAAAGGATGATGTAATAGCCACTACTAACGTAAAGGACCCTTGGATGGTTAAGTCCAGTCAAAGGCGACTATGGGGTTGCAGCCCTCATCTCGCCGAGGAAGCCACATTTGTGGCATTTGTCCAATGACAGCTTTCTGGGTCATGTGGCCAGCATGACTAAACTGCTTTTGGCGCAACGGAACACCGTGACGGAAACCAGAGCACATGGAAACTCCATGTACCTTCCCACTGCAGTGGTACCTATTTATCTACTTGCACTGGCGTGCTTTCGAACTGCTAGGTGGGCAGGAGCTGGAACAGAGCAATTGGAGTTCACTCCATTGCGGAAATTCGAACCGCCGACCTTCTGATCGGCAAACCCAAGAGGCTCAGTGGTTTCAACCACAGTTCCACCTGTGTCCCCAAGCTACTACTACTGAGAATGGAAAAGCATTTGAAAGAAACAATGTAATTCTCCATTGTTTTGGGAGCATTAATGATGCAGAAGTATGTTAATGGTACAATTAGTTATGGCACTAGAAGTACATTAGTGCTGCATTTGGTTGTGAGAGTTGACAACAACTATTTGAAAATAGAAGCATGGAAGCACCTTACTTTGTGCTGTTGTTAATTAATGCTTCCTTTGGGATGTATAGAACTGCCTGATCTTGCAGAGGTAATTAATTCTGATTTAACACTGAACCACCATTGATGAAGGATTCCTCAAGTGTGTCCGGTGGTGGTTTTTGATGGCCATCTGCAGCAAATGCAACCACAGACAGTGTCAGCATCCTGTCATTCACTTAACAATGCCCACTGGAATGTGTGTTTAATTGCTGAGAATAATATGAACTGTCACTCAAGGCTATCAATTGTGTAGTTAATGATTACATGGACTGAGATGCTCTTCTCAGCGGCATGGTATAAGCATTGAAACCATAACTTCTCTCTATCCAAACAAACTACTTAAAATACACATTCCTGCCCTCCTCCACAGCACCAAAAAAAATAAATAAATCCATTTCCAGCAATTCACAGTGTATTAAATTTGTTAAATTGGCATCCTGCCTTGCCGCCAAATGGTATTCAAGACAGCTAACCACAATAACAAAAATGCAAACAACAACAACAAAAACAGTAAGAAACGGAAAAAAGACAGGTCAGTCTTCAGTTAAAAATTACCAGTTAAAACTAATTACAGCACTGTTGGTGCTGAATAAATTCATATATCTGCATAGATGTATCTGTATAGATTCACAAATGGAGCAAGGAAAATATTGCTTCTGTTATGGGATGAGCAAGCTCCAGCTGCTCAACCACATTCCCTTGCCCGAGAGGACTTTTTTTAGTAATTGCTGCCTACCTTGTCATCAAGCACGGACAAGGACGAGAGCAAGATTATGCTGCTCCTGTGCTGATACTATTTTAAGCACGGCACTATTTTGATAAACTTTAGTAAGATGCTTTGAGAGCCTTTTGGGGCTATACAGTAGCATATAAGTATTCTAAAAATAAATAAAGAACAATGATTTGATTCAGTTTCCCATTGTAGGCCTGTACACCTTTTGACCAGGAGTTACATGCAATGCCACAAAAGAGGAAATTGATCTCCCAAGAAGCGGGAGAAATAGGACGTGAATTTGCATATGCTAATTTGGTTGCTCAGTTGGCTCTCCAGGTGCTGTTGATGAGTAACATCAAGGCCCGTTTCTTACCCTTCTGTGGACTTGGAGCAGAGAGCCCTTCAAATAAATGGCACCTCTCTAAAGTAGGACACATGGCCAGCCTACTTTTGACCTACCAAAACTATATGGCGGGTATGTGTTCCCTGTATGTTACTGCAAAAACAAGAGTGTGATCAAACACCTGATTGGCCACAGCACATGACTGGTGGACTACATTTTGATTGTTGAAACATTACACCGTGGAACCTTGGTTCCTGAATGGCTTAGTTGCCGAACAAATTGGCTCCCAAACGCCGCAAACCCGGAAGTAAGTGTTCCGGTTTGCGAATGTTTTTCGGAAGCCGAACCTCCTGCAGCCATTAGGAAGCCGCACCTTGGTTTTCAAACGGTTTTGGGAGTCAACCAGACTCCCGGAACGGAGTAAGTTCGAGAACCAAGTTGCCACTGTATATAGAATCATAGAACTGCAGAGTTGGAAGGGACCTTAGATAGCGATGTGCCTGAGGCCACACAGTGAGTTAATTGGTATGACTGTGAACCAGAAATCTCACACCTAGTTTTAGCCATTTTGTTATATACACTCTCAAGGCATGGGAGCCCTGCCAGGAGAAAAGGTTGGCAACCCTATTTGCAAGCCAATTCACTGCATTCCCTCCTCCACCCCACCCCCAAAATGTTTGAATCCTCCAGCTTCCATCCCTGCTGTTGCAGGAGTAACTCCACTGCTTTAGAATGATTGGTCACCTGTCATGTTCCTTTATAGCTTTTGGTCCCCAATGTGTTATCTGTACATTTTCTGTAGCTCACTTTGTGATCCTTTGCCTTGAAGGTGAGATATTGATGTGAACATTTGCTATTGTAGGATCACATCCCTGGGTTTTTACAAGAACAAGCTCCTAAGAAGGGTTGTAGTAGAGATAGAAAATTACAATAATCAAGTCTGGAGAAGACAAAAGTGCAAATAAGACTTTCAGCAGAAGTGTGACTGAGACAGTGTTGAAGATAGGGCAATATAGAATAAGTGTTAATAAGCAGATTTACAGAGAGACAGAATGTGAGAAGCAAGGGTAAGCTGAGGATCAAAGAGAGCACACAGATAGTTTCTGCTGCATGATGGCAACGCAACAAAACTTCAAATCGCAAAGCACCAATATGGATGTCATTGAGTTCAAATGACTTCCATGTAAAGTATTAGAACGGTAAGCAAACATACAGATTGTTGCCTCTTGTGCACACAAACCACCAATCCCTTCTATCCAGCTGCCACTGAAAGGGAGCATCTTCCCAGTTCCTTTTTTTTAGGCTAGATGTGATTGTTTCCCAGGAGTTTGGTTGTGGTATTTTTGCCAATGCACAGGTTTTGCAAAATGGACGTAGATTCTTATAAACTATTTAATGGGTTTGTATAATGGATACCACGCCAATAGCATGAATCCTGTGACTTGGGATGCGGGAAAGAATTTAAAGAGCAAAAGAAAATTGTTTTTAAAAACGTAATTAATGGCCTTATAATGCATTTTTCTTTTCTTTTACTTATTCCTTTCTTTTTCTGCAATTTAACCTTGAGTAATTATTGTACTGTACTGACAAGAAAAGTTGCAAACTCTTGGTTTTATCAATGTTTAATTATTTTTTCATTGTTTTATTATTGATCTTTTTATGTTGATCTTTTCTGTGAACCGCGCTGAGACCTCCGGGTATAGGGCAGTATATAAATTTAATAAATTGTTGTTGTTGTTGTTGTTGTTGTTGTTGTTGTTGTTGTTGTTGTTGTATTGTGAACCGTCCTGTGATCCTATCTGGGTGAAAGGGTGGTCTATAAACAAATCCAATAAACAAATATTGACCTAGATAATGCTTCTCCTAAAGCGTTCAATCTTTTACAAAGATTAGGAGTTGAAAAGAGAGTGAAGTTTTGAAGAATCATATTGAGAAGCCATAAGTGCTTTATGAAGTAGAATTAGAATTTGGAATTAGAAAAGTGGTGGTGGTAGTAAATTATAGCCACTTATCTGCACAAGGCATTTTTGAAGCTCTGATGGGAAAGTTGGAACGGTGTCTTCCATGGACTAATAAAGAAAATGGTCACCTGGACTTATCCTCAAAAGCCGTTTTTAATACTATGGCTGAACCCTAGACGTGTGAAGTAATAATATTGAGCTTTCTTTGAGCATGTGCAAGGGTACCTTTCTCCCTTGAGTAGCTATGCCCATCTGGGACGAGGAGGACAGACCTTCAGGTTGGACACTGTGCCTTGCAGATAGACTTGATACCTCACCTCTTTTTGATGTTAGAAATTAATCAACTATGGGTTTTGCCATCCCTCCTTCACCTAAATTACTCAAGGTTATGGGAGCATTGCCCTTTGTTGTTATCTCTTCCCAACTTTTTGACAGACAGGCCTAAGTCCAGGGATGCATTCACATTTCATACATCATTCTTTGCTGTATTCAGATTATACCGCTTTCTGCTTTACTTTAAAAAAATAACATAAAAATTGTTCGGTTTGTTCCCAGTGGCGCAATGGGTCAGTGCATCTGGCTGTTAACCAGAAGGTTGGTGGTTCAAGCCCACCCAGGGATGGCTGTGAGCATGCAGGGGGTTGGACTAGATGACCCTCGGGTCTCTTCCAACTCCACACTTTTATGATTTGATAATGTCATGTTTCTGATAAGAATAATTCTCATCAGTTCAGGAGTGCATTAGTTAAAATTCATGTCTGATGTTATAGCTAAAGACTTTTTAAAAAGTGACTGAAAGTCAACTCAAAGTTTCTACCATAACCTAGTATGTGATAGCTTGTAGTTACGCTACGGTGATTCATGCTGTTTGTTTGCTGTCACTCTTAAAGTTGTCATGTGTTTAGAATACTATAACACTGTGAGCCATCTTCAGGATACTTCCCACTCTCTTCTGTGGAAAATGCTGAATCAATGAGTCTACAGTTCAGCTGTGAATTTGGAGCCATAGAAGAATAACACTGATAAGACAGTCATGTGGTACATGAATCATACAGTCAGACCATTTACCCATAAACTCATTACATTAAAATGTGCATGTTCTGAACTATATGCAATATGATATTGTAATGGGCAAGCTGTATTGGCCGTTAATTAAGAAAGGAAGGCAACCTTCGCCCCAAGTGAGATTGTGGTCCACCAGGGTAAATTAAAGAAATTCAGGCTAATGTTACTTTAAGCCTTCCTTGCTAAGCAAGCTGGTCCTTTTGCGTATTCTCATCTACAATGCATATACACCAAAGACTATCAACTTTCTCAATCAGGAAAGCACCTGCAATTGAGATTGAGCAGATTAAGCTATCTGTTTCTAGGATGAGGGTTTATGTGCATGTTGTTGTGAGTAAATCATCAGGTTAATTTATCTGCATTTGAAGCATGATGTTGACTCACATCCCTGACAACACAGTTGTGTCCATCCTCTGATACTTCCAGAGGCTATACCAGATCAGAGGATTTGTCCATTTTGCTCAGCACTGTATACTCTGAAGTAACAACTCCCTGGAGACATGATGATGATGATGATTCATTTCAATTCTATTACCACTTTATATTTAAAAAAATCTCAAAGTGGTTTACAACACATTAAATTGTCAAAACAATCCAGAATAAAACAATACATTTCAAAATGAAACATTACTAAAAGGAAGTCAAACATAAAATGCACATTTAAAACATCACAGTTAGCAAAAGAACAAAATATTATCATAAGCATAGAACATACAGTGGTACCTCGGGTTAAGTACTTAATTTGTTCCAGAGGTCCGTACTTAACCTGAAACTGTTCTTAACCTGAAGCACCACTTTAGCTAATGGGGCCTCCCACTGCTGCCGCGCTGCCGGAGCACAATTTCTGTTCTTATCCTGAAGCAAAGTTCTTAACCTGAAGGACTATTTCTGGGTTAGCGGAGTCTGTAACCTGAAGCGTATGTAACCCGAGGTACCACTGTATATGCTGCTGTTGTTGCCAATCCTGCCAGTGGTGGTTCATGGTGGGCAGCAGCTGTGGAAGCTCAAGCTCAGTGAACTGGGTCTGCTCTAAGAGACAGCCAAGAATGGTCTCTGACCTCTTTTAGAGCTGCAGTCAGTCAGGGCCCCACCTTCTGAGGCCAGGTAGGAAAAGGCAGGCAAGGCAGAGAGCAGTTCTTTAGGGAAGTTTTTAATGTCTGATGCTGTACTGTTTTTAATATTCAGTTAGAAGCCGCCCAGAGTGACTGGGGAAACCCAGCCAGATGGGCGGGGTATAAATAATAAATTATTATAAATTATTATAAATTATTATAAATTATTATAAATTATTATTATTATTATTATTATTATTATTATTATTTATTCTACCTGGATTCAAGCATGAAGAACTCATTTTTCGTCACTTCCTACTTAAGTTTGGTGCAGCTGGAGATGCCAGGAACTGAATCTGGGACCATTTGCATCCAAAGCAAATGGAGAGGGACGTGGGTGGCGCTGTGGTCTAAACCACTGAGCCTCTTGGGCTTGCTGATCAGAAGGTTGGTGGTTTGAATCCCCACAACGGGGTGTGCTCCCGTTCCTCTGTCCCAGCTCCTGCCAACATAGCAGTTCGAAAGCACGCCAGTGTAAGTAGATAAACAGATACCACTGTGGCGGAAAAGTAAACAGCGTTTCCGTGCACTCTGGTTTCTGTCACGGTGTCCCGTTGTGCCAGAATTGGTTTAGTTATGTTGGACACATGACCGGAAAGCTGTCTGTGGACAAATGCCAGCTCCCTCGGCCTGGAAGTGAGATGAGCACTGTCACCCCATTGTTGCCTTTGACTGGACTTAACCGTCCAGGGGTTCTTTACCTTTACCTTTGCCTATCCAAAGCATATGTTCTGCCAATGAGCTGTGGCTTACCTGTGTTCCAAGCACGTTCAGTGGTTGCATATGCTGAGCTGGCCTGAGGCTGCCCTGCAGGATGCAGAATTGCTGCCTTTTTATAATTCCCCAGCATTCTTTGTTGGAATGGGTACAATTTTCTGCACAACGTGTGTCCACTCTCCTTGTATGCAGGTCCAAGGCAGATCAGATCTACACAGACATATTTACCATACCAACAGGCCAGGGGTGGTGTGCATCTCAGGTGTCTGAAGTACGGACTGAGCCAGCCACATTATACACCTATGCCCTCCATGAACAAAAGTTACAACGATGGATAATATTTGCTGGGCAGTAGAGAGAGAAGGAAGGGTTTCGTGTATAATTTTTAATTTGCATTATTTGGATTGGGGGTATTGGGCGTGGCACAGGGTGAGTGATTTGGAAAAGGGGCACATTTAGTGGACAGGGGCCCTTCCCCCCACCCTAGCCCAATTACCTCCTGAAATATATTTGTTAGGCCTGAAGATGTTGGGCAGGGAGAAGAGGCTGAATGGCCTGCCTGCTGTTTTCATTGTCACAATGCTTTGTAGAAAAAAGGGCATTTTTCTTTCTCTCCCCCCCCCCTTTTTGCTAAAGCTGCACGCTCTGAGCAGAGTTTCTTCTTTATCATTATCTCAGCACACCATTAACCATGCACTCCGAGTGCATTCTGTGATATTTAAGGGGGTGAGATTTCTATACACAGCTTGTTAGGAGATGCCTCCGAACATGAGCCCGCAACATCTTATCACCTCTGTCAGAGAAGAAATCATATAGACAGCTGGTCTGGTATTGCACATTTGCTGCACAAACCTGAAATGACATCTCTCTCGGCTGATCTTTTATATAGCACAGAGCTGCATAATGAGAGAGCAAAAACAGGCACACACTTCTTTCAGCAGACTACCTTACGCAAATTTGGTAGAGGAACAATAGAGACCACCCCAAAAGGCCTTCTTGGGTTTATCAAAAAGCCTAAGGGCCAAACAACAGGTGATGTTAATTATATGGTTTGCCTTTGAGTGCATTATTTTTCATTCAAGACCAAACTATACGTTATGCTGGGTGCTGCTGCTTCCTCCTCCTCCTCCTCCTCCTCCTCCTCCTCCTCCTCCTCCTCCTCTTCTTCTTCCAGGTATGGGGAGGCCCAGTTTTTGTCTTCAGCATGGAGTTATGCACGCACCAATCAGCTGATTGTTGGCACATCCATAGCTCTGTGTACTGGGCTGAGCAAGCTGCAATGATCAGCTGATTGCCGGGGCTTGGGTGCTTTGTGCCTGGATTTACACAAGCCCTGACTATATAACAAATCATCAGAGCTTGCAGAGCTCCATACACAGGACTTTAAAGCCCTAGCAAACATTGATTGTCAGCTCTTGCCAAGTGTTGGGAACAGGACTTTGCAGGTGCCCCAGTCAGCTAAGTACTGCTGCTGGCAAACCCACTGTGGCCCAGTCACATCTTTACCTCCTCTCCTGTGGTTCCTCACCTAGTTCTGCTTTGGCTAGCTTCAAGCACCAGGCCCAACTCTTTTGTTTTCCCTTTAATGTACGATGATGACTTTGATGTCATTCTTAATTGAAATGCAGTGTGTGTGTGTGTGTGTGTGTGTGTGTATTGCCATGCAGTAATGTTAACTTTTTTTCTCTTTTATTTTATGCATGACGTTCAATAAGAAGTAAAGGTAACAGCGTTGGCCTTTAAGAAAGATTCCAAAATCAATATTAGAGTAATCCCTTTATTAGACCAACCAAAATATCCCCAAACAGTGTGCAAACCTTTGAGTATTCCAGAACTCTTCATCAGACTAGATGGTAAACAGAGCAATGGCAGAGGGAGAGAAAACAATTTTGGGCTGATGTCAAAGCCATGAAGTCTGCATCTGTTCTGTCTTAAGATGGAACTGGGAAGGAGAAACAGGCATTCAAATAAGGCCCTTTTGGGTTCTCAGGTTGAACTATGGCATGCTGGGAATAACAATGGCTGCATCTACGTGTCTGAAAAGATATGAAGTGGCTGTTAGCTTCAAATCTACTTCAAGAAGCAAAATACATGACCCCAAGTTTAAATGCACAAAATAGTGGGGACTCTTCTTACCTTTTTTTTTAACACCTTAAAATGATGGTTGTGATTGGTTTTTAAATTGAAATCGTGAAACTGAATGTATGTGGACTCTGTGAAACAGGTTGTTGGTGTATACGTGGGTTGTTGGTTTTTAACACTACAGCCTTCATAGAGGCTGCTCCAGTCATACTAGGTCTATATTTCAGCACCCAAAACCCACAACAATTATTATGAAGAGGTGTAGACCTCTTTTGCGGTGACAAGCGATGTTTTATCACCTGAGTTTCTTGGGGCTTGAGGGGCAATGTGTGTGGGGGTGTCGATCCAGTCACATGTGTGCTGTTTTTCTAATGCCTCTAATGAGTAGCTTGTTTTCAATCTGTTTTCATAACTTAATTTTACACCAGTGTTTTCCTGCAGTGATTAAATTTCTATTATTTTAAAGAGCTCTGCAAATATGTAAGGGAAAGGAGAAGCCCCACAGGTCTAGCACTTTAGGTTGGAAGCTGTCAGGGGAGCAAGCTGATCACAGAGATAATCTGGGGAGCACTATTAATGTACCCTCATGGACCAGGAACACAATTCACATCACGTGGAGTTGTTCCTTCAGTGTAATAGGCCTGTTGTTGCTGTTGTTTAGTTGTGTCCGTCTCTTCATGACCCCATGGACCAGAGCACGCCAGGCACTCCTGTCTTCCACTGGCTCCCGCACTTTGGTCAAACTCATGCTGGTAGCTTCGAGAACACTGTCCAACCATCTCGTCCTCTGTCGTCCCCTTCTCCTTGTGCCCTCCATCTTCCCCAACATCAGGGTCTTTTCCAGGGAGTCTTCTCTTCTCATGAGGCCAAAGTATTGGAGCCTCAGCTTCAGGATCTGTCCTTCCAGTGAGCATTCAGGGTTGATGTCCTTAAGAATGGACAGGTTTGATCCTTCAGTGTAATAGGCCTAATTCTATAGAAATACCATTAGAAATGGGCACCCGCTAAGTTAAAACATAGCCCTTTGTGCTGCAAATAATTTACTATTTTTGTGTGTTTGCATATTGTATGCTTTATTTCCTCCCCTACCCCCAGCTCCCAGCAAGTTGCTTTTAGACATGGTGAAAAGCAGGATGTAGATTCCTTAAATAAAAATAAATAAATTGCAAAGAATGGTCAATAAAGATATAACCTTCGCGTAAGCTTGGTGCAAGCAAATCAGGATTATTGAACAGGTCATCTGGGTGGAACACTAAATATATTAAGTAAATAAATGATTAAAGGTGCAGGAGTCTTTTGCCCTGACCGTCTTATAATATTACAATAACTGAAATCTATTTCCAGAAATAGGTCTGAAGAGAAACAAAGCTGGAAGCATTATACATACATACATACATACATACATACATACATACATACATACATTATATGTGTGTATATGAAATCTCTTCAGAACTTCAGACCCTTGCCCTTTGTGGTTTTGTCCGCTATATGCCTTTCTGGGTTTTTCCTTAGCTTATTTCGTTTATGTGGACTTTGGTTTTAAACATCTGTTTTCTAAAACAAGTTTCCCAACCAGCGTTCTTTGATGTCAACATTTTCCCTGCTTCTAACCTTTAAAATACCGCAGCGAGAGAACTTGTGAGAGAGGAAAAAACACCAAACAGGTGCAGGCCTCACCTCACCACCCTCATAAATTCTCCCACTTGCTCTGCCTCTCTCGTTTCGGCAGGGCATTCCCCCCACCACCCCAATTTCCCACCACAATGGCTTTTGTGTCAAATTTCTGACTGTATAGCAGAAACATCAAATTCAAAAATGAAACTAAATGAGCGTTTGAGAGCTTCCGCTTGGAAATAAACTTCCCTTTTTTTTTGAAGGCACAAGCAAGGCTCATCAGAAGGGAGGGGCTCATGAGAGCCAGTTGCAAAGGGGGCCTCACATTTGGACACTTGTCAATTTGGGGAAATTGACAAGTGTCTAAATTTATTCTTTAATCAAAAATGTGACCCACATTCTCAGCTTACAGCTGCAGATTTGAAGACTTTTGTTGTTATTACCTGATAATGCATTTACTCATGTTGAAGAGTTTAAAATGTTCATAAACATTAATACAGTGGTACCTCAGGTTAAGTACTTAATTCGTTCTGGAGGTCCGTACTTAACCTGAAACTGTTCTTAACCTGAAGACCACTTTAGCTAATGGGGCCTTCTGCTGCTGCTGCACCGCCGAAGCACAATTTCTGTTCTTATCCTGAAGCAAAGTTCTTAACCTAAAGCACTATTTCTGGGTTAGCGGAGTCTGTGACCTGAAGCGTATGAGGTACCACTGTAGAAATATATCAATTCTGATGGTGCAAGGTAACACAAAGAGTAATGTGTTCTCTCATGTCAGCTGATTCTGGGTGGTATCAGACTAACATATCCCATCAGCGCAAGGATTTCCACTTGCGCAATGGGACTCCCCCCCTCCCTTCATGCACCCCATGTTCTCCCCTAATCTGCTGTGGAGGGTTGGCGGAACCCGCAGTACAGATTTAGTAGGTGCCTGGGCGAGCTGTGGTGATTCCCCTTGTAGAAGTGGAAATCCTTGCTCTGACAGGACACTTCACTCAGGTCTGCTTTGGGTACAACCCTATATATACAAACCACTTGCTCTTTGGGGGGACCTTTTTTTGCTTTCATGTGTCATCATTTATTTTTATTCAGAGGGGGCTCCAAACCTGGTAGTGTCCTGGGCCTTGATGGATGTCTGTCTGGGCCTGGGCGGAAACTTAAATTCATACCCACTTAGCAAGATCTACAAGGGTTATGTTTATGTTTGAATTTAGCCCATCAGGGCTGGACTTTGGGATAAATGTCCAGGTCCCCACTCAATAGAATGTGCAAGATGACCCCCAGGTGCAGCAGGATTATACATTGTCATCTAAAGAAGTGCCAGTGTAAGTCCATTAAATCCAGAGTTTAAAGCTATCTAATTCCATGAGTGCTGCAATGTTAAAATTGATCTGGAGCCCAAAGTGAGGCAGTGAGGTGACCACGTTTGCAGAGCAAGCTGTGAAAATGTCCAAAGGTACCAAGAAAAGTCTGTATAGTTAAAGCTATGGTTTTCCCAGTAGTAATGTATGGAAGTGAGAGCTGGACCAAAAAGAAGGCTGATCGCCGAAGAATTGATGCTTTTGAATTGTGGTGCTGGAGGAGACTCTTGAGAGTCCCATGGACTGCAAGAAGATCAAACCTATCCATTCTGAAGGAAATCAGCCCTGAGTGCTCACTGGAAGGACAGATCGTGAAGCTGGGGCTCCAAGACTTTGGCCATCTCATGAGAAGAGAAGACTCCCTGGAAAAGACCCTGATGTTGGGGAAGATGGAGGGCACAAGGAGAAGGGGACGACAGAGGACGAGATGGTTGGACAGTGTTCTCAAAGCTACCAACATGAGTTTGACCAAACTGCGGGAGGCAGTGGAAGACAGGAGTGCCTGGTGTGCTCTGGTCCATGGGGTCACGAAGAGTCAGACACAACTAAACGACTAAACAACAACAACACCAAACTGAGATTGGAGAACAAAATTGACAATGGGATGTTCAGTAAAATGTTAAGTGTAAATTGATGCACATTAGGCCCAAAAATCCCAGCTTCACATAGACGTAGGGGCATCTAACTGATGGTGACTAACCAAGAAAGTGATTATGGGTGGATCACTTAATGGAGATATTAAGACAGCTGTCATGACACACAAATTCCATGTAAGGGATAATTAGGAAAGTAAATCTGCCAGTACTATAATGCCATCATAGCCTGGCCATGTCTGAAGAACTTTATTGCCCTCCCATCAGATGTCCAAGAAATAAACAACTATCTGACTTTTAGAAGACATCTGAAGGCAGCCCGGTATAGGGAAGTTTTTTATGTTTGGTGTTTTATTGTGTTTATAATATTCTGTTGGGAACTGCTCAGAGTGACTAGGGCAACCAAATCAGATGGGCAGCATATTGTTTTTGTTAGTAGTAGCAACAGGAGTGATATTTTTGTCCTATGTGAAGCCTCCAGAGGGGCGCATTGAAGCTCCAGGCCTGTGTGTGTGCGTGCGCGTGCACGCGCAAATGCGTGTGTGGGGATGGTGCCAAGCTAGGTCTTTGACCCGAGGGAAAAAGCCTAGTTGAAGAAGAAGAAGAAGAAGAAGAAGAAGAAGAAGAAGAAGAAGAAGAAGAAGAAGAAGAATGATGCAGTTCTGATAGCAACATCTCTGTCTGGGAAGGTGCAGAAAAGAGCAACCCACATGCCTGTACTGTTGGAACTCTTTTCGTGTGAGGAAATCCTAAAGTGTTTAAGGTTTGATTAGGAAAGAGGACAAGGGGGACAGAGGCAAATCAAGATTATTGTGGGAAAGTGGGCAGAGGGATTTCCCCTCCTGTTCCCTCCAACACTGAAACTCCTATGAAACAGATTAGAAGTTGATTTAGGATGTGAATGAGGATTTGTCACCACAAGATATGGTGAAGGTCACCTTCTTAACTGTCTTTAAAATGAGATTAGACGTGGAAGTATTTAATTGTTTTTAATGGTTTAGACATATTCATGAAGGATAAGGCTGTCAGTGTAGATTTAGATACATTCGTGGAGGGATCAGGCTGTCAGCTCATCATGATGGCTATATCATTTCCAGTATCAGAGGTTGCCTTTCAGTCATAGGAGTCAACTCCTAGTGATCAAGGGGCCTTCACCCCCCCATAAAATATTTGAGGGGCCCGGGGCCCCTAAAGTTGATAGGCATTACCATTCAAATGGTGCGCATGCACCGTGTCATGTGATCAATTATGTGGGGCAGGACTTACCTGTCCCCTCATATTTTATTCAAGTTGTTACCCTTTCATTCAGTTCATGCCCTGTTTGCAGGCTTCCCATAGGCATCTGGTTAGCCACTGTGAGGATGCTGGAACTGAAAAACCTTTGGACTGATCCAGCAAGGCTTTTTATGCTTTTTGGAGAACTGGCTGCTTGAGCAAGGTTTTGCTGGAACAGGGAGCCTTATACCAGTCTTCCCCAACCTGGTGACTTCCATATGTTTTGGCTGTGCCAGTTGGAGCTGATAGGAGTTCTAGCCCAAAACAATTAATGGGCATCAGGTTCAGGAAGGCTGCCATCTACTCTTTCCTGCCCGGGGGGTTCTGGTGACCAACCTGGAAAGCGGAAGCAGTCAGGGTACATCAGTGGGAAGCTGCCCCTTGCAGTTCAGAGGGTCAACACATGGGGCAGTCATCCACAAATCTTAGCAGATGATGCTCAGGAGTCTGTTTGGCTACTGGAAGAGACAAGTTACTCAGAATGTGACGCTTCCTAATGTACTTCTATTGGCATGTTGTGGTAATCTGAGTGGTTTCAGATTAGAACTACAGTCTAGAGGGCACTCTCACTGTACTGTGACTGGTACATGTGCAGAAAAGGGCAACCAAGATGATAAAGCATCTGGAACCTTGTAAGAAGTGGTTGAGAGAGTTGGGTAGAAGACTGAGGGGTGATATGATCAGGGCCGGCCCACCCATGAGGCAAAGTGAGATGCTCAGGTGGCAGGATCCACAGGGGCTGCAGATCTGGTCTCCAAAAATTGCATCGCCTGCCACTGCCTCAGTGGCAGCAATGGCTGTGGTGAACTCCTTAGAGGCTAGAGCTCAGCAGCACCTGCCCAATGCTGCCTCTACAAAGGCCTCTTGGCAAATAGGAGGTGTTGCTGGTCTCCTCTCACTCCTAGGGAGGAAATGGTGGGGGCTGCACTCCTGGGTCTGCAACTGCCTGGCATAATTCAAAGTGGGCTCTTTCTCCCTCCCCTCGAATGGTCTTTGATTCCCACCTCAACCATCGAGTAAGATTGATTGAAATATCCCCCTTGTTCCTGATGTAGATCTTCACTCACCCCTCCGTCCCTGGCAGGAGAGGACGCCATTTTGCTTCAGGTGTCAAAATGTATTGGGCCAACCCTGGCTATGCAAGCTTGTATTCTGCTGCTCCAGAGGCTAAGGCCTGAATCAATGAATTCAGTTTACAAGACGGAAAATTCCAACTAAACATTAGGAAAAACTTTCTGTTGATAAGCTTGGAGGGTGATGGACTCTCCTTCATTGGGAATTTCTAAACAGAGGTTGGATGGCCATCTGTTTGGGATTCGTTAGCTTTGATTCATGCATTGCAGAGGGTTGAACTAGATGGCCCTTGGGGTACCTTCCAATTCTATGCTTACATGATTCTCTTTTTTAAATGTCTTTATTGAATTTATTGAGGGGGAATGAATGGGTACAAAAGGGAATAAATGCATTTGGATTTTTCAGGTGTTGATGGTGTGGAACTTGAGTGTAAGGAATATAGGAGAATCTGAAAAGGGGCAAATGAAACTGTGATAGCCTGTTTAATATGTAACAATGCAGCACTCAGCCCACACAATGCTAAGTATAGCGCAAGGTGTTAATAATTGTTCACTAGTGTGTTCCGACTTTTAGGATCTGCAAGACTCATGTATAAAAATGCAGCTGTTTTGGTGAGCAAAGAACACGGTGCTACTGTTAGGGAATTCAACTAGGAGAAAATTCTTTTTAATACAGTAGCATTTCTCAATATGATTATCATAGAATCATAGAACTGTTGAGTTGGAAGGGACCCAAGGGTCATCTATCCCAACCCTCTGCAATGTGGGAATCTCAGCTAAAGCAATATCTCAGCTAAAGCAATAAGTATTAAATGCTCATTTTCCTATTCTAAAAATGCTCATGTGACAGCTGCCTTTTGACATATACAATCCATCCACAAACAATAGCCAATAAAATAATAATAGGTACTGAAATGCTGATATATGTGGAATGATGTGTTGGGGTGAGGGAGGGAGAGCAAATATTTATTTTGCATGAATTCTGACCTAATCAGGTTTGGTTTTTATCTGATCTCATCTCCTGTTCAACCAAGCTGGTGAGATGTCATTAAGTATCTGAAGATATATTGTTTACTTAAAGGATTGGGCCTATCCTACCTAGGTAGAACAGATAGTGACTTCTCTGTTGGTGAAATTAAACATTCAGATAATCTGGTATTGTTAAGAGAACTTGCTTGAACCTCCTCTTAAGGCTAACCCAAGACATTTTGCTGCCTGGTGCAGAACTGTAAATGTAATTGTTAGCCAAGGTATGGCTAGCCAATGTATTTTGATACCTGAGGCACAAAATCCCACAAGCATATCTCCTTTGGAGTAAAAAATATATTAAGAATAAATTACAAGTCCATTCCAGTCAATCAATCAAATATTTATTATGGTCAACCAACCATTGAAAAAAGTACAAACTGTAAAAAAAAGTATCCAATGTCAAGCTCAGAAGAGCAAAGGTGATAATTTAAGAGCTAACAATCATGGCAGGTCAATGAGATACCACAGTATTCAGATTTATTACCACCTGTTCAGCAATGGATTTATTAACACCTCAAGGAAGATACTCAGAAGGGTTTCTAAGGATAAACCAGGAAACTGCCTCACCCAATGATAAAAAAACATACCAACAAACCTGCTCTTTTGTACTTAGGCATTGTTAGAATATATAGTTATAGATATAGCCCACAAAGTAAGGGCCACTGAGCATGATGAACATGGCCTATTTGCTGATTCATGCAGCTCTTTCACATCTATAACTGCTATTAGCTGTTTAAAAATGGTTTTGGCTTGCAGTGGTTCAAAAGACAGCCAGTAAGAAAGGGACAAACCAACCATACACAGCCTTTCCAGTTTAGCTCTTTCATGACACCCCAAATCAGCTGCCTTAGAGTTCCACCTCTCTCTCCCTAAAAGTGGGGCTGGCTCTGTAGTAAAGCAGTTGCTATTACTGTGAGTGATGGCAGGTATTTTGTTTTCAGCCTGCCTTCAGATATACTGAAAACTCTTTATTCAGCCTCTGACTTCAGTCCTGTGAAAACAATATAAGCATTAAGTGCTTGCTTCTGCTGTGTCACACCCCAAGGTGGTGCTGAATCAGAGTCTAAACCGAATCTTTTGTTCAGGGCATGCCCCTAGTAAAAATGTTTTAAATGAACAATATGTATTTGCCATAGATTATATATTGGATTATGAGGGTCAAGTACAAGCTAGAATCCAAAGAACTGTGGAACTTATTCCCCCACCCACTCACCCACCCACCCAATAGGTTTTCTTCTCATTCTTTCTGGAACAGAAGTTGTATGCATGGCAAACCGCTTTTGAAAGTGAAATGAGCTTCAAAACTGAGCTCCTAAGGTAGGGAAATGTTTCTTTTAGAGCAAGAGCATGGAATTTGGATCAGACATAGTGTTGTCATGTTGCTCAAGGTAGGGCATGGGGTAGAGATGGGGAACCTGTAGACCTCTAGATGGTGTTGGACTCCAGCTCCCATTGGCCCCAACCAACATGGTCAATAGTTCCAGGATGATGGGAATTGTAGTCCACAAGATCTGAGGGACCACACGCTCCCATCCCTAGAATAGAGCCAATTTGAATTTGGATTATGAGTAGATTTTGAAAAGTGGGCCTTTATCTTGCCTAAAATGAATTTAATATGTCCATGTTCTGTCGCAGAAGTGCTATTTCTAAGAAGCATGTGGATCAACCTTTAGAAGTTCAGTGCTTTCAAGTTTTGCAGGCAGGCAGAGCTACATTTTTATGTAAGTATTCGGTGTGTGTCATTCACTTAAACAGAATGAGACATATCCACATGCTTACAGTTACTGCTTGCACACAGATGAACTGGGCATAAAAATCAAATGTCTAGACACCTGGAAGCCATATTTAATTGTAAGAGAGATTCCGTTTGGTTGCATTTTATTGCAGGTGTGTAGAACGAAATCTTTTTTTTTATAAAAAAAATTACACGTGATTTTAGAGCACCGCAAATTGTCACCTAATTCTCTGCTTCCCTACATGTACATCAAACATCTAGAGATGGATGAGCTGCTAAAAGGAAATCAAAGTAGGGTTTGGTGAAAGTCTCTCATGATACCTGACCTATGAGTGTCCAGTGATTTCACTTGCATACTTCATAGGTTCTGGAAATTGAAGTTGACACACCGGCAGTCTGTTAAAACAACAAGGAAAGCTAGTTTCCATTTTTATATATCCGTTCTCTTCATACCTGATGGTGTTGATCTTTGTACTGGATCATATAATCCATGTGTAGGCAAACTAAGGCCCGGGGCTGGATCCAGCCCAGTCGCCTTCTAAATCCAGCCTGTGGACAGTCTGGGAATCAGCGTGTTTTTACAGCGTGTCCTTTTATTTAAAATGCATCTCTGGGTTATTTGTGGGGCATAGGAATTTGTTCATTCCCTCCCCCCCCCCGCAAAAAATATATTCTGCCCCCCCCCCACAAGGTCTGAGGAACAGTGGACCGGCCCCCTGTTGAAAAAGTTTGCTGACCCCTGATATAATCTATCCTCATTCACTAACTGTATACCTTTGGGGGTTTTCTTAAAGTTTCTATTAAAAATTGTAAATTATGACAAGAAAGGAAAATTTTTGCATACAAACAAAAGAAAATAACACAAAGCACCAAAATCAAATATAAAATAAGGTCCAGCAGGAGACAACAAAACAATTACAATATTTTCCATGGAAGTAGGCATTTCTTTAAACTAAGGAATTCATACAGACTTGCCAGATGGGGGGAAAAATGAAAGTGTGAACTGTACACCTTCATACAGCATGATGTGTCTCAGCCCAGAGAATCCAGAAGTCTATGAATAATTCTGGAAATACTTCTTTTGTAATCACAAATTCTCACTGAGTGCATTTGCTCATGCTCACAAATATATGAAGTCAATGCCAAGGCTAGTAGTGGTAATAACTTTGGTAGTATTATTGCTCTAACTTGGTTTGGTTTCTGGGCTTGAAATATCTAAGATTTGCAATGACTTCCAACAGCCTGGTTGTCCTGTCGTCTTGACAAGGAACACATCTGGAATGGTGGGGCAATGCAGTAAGATTGGTACATCCAAGCGAACAACTTGCTCTTACAAGGGTTGAAGGCAATGGAAGTCTGATGAGCCTCTGCCTCCCGCTGACCCCTCTTTAGCTCTGGCCCATGCTTTGCTTGAAGAACTGAAGGCCTCAATTAGTTGTGGGAAACCATTTTCAGTCCAAATGTTGCATTTCCCTGCTGGCACAAAGATGCCATAATGGGGCCAGAAGCATTTTCATATTTCATGACATATTTCAGCCAGGCAAAAACAATGGAGGAAGATGCAAACCAGCAAGATCTGAAGGACCACACATTCCCCAGTCCTAGAATAGCGCTAATTTGAATTTGGATGATGAGTAGATGGGGGGGGGAGTGGGCTTTTATCTTGCCTAAACTGAATTTAATATATAGTAGTTATTGACAGAAGGGACGCGGGTGGCGCTGTGGTTTAAACCACAGAGCCTAGGACTTGCCAATCAGAAGGTCGGCGGTTTGAATCCCTGCAACAGGGTGAGCTCCCATTGCTCAGCCCCTGCTCCTGCCAACCTAGCAGTTTGAAAGCATGTCAAAAGAGTAACCCCAGAGTCAGCCACGACTGGGCCTAATGGTCAGGGGTCCCTTTACCTTTTTAGTTATTGACAGATTCTGTGCTGGACTGGAGTGTAGCTGGTTACAACTTCAACAAAGCAATGCTTCCCCCAAAATACAATTGGCTGGTTGGCATCTGCCTGTCACTGAAGACAGTGGAGGTGTACACCTTTGGGGGTGTGGGAAAGCTGGAGCAGCTGATGGGGCTGAGGACACCAGGCTAGTAGGGACATGACTGCCTTTGAGCAAATGAGGCGTCAGAGATATACACAATTTTAATAGCACTAGATACAGGAGGTTTAACTGGGAGGAAGATCTGAGTGCCACACTTAACTTGGCAAGCTGGTCAAGAGCCTCTATGTGTTCAATTTCAGCTGGTATTCAGGAAGCCACCCTGGCCAAACTACCGTATATATAAACCCAAATCTCTCCCCACAATGTTTGCTGCAGCACATATGCTTAGAGCTGGAAATTGGAAATACACAGAGAAGAGTAGCAAAGAGGTACAGATGGGTGTGGTTTCTCTTAATTAACCGGCAAAGTGCAGTTGAGTAGGACAAATTTTAAAAGATAGTTTCTCAGGTGTCTGATAAAGCTGTATTTTGTACATAAATGTCAACAGCATCCAAATTGTTTCACCCAAGTCAGCTAGTATTTGACACCCCTTAAATAAAATTGGAAAACTATAGACTATGGACTATGTGCCTCTTGTCAGAACCTGTATAATGACAAAAAGAGAGAATTTTATCGATTTGTGAAAACATTAGGTTGTGCCTTCCCCTGGTATGTCAATTGCAAATAATTGTTGTGTTCCCTTTCATTATCCTTTTTCTCTATTTACTATGCTAGTGTGTTCTTCAACCCCCCCCCCAGTTTTGTATTCACTTATTTATTACTTGCCTTTATATATAAGTTTGTATCTACATTCAGACTGAAACTAAGTAAGGCAAACACATTGTTTTGATTTGACACTGCTTCTACCAGGGTTCCCCCCCCCCCTATTTATTTTAAAGGGACCATACATTTTCATGCTCTTTGCCTGCCTTTTCCCTGGGGTTGTCAGTTGCTAAAATAAATTTATATATATATTAGCGTACTTTGGTTTTGGTTTGGGTGCTCTTTATTCTGTCTTGCCCCTGGGCTCTTGAGTATGGAAGAAAAAAATAATGTGGTGGTGGTTCTCTCCATGTGACTTGCCAAAAGGGGTGTTAAGAAATCTCCCTGGTTGTTCCATATGTGTGAGCTGCAAAGAGGTGCTAAATTGCTGAAGGAAATTAAAATGGGGAAAGAGGGAGGAAAGAAAGTTTTTGTGTGCTTTGGATTCTGGGCAGCCTTTTAAGAGCACTGTGGTTAGCTATGCCGGAAGAAAAATGCTGGCCATTCTCTGAGTGGGTGACCTCTCCAAGAATAATGGCAAAGAAGAAACGGGAGGAGGAGATGCGGGGAGAACTTAGCCTCTGGTTATGTGTACCTGGAGTCTGATCAGGTGCTATTAAAAGGAATTTTCATACCTCTGGAGAAAAAAAAAGAAGAATCTTAAAGGGGAGAAATAATATTTTGGACAAGCTGTCATTTTCAATATGTTTTTACTGTTTGAATCTTGTAGTGATCATTCCGATGCACAGCTCGTTTTCCACAGTTAGATTCCACTGGTGACATGTTAAGCAGCAATGCAAACAACTATGTGTATTGGCTTAGAAAGGACTCTCTTGATTTCTCGGGGCTGTTTTGCTTTGTTGCCTTCCTAAGTCAGCAAAACTGCTGAGATCCTGTCCAAATGACACTCAGCTGCATTTACAAAAATTAATGGCTGCAAAAGGTACCAATTTAGAGTTTGATTTGGGCTTCCTTTGGCATTCATATGCTTAGAATTGGCTCATTTGTTCTAAACTGGCAATTTGTCACCCATGCATGTCTGCTTTGCTGGTATTTCTCACTTGCTAAATTCTTGAGTATTTTCATAAGGGCACCAGCCACTTCAAACAGTCTTAATCCACAATTGGCAAATTAACTCTATCTGAATAAAATCTAGAGACATTTGGTGAGAGGGGAGAATATCAGCAACAATTCCAAGCACCAGGGGTAGCTCACATCTCAAAGTATCCTCCTACAGCCTACTTAATGCTGACAGGATTGTTTGGGTATGGTTTGAAGTTGTGATGAAGTATTGTGCTTTCTGTCTACTTGCAAGGATGTGATAGTAAAGCTGCAACATATACCAACTTACCTGGAAGTAAGTTCCATTAAACACAGTGGAACCTACTTCTTAGTAGACATTGCTAGGGTTGCACTATAAGCTGGTGTCTGTGGATTGCAGTAAGGAACAGACTAATGCATTTGGTTTGTATAGAAGATCAATTGTGATAACCGATCAACAAAGCTGGGGTTGTTTTTTTAATCAGTACAGTTAGCTGGAGCTCATATAAATTGGTCACACATTATGTCACACTGAAATACTGACTAACCTTTTACATTTAAGTGAGTGTGACCCAAGTCTGAAATTTAGGTTGGATCCAACCCACTAAAATAAAAAACAAATTATTCATACGTGGGTTTTAAGACATTTTTTTCTAAAGCAGCTCACAAATCAAGAGTAACGGCACTCTATGGAAAAACAAAAACCTCCCTATTTTTTTTTCAATCCGAACAAGATTTGAAAAAGGTGGTTGTGACTGAGATCTGAGGACCTACCGAGGAGAGAAACTAGACTCCTTAAATAGGTGTGAAGTGAGTGAGAGATCCATACAAAGTTTTTCTAGAATCCCATCAAAGAAAAAGAAATGATCTTGGTGAGACCTAACATAAACACCAGCCTGTAGCACAATAGGGGACCAAGCAGTAATCCAACAAACATTGCAGAGACTAGTGGAAGAAGGGAACAATTTTAGCAGCTGCATCCCCCTTTCTTAGGGATGGAGACCCTGTGGCCTGCCAGGTGTTGCTAGCCTCCAAGTGCCACCATGGGAGAGCCCAGGGTGATGGCAGTTGTAGTCCAACAACATCTGGAGGGCCACACATTTCCGATCCCTGTCCCATCCCATGTTCTGAGTTGTTGCTGTTCTGGGAATTACAATCCAGGTCCTCCACCTATGGCATTATTGTGTGGAAAAGACCAAAGATTAATGGCCAATGATCATTCAGAGGGGATAATTTCAACGATTGTTGGCGCCAGGGATGGGGGAGAGATTCAGATTTTAATCATGGCTTGCTAGGGTCTAGTTGTGTGCTGTCTTAGACAAGTTCGTTTTATCTCAGAAATGATTGTGACAATGGTGTCATAAAGACGACTAACAGTTACACTCCAGTGCCCACTTAACTGAAGAGTTAGCTTCATTGGACTCTTGGGCTTATTTTGAGTAGAAATGTATAGGATTGCACTGTGAAATGTTGATCTAACCCCCTGGATCCTTAGAGAAAGTGTAAGTTGTAAATAAAATAACTATTTCATTCGGTGCATATATACAAGAAGAACTCATCGTCAAGCCATTATTCCAGGGGAGTAATGGAAACCAGAGGTTCAAGGGTGATTGAGTGACATATTCCCCTTGACACATAAAGCATAGAAGCCATGCTTCAGTCAACATTCCATATCTCCAGGCAGTGCAGGGTTGCAGCCATCGGAGGGAGATTTTACTGACTGTGAAGTTGCACCCATTGCAACCTGTAGTCATAGCAATTCTGTTAGAATGGAATCCATAGGATGGATGGCCCAGAAGCAAAGCCTGGCATTCCAAGGGTCCACATTAAGGAAAGAAGCAGGTTTTTCTGCACAGCTAAAAATTGACATGATTTTGTTCATAATTAAAATTACGTATGTGTGAACAAGCCAGCTCCCAATTTTCCTTTCGCTTACTCAGTAAGTGTATTTCCAATGGCAGGGGCGACACAGTATCTCAAAGGGGTGGTCATACATAGTAAATGGGTCTTTGGCAACATGATTCTTCTTAACCTCTTGGATTTTTCTGCAGAAAGGGTAAATATGGATTAAATTCGGAGGGGGGGGGGAACGTGTGTGTGAGGAATGCCCATCCCACAATAAACAGTCATCTGAAGGCACTCTTTGGAATCCACATCAAGAAGTCTCCCACCACTTCCACATAGTTGGCTAGAACTCAGCCTTTGTCTAAGGCACTTTGTGGCTTATCCCTTCCTCTGTCTGGAGAATTTAGCCCTGCCATATTCACTTTAAGTAGGACAATTTTATTTTGCCTGCTTTACAGGCATAGATATGTTAACAGGAGCGATCAAAAAAGAAGTGACGACCACTGTAAGTACAGTAATTGCTCCAGTTCTAATTCCTGGGCCATATAAACAATAGTCCTGGGCTGAGAGTCTATTATGCAAATAGAGAAAGAGTGTAAGGCTGTGTTAAGCATGAACAGATCAGGCGATGAGGAACCTGTGGATCTCCAGATGTTGCTGGAGTAGAGCTCCCATCCTCATTGACCATTGGGCATGCTGGATGGAGCTGCTGGGAATTGGAGTCCAACATTTGGAGGGACACAGTTTCCCCATCCCAGACATAGCTCAAAATGCAAGATGGTGTTTTTGTATCAGGTTAGCCATATTGATTCGTATGCCCACCCCACTCACCATGCCCCCCTCCACCTCTTTCCCCCTTTTCTTCCTAATGTAACACTATAATGTCTCAACAAATGAAACTGATATGTAGAAAATGTAACTTGAAAAAAGAGACATTGCACTTACTTTTGTAAACCAATAAATCTTTAATAAAAAATTTATTTTTTAAAAAACGCAAGATTAAGATTAAGACAACATGGAGCTTGAAGAGTGTTTGGGGAGGGGGGACAGTACGGTGTTGGGTGTTCATGCAATGAATAATTGCAAAAAGACATAAGCAAGTCATAGGAAGCATGTCAAGCCAGGACCTTGCAATGAAAATAAAGGTATACTTCTTTTACACTTTTTTTTCTTGTACATCACTTCCCAAGGTGCATCAGTTTGCAAGGCCTCGCGGCATCTTTATTACACGCTCACCCTATTCAGGTATTTTCAGTCCCTCGCAAAATGAGGGAGAATGAGGGCAGGACACTAGCTTTTCTCCCTGTTGTCATCTCTGTCACCCTTCACGAGTTGGAGAGATAACTTCAGAAGCAGGGAACCTTTTCACTGTCAACATATAGCTTCCTGCAGGAGTTCAATACAATACAGTACTGATTTGTCCTGGCCTTTAAAACCATAGCTATAGATATACCTAGGACCCATCCTTATGTATTATCTTAGATATAATATTAATGCAACCATCCCTGGGATCTTATGGTGAAGGGCAGATCAGAAAGCCAAATAATAATGTTGATGTCATACTGAATTCAGTGAAGGAGCGTCTCCACCCCCATCGTTCTACCCGGACACTGAGGTCCAGCACCGAGGGCCTTCTGGCGGTTCCCTCACTACAAGAAGCCAAGTTACAGGGAACCAGGCAGAGGGCCTTCTCGGTAGTGGCGCCCTCCCTGTGGAACGCCCTCCCATCAGATGTCAAAGAGAAAAAAACAACTACCAGACTTTTAGAAGACATCTGAAGTCAGCCCTGTTTAGGGAAGCTTTTAATGTTTGATGTATTACAGTATTTTAATATTTTTCTGGAAGCCGCCCAGAGTGGCTGGGGAAGCCCAGCCAGATGGGTGGGGTATAAATAAATTATTATTATTATTATTATTATTATTATTATTATTATTATTATTATTGGAATTAATCCCAGATATGTGGTTTCAGCCTAAGACAACCACAATGCACAACTGTCCTGCAGCCTGTTATCTCAGCAGCTGTGGTGTGTGCAAATGCAAGCTGTGCATGACCGGCACCTTAGTTCACCTTAGCTGCTGGTATGGTGGAGACAAATGCCTGAAGTAAGAAGGACAGATATAAACTACAGCCGCACCTTGGTTCTCGAATGACTTGGCACTTGTACGTTTTGGCTCCCAAACTCCGGAAGTAAGTGTTCCAATTTTCCAATTTCTATTCTTTGGAAGCCAAATGTCTGCCACAGCTTCCGATTGAGTGCAGGAAGCTCCTGCAGCCAATTGGAAGCCGCACCTTGGTTTTCAAACAGTTCCGGGAGTCGAATGGACTCTTGGAACGGATTAAGTTCAACAACCAAGGTACCACTGTATAGTGGAGCTTCCTGCACTCAATTGGAAGCTGCATTGGGCATTTGGCTTCCAAAGAATGTTCAAAAAACGGAACACTTACTTCCGGGTTTTCGCCATTTGGGAGCCAAAACGTACGAGTACCAAGGCATTTGAGAACCAAGTTATGACTGTACAGGGAAAGGCAAGAAGGGACTGAACCTCAAAAGACCAACAAACCTTTAGCATGCACCCTCTCCCACCTGGCAAACCAAAATAGGGACGATAGTTTGCTAAGGATAGGTTACCAGAAAACAGAGATTCTTCCTGGTAAATAGGGACTGTTGGTGTGTGCCCAAGCCTATAGTCTTCGCTGATTCTTTGACAGATGGATCACAAATTGTTCTGAGTTCTAGAAACTTACCTGTTCCTTTTCAATATTTGGAGTAAGTATTGTGGAGTTTTAAGAGTAATACCATAACATGTTGCACATGCAAATAAGGAAGGAGCTTTTCATTTCAGTTACAATAATAGAAGTCCTAGAGCAGTACACTGCTGGAACTGAGAGTGGAATCTGGATCATGGCAAATTGTGGCATCAGTTCTGTATGTGTACACACATATTCTGGGTGTGGGCTTAAGATTCCCTGTCCCATACCCCAAATACCAGCTTCTCGGTGATAGCATGAGGCACAACTGTTATTTGCAAACATGCCTACTGAGCAAAAGTATATTCCTTTTAACACTCTCACATAGGTGATGCATAGCAACAACAGTCCTTCTTGATCTGTTGCAGAGATACCAATATTGAGCTAAGTATGTTTGAAGTACGTATAGGTGTTGACCTTTGGCTTCCACCAATGGAAACAAAGGGTTACAAGAAACACAGAACCTTAAAAACACAAACAAATACCATGCCCCAATGCCAGCCGTAGGCGATTTCTAATTGTCAACTGCATGGATCAAACCTGTTATGATAAATGTCATGTATTCCGTGGACTTTTTTTTTTTTACAAGATAGTAAAGAAGAAAAAGAGGTGAGAGTATACATGCCAGCTCACTCCAAGCGTTATGAGAGAGCTAACCGATCTCCCATTAAAATCCTTGGTTGTACATAATGTGAACACTTGCTATGCAGAATTGACTGTAACGAAATGTTTGCTGCACTTTTTGTTCAGTTTTTGTTAGCAGGAGTCGTTAGATGTAAATAGCCTAGGATCTTTTGAATTTGAATACTAAAGCAGCAGAATAAGAGCATAAGAATAACAAAACCAAAATCCTAAATTCATTTACTAATTCAAAGCATTTATGTCCTGCTCTTCAGCCAGAAAGGCTCCCCGAGCAGCTTACAAGTCAATAAAAAATAACAGTCATTGCCCTTGGGCTTACAATGTAAAAATGTTGAACACAAAAGGAAAAAGGGCTGGGGATGGGAGAGGAAAACAAGCAAGTTCAGGCACCGAATTATTATCATTACAAGGTTCTTCTAATGACCAGCTTGGGTGGAAATGGGAAGCTCACAGGTCAACAGACCTTGGCACCCACTTGTACCTTAGTGACCCAGCCTTCCTGGAAGTGACCAAACCGCTGCTGCTATTTGCTGACCTTCCAACCCACCACAGGCCACATTGTAAGCTAGCCAGGCCACCCATCTGTCAATCACCTTATGTCCTATGACATTATGCCATTGTAAACAGACTCCAGGGCTGCACAGGAAGTCATCCTACGCAGCCCCACCCTGAACTGCAAAAGAGGATTTCCTGTTCAACCCCAACTTGAAATGCAGCAAAAGAGTCTTCCTTTTAAATAAAGGCTTGAATTCAGCACTTTCTGAATTTTTAAAAAAAGTGTTGTGTTTAGTAACATATTATTTGTACTTAGAGCAAATATAAGTACCCTTCATCAAAAAGTCCCAGGATGTGCTACCAAAAAAAAAATCACAATTAAAATAAGTACAATGTACATTTAAATCACAAAATAATGGCATTTGTTGTTGTTGTTTAGTTGTTTAGTTGTGTCCGACTCTTCGTGACCCCATGGACCAGAGCACCCCAGGCACTCCTGTCTTCCACTGCCTCCTGCAGTTTGGTCAAACTCATGCTGGTAGCTTCGAGAACACTGTCCAACCATCTCGTCCTCTGCCGTCCCCTTCTCTGTGTGCCCTCCATCTTTCCCAACATCAGGGTCTTTTCCAGGGAGTCTTCTCTTCTCACGAGGTGGCCAAAGTATTGGAGCCTCAGCTTCAGGATTCAGCCTTCAGCTTCAGCTTCCAGTGAGCACTCAGGGCTGATGTCCTTAAGAATGGATAGGTTTGATCTTCTTGCAGTCCATGGGACTCTCAAGGAGTACCTCCTAGCTATACACATGTTCCTTCCCCCAGAATGCACCCCTGTCCAGAACTGGCCTTCTCCCTATGAACCAGATTTGAAAAGCTGCAACATACAGTACCTCCATCTTGTCTAGATTCAGTTTCAGTTAACTGGTCAGCATCCAGCACGTTACCTCTTCCAAGCACTGACCTTAATATAACACCTTAGAATGATTCCTCTGATTCAAAGAGAACTGTCAAATAGAGCTAGGTGCCGTCAACATACTGATGACACTTCACTCCAAATCCCCTGTTAATAATTCTCAATTGCTTCATATATATGTTAAAAGGCATGGGGAACAAGATTGCCACCTGGCGAAACCCACAGGTTAGCTCCCAAAGCAACCTGCAATTGCCCCCCAGCTTTACTCTGTGAATTCAGCCTTGTAGGTTAGAGGAGAACAACTGTCAACACGGTACCCCAACTTCCAATGCCTAGAGCTGCTCCAAGAGGATACAGTGGTCAGCAGTGTGGGGATGTTGTGGATAGTAGGAGATGATATATTGATTAAATATTATCCTTCCTCACTTACGCTTGTGAGTCAGTAACAGAGTACATTCCCCAATATATAGCAGGAAGCTAGTTGGTATATTAATTTGAATATCTTTACTTAAGCAATCCAATCTGACTTGTCCAGATTGGGCTTGATCCTGGTATCCCTCTTGAATAAAGACACAACAGTCTTCTATAAAAGTACTGATAAGAAGTTTACTTACATTCAGTTCACAGTAGGTTCCCCGAAGGCAGGCTTTTAGCTTGTAGTTACAGAAAAGAGAGTGGGTTCATTCCATGTAGAGATTTGAGCCCATGTGCTGCTGGCTGAGAACCAGCAGACAGCAAAATACATCAGTATCAGAAGAAAGTAGCAAAAGAGGAAGATGGCTGCATGACTGGCCCTTTTACAGGGTCTCACAGGGTCACACCCATCTACCTGGTCACACGCAGGGGGAGGATGCTCCAGACCAGGTGTGACAGGAAGTCCTCCTGGCTGGAGTAACATCCCCCTGTGTGTCCACTCTGGGCTAACAGGAAGTGTTGTACTTGACTGCTTATGTTACATCCCACAAGCAGTATCAAAAGCTGCTGAGAGGTCAAGGAGAACCAAAAAGGTTGCAGTCCTCCTGTCCCTCTCCTGACAAAAATTACCACCTAGGGTGACCAAAGCACTTTCAGTGCTGTATCCAGTCCTGAAGCCGGATCGTAATGGGCACAGATAACCCACTTCTAAGCACATCACCACCCTCTTGAACCCTTTGTCCCAAAGGGGAATATTGTCCCATGAACAATAATTCTGGGTCCAGAGAGATTGTCTTGAAAGTAGAATGCACTGCCACCTCCTGAAGGGCCAATGGCACCACCCCCTCCCACAATGGGGCATTCAGTCAGAGTAACTGACTTGGATGTGAGGGCTTTACTGGGCTTAGGAACAAATAGCATAGGAAGCTGCCTTATACAGAGGCAGGCCAACAGTCCACCTTGCTTCGTACTGCCTTCACTGACTTACACCATGGTTTCAGATAGTGCATCTTTCCCAGATTTTCCTGGAGGTACTGTGGATTAAGAACATAAGAATAGCCTGATTGACAGCACTTAAACTGAAGCCTAGAAGATACTCTTCACCCTAGAGGAACCAGAGTGCTGATGGTTGCAGGGCCGGCCCTAACATTAGGCAAAGTGAGGTAGCCATGCAGCTGGTTTGGGGTCTCACAGCGGAGCAGAACTTAATGTTATTGTTATTGTTTTATTGTACTCAAATATCACCTGTCAGATTTGTTCAACCCTTTCCCTTTAACATATAGCTTTTATATCATTGATGTCAAAATCACAAAGGATGTCACATTAAACCACACGCAGCACAAAGTTTCTTTCTCGCCCATTTTTTTTTTTTAATGTTGCACAAATGACTGTTGCCTCTGTTTTTATTTATGGGCCAAATTTACTGACCTGCTAAAACAAGTTGTTCAATGTGAGCATTCTTTTTATTTATTTTTGCACACATAATTGGAGTTGGGTTAAACGAATTGCCCACATTTTTTAAAAAAGTAAAAAAATAGTATGACCAATTCAGCCAATACAATACTAAATGGGAAATGTCTAAGTCCTTTATCGGCAAAAATAAAAAAGTGATCAGGGTCAGATATAATTCTGCTCAACCAAGATGCTGTGATAGAACTTCATTCTTTAGCACATCATGCCAAATTGTGCAATGAGAATGCCTTTGTACTCTTGCTGACTCACAACAAGATAAGGTAATGTGGGATAATAATATTAAGCAAGAATAGCCATTAGCTCATGTGAGATTATGTAACATTACCTCTGACCTTTGCTGGAGGGTTCCTTGTAGGCAGTAACTTGAGGATGTGGTCACACTGACATTTTGAGCTAGATTTTATTTCTGGGAATGCTCCGACTGTTGTTGGATCCTTCACACATGCCCAGAGCTAGGGTGGCATAGTGATTAGAGTGTCAGGCTAGGACCTGGGAGATCAGGGTTCAAGCACCCACTCAGACCCCACCCTGAGCCCCTTGGAGAAAATGATGGTATGTAAATACAGTGGTACCTCAGGTTAAGTACTTAATCCGTTCTGGAGGTCTGTACTTAACCTGAAACTGTTCTTAACCTGAAGCACCACTTTAGCTAATGGGGCCTCCTGCTGCCACCACACGATTTCTGTTCTCATCCTGAAGCAAAGTTCTTAACCTGAAGCACTATTTCTGGGTTAGCGGAGTCTGTAACCTGAAGCGTATGTAACCTGAAGCATATGTAACCCGAGGTACCACTGTACAACCAACCAATCAGTGGTACTAAAAATGGACTAACTAATCATGGACGGTGCAACAACCAGCATGTTTCAATTCTAGAATGCTATTGGCACTGATGAGGCATTTCAGGAAGAGAGTGACTGAAATCCATGTCTAGAGATGAGGCGAAAGATAAGGAGCTGAACTGGAGCTAAGATGAGTCACAAACTGGAAACAGTGAACTCAGGAAGAAGCGTGTGAAGGAAAACCCGAGGGCACTCTAGGAATGGGGAAGAGGAGATGTTTACTGAACAAGCGGTGATGTTGGACTTACCAGCAGTAAGGAGGGAAGCAGATCCGGTTGCACAACTTTTTGCAGAACTGCCTTGCGTCTCTGGATTTCAGCAGCTATCGTCTAGATAGTTGCTGGAAAGCTCTTTGATGGAAAAGAATAAGCACCTACTCCGAAGGAGGGCAGAGTTCACTGCACAATTCTCAGTGTTGGGTTGGCATCAAAAGTGTATGGCAGGAGAACTAGAGGCCTCTAATGCTTCTGTGTCGCTCAGTCAAATCAGAGCCTTAAATTGTGAGAAAAAATGTCTTGGCAAAATAGATGTTTCCCCTCTGGACTTTCTTACATATACAGTACACAACTGGGGGGGGGGGGACAATTCTACACTGCTTAGTCATGCTGGCCACATGACCCGGAAGCTGTACACTGGCTCCCTTGGCCAGTAAAGCGAGATGAGCGCTGCAACCCCAGAGTCATCCACGACTGGACCTAATGGTCAGGGGTCCCTTTACCTTTAAGACTGTTATGAGCACTGTGTGTGTGTGTGCACGCGCGCGCACACAAGCATACTGCAACAAAGCACTCACCGCAAACTACAAGGGAATGCTTCTTTTAAGCCTAATTTCATCCGGGGGGGGGGAGACTCCGTGGGTACCAGCAAAGGTCTCTGTTGGCACATGTGCGCCTGCAGATCAGTGACCTCTGCTTTTACTCCCAGGTGTTGTATGGGGGTGTCATAATTCCCTTTAAATTGGGACATGGGAGAATGTTAACCCAAATGGGAGGTTTCTCCATTGGAGGGGAAGTTATAAGACAGGAGCTAGACGTTATCCGTGGGCGGAAAGCATCCATGAAATGGATGTTTTACTCAGCAAAAAAGCAAAACGATTTTAGCCTCTAAATATGCAGAGACACAATATCAAGTATCACAAATGTGATGCAGCCAGCAACACTTAATTATCAGTTCTGCAAGCAAATTAGGTGAGAAAGTTACTTGTCTTTTTATATTTATTTTATTTATAAAACCCTTCAGAGAAGATATCAATTCTACCACAACTTACTGCACGTAGACTTTTTGCCTACCATTTCTTCTTCTTCAGGTTACCTGTGGTTTTTTGTGGTTTTTAAGAATCTCTAGATTAATTCCCTTAAGCAAAAACTTACTTTCTATACAATTTTACCTTACATGCTAAATTGAATAGATGTAAAAGCTAGTATTCTAGTATAGGAGAGCATGAAAACGAATAGTGGGAGATTAGGAATATGGTTAACTATATAAACTGCCTGTAGGCTTAAAAGCTTTGTCCGGGAAACAGATCTAGAAAGAAAATGTTTTTGCAATCACCTGTGTGACCCTTTGTAAGATTTTAAGTACAGCAAATGTTTTCGGATATCTTTCAGCTGATGACATTCCTCGCAAACTATTAAAAAACTGTTTCCCAGGCACAGTTTATTTTTAGAACAGGCCATGATACAGTGTCTGCATAGCAATATCCCATACAGCACAGTTAAACAGATGAGGGGGTAGACTTCGGGTCTTTCTGAGGGCTTTTCCCGATGACCTGTTTAAACAGCATTCATTCTGGTTTACGTGCACAAAGCTACTGCACTGGTCAGACTGTGTCCAGTCTTTATTGATCATTCATTCAAATTCATTTATGGGACAGTTATATGACAATGAGCATATGTCCTGCATTCACCCTGATTTCCTTGTGGGGTTTATACATATCTTCCTACTACTAATCATTCTTTCATACCACACTTTTTAGTGCATTTCCCTGCCTTTGCCCAACAGAAGCCATCCACTTCAGTTCCAGCACGCACTTGAATCATTCCTGCAAAATAGAGGCAGTCTGGCAGCATCCCAGCTCTGTGACTTTATAACGGACGACTTTGGGGTTGCGGCGCTCATCTTGCTTTACTGCGCACAAAAACGCCATTTACCTTCCTTCCTGCGTGGTACCTATTTATCTACTTGCACTTTGATGTGCTTTCGAACTGCTAGGTTGGCAGGAGCAGGGACCGAGCAACGGGAGCTCACCCCATCGCAGGGATTTGAACCGCCGACCTTCTGATCGGCAAGCCCTAGGCTCTGTGGTTTAACCCACAGTGCCACCCGTGTAAATAGAAGGTGTCTCGAAGTTCATCGCAGCCCATCTTCTTGCACTAAGATCCTCATGCACACAGTCAGACCAAAAATGAGAGAGAAAACTATTGAATTATCATTAAATGAACAGATTTCTTTGAGAGATGAGATGAAACATCCTGCTATAGTATAGTTTTGCACTTTCTTTGGGGGAACAACAGCCGCTGTAGCCACTCTTCTATCTTAAAGAGGTAAACATATGAACTGGAGCCTGTTTTTTAAAAAAAATATGAATAGCTCTACAAATAATCCCATCTTTTATAGTAACCTTGTGCCCAGTATTGCTCCAGAATTCTAAACAAACAAACAAAAATCAGTGCAGTTTTGCATGGTTCAGTCTGCCATCTTGATTCAAAATGGCACCCAGATGCATCCAAACATGGCTGAAAACCTGGCTCCTTGATCTTGGGAATAATCATAGAGTGGTACCTCGGGTTAAGTACTTAATTCATTTCGGAGGTCTGTTCTTAACCTGAAACTGTTCTTAACCTGAAGCACCACTTTAGCTAATGGGGCCTCCCGCTGCCGCTGTGCCGCCGGAGCACGATTTCTGTTCTCATCCTGAAGCAAAGTTCTTAACCCAAGGTACTATTTCTGGGTTAGCGGAGTCTGTAACCTGAAGCGTATGTAACCTGAAGCGTATGTATCCCTAGGTACCACTGTACAAAATTTGGTTTCAATATCTTAAGAAATGTCCTAATGGGTAGCAAACAGACAAATATCTTTCCGGAATACATAGTATAGTGGACTAGTAGAAAGCCCTGATGCCGCCAGTGAATTTAAAGAAACAACAAAAATTATGATTTGTATATGAATAGTGTGATTTATAAGTTTCAGGCCTGCACATGCTCACACCCACCCAGGGCTTCGATCTGATCCAGGGAACACCTGGCCTGACCTCAAATCAATTTTAATATTATTATTTTTTTGGTGTGGGGGAGGAGTTCATATTTCATTAGGGTTATTTTGGTCCACCATCTTGATTCAACATGGTGTCCGTTGTCCAGGCATAGCCCAAGACCACCTCCTGCAGCTTAAGACTCACAACCTGAGTTGGGAAATAGGATCTTCAGAGGCATCCAAATTGATGCAGGTTGGTGCTCTCACACAAAAATGGGTGAAGTGCCACCAGATGGGGCAACAATATCTTCAGAGGTGTCCATATCAATGTAGTTGGGATCCCTCGTGTCAAAAATTGAGTGAAGTCACACCAAAGTCATGTTTCGGTCCAGTATCTTGATTCAGAAACCCTCATGCCAAGTTTGGCAATCATATCTCAAGATGCGGCCAAAACCATAGAGAACAGATGGACAGACGGACAAATCACTTTCCAAAATATACAGTAGATAAGCAAGAACATATGAAGAGCCCTGCGAGGTAAGATCAAAGGTCCATCTATTCCAGGATTTTCCAAACTTGGGTCTCCAGCTGTTTTTGGAATACAGCTCCCATCATCTCTATCTAACCAGAAGACCAGTGGTCAGGGATGATGGGAACTGTATTCCAAAACTAGCTGGAGACCCAAGTTTGGGAAACCCTAATCTATTCTATCTTCCTTCTCACAGACACCAACCAGATGCCTCCCCAAAGCCCACAAGTAGGGTATGAAAGACCCAGGCTTCCCTCTCTATTGTTCCATAGCCATTGGTTTTCAGGGGCATATTAGGTTGTACACATGATGCAGTTAATAAAGGCACAAGCTGTTTCTACACAGGTAGACAGACATGTGTTTGTGTGAAAGAGTATACAGTGGTACCTCGGGTTAAGTACTTAATTCGTTCCGGAGGTCTGTACTTAACCTGAAACTGTTCTTAACCTGAAGCACCACTTTAGCTAATGGGGCCTCCTGCTGCCGCCGCGCTGCCAGAGCACGATTTCTGTTCTTATCCTGAAGCAAAGTTCTTAACCTGAAGCATTATTTCTGGGTTAGTGGAGTGTGTAACCTGAAGTGTCTGTAACCTGAAGCGTATGTAACCTGAGGTACCACTGTTCATTGATTTGTGCTGTTCAACCATTTATGTTCACACATTGTACATTCATTGAATGTAACATGTGAACACCCCTATCGTCCCTGAACATACAGGCTCCATCATGTGTACGTTCTCACTTATCTAACCTTATTAAAGGTTTGCATGGTACATTCTATTGCTGCACTGTTAGAGCAACACCTGTTCTATTACTGTACTGTTAAAAGAACACCTTAAAAGACTAACTAAATTATCTTGGGGTGAGCTTTCATACACAAAAATTTATGCTATCAGACACATGATGTGAACAGTAAAGATGATAAATATATCTATTTTACTGTCTATAACACCCACCCACCCAGTACACACACAAGTTCAAGGAGGGGGAAAAGCAGTTTCCAATGTGAGATTAAAAACTGAACTACAGTAACACATTTCTGAAATCCCATATATGAGTCAATCAATTGAAGTTAATGAGGTTCAATTATTAGGGGTTGACAAACTCATAGACAGGTCCTGGCACACCCAATCTTTGCTGATGGCTGTTCAATTGACATGATTCCACTTGTGAAATTATTACTCTTTGCAGGGACTTAAAGCAGTAATTTAAAGTTGCAGTGCTGTGGCAAATTGCTTTTTTTCTTTACAAACCATATATGTTAGGTAGGGGGAAATGAGTAAGAAGGGGAATGGGTGGCTGACGTAGTATTTTTCTTGTTTGACCCTCTCTGTTTCTACTAAAAAAATTGAAGATTGTATTTGGGGAGGTGTTTTTTTGCTCTCAGAAACAAATACAAGTAGATAAATAGGTACCACTGCGGCGGGAAGATAAACAGCATTTCCGTGTACTCTGGCTTCCGTCACGGTATTCTGTTGTGCCAGAAGCAGTTTAGTCATGCTGGCCACATGACCCAGAAAGCTGTCTGTGGACAAATGCCGGTTCCCAAGGCCTGAAAGCAAGATGAGCACCGCAACCCCTTAGTCGCCTTAGACTGGACTTAACTGTCCAGGGGTCCTTTACCTTTACCTTTAAGGCCTGCACTAGGATTTCAAGAGGTGGACGGGACCACCCACAAGCCAGTCATTTAGCATGTTGTGGCTGACACTAAAATTTGGCCGGGCTGCAATTTGGCCTGAAAAAGATCTGGCCAGTGAAGCCAAAAAGGTTGGCACTGTCCCATAACAGGGTCTTTTTAGTTGTGGTTCCCCTGTTGTGGAATGCCGCCCCCCCCCCCCAGTGAGGTGCACCTCTCTTTCTCATTATTAACTTTCAGTAGAAATTTGGAAACATTCCTGTTTGCCCAGACATTCAGTAGATGAATGTTCCTGGTAGTACCACAATCATTTGCTTTGGTTTTTGTTTTAAAATTTGCAGAAATGGTGGCCATGTTGTTGCATAATATCCCTCTGCCACATTATACTCGTGTAAGAAACTGTTTGTGTAGCATGTAAAAAGTGCCCAAAACCAGTCAAGTCGTAGTACATGGATAGGCCATGGGCAACCATCCAAATTAAGTCCGAGTGGCCACAATAACTAAGAGATTTGTTTGATGCAAGCATGGGCAGGCAGGAAGGGAGAGGTGTGCCTGAAATGTCATACAGTGGTACCTCAGGTTACAAACACCTCGGGTTACAGACACTTTGGGTTACAGACTCCACTAACCTAGAAGTAGTACCTCAGGTTAAGAACTTTACCTCAGGATGAGAAGAGAAATTACGTGCTAGCAGCACAGCGGCAGCAGGAGGCCCCATTAGCTAAAGTGGTACCTCAGGTTAAGAACAGTTTCAGGTTAAGAACGGACCTCCAGAACAAATTAAGTTTGTAACCAGAGATACCACTGTACTGGGCACATTCCACCTGTTCCAAGTTTGGGGCTTTGTTTTGTTTATTTTATCCTCTGCACAAGCCCCACGCTAGGGGGGTGAAGCAGCAGCCAAATAGTCTAACAAGTGGCTTGTCAGCGAGGAATGTCCTAGCTGTAAGTATGGAGTCATCTTGACACTTTTCAGCCAATCCTCTGAGGATAATAAGTAAGGAGGACAAAATGAGTGCAGCCCTCCTGGGCCTCCCCTTAAGAGTTTAAAAGCAAAATATTGATTTTGAGTTACCCTGCTTCAACTCAGCTTCACTCTCATGATATTTTTATTCCCTTGCATATTGCCAAGTCCATTTGTTTTGTTTTTAGTCTTTTTTCCCTTCCAAATCACTGGTGAAACTGGCATGTCCATGTAACATTCCTGTACCTAAAAATACAGTCAATTGACACCTTGAAGGTTTCCAGGCAACTCTAACCATTTGTGACATCTTTAGCTGCCTCTCCAGTATGTTCAAAACAGATAAAGTGGATGAATTGATTTTAGTTGTCTAAAACCCTTGACAAAATCTCTCGGTGGCCATCCAAGCTGGTCTCTTGATGATTTAGATGGCTTTTGCTTCCAACACAAATGTGATCCTTCCTGACTCTCCACTTTGCCTTTTAACTCCATCCACAGTGGGTGTTCCCTTCCTGAAGGCAGAGCAGTTCCTTGTCTGCAGCAGGGCCATCCCAAGGCATTTTGCTGCCTAAGGCAAGGGGCAAAAGGGGGTGATGCCCCCTTATTCCACATGCAGAAAAGCCAACCCGGCGGACGGTTAACTTAATGCAAACACCAACTACAGATGGACAGACCAAACCCAACTCTGCTCTGTGCCTGTTTCACAGGTGTACACTCATAGACCAAAAAAGCACATTTAAGTAAGGTCCTAAGACGGTATGACCTGGACCCAGAAACCCTTTCCTCTAACATCTGTCTTCCTCCCCACTCACACAGACAGGAAGAAACACAGGAAGGAAAAATAACAAGCTTTGGTGACCTCTCCACACATACAAGTGCTGCCCCCTAGCTAGCAAAAAATCATCTGTCTGGGGATTTCCCCCCAGGTTTTCTATATTTGTGTCTCAGAATGATTAGGCTTTAGTGAAGGGGTCCCCCCAAGATTTACGGGATTTCCCCTGAAATACCAGTCTCTCTGCTCAATATTAGCAAACATAGCAACAATAAGTGGGTTGTTTTTTTTAAAAAAAAACACAAATTCCCTTAAGTCAGTCCACCTAATGGCATTAAAAGAAAGAAAACCGTTAAAGGGCACCAAAACTGATTTGGAAACTTTAGAGAAAGAAGCACCCTAATTATAATAATTAGTGTAGGCCTACAAGCTCTGCTGTCACACACTGAAGCCTATACTGTGAGAGAAAGGGGTGCAAGCCACCTGACCCAGTTGCTCACTGCTTCCAAGTAAATTTCTGTATTCCCCTGCACACTCTCCTAAACAGCCTCAGATGTCAAGGAAATAAACAACTACCAGACTTTGAGAAGACATCTGAAGGCAGCCCTGTTTAGGGAAGTTTTTAATGTCTGATGTTTTATTGTATTTTTAATATTTTGTTGGAAGCCGTCCAGAGTGGCTGGGAAAACCCAGCCAGATGGGTGGGTGGGGTATAAAAAATATTATTATTATTATTATTATTATTATTATTATTATTATTATTATTATTCATCCCTGAGTTGAGCTTCTGGAGTCTATATCCACTGCAGATTTTTCTCTTTCCAAACTTCTGTCTTCAGATACCCTTCCTCCAAAAAAAACCACCCCCAAGTATCAAATTCTACACCAATTCCATGGATTGAACCTGGAACCTTTGCATGGAAAAGTGCATGGTCTATTACAGAGCTGTGGACATGCCCTACAAAACCTAGGAAATTTGTATTATTGAGTCAACACAGCCTTACAATGATCACACAATGATCACATTCACACTGCCCACCCTATTTGCACTCAGTTATCTGTATTCATGGGTTGTTCTGTGGATCTGCAAATTAAGGATTAGTTTAGTTTTGATCCCTTATTATACTTTGTTTAGATTACTGGTTAATCCAGCCCTGTAGGGCCAAACATAGTATACAACTGCACATAAAATGTACATCACTATGTACATCTCTTAGAGCTATTAAATTCTGCACACAGCGCATACAGGATGGATTTATTTTCCTCTTTTCTTCCATTTTTAGGCTCTGCCAGCTCGACCTAAGTACTTTCCTTCTCTGTGCTGTCATTCTCTTTCCCATGAGACCATTCAAAGAGAAAAAGAACAGTTCGTTTTCTCTGAGCTAGGAGACAGAAAATCTTAAAAGAGCTGCACCTTTTAGAAGAACACGAACAAATCATAATGGTGCCCACTAGTGCTTCTGTGCTGTAACTTTGTTCAACTTTCTCTTAAAGATTTGCATGCTAAATATTTTGTCATCCAGTGTGCATAAAGGCTTATGAGCCAAAGAAAGCCCCATAAGGCAGTCTATACTATTGTGTACTAGTCAGTGAGTAGTTGCTATTATTTGATGAGGACAAACTCTGAAAGTCAGTAAGTGAAAGCACCTTATCCTGGCATGGGGAACAAATGATTTGCAAAGTTTCACCAGCTTAATGTCACAGTGATGTTTAAGACACAGTGACAGATCCAGTTGGCATTCCCATGCATTGAATTTATTGTATGCCTAGACTCTATAAATGTCTTGTATCATTTGATTTTTTTTGAGATTAAATATTGTTCTTTCCTTTGTGTTGAAAAGCAGATTATAGATGCTTAGATAAAATTTGACTGAATTATAGTTACCTGCCCTTAGGCTAAAATATTAGCAACCACAAAAGATTGGCATTGCCTTAAAGTGAACCAATTTATAAAGAATTTGAATTTAACTAGTACAGCTTCCTCAATTTGCAAAGTCTGAAAATGTTAATTCTGATTGGGAAGGGGAACTTTGTCTCAGCCAGGTCATTTGTTCTGTTCCTTCAAACTGTTAGAGTTTCTGAAATGTGCATGAACAGTTGTAGCCTCTAAATGGCTGCAGATTACTCCAATTAACAAATGAATTGACTCTCCACAGAACACTAATATGGCAACATGAAACAACTAACTTCAAAGTTTAACCATTCTAGCCTGCTATAGAATTTCCTTTCAAACAAAGGAGATGGTGTGTGTTTTCTGCTACCTACCAGTTCAAGTCTGACTTCAAAGCTGCCAAAGTGAACAAAAATGTGATATAGTTTAGTTGCTTAAGAAGCCAGGCTATAACCCAAGAAGGTCTTAATTCAATTTTTATGTCTGGGAGCGGGCAATTCACTCTTGTTCAATTACCCATCCATAAAATGGGAATGATAATAATACAGAGTGCAGTTGTACCTTGGAAGATGAACAGAATCCAATCCAGAAGTCCATCTGATTTCCAAAACATTCGAAAACCAAAGTGTGGCTTCTGATTGGCTGCAGGAAGCTCCTGCAGCCAATCGGAAGCCCCGTTGGACGTTCGGCTTCCAAAAATAGTTCGCAAACCAGAACAGTCACTTCCAGGTTTGCGGCCTTCATGAGCAAAATGTTCAAGAACTAAGCTGTTCGAAAATGGAGGTACGACTGTAGTTGTAAAAAGGACTTCACCCATGTATGGGAAGAACTTTGAACATGATGAGAAACCAGTATTTCTGCTCTACTTTGAATTTGTTGTCTCAGGAACAGACTGGACAAATAGATTGTGGGTTTCCCATCCCCATGTGGTGATCTTTTCATGGCACATGAGTTGAGATGTACACACATACAAATCTTGCCCAGTTTGTTCAGGGGAAGGCCATCTGCTTTGCCTGCAGAAGGTCTCCTATTTTCCAGAGCTAGGACAAACACCTAGAGAACTAATCAATGCAAACACTATTGAGCTAGAAGAACCATTGATCAGACTTGGTATAAAAAAGACTTCCAGAGTTCCTTTGACAATTTCAAAAGAAACAAAAGGGATAAAAATGAAGGCCAAGAGGGAGTGATCTGAGGTTAAAGTATCTGGTTTTCTGATGCTGCTTCAACACTAGGAAGGAAGGAAGGAAGGAAGGAAGGAAGGAAGGAAGGAGAGGTGTGAAATTCAAGAAGCAGTGAGTTCCAGAACAGAGAGATGACAGACACACACAAAACTTGAGAGTTAAGACACAAGAAGGACTAGCGATGCAAGAATGACAATAAAGAGAGAAGAAGAGAAGCTAAAGGAGGAGGATTCCAAGTGTGCAGAGATCTAAAAATACAAGGTAAAATGGATCCAATTCAGGAAACATTGGAGATATTGAATGAAGAGAGTGTAACGAAGGAGAATCGCAGCCCAATGAGATAGAGGGGGGAAATGACCACCAGCACTAGTCAAACACAAACCTTGGTTAAAAATGAAATTTCTAAAAATGGTGTATATGTGGATCTCTCTGTCATGTGGTCATAAGATCAGGACAGTGCCAAAATTCGCACTTGATAACTAGGTGTCTAAAGGATGAACATGGTTGTGCATGTAAAAACCTCCTCGTGGGAAAATGAAGGTCATGCCATTTCACTGCCTGTGCAATGGCAGATTCCCCTACTCCCACTTCCCTACCTAGATAATGAGAGAAATAACCTTTTATCAACCTGATTATACAAAGTGTCATAAATGAGCAACAAAGGTACATTTTTGCCTGCAGCGGTTGTAGGACAAGGGATTGGATGAGTCCAAACAAGTCCAGATGACTTCAGCAGGCTAGTTGTTCCAGGTAGTGTATCATACTGGTCTTGATGGTTTTCCTTTGTCTTCGGCTAGATCACTGTTGTTGCAAATTCCTGAATATTCATCAACTGGAAATAGCATTTGTTGCTAAGTAAAAGTGGACCCCCCCCCCGGAATATAATAGCTATTGCTGGAGTGAAAATACTATGCAGGGAATAACATCACTATGTTCATTCTTTATCGGAAGTGCTAGGTGCATTTCAGTCAAGGACTGTAGCAGGAGGGGGTAATCTGTGGCTGTTCAGAAACTGCTGGACCACAACTCCCATCAGCCCCAGTCAACATGGCCAGCGGTCAGGGAATAATGGGGGCTGCAGCCTAACAATACTTGGAAGGTCACAGGTACCTATTCTTGGACTGGAAGCATCTCCCTCATCATCATCATCATCATTTTATTTGTATGCCGCCTTTCCATAGTTGAAACTATGCTCAAAGCGGCTTACAACATGACAAGGTTTACATAATTACAAACAACATAACAGAAGTCATGATAAATAAAACACATCAAAAAGTACACAATCTAATAGAAACAATTTCCACATAAATCATAAGATCTAAAACTAAAGATACAACAATAATATAATAACAGCAACAGCTCTCTCAACCCCACCCCAGTAAACAATACTCCAGCCTAAGAATCTGTTCAACAGCCTCAGCTTTTGTAGCTGGAGTCAGTCAGCACTCGACTCTCCCAGGCCAGACGGGAAAGGGCCAGCAAGGCAGGGTGCAGGCCTTTCTGTTGGTCTATTGAAGCAAAAACAGCAACAAAGCACTGTTAGGGACTAACGCAGTTATTGTGGCATAAGTTTTCATGAACTAGAGTCAACCGCTTTATCAGCCACATGAAGCGCAGTTCTTAATTGGCAGGTATATAGATGAAAAATGTCTACTTTGTATAGTGAAATCTGGTACCTTCCATGGTGCAAAGGAGTAGCTATGTTAATCGTTTGTATTTATGTGTGAGAAGGAGAGAACTTTTGTGGACTTCTGTGACTTTGCAAGCTGCATTGCATATCTCTCTCTCTCTCTCTCTCTCTGTGTGTGTGTGTGTGTGTGTGTGTGTGCGCGCGCGCATGCAGGAGGGGGTTATTTTACCTGTCTAATTTCACCTGTCTGTTGTTCAGCTATTTAAAAATCTAGGAACCCTCCAGGGGTGCGGAGGAGTTGCCACACTAGGAAAAAGGTTAGCTGTTATTTTAGCATGGCTAATACCCATTACATTTTCTTACTTAATGGTGCTTATATTTATAGTTTCTTTTGTCATGTCTAGTTAATAATAAAAAAATTTATTTATACCCCACCCTCCCCAGCCAAGGCCGGGCTCGGGGGGCTAACAAGCAATGATAAAAACAAGTTGAATGAATACAACTTAAAAACAAGATTAAAATACAACATTAAAACATTGAAACATTAAAATGCAGCCTCATCACAGGAGGAGAAAAGAAAAAAGAAAGTTAGGGAAAAGTCAGTTCAGAAGTTTACAAAATGTAAATATTTCTAGAAGACTGTACAAAATAGTACAGCTAAATCAAAACATATAGCTCTAAAATATGTGATGTAAACAGATAGAGAAGGTAAATATTTAATAAAAATTAAAGAGAAAAACAATAAAACTAACCAGATTTAGAGGAGAATTACTGTATATATGGGGAATAGGGTCATTGTCTCTGATTTTAAATCCGAAACAGATTTAATTGACAATTGCAACTTTGAAATATACGGTATTTCATCCTAGTTGACGTTTTAAACCCTATGGAACCAATCCTGCAAAAGCATATGTCCATTTTAAATTGCCTTTTGCTTCAGTGCAATGATTCATAATGCATAAAATGAAGAGTGTTAATCAAATATTTTACAGGATCAGGGTCATTTAATTTTCAACTTCTTAAAGAGTTTTGCTTTAAGACACATCATTTGAGACAGAACTATGTGATAATTAATAATATAATCAAGCTATTAGTGGCTGCCATGTATTCTTTTCCTTGTAATTAAAGAACAACTGAATTAATATTTCTTCCTTGTTGGTGCAGAATTGCAGATATTGTAGAATTGTCATGTAGCTCTGTAACAGTCACATTCCAGCCTGGGCCCCTGGGTATCTGGGGAAGAGCAACTTGGCCACAACATCTCTTGTTGTGCGTACAAGAGTATACCCATCTCTTGTGCCCTCATTTTCCCTATTTGAGGTACTTGCCACCACCAGATAAGAAATTACTTATTTGCCAAGCTGGCCATTCTCAAATAGCCTCCAAAATTTTCCTGGAGTTTCTCTGAAAACTTCCTTAGGTGGTGTGATTATCAAATTTCTAATCATGAGAGTATTTAGAATAAACTGAGACCACAGATGTTTTATGAAACAAGAAATGAGTTTACTATGATGGAAGAAATTGAAAAAAATATGGATTTCTAGGGGCTGCCACCCTTGTTTGCATTGCTCCACCAACCCAGCCTGACCCCCATTAGACCTCGCCGCCGCCACCCCCGTCATTACAGCTTGCTCCAAACTCAACTTCACTATCTCTTACAAAAGTGGTGTGGAATCTTTTCTGGCAGGACAGCCAGATCTTTATTTCCCCCAAGCTGGGCAGGCCAAAGGTAACAGTTGCTTGTGGCTGCCCACCTGTTGATCACCTGATGTCCTAGTGATGTCAGCTATGCCTTCTTATGATGCTGTGACTGTAGGGACTTCAAAGCGAGCCATGGAACTTTCAAACCTCCATGGGGTTTGATACTGGGGTTGGCAGCGAGTGCCCATCTGCCCCTGTAGCCGATGGGTAAGTGGGATCAGGCCTTTAAACAGTCCTCTCCACGCTTCTCCTTCAAACCTCCATAGAGGTTCGAAAGATAGGGTTTGCAGATCTTGAGAAAGGTGCAGTCCTGCCACCCGTTCGCTGATGGGGTGGGAGCACACCTTCAAATACCCCCCTCCAAGCTTCTCCTTCAAGTCCTCAGTGCTTGAGAAAATACATATATGAGAAAGGAGGGTATTCCCCCAAAAGAGTCCTGTTGAAATTTTACAAAGTGGTTTTATTTACTGCTTCTTCTTTTCCTATTCTTTACATTTCATCAAAACTATAAATTACTGGTGTTGTACACTGAAAGAAAATCAGATGAAAATGATGCACTGGTGGAAGGGATGCGGGTGGCACTGTGGTCTAAACCACAGAGCCTAGGGCTTGCCGATCAGAAGGTTGGCAGTTCAAATCCCTACGATGGGGTGAGCTCCCGTTGCTCAGTCCCTGCTATTGCCAACTTAGCAGTTTGAAAGCACTCCGGTGCAAGTAGATAAATAAGTACTGTACCACTCTCGCAGGAAGGTAAACGGCGTTTCTGTGTGCTGCTCTGGTTCGCTAGAAGCAGCTTAGTCATGCTGGCCACATGACCTGGAAGCTGTACGCCGGCTCCCTCGTCCAGTAAAGCGAGATGAGCGCCGCAACCTCAGAGTCGTTTGCGACTGGACCTAACGGGCAGAGGTTCCTTTACCTTAAGTTAGCAAAACTGTATAAGACAAGTACAAATACCTGCTGGAAATGTAAAGCAGAAGAAGGTACCCTTTACCATATGTGATAGTTGTGTAAGCTAATAAAAGCATTCTGGGAAATGATATATAATGAATTGGGGGGGAAATGTTCAAAATAACTTTTGTAAAAAAAACCAAAAACAACCAGAAGCTTTTTTATTAGGAACTGTAGGTACCAACATCCCAAAAAGCAGAAAATACTTTTTATGTATGCGACAATAGCCGTACGGATGTTACTAGCCCAGGGATGGAAAGAAGACAAAGTCCCTACCAGAGAGGCATGGCAAACCAAGCTGATAGACTATGCCAAAAAGGCAAAACTGACCGGAAGGCTCAGGAATCAAGAAGACAGAAACTTCAAGAAAGAATGAGAAAAAACTATAATTTATTTAGGAGACCACTATAAGCAGTTGAAAACATTATCAGGATTCTAATAACACTTGTAATGTAACAAATATTATGGACAATATGGAGAGATATAAAATATAGATTATGAAATAATATGCAGTTGAAAATGTCAACAATAGGACCCATGGAGGGGAGGGGGGGAAGTTTGGAGATTCAGAGAAATCTCTATATACAGATATATAGTTAGTATTCTAATAATGCTACACTTGTAAAATCAAATAAAAATGATTTCAAAAAACAGAACAAAACAACAACAAATCACTGAAAGAGAGCTGGTGTCTTGGGTGCCATTAAGATCTGCAATCCTGAGCACATTACTTCAGTGTAAGCCCTATTAGGCTTCAGACTTGCTTCCAAGTAAACATTATGTTTAAAATTAGGAAGTGTGGATTAGTTAATTGACCTGTTCAGAGCCTTGAGTGTGTCCCATTAGAATGTGCTTTGCACTCTGAGCCTCTTGAAAAAATATTCCTAAAGAAGGAATGAACATAAGAGTCACCATCCAGGGGTCCTGACATGACATTAACAGCTGTGTCCCAGGCAGAAACTCAACAGGTGGGTGGAGATGAGTCTGGGAAAATATTTCACTTTTTGAATTTGTTTGCTAAGAACTTTTTGTTAGGAGAAGAAGGAAGAAAAGAATGGCTTCTGAACTTAGTAATACAGTGAAACCTCATGTTATGTACCATCCTTCTTGCAAATGCTTCGGGTTACAAGCTCCGCTAACCCGGAAGTAGATGCTCCCAGTTGCGAACTTTGCCCCGCGATGTGAGCAGATGTCGTGTAGCGGCAGTGGGAGGCACCAATAGCAAAAGCACGCCTCATGTTAAGAACGGTTTCAGCTTAAGAACGGACCTCTGGAATGAATTAAGTTTGTAACCGGAGGTACGAATTAAGTTCGTAACCAGAGGTACCACTGTACTCAGGTTTAACTAAAATGAACTGTGGCATTGGGTGATGTGGAATGCTTGTAGCTGCCATCACCTTTACTGCTGTGTCTCAGACTTTAGTACTATATGGCACATAATAAGAATCCATTTTCCTAACACTAGGTAGGCAGATGCTTTAGACCAATGGTTCTCAATTAGTACTGCGGACCTCCTGTCTTTCAAAAGCCAAGCCATGGACCCCCTACTTTTTGTGGTACTATGGTAGTTTTTGTTATGTGAATGATGCCCCAGACCCCTGGTTGGGTTATGCAGACTTCCTGGTATCCATGGACCACCAGTTGGGAACCACTGCTTTTGACAGTTTACAGGCAGGGCATGATGGCAGCATTATTATGGAAACCTGAACTGTGTTAAATGTGGTCTGCACAAGTTACTGCGTTTGAAATAGCAATTAAGGCTTCCCAGCAGATACATGATTTCAGATTATATTCCCAAAGATGGGACAGGTCAGCCATGGCATGTTCCTTCTCTCCAACACCCTTAGGTGCAACCTGAAACCTGTTGGGAAACTGCCAGGGAGATAGTGTCCATCATGAGCCCCCAAGCCGGAGTTCTGAACGATCCATCGGCCTCCCGTAGACAGGCAGATCCAGCAGTTAGCGACACGAAGCCTCTGGAAATTCCTAGCCACATTCCAGGGCTGGGTGTACACTGTTTATCAGCAGAAACACAGCCAAAAGCTTGCACCGCAGAAGAGCATAATTTTCAGACTTTATTAGCGTTTAACAGAACAAAAGAAAACGTGACCGTTCTGTGTCAGCATCTTCGGCCAACTGAGAAAACGAAAGGAATCTCAGCAAGAACATAAACATCCTGTGACTAGGACATGCGCAGACTCTGTTACTCACAAAGCCTGCTCCCTTTAAGGTGGAACGGAAATATCCTAACATCCTCCCCCTTTCCGTGTAACCTGTTGTACCTGTGGTTCACCCAATTGCAACCTTTGTACATAAACCTTAAGTTGTTCTTTGTTAACAACCTTAGACAACAGATCAGCAGGAATTTCATTTCCTGCCATGTAGGACACCTGAATCAGTCCTTTCTGAATACACTCTCTTGCACGATGTAGCTTAATCTGCAAGTACTTGGTTCTCTGCTTGCAACTCTCGGAGTTCAGCAAAGCCAAACACGATCTATTGTCTTGATACACTTGTATAGGACATTTCACAGACACCCTGATGTCCTTAAACAGTTGCATCAACCATTCACAATCCATGAGTGAAAATGACAGAGCATTGAGTTCTGCTTCACAGGAACTTAGGCTCACTGTTGTTTGCTTCTTGCACAACCAGTCAAACAGGCAGTGGTTGTACATGTAGCACACACCAGAAGTGCTTGTACCATCCGTGGTGTCACTTCCAAAACTTGCATCAGCAAAGATTTCAAGACCTCCAGTCTTCTGACTGGTGAACCTCAGCCTGTAGTGCATAGTCCCTTTCAAATAGCGGGCTATGCGCTTCAGAGCTTTCCAATCCTGAACCGTAGGATTGTTGGCATGTCTGCTAAGCAGATTACAGCTTACAGCAATGTCAGGTCTTGAACATCTGGCAATGAAATTCAGCTTGCCTAGAATGCATCTGTATAGCGTTGTGTCAGAAAACGCTTCAGCAGTACTGTCTACCTGGTAACCTGTCACCATCGGTGTGTCTGCTGGGTTTGCATCAACCAAATTCAACCTGGTTAACACATCAGCAATTTTCTGTGTTTGGTGTACCAGAAAATTACCTGCTTGGTCTCTCTCCACCTGCAGAGAAAGATAGTTGGATACCTCACCAAGATCCTTCATGTCAAAGTGCTCCTTCAGTTGAGCTAGGGTGCTTTGGTAAAAAGCCTGATTCTTCCAAAACATCAGAAGATCATCAACAAAACATAAACAATACAGTTTGTTTTGCCCCTCCTCCTTGACAAACACACATGGATCAGCTTTGCCCTGGTGAAAACCTAGAGAAAGCAATGTCTCAGTGAGTTTTGTGTTCCAACACCTGGCACTCTGCTTGAGACCATATAAGGATTTCCGCAGTTTACAGACCATACCCTTCTGTATCTCCATCCCATCAGGTGGAAGCATGAACAGCTGTTCATTCAAAATCCCATACAAAAAAGCTGTATTAATGTCGTGGTGGGAAACATGCAGTTTCTCCTCCGCAGCGACCTTGAGCATCAGCCGAATGCTCTCATATTTGACTGTGGGGGAGTAGGTCTCGTGGTAATCCTGTCCTGGTACCTGTGAAAAACCTCTGGCAACCAATCTGGCTTTGTGTCTGACTACCTTGCCATTCTGGTCTGTCTTGGCCTTGAAGACCCATTTGCTGCCAACCAGTCTCATTCCTGGGACTACCGGTACCAATTCCCAAGTTTGGTTCCTGTTCAAGGAATCAACTTCAGCCTTCATGGCATTAAGCCAAGGCTCAGCATCTTTAGAGGTCAACTCCTGAACCTCTTTGAAGCTTGAAGGCTCCCATACCTTCTCTGAGCTACTAATAACAGCAGTTGCTGTCTTAGCAAACTCATCAGCATACCTCTTTGGAGGTCTGCCTTTGGTCGCCCTTTCAGATCTGCGTACTAGACGCAAGTCTTCTGGACTCATCTCCTCTTTCTTAGGAGAAAAGTGACCAATGGTGAACAGTGGTTCTTCCAGTTCATTGTCAGACGCATCAGATGGTCTGACTGAGGCCTTTGCGCTCTGGTAGTCTGCTGTGTCATCACTCTCACTGACATCAGCAGCAGCGCCGCCCACTGAACTGGAATCCGAACTCTGATCATCATCATCCTCATCCTCATCATCCTCATCCTCATCCTCATCAGCAGCAGCTTTCTCATCTTTAGCTGCTTTCTTGACATCACCTTCATCCTCTTCTGGGTAACACTGGAAAATTCCCACATTTTCCCCCCACTTAGGATTGTACTCAACACTCCTTGTGAACTTTATGGACTTAGAGTCAGTCATCCATACCCTGTATGCACCTTTTTCGTACCCCATGAACAAACCATGTGCCCCACGCTTCCCAAGCTTGTTGGTTTGTTGTGTGCGTACCCACATGTCCGAACCAAAAATTCTCATGTGTTTGGTGTTGGGTTTCTTGCCAAACATCTTCTCATAGGGGGTACAACCTATGGGTGATGACAATCTGCGATTATAACTGTAAACCAGATTCCCCAAAGCTTCCCCCCAAAACTTATCAGGGAGATTGGCATCATGCAACAAGGTTTTGATTCCTTGCAGCAATGTTTGATTTGCTCTCTCCGCAAGCCCATTCATCCATGGCGATCTGGGCGTTGACATGTCATGCTGGATTCCCTTCTCAGTCAGGAAAGCTTCAAACTGCTGAGAAGTAAACTCCCCGCCCCGATCAGTAAACAAACAAGAAATACGTTTACCGTGCACATTTTCCAACCAAGCACAGAATTCCCTAAACTTCGGAAACGCTTGCGATTTCTGTTCGAGCAAATACACATGAATGTACCTGGAAAAGGAATCAATCAGAATCATGAAGTACCTTGCTCCACCTAAAGAGGGCGCAAGTGGCCCAACCAGGTCCGCATGCACTAGCTGGTAGGGTTTGGAAGCCTGCCTGCTAGACTCCTTGCCTTTTGGAGCAACCTTCACCTTGTTCTCTGCACAAGATACACATTTCATGTGAAATTTACAGGATTTGATGTTCAAACCTTCAACCACCTCTGGCATCTTGGCCAGTGCCTTCCAAGAGAGGTGACCAAACCGGCGATGCGCATCGTGAATGCAACCTGCATGAAGAACTTTGTTAGTTTGTGCAACACAACAAGAATCAGCATTAGATACAACAACAGTGTCATCATAAGTTATATGGAACAAACCATCCATAAACTTTGCATGCAAATAGTCCTCTTTGCCTTTACTGATGACACAGACGCTCCTCTTGAAGGAAATCTGAAAACCACGCCCAGTAAGCTGTGGGACGCTCAACAAGTTGCTTGCAGCGCCTGGAACATATAGTACACCGCTGATGGTTGTGTGCAAACTTGCAAGTTTCACAGTCCCTACTCCAGCAATTTGCAACGTCCTTCCATCAGCCAGGTGGATCTCACCTTCCTGTGGCTTGAAGGAGATAAAGAGATGCCTGTCCTTGGAGATGTGGCGCGTGCAGCCTGAATCCACAACAAAGTCGCCTTTGGCTGTTGGAGCAGTCTTTACAGCAAGCAAACCCTTGTTTTGCACTGGTGTGGGCTTTTGCAGCTTGCCCCCCTGCTGCTCCTGGCCAGCAGACGTGCCTTTAGCCTTTGGTGAAGCTGTGCCAGCAAGCAAAACCTTGCTTTCCACTGGCGTGGGCTTTTGCAGCTTGCCCCCCTGCTTCTGGTCAGCAGACGTGCCTTTAGCCTTTGGTGAAGCTGTGCCAGTAAACAACGCTTTGTTTTTCCCTGGCGCCGCGGGCTCTTCACCCTCCCTCTGCTCCTGGCCATCTGTAGACATCTGTTTACCTTTGCCTTTCCGGCCTCTGCAAAGGCGATGACCTTGGTTCTCACGAGAACCAGAGCTCTCAGCTGCCGACTCCTTGGCTCCCCCTGGAGGCTGGAATGCTGCCTGGGATGACGTGACGGTCAGCTCCCCCTGCAGCTTGCAACCGGTGCCCTCAGCATCCCTGCACTCAATCACATTCTGGGAAACAGCTAGGACCTCCGATGCAGTCAAACTCTGGGCTGGGATTTTTGCTTTGTGAGCTTTTTTTAAAGCAGACCACATTGCACGTGCAGTGGTGTTGCCAGCCAGCGTCTTAATTTCCTCAAGAGATACGGATAGGACTATTATGTCAATCGCCCTCGAATCAGCTGATCTCCATTTCTCTGTCAGAGGAACTGGGGGGGCTTCACAAACAACATGCCACACCCCAAACTGACGCAGCAAAGATTCACACCATTTTGCCCAAGTTTCATAATTCTGCCCATCCAACTTAGGGCACTGAGTGGCCTCTGAAGCTTCAAAAGCGTGGAAATACTCCATTCCAGCTTTTGGCAGTAGCCGTGAGTCTTATGCCTTCAAAGACTCCTTATCTCGGCAGCCCATTAATCATGAAGCCTTTCTGGCTCGGCTCCCAGGCCAATTAATCTGCCTCGCCGGAGATCAAAGAAAAGCGTCCCTTCTTTCTTTCGCTTTCCCCACAACATACCTCAAACGCAGTCTGTTGCAGCTTTACTCTCCTGTAGGTGCCGTGAATCTGGGCCCATAACCTTGTTGTTGGGAAACTGCCAGGGAGATAGTGTCCATCATGAGCCCCCAAGCCGGAGTTCTGAACGATCCATCGGCCTCCCGTAGACAGGCAGATCCAGCAGTTAGCGACACGAAGCCTCTGGAAATTCCTAGCCACATTCCAGGGCTGGGTGTACACTGTTTATCAGCAGAAACACAGCCAAAAGCTTGCACCGCAGAAGAGCATAATTTTCAGACTTTATTAGCGTTTAACAGAACAAAAGAAAACGTGACCGTTCTGTGTCAGCATCTTCGGCCAACTGAGAAAACGAAAGGAATCTCAGCAAGAACATAAACATCCTGTGACTAGGACATGCGCAGACTCTGTTACTCACAAAGCCTGCTCCCTTTAAGGTGGAACGGAAATATCCTAACAAAACCTGCAGAGCACCTAGCTGAGCCTCATGTACTAGGCATGCCTACGACACTTCATCTTGAAAGTGGACTGTGACCAGATGCAGACTCCATGGCTTCAACATCAGCCAATATATGTATTTTTTCTCTTCTTCCCACCCACCTTGCTTTGCTTTCCCTCTGGCCTGAAGAAGAGTTGTGGAGAACTCAAAAGCTTGCACACTGCTTAATGTCATTTTGGTTGGCCTAATTAATATGTCGCTCTACTGTAGATTTTGGAAGTTCACTATTTTTGTTTACGGTGGTGGTTTGTCGAGATTTGATCTTGTAGCATTCCTCACACTACTTGCTTAGTTTTCCTCCTAGAACAGCTTGGTGGTCTACATAACATACACAGAGAGAGAGAGAGTCATTGAGGCAGTTTAAAGACTAATAGATTAATTACCGCATCAGCTTTCATGGACTAGAGTTGACTTTACCCAGTGTATGGTATCTGATGAGTCAGGATTCGGTGAGAATTTAGTAAAAAGGCAAAGCCATTGTGTACAGGACTGGATCTGCAAAAGTCTGCAGACTGCCTCCAGCCAGATCGCTGTGGCTAATAGTGGTTCTGGATTACACCCTAAATCTGGGTCAGTTTAGAACATCCACAAAAGAGTAAGACAGCTCCCTGTCCCGATTTAAATTCCATAAAATGGGTTAGGATTTTCCTAGCCCTCATGACAAAAAAAAAACAAAAACCGTGGAGGAACTTGGCCGTCAAGGTTGCACTACAGAGAGCTCTTTCTAGTTCAAATGAATGTCAGGTTAAATACACACACCCCGTTGCACCTTTGTCAAACCAGCATGGGGAGGATGCTAGCCAAAGAAAGATGAGTTTAACCAAAATGCAAGCAGAAAGGAAAGGAACACATGACGCAGTTAGACAAATCGCTCTGCTTCATAAACAGCGAAAAGAGGTACGAAATAAGTTTAAAAGGTGAGCGTAGAAACCAGAAACGCCGAGTCCTTCCTGACTTGGCTTGCTCTTGCCTCTCTCCAAGGTGCTGATCGACTGAGCATTGTAAGCAAACCATTCTGTTCCCTCCTTGTGACTTTGGTTATAAATTTATGACTAGAGCCGCTTCAGCTGCGACTGGGTCTAAGGAAATTTCATCCCAGCAGTTCAACCCACAACGCAACAGAGTGTCCTTGCAACGGAGTGTGCCGGAAAAGGCAGCTTTTAAATGCAACCTCAAGTGTCTATACAGTAGCTGAAAGTAGCTTCTGTTGGAATATATGGGGCGGTACTCCTATAGATCGGGCTGCAAAAGCGAGTAGGTTACAAAGAGACGCTAATGACCTTCTCATTCTAACAGCTATGTATTATTGCTTCACTGACCGTTAGTTCTGAGTTCTGAACAAATTTGCTGTAAATCCCGGGTGAAGACTCTAGACTGTAGGAGCACGTTTATGGATTTAGGGGAAAGAAAGAAAGAAAGAAAGAAAGAAAGAAAGAAAGAAAGAAAGAAAGAAAGAAAGAAAGAAAGAAAGAAAGAATAACATTGCCTTTTATTTAAATGTGTACTTTTTAAACTATGTAAATCCAAATAACTGGAAATTTTAACAAGAGTAGTGTATGTACGTTTGTAGTAGCTACAAGCTGGGAAGAAGGGGAGCGATAAATCCAATGATATCGTCTGAAATTATTTCCTGTGCTGCCCAGTCCTATACATGTTTACTCCAAAGTAAGTCCCCCTTTAACACCCAGTTGAGACTGTTTAAGACTACAGCCTTCATCTTGAGCTTTTTTCAACATAGTCCCAAAGGACATCGCTTTCAGTCGGAGAAGTATCTGATTTGGCAACTAAAGTCAGTGCCGGAGTAAACAGCAAGACAAAACTTCTGTTTCTTGCTCATCGCCCCCACCCAAAACATTGTCTCCTGCTATTTGTTGGTTGGAAGGACAGAGTATGTACTCCTTTTGCTTCTGTTTCGAAGAAATCGGTGCACATATATTTAAGAACAACCAACAAACGTGTGTTACAAGCCAAATGTTGTGGCTTAAAGGAAAAGAGGCAAATTCTCAGCAGACCAGATAAGCTGCTTTCGCAGTGAAAGGAGGAACTAACTTCAAGGGCTTACTTGAGAGTAAATTCCACGGCAAGCCGTAGAAATCGTTTCTATCTAAGCATGGTTAGGATCCGTCTGTAATCAATATTTTATAAAACGGAACGGGGAAGGAACTTCTTTTGCTTTTATTTACTATTTATTAATGCTAAGGTATTTTTTCAAGGTTTAGCAGTTGCGATGTTAAAATTTCAGGCATTGAAGAAATGTAAGCACGTTTGAAGATGAGCAAAGGGTAGCTTTTGAAGTCTCTTTGAAAACTGATTTTTTAAAAAAGGAAGAACTAAGATAAAACGTTTATTCCCTTCTGTCAGAAACCGAGGGAATTAAACCTGTTGATACGAATATCGGTAGATCTTCAGACCAACAGGTTTAATCTCTTCCTATGCAAATGAAATATTTTATAACAACTTGCATCGGCCTAATATCCGCAAAGCGCTGACACCCGGACGCCTAATATGCCCTGGTTTGCAAGAAAGAAAGACTTGGGGAAGAGAGAAAGAAACTGCAAATTCGAAGTGGGATTTTGTTGTTGTTGCTCTCCGCACTGGAAGCTCCTCGTTCCTGTCCCTGTTTCCATTTGCAAATATCAAGCTTTTGCGCGACGGAATGAAATAAGAGACTCAGCTAGAAGCAGTTTCAAGAATAGGCCGCCGGACCAGCTCTGCAGCTCCACCTCTTGCTCTGCCGCCGTCCCTTCGCATCTTTCTCAAATGCAATGTTTGTGCCACTCTAGATGCCTTTGTGCAAGAGAGGTGTTTGTTTTGTGTGTTGCTTTTTTAGGTGACAGTGTACCACTGGGAGCATCTCCCCCAAACCGCCCCATCTCGGGTCCTCTCTAAGATCCCGGAAACTCAGGAGCCGGTTCCACGGGTCTTTCTCTTGCGCAAGCCTCGTTGATGAGCACTGCGCAAGAGAAGCGCGAGCCTCGCTTGCCCGCCTGAGCCTGCTTCTCCCCCGCTTGGGCTCTGAAACTAATCAGGCTCAGCTGAATCTCCAGCGAAATCTGGAAAGCTTTCCTCGCTTTTTTCTTGTTCATGGGACGGACCCTTTCGCCTCCCTTCTTGCTTGCTGTCCTGAACGAAACCGAAGCAGCAGACGATCCAGATTCAGCCCAGATTCCATCGTTGCGCTTCTAGGCGTAGTTTCTTAAGGGAAAGCGCTTTCGCGGGGAAAGAAGCGAGTTAGGTTAGCCGTCCGATTCGCTCGGGCCTAGAAAGGAGTCGTCGGGCTGCTGTGGAATATCTGTGTATTGCTCTGCTTCCTTCCGACGAGGGAAGCCAGGTCTGTTTGTTTGTTTTCAGCAGCAGCCAATTGCCTTGGCAAACCCTTTCCCCTTCCCCTGTCCTCTCTCCCCCCCCCTCCCGGGCTTCGCTTTCTTCCTCTCTCTCCCTCCCCCTTTCAAAGCGAGGGGGAAGAAGGAGGCGAGGGTGTTCTGAAGCGAGAGCGCGACTCGTCCTTTCCCTCCCCCGCCTGGTTTAAAGGAAATCCCGGCGAAGGTGTGAAGTGCTCGGCAGGTCTTGCACAAACACATCCCGACGCAACTGCCGCGGCGTATAAAGCGGGGAAGGGGGGCGGGCGCGACGGCTTCGGCGCGGGGAGAAGGGAAGAGGCCGGACTCCGGCCCGAGACGCCTTAATGGGGCCCATCGCCTTTTCGAGGGGAGGTGTGGAATGGGCCCCGTCGCCTCTTCCCTCCTCCAGCGCTGACAGGGCTGAGGGGAGCCTTTCGTCGCTGCTGCTGCTGCTGAGGGAACTTTCCGAGGCCGGTCAGCCCGGGAAGGCGAGGCCCCCCTCGTCGACGAGGGAAATGGCCGCTTAGGACGCAGACGGCCCCGCTGAGCGCTGAGGCGTCGGCTCCCTTTTCATCTCCTCCCCTCAGAAAGTTGACTTGTGGCCTTCAAAGGACGTCGCCAAAAAAACCAGGCCTCGCTTTTACATTTTAAGGAAAGCTTTAATCGTAGTGTTTTTTGTTAGCCAATGTCAAGTAGGGACTCCTCTAAATACCCAGCAGCTTCTGCCCACACCCCGCCTCATAAAGTCCGTGTAAAGTTTCATGTAAAGAATTGAGGGGGCTGGTGTGTGAGATCTTTTAAAAATTATTTTAAAAAGCACTTAAGAGTCGCAGGTGACTTGTTCCAATTAGTAGCTGTCTAATTAAATTAGTGTCACCGAGACCAGCCAATAGGTGGGCGAGGGAAGGAGAGGTTCGCCGGCGAATGGAGCCGCCTCCAAGCCCCTCCCCGGCTGCGGGAGAGGAGAGCGCGCGCGCCTATAAAAACGCTCCCCGGCTTGGTCAATCGCAGTCAATTGTGTGGCATTTAAAGGCGGGAAGGTCAGGTGGGTGGGGGCGGCTTCTTCTTTTTGTAAATGAGGCTACCACAGAAGGCGGCCCAAGCCCTTGTTCAGTGCCTTTGAGGGGAACCAAGGACGCTGTTGTGTCGCCGGCTGAGGCGAAGTGAGCGCCTAGTTTTGCGCCTCCCGGCAGAGCCGCGCTCTCGGAGTTGAGGGGACTTCTGAGGGCGGGGGGCGAGCGGGGCGGCTCATCTGAGGCGATGCAGCTGGGGGAGCAGCTCTTGGGCAGCCCGGCCAACCTGCCCGGCGCCCCCTTCTACCCGCTGGAGAGCGCGGGCGGCCGCGGCGGCGGCAGCTCGACGCGCCACCTCAGCTCGGGGTCTCCGCCGCGCCTGGACTTGGACAAGGGCACGAAGAAGTTCGGCGGCGCCTCGGGGCCTCCGGCGGCCGGCCTGCTGGGCGAGGCCGAGGCGGCGGCCGACACGCCTCCCTTCGCCGCCGCCGCCGCCGGCCAGGTTTCTGCCAAAGCGGCCTCGGGGGCCGACGGCGGGCGCAAAGGCTCGCCTTGCCCGGCAGAGGAAGAGCCTCTGCCTCCGGCTCCGGCGCCGGCGCGCTACACTCTGGACGGCCTGAGCCCCGAGCGCTACTACCTGCAGTCGCCCGGCCCGCAGGGCGGCGGCGGCGGCGAGCTGGGCGGCCCGTGCGCCCTCTTCCCTTACGCCGGGGCGGCGGGCGGCGCGCAGCCGGGCTCCATGTACCCGGCGTCGGGCGGCGCGCGCTACCCCTACGGCTCGGTCCTGTCTCCGCCGGGGGGCTTTCCCAGCGCGGCCGGCAGGACGCCCTTCGCGGCGGCGGCCGGCGCCTACCAGTACGGCCAGGGGGCGCCGCCGGGCAGCCTCTACAGCCCCTACCCGGCGGCGGCGGCGGGCTCGTGCGGCGGGCTGGGCGCGCTGGCGATGCCCGGCGGGGCGGGCGCGCTCCGAGCCCAAGTCTTCCTGTGCAACCGGCCGCTCTGGCTCAAGTTCCACCGGCACCAGACCGAGATGATCATCACCAAGCAGGGCAGGTAACGCCGCTGCTTGTCTCTTTCCTGGGGGATCGGGGGGGGGGACTGCGGGACCTTGGGGCAAATCGGATTTGCGAGGAAATGGCGCGGAGTTAATCCGTCTGGGGGGGACCGATTTGGGAGAGCGGCTCGAAGAGCTTTCGGCGCGGGATCTCATCAAGTTAAGAAAGAGCTGGGAAAACTCGGTTCAGTTTTACGGGATCCGGGGCGGAATTGGTTTGCATTTGCTCTCTGTATTTGCGTGCCTGTCATCAGGTGTGTCCCAGGTTTCCCCGGATTGTCAACAGTTGTTTTCTCCTCCGCCTCAAAGTTTTCCCTGTGCACATTTACCCGAGAGTAATCGCCATTGGACACAGGGGGACTTAAATAGGAAACTAACATGCGCAGGTTTGCGCTCTGAAACTCATTTTTTTCCAGTTCATGTACTTAAAAGTATACGCTAATGGGGGGGGGGGCAGGAATTTGATTTAAAAGAAATAAAAAAAACTATTTTATTTTTTTAAAAGAAGAAATTTCTTAAATCGAGATGTGTATTGCCGGTGTTTTTAAGCATCAGAAAACCGGACTTGCTTTCGCTTGGAAATAAAATCCGATCGTAATAAGGTTCTTTTTCGTTAGTTTACGATCGGGACGTTAAACTCGGGGAGGAAGGCAACGACCTGGATTTATGGCACTAGCGAGGCCAACCAAATTTCGGGATTGGGGGTACCGGAGTGCAGTTATAACAAACGACTGGTCGATCTAAACCTTCCCCACCGAAATCATCCTTGTGCTTGATTCGAAGTAGGACAGACATACCTGTAGGGTTTCTTTCTATCTCCCACCCCCCAATTTAAATATATTTGGTTTCTTGGGTTCCGTAAACCGGCACTATCAGTCCTTCCATCATAATTGTTGATTGAGATAAAAAGAATTGGGGACGGGGTGGGAAACAGAATGTGCCATTAGTTTCTGTCCTGGGAATTCTGTGCGTGTGACAGATAAATTATAACCTAGGGCAAGCGAGGGTTTGAAACTATTCCAGCCTTCGGATCATGGTATATTTGGGGTGGGATTGGTGGTGTCCCTCTTTCTTCGAGGTGCTGCATTTGAAAGGCTGCCCTCTCCGATCTCTCCTTCCGAGGCCGTCGCTCTGGATGTTCGCAGAAGAGCGAGACTTGGAGCCAAAGCCTCTCGTGGCGGCTCTCTCTAAATATAAACCCCGCGAAGGGAGCCGCCATCTGCCTCCCGCTCTCGGTCCAGGCGCTAGCCGAGGCCGGAGCGCGCTGCCAAAGAGCATCAGCGGGGCTCCTGGCTCAGGGATGCAGGCGGCCTCGATTCCCTTTTTCTAAATGCGCGCCTTCCCCCCTTCCTTTCTCTTTCCAATACCAGGCGGATGTTCCCCTTCCTGAGCTTCAACATCACCGGCCTCAACCCCACCGCCCACTACAACGTCTTCGTGGAAGTGATCTTGGCGGATCCCAACCACTGGCGCTTCCAAGGGGGAAAGTGGGTGACGTGTGGCAAAGCCGATAACAACATGCAAGGTAAGCGACTGGGGAGCGGGCAGGCAAGGAGACTTTTTCCTCTTGCCTTCAGCTTCCTTCCATGCCTTCATTGCTTCATCCAGAATCCAGATGCAAAGCTCTTTATAGACAAGGAAGGCAAGGAAATTGTCTTGTCATACAGCCTTTTGAAATGGGACTTCTGAATCTAAAGCAGATGAATCCTCTCCCGAAAGCGACTTTGTGCTTTTTAAAAAAGGGGGTTTGGAAGACTCCTTTACTCCAGCTTGCTAGGAAATTAAAGGGAGGCTCAGCATTTTTCCTTCTTTCCCCCTTTCATGCTCATGGTTTTATTACAGACCCTGCAGGCTCTCTGCCACTGACAGTCAATGGCTGCAACCCAGCACCCTATTAGATGTGCATTCTTGTGCGCAAGTATTTCCTTTGTCGTGGCACACAAGAGAGAGTGCATTTCATCTTGGTGTTATGTCTGATTTGGGGAAATGTCTAATTCACACAAGTACACGTAGGAGAGATGAAGTGCACCTTTCCCTGACTCTCTTTCCATCTTACAGGTAACAAGGTTTATGTTCATCCTGAATCTCCCAACACTGGAGCCCACTGGATGCGACAAGAGATCTCTTTTGGAAAACTAAAACTAACTAATAACAAAGGGGCCAATAATAATAATACTCAGGTAAAACAACACACTTAAATTTGGTTTGCTTAGTTGATCTGTGGTTCCTGGAACCTGAAGGAAGATGCAGTAGGTTTTTGAAACAGGTCTCCAGTAAATTCTGAATTTGCTGGAGTCATCTCGACAGTACATCTTGTCCCTTTTTAAAATTTATAAATTGGCATGTGGACATGGGAACTAGTGCCGTATTAAAGGCTTGCAAAATTTGAAAGTATCCTTTCCTATGTCAGGTGGATTTTTTAAAAAGTATTGTGCACTAACTCAGTGTTCATCTTTTCCAGATGATAGTACTTCAATCTCTGCATAAATATCAGCCTCGTCTCCACATTGTGGAAGTGACAGAAGATGGTGTTGAGGACATGAATGACTCCTCTAAGACACAGACATTTAACTTCCCTGAAACGCAATTCATTGCTGTGACTGCATATCAGAACACTGATGTAAGGATAAAATATGCTTGGTATGCTAAATAGCTTTTATCTGGGGCGGGCTATGATACCCTTCATAAATTAAGAGGTAAAATAGGAACACAAAAAGAATGATAAATGGAGCTTTAAATACTTTTGTTAACTGGAAGCAAGGGGTGGTATTCAACTGAGTTTTACTCCAAGTAAACCCATTGAAATTAATTGACCTAGTTTAGTTGTGTTCATTTCAGTGGGTATTTCATTTTGAGGTATCTAAGTAGACACCACTATTTTGTCTTTACTTTTCAGATCACACAGCTTAAAATTGACCATAATCCTTTTGCAAAAGGCTTTCGGGACAACTATGATTCGTAAGTAGTATTCTCATCTCTATGTGGTACAAATAATTCTATTCTATAAAAGTGCAGATTTTTAAAAGTATATTAATTTAAGAGCTTTTGTATTGGTAGCTAGCTACAATCTTCAGAGTGTCTTACTTGAGAGCGATGGAACTTTCTTCTAAGCAAAAATAGTCTCCCATCTAGGTGAAAATGAATGTTAGATTGCAAGCTATTTCAGCTCTTCACTTACCTAAATTGCAGCAGAGGCAGCTGACTAGGTTTGCAGAAAGTAAATGTAGCACAAAATTTTATTCTGGAATAAGGTCTAAATTTGCACATACACCACGGCAAATAAATAAATATTCATTTGTGCTTTTTTAATGTTCCTCACTTAACTAAACTTTTTATATTGCATTTCAAAGTGAACTTAACTGGGAGAATTTGCAGAAAGTATACATTAAAATGGACTTTAATATTTGTTGACTTTAATCTTGACTATATAATAAATGGCCAGTCCAGCAGCATGATCTCCTTGGGGCTGAGCCATCCCTTCTTGCATGCTAATGCCAACACCCTAAATGGTAAAGAACAATATCTTAGGCGTTTTTCTCTTGTGTTTGTAGCATGTACACAGCTTCAGAAAATGACAGATTAACTCCATCTCCCACGGATTCTCCTAGATCCCACCAGATTGTCCCAGGAGCCCGGTACAGCGTGCAACCCTTCTTCCAGGAACAATTTGTCAACAACCTGCCACCGACTAGATTTTATAACGGGGAAAGAACTGTGCCTCAGACAAACGGCCTCCTCTCACCTCAGCAGAATGAAGAGGTGGCCAATCCTCCGCAGAGATGGTTTGTCACTCCAGTCCAGCAGTCTGGGGCCAACAAACTGGACATGAACTCTTACGAAACAGACTACTCTCCTAGTACCTTACTTCCTTATGGGATCAAGTCCCTCCCCCTGCAGACATCCCATGCCTTGGGCTATTACCCTGACCCTACGTTCTCCTCCATGGCTGGATGGGGGAGCAGAGGCTCTTACCAGAGGAAAATGTCTGCTGGCTTACCTTGGGCCTCCAGGACAAGCCCCCCAGGTTATTCCGAAGACCTGCTTTCTAAGGAGAAAGTGAAAGAAGAAATGGGGTCGTCCTGGATAGAGACGCCGCCATCCATAAAATCTCTAGATTCAAACGATTCTGGAGTCTACACTGGCGCTTGCAAAAGGCGGCGACTCTCCCCAAGCACATCCAGCAATGAAAACTCCCCGACGATGAAGTGTGAGGACATTAATGCTGAGGACTATGGCAAAGACACTTCCAAAGGCATGGGCTACTATGCTTTCTATACCAGTTCTTAAGCCCTAGTCTCTGTGTTAGAACTTGACTTGGCTATAATCTTTCAGTGGTGTTGCGGAGGTCTTTTGCACAAATGTTGCCAAAGGAACTCTTTACCTTCCCACCTTTTTGAAAAAATGTTCTTGTGCAATTCCATAGAAGGTGCCAAAGCTTTTTGACTGACTTCTGCAGGTAAAAAAGGGAAGAAACTGGGTAGCACTCCAAAATGACTTGGCCTCTTTACCCCCCCCCCCACCTTCTCCTGCTCCCCACCCCCAGCTAAGGAGACAGCGAGGGAGAATCTCTAAGCATCATTCTGATTTTAAGTGTGGCTTTCAGAAAGGGCCAGGAAAGGAGGGGGTAATAAAGCAAAGGTTGTACAATCTGGCCAGTGCGTAAGTGCTGTGCACTAACAAACAGTTTGAGGGAAGAGTTAGGTGCTTATTGAACAAATTACTACCCTATTGGATCTATTGTTGTAGCTGAATAGTGGAAATATTCAAAGTGGAGGCTTTATCAATAGAATATTTCTTCATGATGTATGCAAAAACCAAACTTTTGGCTCAATGACTAAGCCTTGCTTTTTTTCTGGGGAGATTTTAAATGACTTGGCAGAAAGTTATGGCAGTGAAGGAATCCTACAAAGGTAGCAAAAACCCAGTATTAAATGTACAGCTCTGTGTTGTCTAGATATATTGTGGACTATGACAAAACATTCTGTGTAGTTCTAGTCATGGCAGTGCAGTTGAGTGTCTGAAGCCGGTGCGTGTTGGGAGTTCTTTATTTAAAACAACTTCAAAGTGGATTCTGATGCTGAGAGTACATCAAAATATATATTTATTGGTAGGTGGTGAATGTATTTTTCAGCCGTTCTGAACTGAGTGTTGTAACTCCTCTTGCTCAATTCTATAAATATTATGAGACAATGCCAAGGTGGCAAAAGACTTTAAAACAAAGCATTAGTTTTATTGCAGGGGTGGGGCGGGGTGTGTGAAGCTGAGACTTTTGTCTGTATATAATGATTTTTAATAAATGTGTTGCAATGATAGGTGCTGAATTCTGCAAAGGAGAATTGAGAGTTGGTGTGCCCTCTATCCCTTGTTAGTAATAAGTTTGCAGCAGCGTCTTAGAAGCAAATTTAAAATAATAATAATTAAATGTAAAAATGTGGAAGTCTAAAGCTACTTAAAAGGCCTCCTGTGCTCCATCCCAAAGTGGGAAATTAGTCCACTGAGAACCCAAAGCAAAATGCAGGAATCCAGATCTTCAGTAGCTTGGTACATGAGTGATGGCCTTCAATAAGGGGGAAGGGGCTCCTTCAAAGCCAGCGCGGGGCGGGGGAGCCAAGAACCCAGCTCCTCTTCCTAACAGCTGCAGGGCTAAGATGAAAGAGCTGCCCATTTTCTCCTGCTCCAGCCACCAGTGCTGGGGAGTTTGGCAAGCTTCAACTTTACCTACCCAGATATTGTGCAGGTGGGTCTGTTGCACAGTCCTGCCAGGTGGATATTTGCCGAAGCTGGTTGCCTCTCCCTAGCATCACTCAAAAAGAAAGACTTCTAGACTGGGATGGGAGCAAGGAAGAACAGGGTCTAAAATTCCTGTTGCGCGTCAGATTAGCAATCTAGTCCTATGCAGGCTAGCGCGTCTCTGTGGGCATTTTGTCTTCTGTCGTCTGAGCCCTTTCTTTATTCGCGTGCTTTAAATTCATTATGAATGTTTTACTTGAACTTGCGCTCCAGGTCGACGCGCCATGAACTGGGAAGCGAGGCGTATTTTTGCTTTGGCCATCCGGGAGCCGGTTGACAAGAAGCCTTCTGCACCTTCCCCGAAAATACAGAGAGCGCTCCCTCTCCTCCAGCCGCGCGAAGGAGATCACGAACCGGGGCTTGGCGCTCAGCGGTGCCAAAACAAGCCCTTCTGCCGGGGAGTTTCCCTGCTAGGAAAGTGAAGCAACCGAGGGGAGGTGGGAGCCGCTCCTATCCCTTTTTCTTGAGCTTTTGTTCCCATGTAAATCAAAGTGGCAGCTCTCCACCTTGCAACGGGAGCCCATCCTCGCGCGTTATGTAGCCTCTCCTCTTCCCACCCTGATGGAAACGCGCTGCTCCTGGTTTTAAAAACTGGGCTGTGCTCCTCGCATCTACCGCGGCCAACTGGGCGGGGCCTCCCTTTTAATTTTCCCAGTAGCGAGGACGTTTAAATAACAAAAACTTTTGAAGGAGCCCGGCTTTAAAATGAAACAAATCTAAGCGCGACCTGAGCCACAGCGTTCTCGCTACGGAGCGCATTGATTTAAAAGGGGACTTTAGACGGCCCCGGTGAAATGTACATCCTTGGGTTAGAGAACTAGCCGGGTCCCTATGGATCGGGCGCGGGGCGGGAATGCGTAAGGCAAAGCTTCCAAACGTGGTGTGGATCAAGTGCATTGCGATTGCTAGGTCATCTGATTCCCCGCTCCCCCCTGCAAACGGCACCATGCAAGGTCGCCGGAACAGAATATGCAGGCAAAGAGCTGATAAAAGCTCCAGTCCTATTTGCCTGCCTCCTTCATCAGAAGTAGGCTCGGGAATCATAAAGCTGGCGTTGGTGGGGCGATATTTTACTAGTGCTACGCGGAGCTTTGAGCGTTACAAACCTTAGCAACCTATCCTTTTTCATGGGCGGCAAACGGGAAAGTGACCATTATGGACTGGGACTCCTTGGCCAAGGCATCGAGAAGCTGCGTCGGGTCGCTGCGCTCCGATTTAAGGCAGCTTTTTGAGCCCACAGAGTTCTTACCCTTTGCCCATCTCCCTCCGCATGAAGAGTTCTGTGCGTGCCGAAGGCTTGCCATTTTCCACGATCCAACTGGTGGTCACCAAGCTACCCAGCGCCAGTGGCGTAGCGTGGGGGGTGCAGGGGGGGCCGCAGCACCAGGCGCAACATCTGGGGGTTAGGGTTAGGGGGCGCAAATCCACGGGTTAGGGGGCGCAAATTACTTGCCTTGCCCCGGGTGCTGACAACCCACGCTACGCCACTGCCCAGCGCCCCCATCATTTCCCAAGATCGTGGTTCTGCCCTTCTGCCAAACCTTTTTCCCCCTGCCTGCCCCTCCTCTCCCCCCCTTCCTAAGGTCCCTTTCCCTCGTTTTCCGTTCTGTAACTCCCTCCTTCCCTTTCCGCCGCAGTGTTTTCGCGCAGCAGCCTGTATATTTTTGCACTGCACAGTTAACAAAATAAAAAAAAAGGTGGTGGTTGGGGGGTGGGGTTAGAGAAGGTAGAGGGGGAGAGAGAGAAGGGGAAAAAACAACTTGCGAAAAGTCCTCACACTGTTTAATGGAAACATAAGTGCCTGGCTGGCCCCAATTAACACCTTGTGATAAGGCATTCCTAAAATGGGGGTGCCAGACACCAAATTGCGAATAAATGTATCTAATTAATCCGCCAAGGATGACACTGACAAACAAGCCTATATTTAAACCGAGATCGTAGGGCCTGGAGGATCGCGCCTTATTTGTTTACAATAACCGAGGAGGAAAGTTAAGAGAGCCCCGGCGGCTTTCCGCGAAGGTGACGCGGGCAGAGGGTTGCAGGAGCCTCGGCGCTATCTTGCAGGCTGCGCCTGGGCAGCGGGGCGCACCGATCGAGCGACAGACGCCTCGAGGGGACGGACGGGCCTGGCCTCCCGCCGTTTCCAGGCTGCAACCTCCACTGCAGAGCTGCACTCCTTATTGACTTTTACATTGCACCACCACCGAACCTGGTGCATCAAGCATGGCGTAAGGGGTTTTTCTGGGGCTGGCGGGAGGCAGTACTGGTCCCTGCCCCGAGGGCGCGTACATTAAGCTGAACGGTGCAGCGGGAGCCGTGCTCATTGGTTACAGCCAAAGGGAAGACCCACCTCCAGTGCATTGTGTTTTCCTCCATAGTTATGCTCTAAAGATTTTTGTGTATTTCTTTTGTGTGTGTGGAGACCATAAAATGAGGCAGTGGGTAAATATTCGACGTTATAGGCAGCGTAGACCTATTGAAAGCAATGGACTTAAGGCACGGCACTCCTCTGACGACAATCGACCCGGGGCTTCTACCCAGCAAACCCGCGGGATCGGTATTGCGCAGAGTACGCGCAAACGCACTCCTCCCTGCCTGTTTACTTAGGAGCAAGCCTCGCTAAAGTCTGCGCGTAAACTCTCCAGGAAGGCTGAGGACGAGTGATTAGCCGATGTTTTCAGATGCTGTTTTATTCAACCTATTGACAGCGCAGTCCTAGCCGTGACTACTCGGATGGAAGTCCTATTGAGCTCAACGGGGCTTCTCCTCCCAGGTCTGTCGGGTTAGGATTGCAGCCCGAATTAGTTTTTGTTTCTTTTGTTAGTTGCCCGATAACATAGGCTCGCTGGGCGCTGTGCAAATGAAATGTTTGGCTTTTTCGTTGAATTACTGGTTCTAATCTAAACAGTATACGATCAAAGGAAAGTGAACGCAATGCTTGACACAGAAAAGGTGCAAGAGCGATTATGTATGGACTAATGCGCCCACACACATACACAGCCTTTCCGGTGATTATTATTTTTAATCGTGCTTTTGGTGCTACCTACAGACGCATCTGGATTTTGGAGAGCGCGCAGCGCGCGCGAGTTGATTCTCAGGCGCGCGTCTCTATCAAGCGAGAGGGAAACGAGACCCCGCCATTGGGGCGTCCAGAAACTGGACGTCTCCGGGGTCCCCGTCGGAAATCGTTCTTTACAGGCTGTATACGCACCATACGTTTAAAGCGTTAATTGAGGCCAGCCAAGTACACGAGTAAGGTCAATAAAAATAAAATGCTGGGAAGCGTAGTACGTTAAGCGTGCTGGGAATTGTAGTTCGGTGAGGGGGTAAACTACAGTTCCCTGTATTCTTTGGGGTGGGAAGCCGTACGCTTTAAACGTGCCAACAGAAAACAAGCGACGAGGACACGGGCACACCCCCCCTCTCCAAGCCGTCCAGGTTTCCAGTCGCAAGGGATGGAGAAAACCACGCGCTTTTTTTAATCGTGTCAAGTCAAAGAGGACCACTTAATCCCATCTTAAACCCATTTGCGGGAAAGCCCCTGACCCGGTCCCCTCCCCGCCTGGTGCCCAGTCCCAGAATTTCCCCCCTGAGGAGCACGTCTAAGGACGTGCGCTTGCCTGCGCCCCTTTCCGCGCAGGATCCGCTGCCTCGTACAGGGGGCCGGCCAGGCGTCAGTTCGCGAAGGGAGCAGCAGATCTCGGCTCCTCTGGGCCCCGGGGAAGCTTTTTAAAGTTTAATCTTTTATTTTGTTTTTGTATAGGTTAGAAGCCGCCCAGAGTGGCTTGAACAACCCCATCAGAAGGCGGGGTACAAATAATAAAATTCTTTTTCTTCTTTGGCGATCACTCGTAGCCAAGTAAGATTGTCTTCCATAAACACAGTTTGAACAGTGGGTCCTTAAGTGACTGTGGAGGCCAAATCTGGATCCACACGTCTTTCCACAGTGGGGACACAGGTTTCCGGGTGGGAGTGGATCACGGTGAGGGTTTCCCAAATGTGCCTTCCTCTTAGAGCGTTTCTCCCTTGCGTCCTGAGTTTGTGTCTTCAAAGCCCATGAAACCTTTGGTAAAGGCTGTTCTCCAACTGGAGCGCTCGCAGGCCAGTGTTTCCCAGCTGTTGGTGTTTATACTACTTTTTTATTTTAGATTTGCCTTGAGGGAGTCTTTAAACCTCTTTTGTTGACCACCGGCATTACGCTTTCCATTTATTATTATTAACTGGATGTCCGCAGGGGAGGCGGTTTAGAGCAGTGTTTCCCAACCTTTTTTGGGCAAAGGCACACTTGTTTGATGAAAAAAATCTCGAGGCACACCACCATTACAGCCCCGTGACGTCAGCGCGCAGCGTCACGCCGGGAGGGACGCACAAAAGTGTAAGTTTCAATTTTTTTCCCTCCCCCTTGCCGGGGAACCTCCAAGCTTTGGGGGTGGGGGGGAGGAGGCAGCAAAGCGAGGCAGGAAGGAGAGCGCGGCTTGGCTGGGTGAGCTTTGGCAGGGGCAGGGAATGAGAGCTGCGAGGCGGGCGCTGCAGACGGAGGCGCTGCCCGCCGAGCTCGCAGGCAGCCAGGCAGGCAGACGGCGAGAGCCCCGCGCTGGGCGGCCTCTCCTCGCCGCCGCCGCCCCGCCTCTCGCCGCCCGACTCGCCCGCCTCCCTCCAGGCAACATCTCGCGGCACACTAGTGTGCCGCGGAACAGTGGTTGGGAAACACTGGTTTAGAGGCATCCTTTATCAGGCCAGTTGGCCCTTGGTGGAATCAGCCTTGGGAGGCTTCCTTTCGGAAGCGATTGCTCCGCCCCTCCCTCCTCCTCCTCCTCCGATCTTTCTCCCCAAGCGCATTTAAAGTAGAACTTCCGGCCCTGGGAAACGTGCCCTTTGGGACTCCTGAGACTTTGTGCGAAAAGTCACGAGCGCATCGTGGGTCTCCCAGGCCGAGGCGTCCACGCTGCCAGCCGAGGCAGGCCGCCACTCTCTCCCTCCCTCAAACCGGGCGCGCCCTGGAGCGCCATCGAGCACCTGCTCCCGAGTAGACCGCGCACAATAAGCCTTTTCCACGGCAGCAGTAAAGGCTGCTTGCCTGGAATGGCAGGACCGCGCACCAGGGACTTCTGGCCGGCCTAGTTCCAGGTTTGTCTGTCTGACTGGTTCATCCTTCTGCTCTCTCTGAAAGGTGGCTGGCTAGTTTTTTTACCCCTCAAGTTTTCAGCTTCTTTGATCCGACACAGACTGTTCTCCCTCAAACCTTTAAAATGCCCCACCCCACCGAAACCAGAGGGACCTCCAAAGGGTCCATACCTGACCTGGAGATGCTGTATTCCTTAAACTTGGGTCTCCAGCTGTTTTTGGGCTACAGTTCCCTTCATTATCCCTAGCTAGCAGGACCAGTGGTCAGGGATGATGGGAGCTGTAGTCCAACAACAGCTGGAGACCCCAAGTTTGCGGGTTTCTCTCTGAGACCTGCAGGTATATAAATAAAACCAATAAACAAAAAATAAGCGGTATATAAATGTGGTTAAATAATAATACTTTAAATACCCTCTACTGCCCAATATATCTCAGAGTGCCTCAACCAGGAGTATTAAATTAAAAAATCCTACTGTTCCATTTATTCCTCCCTGGCCTTTTTCATATTTAATTTTTGAGGCCCCAGAGCAGAGGTTTTTTAAAAATCCATTTTTTTAATGCTCTGAGGATGAAACTCACATTCCTGTACATTTGGGAGGATGAAACTCACATTTGCATCCCATTAAACTCTTGTGGGCCCAAGTGACTCAGCTATGCATATGACTGCATATGACTCAGCTACAGGCACTTTTAGCAAGCGGTAAAACCCACCGCACTCAAATAAACTGAGGCTGCAATCCTAGACCCCCAGCCTCTGCCAATCTGGTGGCCTCCAGATGTCACTGGATTGTTAGTCTCATCAGTGCCAGCCAGCAAAGGGTGGAGAGTTATAATCCAACAACATCTGGGGGTCCTGGGCTTGCAAAGCCTGCTAAACACATTATCTAGGACTTAATGGGGATTTCTTCTAAGTAGATACCAATACTGGATTGGGCTGTTTCTTTTCAGTAAGTATAAGGCAGCTTCCTGTGTTTTACTGAAAAGTCAAACCTTTGGTCCAGTGTTGTCTACACTGACTGGCAGCAGCTCTTCAGGGTTCCATGCAGGGAATCTCCCGCAGTCCTAAATAGAGAGGCCAGAGTTTGAAACAGGGACATCTTTCATGCAAAGCAGATGCTCTACCACTCTTAATAATAATAATAATAATAAATTGTTATTTACATCCCACCCTCCCCAGCTGAAGCCGGGCTCAGGGCGGCTAACAACAATAAAATAATGCAACATTCTAAAATCATTTCATTATAAAATTAATTCAAATCAAATTAATGGCAACCATTGGGCTAGAGTTCTGTGAGGATTGCCAAAGGAGGGAGTCAGGCTGTGCCCTGGCCAAAGTCCTGGTGGAACAGCTCTGTCTTGCAGGCCCTGCGGAAAGATGTCAAGTCCCGCAGGGCCCTAGTCTCTTGTGACAGAGCCTTCCACCAGATCGGACCCACAGCTGAAAAAGCCCTGGCTCTGGTTGAGCCCAGCCTGTGGCCCAGGACCTCCAAGATGTTTTTGTTTGAAGACCGTAAGTTCCTCTGTGGGACATACCAGGAGAGGCTGTCCCGTAGGGTTAGGCTTGGGCTGCAATCCTATGCACACTTAGCTGTGTAGACATATACAGTATAAGATTAGGCCTGAAGGAGTGCCAGCCAGAGGTTAAAAATGAAGTACTGTACAATTCCTTGGAGTACTTCCAGACAGGGGCTTAATATCCCAATTGGGTCATTAACGACAGTAAATCCAGGTTAAATGGGTGGCGGGGGAGGGGTATGAACTGATACCTTCATACCCATAACTGCAAAAAGAGTCAGAGCAACTTTCAGTAATGAGGAGCATGGATCCTGCAATAAACCCCTATCTGGAAATGAAAAATGGGGGGAGGGCAATCATCTATATGTTTCCTTAAATGTAAGACATGCCGAGTTCTATAGAATTCATTCCCAGGTAAGGAGATACAAAGCATTGCGGTTAGTTTTCCCTGAGAGCAAGAAGTTTCTATATTTGCATGGAAACAAATATGCAAATATTTAAGTGAAGAATGGGAATCTCCACAAAGGTGGGGGGGTGTCTGAACATCAGGAGGGGGAGGTGTGCTGTAAATCAATCATCTGGACAGCCACTCAGAGGTAAATCCCTTCATGTTCATTGTGGCTTCCTCCCAGTAAGTGGGCACAGCCTGTTTATTTTACAGTACTTGGAGGAAGGGATGCGGGTGGCGCTGTGGGCTAAACCACTGAGCCTCTTGGGCTTGCTGATCAGAAGGTTGGCGGTTCGAACAGGGCCATCTTGAGAATATCCGGCGCCGTGGTGCAAAGATCCCTCCGGCGCCCCCACCCCCGTTTCCCAGAGTTGCCCAGCTTTTTATGGCAAGCTTTGTGGGGCTGGAGGAGGCAGTCAGTGGCTCCTCTGGTGGGGAAGAGGCAGAGGCTCTGGACACAGCGCTGCTTCAGAGAGGTGGGCGAGGGCGGCGAGTTGATGCTGGGAGGCGCCGCGCCAACCTCCACCTCTTCCCTGGCACCCTCCAGAACTTGGCACTCTGGCACCCTGCACCACTCGCCTCTATGGGTAAGACGCCCCTGGGTTTGAATCCCCACAATGGGTTGAGCTCCCGTTGCTCTGTCCCAGCTCCTGCCAACCTAGTAGTTCGAAAGCATGCCAGTGCAAGTAGATAAATAGGTACCGCTGCGGCGGGAAGGTAAACAGTGTTTCTGTGCACTCTGGTTTGCATCACGGCGTACTGTTGCGCCAGAAGCGGTTTAGTTATGCTGGCCACATGACCCGGAAAGCTGTCTGTGGACAAACACAGGCTCCCAAGGCCTGAAAGCGAGATGAGCACCACAACCCCATAGTCGCCTTTTACTGGACTTAACTGTCCAGGGCTTTTTTACCTTTACTCGGAGGAGGAACAGACTGGTTTTGGCATAAGCTCTCTGGCCACAAATGCCACAATAAATAGCACCATCCAGTGCACATCACCTTGGAAGTGAGTACAGTTGTGTTCAATGGGACTTGCTCCCAGAATTATTTCCTTTCGCAGAATTACAGCTTCAGTGCAATCCTATGCATGTGTACTCAGCCAGATGTAAGTCCGAATCTAGCCCAATGGAAGAGAATCACTCACTAGTAACTCCTAGTTAGTTTTTAAGGTGTACTTGTTGCCCTTCCATCAGCCCCAGCCAACATCGCCAATGCTCAAAGATGACTGGGCATTGCATTCACACAGGTGTGGCGGCCTAGGGTTGTGGAGGGGGTGTGTGTCAAAGATACACTACTATTTCTGCAGCAGGGTCTCTGTCTCCAGCATCCTAGAGGCCTCCAAGTGGGACGAAGGAGGAGCTTTTTAGCCAAGGTCTTCATATCCTTCCTGCCGATTGGAGTCAATCGGAGTGAAAGGAGATGAGTCAGCCACTGGCTTCTGGGGAAACTCTGGAGAAAGTGTGCAGGAAAGAATCCTGAGGAGTGTGTGCCCTCCCTCCGCATGCTCCAGTGCATGCAAATGATGTCATGTGGGCACTGAGAAAAACTTGCATGCATGAGAAATTCTGGCCCAAGGATAAGCACCAATTTGGAAACACCCTGATTCTAATGACCGCAAGGAGCTTAGAGTGAGTCTGGGAAGAGCTCTGTGTCCAAAGACCTTTTCCTAGTACAGTGGTACCTCGGGTTAAGTACTTAATTCATTCTGGAGGTCTGTTCTTAACCTGAAACTGTTCTTAACCTGAAGCACCACTCTAGCTAATGGGGCCTCCCGCTGCCGCCGGGCCGCCGGAGCATGATTTCTGTTCTGATCCTGAAGCAAAGTTCTTAACCTGAGGTAATATTTCTGGGTTAGCGGAGTCTGTACCTGAAGCGTATGTAACCCAAGGTACCACTGTAGTAGGAAGCAATGGTAGAACACAGTCATTTGTTTATTTCATACATTTTATGCATTGCTTGATTGAAAAACAAACTATCAAAAAGCGCCTCAAATGGGTCAAGGGTCAAATGGCATTGCCAGGATTGGAGCAGATCTTATTTCCTCTGCCTTTTTGTGTGTGGAAGAAAGCAGAAATGCTGCTCTAGTTTTTCTTTTTAGATACAGTATGAAAGCTCTGCTAACTGGGCAGCGGACCGTCCCAGAACCTCAAAGAAAACAAAGGTGACGCCATCTAGTGCCCAAGAGCACACATAGCAAGCACAGCTTTCTGCTACAATAGCTTCTGTTTACCCTGATGCTTTACCTCCACTGCTGGAGGGTGTGGGCTTCTGAATGGCAGTCGCTGGGAACAGCAGGAGAGGAGAGTGTGTCTAATCTCAGGTCCTGCTTGTGGATTTCCCATAAGCAACTGGTTGGCCACTGTGAGAACAGGATGCTGGAGAGTGAATGAGCCGCTGACCTGCCCCACCATGTTTTCCTTATGCAACCCCATCAGCTAAGCTTACGCGAGTGGCCCTGTGGTCTAAACCACAGCGCCTAGGGCTTGCCGATCAGAAGGTCGGCAGTTCGAATCCCCATGACGGGGTGAGCTTCCGTTGTTCGGTCCCAGCTCCTGCCAACCTAGCAGCTCAAAAGCACTTCAAAGTGCAAGTAGATAAATAGGTACCGCTCTGGCGGGAAGGTAAACAGTGTTTCCGTGTGCTGCTCTGGTTTCACCAGAAGCGGCTTAGTCATGCTGGCCACATGACCCAGAAAAACTGTCTGCGGACAAACGTCAGCTCCCTCGGCCAGTAAAGCGAGATGAGCGCCACAATCCCAGAGTAGTTCACGACTGGACTTAACTGTCAGGGGTCCTTTACCTTTACTCCTAACAATATTGTTTCCCCACCCCCAGGTAGGTAAGAAGGCTGTGAAGGCAGATGGTTTCATAAGTTTGAGCAACTTCACCGTTCCTTATCCATCAAATTAAAAGCACAGAAGTTTATGACACATTGGTGGGGGAAATACGCCAGTGTGGTGGTGTGGTTAGAGTGTCGGACTAGGACCAAGAGACCTGGATTTAACTCCACTTGGCCATGAAGTTACCTGGGTGACCTTAGACTATTGCCTGCCTCTTAGCCCAACTTACTTCGCAGGGTTCTTATGGGGATTAAATGAAGAGGGAGGGAGAACCACGTATGCTACTGTTGAGCTCCTTGGAAGAAAAGGTGGGATATAAATGAAATAAATAAATAGCTACACGATAGGTTAGAAGCAATAATAAACTTGTAGCTTAATGTACACACAACTAAAAGGTAAAAGTGGGTGTATCAAACAAGCAGGACCTTTGCTCAGTGGATACCATTAACACATTGCTATTTGCTGCGTATTTTCTTCTATCGCTTGCAGTCACAAGAAAATACAGTATAATTGTAAAAAAAAAAAAAAAAAGGTAAAGGACCTCTGGGTGGTTAAGTCCAGTCAAAGGAGACTATGGGGTTGTGGCGGTCATCTCGCTTTCAGGCCGAGGGAGCCAGCCTTTGTCCACAGACAGCTTTCCGGGTCATGTGGCCAGCATGACTAAACTGCTTCTGGCACAACGGGACACCGTGACGGAAACCAGAGTGCACAAAAATGCTATTCACCTTCCCGCCACAGTGGTACCTATTTATCCACTTGCACTGGTATGCTTTCAAACTGCCGGCCTGCCAGGAGTTGGGACATAGCAAGAGAAGTTCACTCCATCGCGGGGATTTGGGTTTAGACCACAGCGCCACCCACTCCCTAGCACAGTATAATGACTATGAGGCTAACACCCATACAGCTTTCACTCTGTATGCCCAAGGTTTAACTTTGCACCTCATTCAGATGAAGCAATTCTCAAAATACCTAGATGTGAGTAAGCATGCCTCTCTCGTGCCAATTTTGGGCATGTGTGAAAGGCTATGGTGCAATTCTAAATCCAGTTTTATATGGATGGAAGGTCATTTTCTGCAAAATTATTTAGTTTTTATCCTGCACTTGTTCCCAATAAGTTCAAAGTGGTAAACACAGTTCTCTTTCCTCTCCCTGTTATATATCTTCAACAACTCTGCAAGGCAGGTCATGGTGAAAGAGAAAGACCAGCCCCCAGTGACAATCCACTCACCAGTAAGAATTTCTGAACTAAGCATGTCCTCTCTTCCACTAGCTGGCGGGGTATGGTGACTTCCTTCCTGTGGGAGAAACATTACAGAGAGAATACAAGTCAGCTGAAACTATAGTTTATGCCAAAGACTGACAGCATTTAATTGAGGAGGGGGTTTGAAGGCAACAAAGGCAATATAGGCCAAACTTTCACTGAGGTGTTCAACCAAGAGTGGTGAACCCGTGACCTTCCAGATATCGCTGGACGACAATTCCCATCTTCCCTGACCATTGGCTAAGTTGACTTGGGCTGATGGGAGCTAGAGTCAAAACAAATTATAGATGGCCACAGGTTCCCATCCTTGTGGTAAACCTTTGGGTGGGGAGCAATACTCCTCCTAGATTTCAGGTGGACAAATTAGATTACCAGATTCCAGGCTGATACGTTAATTCTCTATGCATTGGGATGTATTTATTTCGGTGTGAAAGATCACTTAATCGTGTGAGCACACACCTGCAGTTTGAAGCGTTGCAGCCCAGATACTGGTTTTCCTCCTCTGGGAGAACCAGGCCATGGATCAGAGAGAAGGTTCAGTGGATAGCACAATGGCAGAGAGTGGGAAGGACAGTATCTCAGATATGTGTGGCCTACAGGATTTGTCCATATGTGGTTAAGAACTCTCTGATTATCAGAGGATTTATATCTTTTCTGATTCCAGAAGCAAATCCACAAAGTGGTTTGCATCAGCAGAAGTTAATTAATTACCAATAATCAATTTTAAAAATACAAGCAAAGACTATAATAAAAAACAGTCACACGAATTAGTAGTGGATCAAAACACAAAAGCCCAGAGAGGGATCACTTCTTAAACCCGTGGGGAACCTCTGGCTCTCCAGGTGTTTGTTTAACTATAATTTCCATAATTCCTGACAATTGACCTTGCCAGATGGGAGCTGTCAGGCCAGAAGTTCTCCATTCTTGGCCTAAGGGAATAGGCACGTTCCTATAGGGCAGTCTTCACTAACCTCATGCACTCCAGATGTTTTGGACTACAAGCAGTGTGCTACTGGCTGGTGCTGGTGGGAGTTGTAGTCCAAAACATCTGGAAGGTACCAGGTTCATAAAGAACAACATGGAGGAGACAGTCCTTCAATTATTGTGGGTCCAAGTCATTCAGGTCTTTAAAGATGGTGACCAACATTTTGGATTTCACCCAGAATAGGACAATACCCATTGGGTTCCAGAGATACTGTAGAATACTAAGCATCTGTAATGATGGGGGGAAGGAGCTGGACAGGGACAATCAACTTGATGTTTTAGGATTTCATGTAACTGGAAGAAGCAGCAGTGATAAAATCCACATTCTGTGTAGTTATTGGTTACTGAGGTAAATCTATGTTTGTGGGCAGAAGTTCATTTTTCACAAGGCAGCCTTGCACATTGCCACGTTTTCAATTCCTTTTTTCCTTTCTTCTTTTGCGCCTGATTCTTCAGAGATTTATGATTATGTTGATGATGACCACGCACAGCCTTTTCTTCCCCTCCTTGCCTGGCAGAATATCCCCGTATGCTAATAATATGATGATGTCGGCTAATATAAATATTAATCTCATCCCTTTTGGGAAGGATTTTAGTGCTTGCTGGATTTCATGAAATATAATCCAGGGGAGAAGAACATTATACTGCCAGTGTGGAATGCAAACTACGATTTGAATAAAATGATAGGGATGGTATCAAATAGTTCCTTGAGGGAGTATTATGCTCTGAGCTGTCACAACGGATTGCCTGAATAAACTAGACTGGAGATGTGATCCTAATCATATTGATGAAACATTCATCTGAAAGAATGAGTACAACCAGAAGGGACTCACTAGGAATACAATTAAATCCTAATCTGGGCAGGAGAAATCCTCTGAAGAGACGATGGCAGGAAAACAATGACAATAAGAAGGGGGAAACTAGGTGAGGCGATGTTCAGCTTTCTGCTATCGTCCCTCGGACCTCCATAAAGAAGGCAGCGGCCCACCAAACCCAGTCCACTATAATGTTGAAAAGTCCACTCCATGTTTTCTACTAGGCCTAGCAGACCAGAATCTGGAGCCATTTTAGGTTTTCCTCAGGGCTCACTTCCTTCTCACTCTAGCCCTGGTCAGCCAGACTCAGGTAGGCCTCAGAGAACAGATCTGTTTGCACTAAAGCTGCTTAAACGAAGCTGGACTTTTGCTTTGAAGAGCATTTCCCAGGGTCCACAAAGAAGCTTACCCAGGAATCAGTGCTATTTTTCTAGAAAAAGAGGTGCCGGAACTCGTCACGAACACCTCCCTCGTTCTCTTGAATGACAACGGCGCCGACCTGAAAGGTGCCGGAACTGAATTCCGGAAAGTTCCGGCTGAAAAACGGCTAAGGGAGCTGGGCATGTTTAGCCTGGAGAAGAGGAGGTTAAGGAATGATATGATAGCCATGTTCAAATATATAAAAGGATGTCACATAGAGGAGGGAGAAAGGTTGTTTTCTGCTGCTCCAGAGAAGCGGACACGGAGCAATGGATCCAAACTACAAGAAAGAAGATTCCACCTAAACATTAGGAAGAACTTCCTGACAGTAAGAGCTGTTCGTCAGTGGAATTTGCTGCCAAGGAGTGTGGTGGAGTCTCCTTTTTTGGAGGTCTTTAAGCAGAGGCTTGACAACCATATGTCAGGAGTGCTCTGATGGTGTTTCCTGCTTGGCAGGGGGTTGGACTCGATGGCCCTTGTGGTCTCTTCCAACTCTATGATTCTATGAAAAAGCCCTGATCCTTGGTAATCCAGGCATGCACCTGAAGTTCAGGTTCTTCAGGTAGCAGGTGCTGCTGGTTTAATCCTCCACCTCGTTTCTGGTTGCCGTTTCCTTCTGATCCCTCTTGGCACCTGGCCTGCTTGTCTTCCTAGAACTGTGCCTGTTTACCTGGCTGATCAACCTGGTTAACCTGCCTATTTTTGCTTTCATACGGCGGGGGGGGGGGAACCCTGCCTGGAATCTTGTATTGTAATCTATGTGGGGCTTCCCTTGATGCTGGTCTCAAGGCTGCAGCTGGGGCAGAACCCCACAGCCCAGATGAGGGCTGGTGCTCCTTATCGTGCACATATCCTGCCAGCGCTGAGGGGGTTGCACTGGCTGCCAATCAGACACCAAGCCATTTTTATTTTTTATTTTGGATTCTGCTACTAACATACAAAGCCCTAAATAAATCTGCACGAGGTTACTACACCTTCTGCTCTGTTGCCTGCTAAGGGCGCTACAATTGGCAAATAGTACCTTTTGAGATCCTCTCTAAAGAACAGCAAGAGAGATGTTTTCTATCTGAGCTCAGTTGGTTAGAGCAGGGGTCAGCAATTTTTTTTAGTCATGGGCCAGTCCACTGTCCCTCAGACCTTGCGGCGGGCTGGAGAAGTGGCACCGAGGGGGGGGGGTAGCTGGAAGAAGAGGTGAGGGGGACAAGTAGTCCTACCCCCCAGCCCCAGCCGCTGCGCTTACCTTCCCAGGGGCTGCCGCCACCGCCGCCACTGCTGCTTCTTCTCATGGGTAGGCAGAGCGAGCTCGTCCACTCCGCTCTCTGGCCCAGAGGAGCACCAGGGTAGCAGTGGTGGCAGAGGGAAGATTAGCGGCACGAAAGGGCTGGCTCCGGAGAGGGGCTGCTTAAAATGGAGCTCAGCCAGCTCAGCCCAGCCCTCATCCTCCTCTAGGCAGGGCGAGGAGAAGCCAGGAGGAGGGAGGGAGGAGGTGTGTGTGACAGAGAGGCGGGGGGACGGGCGGAATGGTGCAGGGAAAGAAATGGCACAGCCCAAACGAACAGAATCCCCACGCCGATCCATGGACAGTCCACTGGCAGGTTCCTGAAGGCAATTGGGCCTGATCCGGCCTGCAGGCCTTAATTTGCCGACCCCTGGATTAGAGGTAAGGACCCCTATATGGTTAAGTCAAAGGCGATTATGGGGTTGTGACGCTCATCTCGCTTTCAGGCCGAGGGAGCTGGCGTTTGTCCACAGACAACTTTCTGGGTCATGTGGCCAGCATGACTAAACCGCTTCTGGTGCAACAGGACACCACGACAGAAACCAGAGCACAAGGAAATACCATTTACCTTCCCACCACAGCGGTATGTACTTATCTACTTGCACTGGTGTGCTTTCGAACTGCTAGGTTGGCAGGAGCTGGGACAGAGCAACGGGAGCTCACTCTTGTCACGGGGATTTGAACTGCCCGCCTTCTGATCGGCAAGCCCAAGAGGCTCAGTGGTTTAGACCACAGCGCCACCCTTGTGTGTATTAGCATGGTGCTGATAATACCAAGGTTGCCGGTTCAATCCCCCTATGGGACAGCTGCATATTCCTGCGTTGCGGGGGGTTGGGCTAGATGATCCTCAGGGTCGCTTCCAACTCTGCGGTTCTGTGATTTTAGGGATTATCTCCAATCTACAATCTCAACTCTGTGGTGCTACATCGAGATCTGAGAAGCTTTCACCACACCACAATGTGGCCCTGTAGTTGAAAAATGTTCAACACTCCAGCCACATATAATGAAATGAGGAAGAAAAGGTTTCTTTCTGATAAATCCCCACTTCCCTGAAGCCAGTCCTCTTTTGTCCAATGTCCTTAGCATGCTGTTTACCTTGACTGCAGCCCAAGAGGTAATGTCCATTTCTTCTAGTAGAAAAAAATAGGTTTTATAGGTTACATTTAAGAGTGGCAGCCCTAAAAGATACAGATCTTTTGCCTGGGGTTAACAACTCCGGAGATTTCTGAAGGTACATTAACACCTTAGATTTAGGTACCACACAGCAACAAGCATGCATCTTTGGAAGATGGAAGCAAATCAGACACTGCCTTTGTCTGTCGCAGGGGATTACACCGTTTTAGTGTTTATGCCCTTTGGCTTTACAAATGTACCTGTCAGTGCTCCAGAGGTTAGCGAGGAGGGTCTGGGTTAAAATGGACTTACTGGAGTTGTTTTGCTTTGTGCAGATCACGTGGAAACTTCAGGAGATTGGGAAGGGCGTGTTGTGATTCAGAAGGATTATGGAGCCTTTGGTTGTTTAATGTTGTTGGGCTTTTTTGGTGCTTTTATGCAATGCTTTTCTTCTGCATACCCTTTGGATACCCAGAAAAAAGCACTACTTTTATGGATTTGTACTGGTCTGGCTTGCTGCTACCTAAGCTACCTAAACTGGAGAAATTCATAATCTATAGACCAATCTACAGGGTGGCATCCATCAGTTGAATTGTTTTATGGCTTATCTAATAATGCATGTTTAGAAACTGGAAGGATTCCAGTTTTGGTCATATAAGTGTAACCTGCAACAAAATGGTGCAGTCTGGAGTGCTCTTATTCAGGATGCCAGCCAGCCATGTCCTTTTCCAGGATATTGCATTCCATCCCCCCATAATTTTCAATTCTGCCCTGCAACAGTCAGTCAGTATCGGGCTGTTTAGGGGATCCATTTCCCTCCTCAAAAATTCATTATTCATCTGAAAACCTTGGTGTCCCCCTTTGTCTGCTGATATCTTCCTTTTTTGCGTGGGTCGTGCTGCTTTGGCTACTTAAGGACTGACAGTTGGAAAATGAGTGGACTCTTGGTAAACAATATAGGATTGTGTAACTTAAGAGTACCCCAGAGTACCTAAGGAGCTTACTGGGGACTCATTGTATGAAACTGAAGCCTGGGGGTCAAGAACACTAGGGATAACATTGACTCTTTTGAGTTACAGTGGTACCTCAGGTTACATACGCTTCAGGTTACAGACTCCGCAAACCCAGAAATAGTGCTTCAGGTTAAGAACTTTGCTTCAGGAAATCGTGCTCTGGCGGCGCAGCGGCAGCAGGAGGCCCCATTAGCTAAAGTGGTGTTTCAGGTTAAGAACAGTTTCAGGTTAAGTATGGAGCTCCGGAACGAATTAAGTACTTAACCTGAGGTACCACTGTACTTGCATTATTAGTTAGTCGTAGTAGTGTTCATATTGTTATTAGTAGTAGTTTTGGTAGTATTAATAGTAAAGATCAAGGTAAAAGACCCCTGGACGGTTAAGTCCAATCAAAGGCGACTATGGGGTTGCGGCACTCATCTGACTTTACTGGCTGAGGGAGCTGGCGTTTGTCCACAGACAGCATTCCGGATCATGTCGCCAGCATGTCTAAACCACTTCTGGTGCAACAGAACACTGTGATAGAAACCAGAGGGCATGGAAACGCCATTTACCTTCCCGCCGGAGTGGTACCTATTTATCTGCTGACACTGGTCCGCTTTCGAACTGCTAGGTTTTCAGGAGCAGGGACAGAGCAACAGGAGCTCACCCCATCGCGGGGATTCAAACCACTGACTTTCTGATCTGCAAGCCCAAGCGGCTCAGTGGGTTAGACCACAACACCACCTGTGTCCCATAGTATTAGTAGTATTCATATTATTGGTAGCATTTCTTACCTGTTCTTCACCAGAAGGTCACAAGGTCACACATATAAAACAACAAACAGTTTAAAAAATCAGTCTATAAATGCATTATAGGGAGGTCACCCAAATCAGTTATTCAATTTCCCAAGAGATGGACATAAGCTGTAAAGGAATGATGCTTAGATGTACCTCTGTGGGGAGGGAGTTCTACCAGTGGCGGACTTGTGCTTTAAATTTTCAGCGCCGCCCAGTGTGATGCCAAAATTTGGTGCCCTGCACCTCTCGCCTTCCACTATTTATCATTATTGCAGCGCTGAGTGCTGGTGAACTAGCCGTGCTCCCCATATCCTCTGGCTCTACATTCTTTGAGCCACCGTTGAGAAGATCTTCTCATGAGCCCCAGCCCCACTGAACTTCTTAGAGCGATGGAAGAAGTTCCAGGCGGTTTCCTCTGCTCGGCCTCCCGCTTAGAGAAGCTTAAAGGGTTGGTGTTGTTGCTTGGGTAGCCGCAGGAAAGGACCCTCAGCACCCTTTTGCAGCCCACCACTCTAAAAAAATCACCCACCTCCTGTTTTATAGCTGTGTGACACAACTTACATGCTAAGCCCAGGCTCCTGCCTTGGTCACACAACTGGAAGGATCTTCTCCTAAGAGTTTGGATAAATGCTTTCATCATGTGGCTCAGATATCTTAGCACTGCCTGATCACTTTTGGGGGGTGGGTGGGTGGCGTTGCTTGTATAACGAAAAGCTGAAGAATCACACATTTCATTAGATGTGGTTACATACATACCTTATCCAATCCATTAGAAATGATGTTAGTATAAGCAAATTCAAAAGACATGTACAAAAACGGAAAGTTGGTAAAAAGAGATGTATAGAAAGAAAGCTAATAATACAGTAGCACCTCGGGTTAAGAACTTAATTTGTTCCGGAGGTCCGTTCTTAACCTGAAACTGTTCTTAACCTGAGGTACCACTTTAGCTAATGGGGCCTCCCGCTGCCGCCACACGATTTCTGTTCTCATCCTGAAGCATAGTTCTTAACCCAAGGTGCTATTTCTGGGTTAACGGAGTCTGTAACCTGAAGCGTATGTAACCTGAAGCGCCTGTAACCCGAGGTACCACTGTAATACAAATAGTGTAAAAAAAAAAGAAAGAGAGAGAGAGAGAGAGAGAGAGAGGACAGCATAGAAGAGGGGGAAAGAATGAGAAATGAAGGAGGAAAGAGGAGGGAGAAAAGAGAGAGGACAGGGGGAAATGTGTATATTTGTATGTATACAGTATACGTAAACTCTACATGATGCATTTTCAAAAGGTTTTTGTTATTACGTATTATTATTAGTTTTACCTCCCTCGCTAGTTGCAATGCTTTGCTGCCATCTAGTGGGAGGGAAAAGTCAGTGAAAATGATTGTTTGGAATCAATTGTCTGCGAAACTTAGAAATTACCTCACACAGATTACAGGGAGAGACATTTTCTGTTTCTGGATAGGTTCCTTCAGCAAACATACAATTGCTTCATCGTTCACACATCATCTCTGAAGTCTTAAAATAGCACAGCACCCCCCCACTACCTGACCTCTTTCCCTCAAACCCTCTCAAGATTCCATTCTTTTCAGTTCCTATTGTATTCTTTCCGTTTTTTAAAAAAGAATTTTCTCGAGACTAGATTTATTTTTACTGATTGTTTCTTCAAGATGACTTGTGCATGAGACAAAAGCCTTTGAGGATCCCAATTGCAATTTGGAGCTAAGATGGGGGATAAATTTGTTTCAGTTCACACTTGAAGGTGAACTTAACAAATCTCCATTTGCTAAAACGTCAGCCATTATTCGAAATTTGCACATATCCAAATTCTGCAGCCAAGTAACACGTAACCAAAATGCATATCCTAGGGTAAAACGTGAATATAAAGGCATATGTGTGTGTATGTGTGTGAAAATAACATACAAATGCATTATATTAAGGGAAATTGCTTTGCAAAAATGTTTGCATTGGGCAAAATTGCCTATAAAAATGTGTATCCTGGGAGAAATTCATACCAAAAACAATGATGAATTTTCATGAGGCCTTAAAAAAAATCCGGAGAATTGAACTGAAGACTGTAAAAGTGAAAAACTGAAACTGACATCTTCTCCCACCCCCACTTTGGAGCAGTTTTTAGAAGTGTAAGCCTCGCATTGTCCTTTAACTATGAACATGGGATCCTGGGAAAGTTCTTTTGAGCATTGCAGGTTGAGCTTAAATCAGAAGAAATTATTTTATGGGGACTCTCTAGTCAGTCCTTTGAGGAAGTAGCGTATTATCCTGTCCTTATCTGTTCTGTGTCCTTTACTATTTTTCCAGCATACACTGCCTTTAAAATAAACAATGTGCTTTGGAGTCTAATGTTGGAATCATTGTCTTTTTGCATCAGCAATAGGGTTTGTTGCCAAAAGGTAGCCCTTGTTGGAAGACAGAAGGAAAGAAAATGGTGTGTGTCCGGGGGGGGGGACGGGACATATTGCTAGGTCAGTAATACTGAATTGAAAATATTTGCTAGGTTGCAGTTGCAGCCTAATAAATTATCTTCCCCACATGGGGAGGAGGGTGAAATAGGCAGCGCCAATAAACCCCCTTCACAATTCTTCTCATGCTCAAAATCTTCTCATTCATTTCTTCAACTCCTGAACATCTTCCCAGTGATGGGAGGACATTAAAAGCCTCTGCATCCCCCCTCCAATCTCCAACCTTTTTTAACTCCACCAACACTTTTCAAACATTCCCTAGCAAACAGGAGCACTAAAACATCAGGATACCCTAAATGGTGCCCATATTTTATATACAGTGGTACCTCGGGTTACAGACACTTCAGGTTACAGATGCTTCAGGTTACAGACTCCGCTAACCCAGAAATAGTACCTCGGGTTAAGAACTTTGCTTCAGGATGAGAACAGAAATCATGTGCCGGCAGCAGGGGGCCCCATTAGCTAAAGTGGTACCTCAGGTTAAGAACAGTTTCAGGTTAAGAACTAATTAAGTTCTTAACCCGAGGTACCACTGTATTACAACAAATTCTACTATGCCTCAAGGACATGCGAAGCAGAGTAGGAAATAGGGGTGTGCACAGTGCTGTCTTTACCCGGGGGTTCAAGGGGTGCGGGGCACCCGGGTGCCAAATTCTGGGGGGCGCAAAATGTATACCCACTGTATACTGGTCCCTCTTGATCAGCGGCAGTGAAAAGCAATGGAGCAAAAGTCGCCGCCCCCCTGCTCCATCGCTCTGTTACTCCGTAGCATCAAATATTCCCGATGAGTCAGGAAACAAAAGCAGTTTTCCCCGGCTGCGTCGTTGTTACAGGTGAGTGATTTCCCCCCTAAAGAAAGGTCAACAAAGTTAATTTGGGGGTGCTGGGCAAATCTTTGCCCCCTGGCGGCGCATATGCGAAAGACAGCCCTGGGTGTGCATCAGATTCAGATGAATCCCAAATCAAGAGCCAAAGTGGGTCAATTCAGACATATTCAGGGTCTGTCAGAGGCAAAGTGGGATCTCATCAAAGTACCCTAAAAAAACAGGGACCTCCAGTGAGATTTGGGGTGATCTGGAGATTCTGAGATTTTCTTTAGTGCAGCATACCTGCAAAAATCAAAACATTTCTCCCCAAATTTGCCATGAATATTCACTGCCTTAGGACCATTTCACCTTAATAAGCACATATGCTTTAAATGCACATAACAAGACAGTGCCAGTGTCTGGACCTCATCTATGTGAACTGGCTAGTAATCAATGTCACTGTGTTTCTCATCCAGCTTCTGTGTAAATACCACCAACCATTTCTTTTAAAAGATCACATTTAACTACAGTGGTACCTCAGTTTAAGAACAGTCCGGTTTAAGAACGATTCAGTTTACAAACTCTGCAAAACCAGAAATAATGTCCCGGTTTGAGAACTTTGCCTCAGCCTAAGAACAGAATCCGAATAGTGGAAGGGCACTGGCGGTAGGAAGCCTCATTAGGGAAAGCATGCCTCGGTTTAAGAACAGTTTTGGTTTAGGAATGGACTTCCGGAACAGATTAAGTTTGTAAACTGAGGTACCACTGTACCATGTCTCCAAAGGCATGGGATCTTGAATACTGTTATGAGTTTGTTGGTGCTAGACACCCTAAATTCCTGGGTCCAGTTGGTGTTAGAATTTATCAAACAACAAAGGAATGCAGAGAGAAAAAACTCATAAAGCACAACTCTGTAAATGGAAAAAAAGAGTATTTTAAATATGTTGTACACAAAATATCACTATAACATGTACTAATATTCCAATTGGTATGAGCTTAAACCACACACACACACACACACACAGAGTCTATGCAGTCTCTGGTCAATCTTGAAGTTATATATACAATCCTACATATTACTATTCAATATCTCCACTTCTAAAAGTTCAACTATATTGTACTGAAGTCCAGAGGGTCGATTCTCTGTGTTAAATTTTCTAGTTGAAAACTGTGTATGAGGAGGACTCTGACAACAAGACATCCGGGTAAAATCTCTGTTTCGTCACCCTTCATCAGGTCAGTCCAAGTACATCAAAGTCTTCCTCATGCACAGTTTTCTAACTGGGTGTTAGAATTTAATCAAGCCTCCTGAACCCCTGGATCCAGCAAGGATTAAAATTTAAGCCAGGCCAGTCTCCTGATGAGGTAATCGTCTGGGAGATGAGCCATTAGGAAAAGAAAAAGAAGGTAATGACCCATTAAGAAAGCTATGGAGAGCGGTTCTGTGATGTGATCCAGCGGGGGGAGGTTGCACTGTGTTAAAGGCAGCAAGCTGGAGAGAGGGTCAGAGCACGATGGCTGCTTCAATCCTAAACTGCAGCTATGGGAGAAGCGACCCTCTTGGAGTGCTGATGCTGCAAGCCCCTCCATTTCAGGCTCAGGTTGTATATATGTGTAAATAAACCATATATCATAAAGACACCACAGTCCCCTCTGTGCCTCTTTCCCCAAAGGCCCTGGGTAAGTTCCTGGAACCCATGGAATCTTGCATCACTCGGAGATTGTAGTGGCATGCAATGATACATAATAGTTGTCATTTTGAGCTGCTGTTCAGTCTCATGTTTCTGTTCCACCAGTGTTGCGTGTACAGCCACTTAGCTCAGTGTTCCTGAGTATTAATCAGTACAGCGCAAGGAAACTTACAGTTTCACTGGAGATAAACAGGAGCAAAATGTACGATATATGTACTTTAGTTGGCTACAGCTGAGGTTGAAGATATGTAGTATAATTCCACGAATGTTTACTTAGAAGTAAGTCCTGCTATATTTAATGGGGCTGGGCAGGATTGAGCGCCTAAAGAGGTAAGCCCAAAGGATTCATGGACTATCTCCTGATCCGAATGCCTTTGCTGCCCTCTAAGCTGATCTGATAAGTGAGGTTTTAGGCAGAGAAGTGGAATGAATTCTTTCCATCTGCCTTTGCTGTGGAAGACACAGGGCAGATCCCTGTGCGTGAACTAACTTTCTCAGAAAGGGAAAGCTGAGGAGCCGAGGCAAGCGTTAGTGACAAGAGACAAAAGCTCCAGGCATTAATTGGCAAAGTGGACTGGAAGGTGGCCAATATAATACTAACTTTTAAAAAGGAATGGGAGGGGTTGTGGAAATTGCAGGCCAGCTAGCTTATAATGTCTGTCCTGGGGAAACTGGTGGAAAACATTGATACAATTACTCAGAATATAGTAAAACAAGTCTTCCTGAAACAGAGTCAGCATGGCTTCTGCAAAGTAGGTCTTGACGAATCCCTGAGTTGAGACTCTGCACACGATGCTGTCCTGATGTTTTATTGTGTTCTCCCCCCCCCCATTTTTCCATTTTTATTGGAATTTTATTTACAACATAATACAAATGCCCCCAATACACAAATCCACCCTCATTAAACATGAACATAACATACAGTGAGTATAACATACAACAATACAAACAACCAGATAAAAGACTTCCTTTATCCTGTATCTGGCCTCCTTATTTACTTCTTATAAACTGTTTTCTTTATGAATAATTATTCAGATTTTTCTAATATCCACAAAGTCTCTTGCAGACATTAATCGAAACAAGTCCAGGTATGTATTTTAGGGCCCTGTTTTGTGAAGTATTCTCTGCATTTTCCCCATGCTTTTTGAAACTCTTGTCTAGCGTGATCACTAATTGCCTCTGTTAACCTAGCCAGTTCAATACAGTATATCTTGCCATTCCTTTTTTGTTGCCACAGTTTCTTTTTCCCAGTTTATAGCAATTAGGATCCTTGCTGCTCCTGTGGCATAGAGGAGTTTTCTTGTGTTCTTATATCTGTCAGAAGCCGCCCAAAGTGGATGGGGCAACCCAATCAGATGGGCGGGGTGCAAATAATAAAATTGGTCCCTACCAGAGAGGAATGGCAATGTTGGATTATGCCAAAATGGCAAAACTGATCAGAAAGCTCAGGAACCAAGAATACAAAAACTTCAAGAATGGGAAAATTTTTATAACTTATTTAGGAGACTGTTGTAAGCAAATGAAAACATTGGCAGGATTTTAGCAACACTTGTAATGTAACAAACACCATGGACGATATGGACAGATTAAAAATACAGATTAGGAAATTATATGCAGTTGAAAATGTTGACAGTAGGACCCATCGAGGGGATGGTGGGAAGATTCAAGATTCAGAGGAATCTCTATCTATGGATATGTATTTTGGTATTGTTATAACTCTATACAGTCGTACCTTGGAAGTCAAACGGAATCCGTTCCGGAAGTCCGTTCGACTTCCAAAACGTTTGAAAACCAAATCACGGTTTCTGATTGGCTGCAGGAAGCTCCTGCAGCAAATCAGAAGCTGCGGAAGACCCGCCGGACGTTCCACACGGGTTCCAAAAGAACGTTCACAAACCAGAACAATCCCTTCTGGGTTTGCGGTGTTCAGGAGCCAAAACATCTGAGTCCCAGGGATCCAAGGTATGACTGTATTTGTAAAATCAAATAAAAGCAGTTTCCAGTAAATCAAATAAAATTGCTGTTATTATAATTTAGCCATTGGCTTGCTGGGCACATTTCCTTTTGCCTTCCCACAATGGCTGTACTAGCCGGGGGAATGTCACCCGGAACAAAATTCCCTGTTGGTTCCTGCTGCATCTCCCACACAGGGGCAGCGCTTACCTTTTAAATATTATTTCCTTCCACATTTATGCTGCTTTCCTGGCTCCTGCCTCCTCCCCACTTTATATGATGCTGAAGGGAGAAAGTGTGTCTCGCATATCTGAGATTCTGTGGAGAATTAGCTGCAGGCCTTGTGGAAAACGGTTGCAGGATTAAATGAGCCTTTGGTCTGATTTAGTGAGTGTCTTCTTACCTCATGCCTTTTGTATTTTGTTTCAGATTTTCTTGAAGGGAATTTTTTTATTTAAAAAAAATCAACAAAAGCCATTCATTTTGAATGCTCTCCTTTTTAATTTCTCCATTATTTCCAGCAGAGGGCATGTTGGCTTCATCAACTTTCCGATGGCTTCGTTTATTAAGCCTACATTGTAACACTTTCCCACGGAGTACAGTACAGTGTATCATACTGTTGAAAATGAAAAGTGCTTTAGAGAAAAAGGCTAGATTGTCTCATTCTACCAAGAAGGAGCAGCAGTCTTCCTGGATTGGGAAGTGGTATACACATGGCGTTAGCCGAAACTCACACCTCTCCTATATCTATCCTATAGTTTCTTAAGAAATCCTGCATTTTATTGTGTTTCTCCGCAAACCAGATTCAATCCACAGTCAGAAAAAGAATGGCATAGCTTCATTTAAACCAGTAAAATATACACAGCTTTGAATTGATTCAGTATTACTTATACCACTGCATATTACAGCCAGTCTGTTATCTCGGAATAGTTTGCAGAATTTTTTTTAAGTGAAGTCTGTTATCCTCAAGAACAAAGTTGAACAATTAGTCTTGAATTTTGGCCTAAAAAACCTAGATATAATATAAACTTTCAAATACATAAAACAATAAAAAACCTAATATCAGAAAAGTTAGGACAGTTGAGAAATTATGAGAGGCAGGAAATAAATATTTTAAATAAATGACAAATTAAAAAACACACACATTAGCACTAAATTATTAGAGCATTATTATTATTATTATTATTATTATTATTATTATTATTATTTACCCCAAAGCATTTTTAAAAGCATTATCTGTTCAGTTTCTGTTAATTGGTTCTCGTGGGAAACTTGCAGATTCTAGCTTCACCAATTAACTCAAGCTGGTGTCAATTTACTCTTGGCAGAAAGCCCAGGTCTGCTTGACCTAGAAACTACTCACTCTGATTGGTTAACGAGCAGCACTCAACTCTGTTATCTAGGATTGCTAGCACAGTTTGGTTTGAGGTGTGTTAGGAGTTAGAAGTGCTGTGTATGGTTTTGAGAGAGAGAAAGAGAGGATTTATTTTGCTTTGATTTGTATGCAGAAACTCTGCTGGTTTTATTTTTCCCTTTTAATAAATCCTGTAAATAGTTATTCTGAGTCTAGCTGACTAGTCATTACTGCCGCAACTAGCTTCCTTGCTGTGCAGGAAAACTCTACTACGTTTGGGCTAAAGCCAATAGGGCTATGCCTGACACTTCAAAGTTCCATGAGGTTATGGGCATTGTGCTGCCAGCCTGAGTTGCGGTGGTGTCAGCATCAACGGCGTTGGTTCCAGTAGTTCCAGAAGTTGTTGTTCCTGTTGGTGCAGCAGATGGACACTGGCTGGTTCCTGACCGTGGTGAGCTGGTGACGCAGCGGACACAAGGACAACAGCTGCAGCGTGTGAGTGCTGGGTGCTGTGGTTCCTGTTTTCTCTCTCGGTGGTCGTGAGTAGCTGGTTCCGGGTTCCAGGGACATCGCTCTCAAGATGGCCTCACAACCAGTTCAGATGGCTTTTGAGCGTCTGAATGACTCCAATTACTTGCTGTGGTCGGAACGCATGCAGGCAGTGCTGCAGAGGGATCGTCTCTGGCAAGTGGTGAGTAAGTTTCCTGCGAAGCCTGATGATGAAGACCTCGATAAAGACCAAAGAGCAAGGGCCACAATTGTCTTGGGGCTGGAAGATTCCCAGTTGCCGTATGTGAGGGGAATCAAGACAGCTAGAGGTGTGTGGCAAGCACTTAAAGAACTCCATGTGCGTGAGACAGCGGTTTCCAGGCTGTTCATTCGCAAGGCATTGTACAAGGCAATGTTACAGCCTGGGGTTACAATGCAGGAACACCTACACAGTTTACAGTTAAAGTTTTCTGCGCTACAGGAAAGAGACTGTGCACTAGACCAGCAGGAGAAGGTGGCTATTATTTTGAGTTCTCTCCCGGAAAGCTGGGATAATTTAGTTTTGTCTCTAGAAGGCATACAGGAGCGTGATTTATCAGTCAGTTACGTTACTGGGCGTTTGATTGAAGAATGGCAGAAGAGGCAAGAAAGGTCGTTGGCTGCAGAGGCTTCTACAGGCGGGCGGTTTGGAAGGAGTTCTCATGCCGTGCCAGAGGTGAAGCAAAAGCAGCGTACTGGTGAGGAGTCAGCGTTTGCTGTTAGGCGTTGTTTCCGATGTGGGTCTTCAGCGCATCTAAAACGACAATGTCCGGAGTTGGTCAAGTCTCAGTTGCCGGTGCAGGAGCAGAGACGAGATCAGCAGCAGCAGCGGAAAAAGAAATTCTTCAAACGAAAACAGTCGGCTCAGCTGGTGACCGGCGAGGTCAAGATTGCTGATGAGAAACAAGCGGTCTGGGTGGTCGATTCGGGAGCGTCTCGCCACATCGTAAATTCAGATGAATTGTTTGTTTCCAAGAACTCAGCACAGCGCAGCCAGGTGGCTCTAGCAGACGGAAGTACTTCCGAAGTGATTTCGGGGGGTGCAGTTTTTGTTCCTTGTCTTCGTGAATGCCTGCAAAATGTACTTTGTGTGCCGTCATTAAGGAGCAATCTGATGTCTGTAGATTGTTTGCTAAAAGCTGGGTTTAAAGTGTATTTTGAAGGAGACAGTTGCATGATTAAGAAGGCTGGTGAGATTTTAGGCACTGCTAAGTCAGAGGGAGGCTTGTTTTGGCTTAAAGCAGGATCTCAAGTTGCAGCAGTAGTCAGTAAATCTCAGCCTGCAGTGAATAACAAAGCTATACATGACAACTGTGTGCACTTATTGCATAGGAAAATGGGGCATGCTTGCTGGAAAAGTGTACTAAAAATGTCTGAATTGGCTGATGGGGGTAATTTAAAGAGTTGTAACAAGTACCTTGATTGTAATGTCTGTAAAAAGGTTAAAACCCACAGAGTCTCTTACCCCAGAAGTGACAGAGTTAGTGAGTCACCGCTACAGCTGGTTCACATGGACGTAATTGGTCCATTTGCTGTAAGCAGGGGTGGAGCGCGCTTTTCACTAACAATTGTGGATGACGCCACGCGTTATTCTTGGGTTTTTCCCATGAAGAATAAGGGTGACGTGTTCACTAAGTTTAAAGGCTGGGTGGCATCTGTGGAAAGATTTCTGTCCATTAAACTCAAAAGGATACAGACGGACAGAGGTGGCGAATTTATGTCAAATGCTTTTAAAGATTGGTTACAAAAGCGTGGCATTGGGCATAGAAAAACGAACGTTTTTTCCCCAGAGGAGAATGGCGTTGCAGAGCGAAAAAACAGATCTTTACAAGATATGATGTTTGCCATGCTTGAGGATGCTGATTTGCCCATGTCTTATTGGGGGGAGAGCATGCTCACTGCGTGTTATCTCCAAAATAGGCTCTTTCATCAAACAATAGGTACAACCCCGTACTTTAAATTGTTTCAGAAAAAACCTAAAATTGACCATTTGCATGTGTTTGGATCAAAAGCCTGGGTATTAATTCCGAAACAAATGAGGAAGAAGGGAGATCCTAAGACCAAACAGCTAGTGTTTGTGGGTTACCAGGAGCTGGGAAAAGGTTTCCGCTTTGCAGAAGGGACAAATGGCATTGTGATCTCCAGGAATGCCAGTTTTTGTGAACATAGTGGCTGGGAGAGACTACATGCCAATACTGAGGTTTGGTTTGAACCTTCCCAGGAGCTTCATGACTCTGAAGGTAGACACAGGGAGTCAGAGTCTGAGGGGGAGGAAAGTTCAGATAAGAGCTCTCAGGAAAGTGAAGTTAGCCAGAGACCAGTGGCTAAGCAACAAAAGAGAGGTCGCAGTTCTGAAGAGGAAAGTGGGTCAGAAGAAAAATTTTCTCCCAGAAGATCTAAAAGACAAAACAAAGGAGTGCCTCCGGTGCGTTTTTCTCCTGATACTGCAAATGTGTTTAGTGTGATTGCAGAACCCAAGAGTTTTCAGGAGGTGTTAAAGTTACCAAAAGAGGAGGCAGAGCTCTGGAAACAGGCAATGGAGGAAGAGATGTCCTCTCTGAATGAGCATAAGGTTTTTACACCAGTGGCAGCGCCTGAGGGGGCAAAGATTGTAGGCTGCAGGTGGGTGTACAAAAGACTTAGGCCCGGTTAGGACATATCTAGGGTTGGAAGTGTGCTGGGCCCAACATGGCAGCTGCCTAATTAGTCAGCAGAACAAAGTTAAACAACTACTGACTACATACAGGATGCAGGATTGCAAAGGGGCAGCGGTGCCTATGGATCCAGGTTTCATAAAAACACTTCATATAGATGAGAGTCCTGAATTTGAACATCCTGATGTATATCATTCTGTAATTGGAAGTTTATTGTATCTAGCACAGTGGTCCAGACCTGATATTAGCTACGCAGTAGGCATATTAAGTAGATTGGTCTCAAAACCCACACTAAATGCCTGGAAAGGGGTAAAACAAGTTCTGAGGTACCTCAAACAGACAATTGGCTATATGTTACAATTAAATTCTTCCGAGGACGAAATGTTGAGTTGCTACTGTGATAGTGACTGGGGAAATTTGCCAGATAGAAAATCTGTCACAGGACTAGTCATAATGGTCGGTGGAGCTTTAATCAGCTGGCGGTCACGTAAGCAAGACATTGTAAGTGTGTCATCAACGGAATCTGAGTACGCCGCATTGAGTGAATTGTGCAACAAGGTGATTTATTTCAAGCATTTGTTAGCAGATTTAAATGTAAATTGTGGAGAACCAGTACAAGTTTACATTGATAATCAAGCTTGTATAACCTTAAGTAAAACAGAGGGTTTCAAATCGCGTTCCAAACATATCTCTGTAAAATACCAAAATGTACGTTGCTGTGTACAAGACAATATAATCTCATGTACTTATGTATCAAGTGAAGAAAATGTAGCAGATGTGTTAACTAAACCATTGGCAAAGGTAAAGAACAAGCGAATGTGCAAGGGTTTAGGTTTGCTGGAAAAATAATCTCCTACATAGGTGTATTTGGTGTTAATTGTTCAGCAGAATCTGTGAGGGGGTGTTCAGTTTCTGTTAATTGGTTCTCGTGGGAAACTTGCAGATTCTAGCTTCACCAATTAACTCAAGCTGGTGTCAATTTACTCTTGGCAGAAAGCCCAGGTCTGCTTGACCTAGAAACTACTCACTCTGATTGGTTAACGAGCAGCACTCAACTCTGTTATCTAGGATTGCTAGCACAGTTTGGTTTGAGGTGTGTTAGGAGTTAGAAGTGCTGTGTATGGTTTTGAGAGAGAGAAAGAGAGGATTTATTTTGCTTTGATTTGTATGCAGAAACTCTGCTGGTTTTATTTTTCCCTTTTAATAAATCCTGTAAATAGTTATTCTGAGTCTAGCTGACTAGTCATTACTGCCGCAACTAGCTTCCTTGCTGTGCAGGAAAACTCTACTACGTTTGGGCTAAAGCCAATAGGGCTATGCCTGACACTTCAAAGTTCCATGATTATCACTATATGATATTTACTAGGGCAGAAGAATGCTTCTTGACCTTTGGGGTTTTCCATTACCCCAGTGCAATCTTCCTTTGTAAAGGTCACTCTAAAAAATGTAAAATCTCTCTCTTTCTCTCCCTGTTTGTACCCTTAAAAAAAGTGAAACATAAATATCCTAGTAAGCGTGGTGGCATTTGCACTATAGGGAATAGTGCAAAAGGTCACGAACCTTTATTCTGCATCGGTTACAATATGATCATTAGATTCTTGCCTGATGTTACTGGGTGACATTTGTACTCGTAGAGGAAGTTATTGTGAATATCAATAGCTTATAAAATCAAGCCCTCGGGCGCAACTGGGCTCTCATAGAATGGAATGAATGGTGTTTGAGCAGGAGCCTGTCCTACTTTTCCATGCTTGTTCATGAAAAGTGAATGCTGCTGCAGTTGGGGTAAGATGGAAATAAATAAATACTTTCCCCTTCAGGGGATAAAATCAGATGTCGTTAGGTGGTTTGGTCATTCACTTTTAAGAGATCTTTTAGCAACACTTTGCATAGCTGCTGTCAGACCTCAGGGCATGAATTCTGTACCAAAATCCAGAGCCAGGATCATGTTCTCCAGTATACCTGAAGGAGTGTCTCCATACCCATCATTCTGCCCGGACACTGAGGTCCAGCTCCGAGGGCCTTCTGGCGGTTCCCTCACTGTGAGAAGCCAAGTTACAGGGAACCAGGCAGAGGGCCTTCTCAGTAGTGGCACCCGCCCTGTGGAACGCCCTCCCACCAGATGTCAAAGAGAAGAACAACTACCAGACTTTTAGAAGACATCTGAAGGCAGCCCTGTTTAGGGAAGCTTTTAATGTTTAACAGACTGCTGTATTTTAATACTTTGTTGGAAGTTTTCCAGAGTGGCTGGGGTATAAAATAATAATAATAATAATAATAATAATAATAATAATAATAATAATAATCTGTGAAACTAAAGCCCGGAGTACAGCTGACAAGTGTCAGTTTTCTGTTGACCAGGCAAAGGTGGAAGGTCAGGTTTCTAGTACAGTGGTACCTTGGGTTACATACGCTTCAGGTTACAGACTCCACTAACCCAGAAATATTACCTCGGGTTTGCTTCAGGATGAGAACAGAAATCGTGCAGCTGCGGTGGCGCGGCAGCAGGAGGCCCCATTACCTAAAGTGGTGCTTCAGGTTAAGAGCAGTTTCAGGTTAAGAACGGACCTCCGGAACGAATTAAGTTCTTAACCCGAGGTAGCACTGTATTATGCTTGGCCAATCCAGAGGATAAAGGGCTTCAAACCTTTAAAATTGTAAAGTTGGAAGGGACGCCAAGGATCATTTAGTCCAGCCCCCTGCAATGCAGGAATCTCAGCTAAAGCATCCAGGACAGTTGCCCATCCAAACTCAGCTTAGAAAACCTCCAAGGAAGGAGAGCCCACCACCTTCCAAGGGAGACCGTTCCACTGTTGAGCAGCTCTTATTGTCATAAAGTTTTTCCTGATGTTTCCTTTCTTGTAACTTGAAGCCATTGGTTTGAGGCCTACCCTCCAGAGAGAAAGAGCAAACAAGCTTGCTCCATCTTTTATGTGGCAGCCCTTGAGATATTTGAAGATGGTTCTCATCTCTTCTCTCAGTCTCCAGGCTAAATATACCCAGCTCCTTCAACCATTCCTCATAAGTCTTGGTTTCCAAGCACAGTTTCCCCCCTCAGGTAATTCTGGGCACTGTAGTTTATTATGAGACGCTACAGCGAGGCCTTGTGGGAATTTTTAAATGGTGCCCAGCTCACAGAATTCAGAGCAGCCCAAGAACTCTGTTCAGAACACTGCAGATGTTAAATTGATATTCTCTAGTTCAAGCTGATGATGTGGAGAAAAGCTGGTCCTTTCTTTTGGAACCACATATTGCCTTGGTTCAGGGATGCGGGTGGCACTGTGGGTTATACCACAGAGCCTAGGACTTGCGGATCAGAGAAGGTTGGCGGTTTGAATCCCTGCGACGGGGTGAGCTCCCGTTGCTCAGTGCCTGCTCCTGTCAACCTAGCAGTTCGAAAGCACGCCAGTGCAAGTAGATAAATAGGTACCGCTCCGGCGGGAAGGTAAACAATGTTTCCGTGTGCTGCTCTGGTTCGCCAGAAGCGGCTTAGTCATGCTGGCCACATGACCCGGAAGCTGTATGCCGGCTCCCTTGGCCAATAAAGCAAGAGGAGCGCCGCAACCCTAGAGTCGGCCACGACTGGACCTAATGGTCAGGGGTCCCTTTACCTTTACCTTTATTTCCTTGGTTCAGCTTTGTTCATAAGCCAGCCACCCTCTATACACCTTAAATGATTACAGGAGAAAATCTGGAGTGTTACAGCAATAGATAAGCATTCCAGAAATACACCTTAGTCATCAAAACCTTTTATTGCATTCATGATATGATAGAAGGTCCACAATTCAGAAAATAATACAGCCACAGCATCTGGTGTACTGAGGGCAAGCCTATGTTTGATTAATCAACGGTGCAAAAAGTTACTTTGTGTGATTAGTGATAGTGCCTGTTTACCATTTGCTGTGGGCAAGATTGTGACTGACCTAGGGCTGGCGAAAGAGAAGGTGTGTTATGGAGGGAAAAGGGCATTCCTTTCCTTCTGTTTGATCAGTTTTGGTAATCCAGGGACAGTAGAACTCTTATATTGTTGTTAGCCGCCCTGAGCCCGGCTTTGGCTGGGGAGGGCGGGATATAAATAAAATTTATTATTATTATTATTATTATTATTAAGTGGATGTGTGGACTGGGCCCCTTCTAGAACCTGACCAAATTTTCATATATGACAAGGAACTCCTTTTAAATGTGCATTTTCCCAGATGTCTATTTGAAAGGTAATAGAACTATAATCTTGCACTTGTGGTTTCTGTTCCAAACAAGAGTATTTATTTTGAGGCATAGGAGCCAACTCCTAGGATCCGAGGAGTCTTCGCACCCCCCAATAAAATATTTGAGGGTGCCGGGGGGCCCCAAAGTTGATGGGCACTGCCATTCAAATGGTGTGCATCCACCCCTTCATATGATTGATTATGCGTGGCAGTTCTTGCCTCCCCCCCAAATTTTTTTATTCAGGTTGGCACTCTTGTCTTGAGGAGAGTTGATGCATTAAAAAGAAACACGAGGCAGTTTGAAACTAAGAACCGTTTGCGCAAATCAGTGTGGGGATTTTGAGTATTCACTAAGTGCAAAATTTGGTGACATCCTTCTTTGATTGTTTTCGTTATGTGATAAACTCCTGATTCAACTGTCATGAACCATGCCGTTCCAAACCCCAGGCCTGTGTACACACATCTATAGAGTATATTTCGTGCCTTCTGCAGATGCATTTTTGGGTTAGCATACACACACTGTCATCTTCATATTGTTGTTATATTGTTCCTTGGGTGTTCTGAAAGTTTAGATAGAACAGTTAAAGCCATCTTACAGTTTACAAGACATACTGACCATTTTTCTTGACCCTGAGACAAATTATATTCCTAAAATGCTCTTGGCGGACCAGTAATGTTACGTAGTGTGATATGGACTTTATCGTATACCTAAGACTTGTTGGTGGGAATTGTTGTAACACAACACAACCTTTCTACTCCTGCTGCAGCCATGAATTGGTTACATGCATTTATTTTTACGATCAAAAAAGAAAAGCACCCAATTCCATGAGAAGCAAAAGAAACCAGTTTTCATCTTGCACAGAGGCCTCCAGACATAGCATGATGAATTGTATCATATGACACTCAGCAGACATATTGGGGCTTTACTGACACACCAGAAGCTTTCAGAGTGGAAATGAGCAACTAGCGGGATTTATTTAAACAGCTGAAGAACACGATCAGAGCTGGTATGTGACAGATTTTAGTTACAGCCCCAAGAAGTCTTTTTATGTGCTTTCATCTTCTAGCAATTACACTGCTAATATCCAATGATAATTTTCAATGTGATGCACAGCAACTTCCAGTTTTAACACAAAGTAATCACATGAGGCAGGACGCGGGTGGCACTGTGGGTTAAACCACAGAGCCTAGGGCTTGCCAATCGGAAGGTCGGAAGTTCCCCCGCGATGGGGTGAGCTCCCGTTGCTCAGTCCCTGCTCCTGTCAACCTAGCAGTTCAAAAGCACACCAGTGCAAGTAGATAAATAGGTACCGCTCCGGCGGGAAGGTAAACGGCGTTTCCGTGTGCTGCTCTGATTCGCCAGAAGCGGCTTAGTCATGCTGGCCACATGACCTGGAAGCTGTACACCGGCTCCCTGGGCCAGTAAAGCGAGATGAGCGCCGCAACCCCAGAGTCGGCCACGACTGGACCTAATGGTCAGGGGTCCCTTTACCTTTAATCACACGAGGACTTCCAGCACCTTTGTAGCTGTTTCCCCACACTTCTCTCACTGGGGTATCATGCTATCTGTGGATTGTTTTTTGATGTATACACAGATAGACACAGAAACAAATGGCAGGAGCTTCACCATACAGATGCTGTCCCATTGACAAAGAATTTCCTCACCTGTATCACTGCTCCAAACTGCCCTAATGCCAAGCATCTTTCTCATGGTATTACTGCAGAGAACATCTAGTGATTTTCATTGCTTAGTAGGGATATGAACCCAGTCCAGTCAACAAGCTATGTATCTGAAGCATTGGTGTACATGCCATATATTCAAAGCACATTCTCCACCCCAAATAATCTTGGGAACTGTAGTTTAAGGGTGCTGGGAATTACAGCTCTGTGAAGGGTAAACTACAGTTCCCCACGCTTCAAAAATATGCTTTAAAAAAATAGTGTGTTGTGTACACAGCCATTGGGTACATGCCGAAACAGTCACATCTCTGCTGTGATCCATACTGAATCTCCTCTATAAAAATGTAATTGATTACCTGATTTATTTATTGATTGATTGATTAATAATGATCTGTGCCAACAAAATGACAGTGCAGCTATGTGAATTGGTTCTTACTTTCCCCCAAGTGCGCATGTGATTGTGGCCACTTTGAGCAATTACGATTCCAATGGAAACCATTGAAGTTAATCCATTCACAAGGCTAACAGCGTATCCACTGAAATTAATTGGGAAATTAAATCAGGTTTGGATCGGGCCTCTGGTAATAGACAATGCCACCTATTATATTGGGGAAGCGTCTTGAAAAGCTGCCAGTCCGGAGGTTCCCGGCAATATTTTGCACAATATTTTGTACATGATTTTGAAAAGGATACTAAACACAACAACTGTGGAATGGTTTTATGGCCAAGGCAGGTTTCCCCCTCCTGCCTTCGTCCCCATACCCCAGAGATGTGATGAAAATGCTGCTGATGAGACATGGCTCTCTGTGACCCAGGGAGACTCTTCATGGAGAATGTAGCTGCCATCAGGCATGATGCCCACAAAGCATTCTCCTGGAGTTGACCCAAGAATGAACAGTGAGCGTACAAGGTTTCAGGAGCAATGACGTCCCATTCCTTTATCAAAGCCGGGAAAGGAGTTCAAGCTAATGCATAGGAACCCTTACACAAAGCAGAAACAAAACCTAGGGAATTGTTTCAAGGCAGCAACTTAAAAGGGGGATAAATTCTGGCAGCCTCATTTCTCCTCCTCCCCCATGTGCCCTTCTCATATTAGGCCTGAGTGACCTTAAATGGCCTCTCACCAGTTGACTCAAAGCCCAGCGAAACTCATGAAAAGATCTGAATGGCTTTCAGTGGTGCTTAACCACACAAGAACGGTCAGAACATGCAGGTGTGTGTTCCTGTGCAGGAAGCAAAGGGCTACTGTCTAAACTGGGTAAATGCAGCCTTGTTCTCTCCCACTCCTGCGTTGCTGCTTCTAGACACTTTGCCATAACACCGTGGCTCCGCTGTATTATGGTCCATCTTTGCAGGGGGTCAAAGGCCAGTTACTATTTCTGCAGCAGAGTCCCCCTGCCTCCAGCATCTTAAAAGCGTGGAAGAGAAGCTTTTGAGCCACCACAGGCACAAAAGCGAAGCATTTTGGAATGCAGAAAACACAAGGTGCTTCAGTTTCAAGAGAACGGTTTGCAAGTTCTGTTACGTGCAATAATGGAACTTCATGGGAAACACCACCACTTCGGTGACTCCGGTAGAAGATATCGGAGCGCTCCAAATCATTTCTCAAGTATGTGGGCAGAAATTGATCTGTAGAAAACACAGCTTGAAAAAAGAGACAATGCACCTACTTTTGTAAACCAAAAAATCTTTAATAACAATTTTTTTAAAAAAAAGTATGTGGGGCTCTACGTGGGGCTACCTTTGAAGGTGACCTAGAAACTACAACTAATCCAGAATGTGGCAGCTAGATTGGTGACTGGGAGTGGCTGCCGAGACCACATAACACCAGTCCTAAAAGACCTACATTGGCTCCCAGTACGTTTCCGAACACAATTCAAAGTGTTGGTGCTGACCTTTAAAGCCCTAAATGGCCTCGGCCCAGGATACCTGAAGGAGCGTCTCCACCCTCATTGTTCATCTTAGACACTGAGGTCCAGCTCTGAGGGCCTTCTGGCAGTTCCCTAACTGCGAGAAGTGAGGTTACAGGGAACCAGGCAGAGGGTCTTTTTGATAGTGGCGCCCACACTGTGGAACGTCCTCCCATCAGATGTCAAGGAAATAAACAACTATCTGACTTTTAGAAGACATCTGAAGGCAGCCCTGTTTCAGGAAGTTTTTAATGTCTGATGTTTTATTGTGTTTTTAATATTATGTTGGGAGCCGTCAGAGTGGCTGGGGAAACCCAGCCAGATGGGTAGGGTATAAATAATAAATTGTTAATATTATTATTATAGTTCTAGATGAAAGGTAGCACATGGAGAACTGCATTGATTGTTGCAATTGTTAGGCATCCGTCTGCTTGGGAGACAGTGGAGGAACACACCTTTAAGGGTGAAGTAAAACTGCTGGAGAGTTACAACTCCTGCTGTGACTGCAGAGATCAGTATGGGAGAGACATGTTTTCTTGCAGCCTGGGCAAATGAAGGCATCAGGTTGTGCTGCTGCCGATGCACCATGGCATTCCTTCTCTCTGCACTCCTTCCAGTGGTCTCTGGTCACTGCTATAGATACATGACCTATCTGTCTGTCTCCAGGCACTGTGATCTTCTACAAGGGATTCCTACACCGCAGGGTTGATATGCCAGCCTTCATGCATTGTTTGCAGACATATTTGCAATGCAGAATTGGTCTGCCAATGGACCTGGCGCCTGAAGCCAGCTTCCCCTAGAGTACGTCTTTGGGGTCCTGCCATCTTCCATTCTGTGGACATGGCCAAGTATCATTCTTATCATTCTTCTTATATGATCTTAGAACATAGGGAGGCAAACTAAGGCCCGGGGGCTGGATCCAGCCCAATCGTCTTCTAAATCCAGCCCGCGGGCTGGATCAGTGTGTTTTTACATGAGTAGAATGTGTCCTTTTATTTAAAATGCATCTCTGGGTTATTTGTGGGGCATAGGAATTCGTTAATTACCCCCCCCCCCAAACAATATAGTCTGGCCCCTCACAAGGTCTGAGGGACAGTGGACTGGCCCCCTGCTGAAAAAGTTGGCTGACCCCTGTCTTAGAAGGTGTTGTGACTACCATGAAGGGACCTGTCTGTCTCAGTTAAAGAGCACAGGCTAACAGTGATGAGGATTTGATGGGAGTGGTGTCTGTCTTTGAGCCAGGATTTTACTCTATTGATGTCACTTCGGATGTTACAGAAGCTAGAGTTTTCTGCGTCTGGTTTAGCTCGTAAAGCGCTGCTCCAGCTGCGCCTGTTCTGAACTCTCCATGGAAATATGCCCTTATGCGTCAGTGGCAAAATGGAAATAATAAAAGCTGGTCCTACAAACGAATGTAACAAGATCACTAGGTATGTCTTTCCCCCTGCATGTGATCGCAAAGCTGTGCGTTGATTGCTTCGTGGCTTTTATGGTAGCAGGGATTGATTTTTCTACCATGCTTTTTTCAGGCTGCTCTTGAGCAGTGTCAAGTTGCAGCCTTCATTCGGCCTCTGCTGTGGCTCTGTGGGATTATGCCAGAAGGAGGAAGTTTAAAGATTTTTGCCTTGGACATCAAGCAGTAGCCAGGTGGCTGTTTATGGCAGCAGTGTATAGTTACTAACGGAGACATGCTGTTCTGAATCACTGTGCAATTTTTTTTTAAAGCTCTTAGGTCACTACCTTTCGACTGCGCCATTAAATTGCTTTCTCAATCTTTATATCAGAGCAATTAGCCAATGTAAGGCAGGATATCACAGAGGTCAAAACATTTGATCCCATTGAAGTTACAGCAAGCTAAGGAAAGCCCGGCAAGATTAGTATTCCTTAGTATTTGAGAAGTCTCCAAGAGTACTTTGTAACTGGCTAATGGCTCTGTTGATGCGTTGGTCCAGTACTGATTTATTGGGAGTAAGCTTTGTTCAATACAATAAGAGTTACTTTTGAGTAGACATGCAGGAATTATGTAAGGAAATTAATGACGATTCATTGATTGAGGTTGCAAGCCTATACATGCTTACTTGGGTGTAAGACCCACTGAACTGTGTGCAGCATACTTCTGGACAAACATGCAAAGGGTTGCAGCACAAGACATTCCCTGTTACCCCCTTTAATACTTGAAGATCTCTGGGATCCCACCTGCACTATATATTTACAGAAGTATCACACCACTTTAAACAATAGCTTTCCCTCAAAGAATCCTGGGAGCTGTAGTTAATAATAATAATAGACGCGGGTGGCGCTGTGGGTTAAACCACAGAGCCTTGGGCTTGCCAATCAGAAGGTCGGCAGTTCGAATCCCCGTGACAGGGTGAGCTCCTGTTGCTCGGTCCCAGCTCCTGCCAAGCCAGCAGTTCGAAAGCACGTCAAAGTGCAAGTAGATAAATAGGTACTGCTCCGGTGGGAAGGTAAACAGCGTTTCCGTGCACTGCTCTGGTTTCACCAGAAGCAGCTTAGTCATGCTGGCCACATGACCTGGAAAAACTGTCTGCGGACAAACGTTGGCTCCCTCAGCCAGTAAAGTGAAATGAGTGCCACAACCCCAGAGTCATTTGCGACTAGACTTACGTAACTGTCGGGTCCTTTACCTAATAATAATAATAATAATAATAATAATAATAATAATATATTTATACCTCACCCATCTGGCTGGGTTTCCCCAGCCACACTGATGGCTCCCAACAGAATTAAGCCCTTACAGAGTTGCAGTACCCAGCATCCATTAAAAAACGACAGTGCCCGTCATTCTTTGAGGGGAAGAATGTGCTTCAAAGGGTGTGCACAGCCTCACTTGCTTCCAGCCTGGCCTGTAAACAGCAAGAGGAAGGTGAAGACTACTCTCTGTATCTAGGCTGCAGGCACCCAAGCGTTGTGAGGGCAATAGCAGATCCCTGGTGCATCAACTTTCCCACATGGGAAAAGTCCACTGAACCATGTAACCAGTTCCATATGGTCCTCCTTTACATTGCTGGCCGAGTGCTTTTGCCTTGAAAAGGCCAGAAGGCTTTCAGGCTTCTCTATATTAGAGCTTGTGGTTTACTTGGGCCGTTGTGGTTTGTTATCATCAAATGACTTGTTTTCCTTGGCTGCCTGAGTACCCATGGTTCCCTTGACAACATTTTCGGTAGCGATCTCTCCCTGCCACTTTCCACAGGACAGATAATTTTAATTGCTCTGCCCCTGTGAATACAGAGGTGAGATAGGCCTGTTTTTCCCAGGGACAACTTCTCTATTAATGCATTGCCCCTGCCCAAAACCAACCGCAGAAGGCACATAAAAGGGAGCAACAAAAGTGAAGAGAAATGTGGAGCTTTTTTTGTGAGCCCAGAAAGGACGGGGGTTCTGGTGCATTTGTGTGATCCAGTCATTAGACTACAACTCCCATCATCCCCAACTGCTGAAAGGTGGTGCTACGTTGGCTGTCAATTTGTTTCTGGGATCGATTCAAAGTGCAGGTCATGGCCTTTAAAAGTCTAAGTGTCTTGGGCCCAGGGTGCCTGAAAGATTGCCTACCTCCATATGAGCTCCATTAGATCCTGCAGGATAGCTCAGTCACTACAGCCTGAGGCTCTTAATCTCAGGGTTGTGGGTTTGAGCCCCACTTTGGACAAAGAGATTCCTGCGTTGACCCTCAGGACCCCTTCCAACTCTGCAGTTCTATAATTGCCATCAATACCTTCTCCAGGGACCCTGCTTACAATTACCTTACCTGTGGTGAGTTCATTTTGAGAACCTGTGGTCAGTCACATCTACACCATAAATCTAAAGCACTCTTTAATTTACCACTTTAATTCCCCCAAGAAGTTCCAGGCACTGTAGTGTTATGTATTTTTTGCGGAGGGGGCGTCAGCTAAATCCCCCCAAATGTGTTATTTTTTAATTATTTTTTAAAGGTAAAGGACCCCTGACAGTTAAGTCCAGTCGCGAACGACTCTGGGGTTGTGGTGCTCATCTTGCTTTACTGGCCGAGGGAGCCGACGTTTGTCCCCAGACAGTCATGTGGCCAGCATGACTAAGCTGCTTCTGGTGAACCAGAGCAGTGCTTCTGGTGAACCAGAGCAGTACCACCCGCTGGAGTGGTACCTATTTATCTACTTACACTTTGTGCTTTCGAACTGCTAGGTTGGCAGGAGCAGGGACCGAGCAATGGGAGCTCACCCTGTTGCGGGGATTCGAACCGCCGACCTTCCGAATGGCAAGCCCAAGGCTCTGTGGTTTACACCAGTGTTTTTCAACCACTGTTCCGCGGCACACTAGTGTGCCGCGAGATGTTGCCTGGTGTGCCGTGGGAAAAATTGAAAAATTGGAAAGATTTTTTTTTTAAAAAAAAAGTCAATTTTTCGCCCACTAGGCGGGCGCCGGACTGTGTCCACCCTATTTTCCATCTGTCCTGGGTGGGGATCAGATCGGATGGGATCGGATGAGAGCGGACAGACGGTCCGCTCTCATCCAATTCCCCATAGAGAGCAGCGGGGCTCTGACATCTCCCTCTCCGCACAAAGTGGTGGTGTGCCTCGTGATTTTTTTCATGAAACAAGTGTGCCTTTGCCCAAAAAAGGTTGAAAAACACTGGTTTACACCACAGTGCCACTCGCGTCCCCCCAAAATGTGTTATGATGTAGTGAAATTTAGAATTAGGCATGGTTTACCAATCATGGAAGCCCTTTAGTTAAGCCAGCTGGGCAAATTTAGCTGGATGGGCCATTAGCAGGAAACCATCAGAGGACAAGATGGCCAGCAAGGGAGAGACCCCCCCCCCTTCCTGGGTGATCACGGGCAGAGGGAAAGGCCAGGTTTAGGGTTTCGATTTTGAATGACAGCAAGCTGGAGGGGGGGGGGAATGACCTTGATGAGCTGGGGATGGCAGGCTGCAACAAAGAGACACAGAGGATGGAATTTCACACCTCATGAGATCAGGATTTCCCCCAAGGAGTCCTGGACACTGTAGATCGCTAAGGGTGCTGGGAATTGCAGCTCTTTGACAAACTACAGTTCCCAGAATTTGCTAGTATGTGACTGAAGTAGTGTCAGTATGGAAACACCTTTTATTGTTTGATTAAAAAAAAAGTAGGCGGGGTATTATATTAGCTACATCATGTTTTAATTAACATGATATATAACTTTCATAATACTGCTACCTTTCCTGAGTGGTGATAAAACACAAGTCTAAATCTGTTGCATAAGGGAGAATTCAGGAGGCTGCCACGTAACAAAGAAGGAGCCTCTTAGGGAGTAGTAGTTATTATGTGGATAATATTCAGTTTGCATTTGGCACGAAAGGTTAATTTAGCACAAAAGGTTAAGTACCATTATTTTGCTAATGTAGATTGATCTAGTACACCTGTATCACAGTCAACTTTGAACTCAGCTTGCTTGCCCTTATCTCTGCAGCTCAACCCATGCTTTAATTAGCAGCCTTTCAGGGATGGAACAGTTTGGTCACCATGTTTGCAAATGTGGTGTTGATGATCAGTCTCAGGGACTAAGTCTTCTTGTAGCCAAGTAAGATTGTCTTCCATAAACATGGTTTTAAAAGTGAGTCCGTAAGTGACTGTGGAGGCCAATTCTGGATCCATACCTCCTTCCACAGTGGGGACATAGGTTTCCTGGCGGGAGCCCGATGTGGATTTGCCAAGTGTGCCTTCCTCTTAGTACGTTTCTCCCTTTCGTCCTGAGTTTGAGCATCTTCAAAGCCCATCAGTGGCGTAGCGTGGGGGGTGCGGGGGGGGGCTGGCCGCACCGGGCGCAACATCTGGGGGTTAGGGTTAGGGGGCGCAAATTACTTGCCTTGCCCCGGGTGCTGACAACCCACGCTACGCCACTGAAGCCCATTACACCTTTGTAATGGCTGTTCTCCAATTGCAGCACTCGCAGGCTAGTGTTTCCTAGTTGTTGGTGTTTATACTACATTTTTAAAGATTTGCCTTGAGAGAGTCTTTAAACTCTCTTTTCCGGACTACAGCTTCCATCTGGGGTGATTGGAGTTGTCATCCAAAACATCTTGAACTATGTAGCAAAGATTGAAGAGCTGATCTAAAGTGGATGGGAGGCAGCGCCGATTCCTCTCTTTCCTTTCACAATCTCCAGCAGTTTTCTTTTCCTCCTGGTGGGGCTCCAAAATTAGAAGCATGGGCGTAGCCAGGGGGCAGCTGCCCCCATCAAGTAAAACAATAGAATTACTTAATTAACTGATCAATCACATTGGTTCTGCCCCCCAACTAAAGTCCTACCCCCCCAAAAAAAATCCTGACTACGCCCATTATTAGACGTAATTCCTATCAGGAGGGGAAAAATGATTTCTTGGAACAACGCAAAATACTGCTTTTGACTTATGAAGTCTTAGGACCAGAGTATATGTTGAATTACCTGCTCGTATATGAGCTTGCTTGTTCATGCAGTTCTTCAAGAGAAGCAAGGTTGGTAGTGATCCAAAATAGAGCTTTCTCGTTGTTGGCAATGCAACTGTGGCATGTTCTCCCCAAGGAGATTAAAGGACATTAAAGGATCCTCAAAATGTTCAGAACATAGTTTAAGGTAATTGTTTAGAGTTACCAGGTTAAGGCCATTTTAAACTCCTGAGCTTTTTGAGGATATTTAAGCTGCTTTTATCGTGTGTTTTCTGCTGATATGCATTCATACTCAAATAATACATGCATTCATACATACCCACACAAAACACACAGGCCTTTTCTCACACCTAACACATGAATGCATGCATTTATTCATTCTCTGTCTCACATGTATACCCTACCTATTCATTCAATCTCTCGTACTTAATTCACCACCCCTACTGGTGGCTAGACTTAGGGGGGGTGGTTGGGGTAATCATTTTAGCTTCTTAAAAGCCTAACTGCTGGAGGGGCAATGTGATATCAATGGAGACTACAACTGGCTAACCATTCCCTCCCCAACTGCAGTTTCTATGTGGATTGCTCCTCACACAACAATTGTCGGAGGCAATGGAGCATTTCCAACAATCCAAGCAGGGGGGATTGATGGTGGTCACATTGCATAGGGCTGGGGTCACATTGCTGCACCCCCCTCCAACCATGCAAATGGCCTCCTCCATTGGGCTGGAAAAGAGCCTTAGACTGGCTCTGATGGGAGGCTGGTTTCAAAACTAATTGCAGCTTAGTTGGTAGAGCACAAGACTCTTAATCTCAGGGTTGTGGGTTCGAGCCCGTGTTGCGCAAAAGATTCCTGCATTGCAGGGGGTTAGACTAGATGACCCAAGTGGTCCCTTCCAACTCTGTGATTCTGTCTGTCTGAATGGGGCAAGCCGGAGAGGCTGCAGCCTGAATGGGCCTATCCCTGTTTTATAATAATATTTCTGTTGTTAACCACAAGTTATGTAGCTGAAAACGAAGCAGGATAGAAATGTCTAAATTGGCAAAGAGCAGGGGTCAGCAAACTTTTTCAGCAGGGGGCCGGTCCACTGTCCCTCAGACCTTGTGGGGGGCTGGACTATATTTTTTGGGGGGGGAATGAACGAATTTCTATGCCCCACAAATAACCCAGAGATGCATTTTAAATAAAAGGACACATTCTACTCATGTAAAAACACCAGGCAGGCCCCACAAATAACCCAGAGATGCATTTAAATAAAAGGACACATTCTATTCATGTAAAAACACGCTGATTCCTGGACCGTCCGTGGGCCAGATTTAGAAGGCAATTGGGCCGGATCCAGCCCCCGGGCCTTAGTTTGCCTACCCATGGCAAAGAGCATTACGAGTATTGCTAGCCCCACCCAGCACTCACCCCCAGGGCACACAAACACCACTGGAGCCAGGAATTGGTAGCTAAAACCAGCAAGGCCCAAAGAATTCACCTTGCCAGGGAGGCACATTGGCCAGGCCCCCAAAAAGCGTTTCACCCCACCCCCACCCCTCCCTGCCCTTCGTTCCACCCCTCATTCCGCCCTTTTTAGTGATATTTTTCAGGTCCCTTCTGAGTTTGGTGCCATGCAATCGCTTGTCCCATCCGACGCGCGTAAAATCGGTCTTTGCCTGCGCAGTGCTTTAAGTTGGGAATTGCTTTATTAATTAAACAGGATCACATTGAACAGTTTCCATCAGCTTCCAGGGATGTGACAGAGGCCCTAACCGGGTGACTGGGGTTGGTGGTGGGTTGGAGGTGGGCTAAGAAAAACCTGGGAAATGTGTAGACCAAACTAAGGCCCAGGGGCCGGATCCAGCCCAATCACCTTCTAAATCCGGCCCGCGGACAGTCCAGGAATCAGCCTGTTTTTACTTGAGTAGAATGTGTCCTTCTATTTAAAATGCTTCTCTATGTTATTTGTGGGGCCTGCCTGGTGTTTTTACATGAGTAGAATGTGTGCTTTTATTTAAAATACATCTCTGGGTTATTTGTGGGGCATAGAAATTCATTCATTCCCCCCCCCCCCATATAGTCCAGCACCCCACAAGGTCTGAGGGATAGTGGACCGGCCCCCTGCTGAAGACGTTTGCTGACCCCTGGTGTAGACGCTCCTGTTGACTCTGTAACCAGTGCACTCTCCCATCATGTGCAGACATAATGATGGTTGCAATCCATCACTATTCTGTCGTTTATTAGGAAATACTGTGTTTTGATGCATCTCTGCCCCTGTAACCAGCTTCGGTCTGAATTGAGGAAAAAGCTGTGTTTTAAAACAGTAATGTGCACATAGCCTAATTAATCTGTTGACTCCTTCTACAGCTCAGTGTAAAAAGAAGTAGCTTTGCTGAGGCCTTTCTAAGCCTGTTTGGAGATTTGGACAATGACTTTGGACGCATAGCTGAGTAGAGCGATGCAACTCTGTCCTAGCCAGCGAGTTATTTCTGTTATGTTGTCAGGCTGAAGAACCTGATGGTGGAGAAAATGTTTTCTGCCATCTCCAAATTCCAAAGTGGAATTTAAAGCTTTGGACTGCTTTGTTTCTTGTGAAAACAAAGGCTTCCCCCCCCCCCCGCCGCCGCCGCAATGTAGTTTGGCACGGTGTTTCTACAATTAAAGCGTCTGACCACTTGAGGGGAAAGCCTGATTAGACTGAGTTCAAAAGTGCCTGATAAGGATAAATGGAGCCCATGGGTCTAATTTTCAGAAGGCAGAATGTTCCCACTCTGTTTTGAAGTCAATGCCGAGGATAAGTGTAGAGATTAAATGTGCAGATGGCTCTGCTACTTTGTAGAGTTTGAGATTTGGACAGAAAGTAATCAAACAGACCAAATTTCCATAAACTCAGCAGTGAAATGGATTTGTTTTTTATTAGATTGCTTTATTCAAAATAAGTTTGGTAGTAGCTGTGCTCCTAGTGCCAGGGGTGCCAACTTGAATAAAATACTTGGGGGGGGGGGTGTCAGGTAAGCCCTGTCCTGCATATAATGGGTTGCACCCATACCAATTGAATGGCAATGCCCACCAACTTTGGGGGGGGGGGCAGTCCCCTCAAATATTTTGGTCCCTAGGAGTTGGCTCCTATGCCTAGTGCAGTGCTTCACAAACTTTTTTCTCTGGACCACACGGAATAAAAAAAATCAACTGGTAAGAAGTACATTGGAAAACAAAAAGAAGCAATTCCTAGCAGTGATTGGTTTATAACATAGAACACAACTACTTTATAATATGATCACGGAACATCCAGAAATTACAAAACAATGCAGCTACATAAGAACGCAAATCACTCCCAAAATATAATTATAAACGAGCCTCTTGCAAATATATGTACCTTATGGTGAGTAGGTATGCAAAGTCAGTGAGAGGTGCGGGCTAATCTGCTGGGTAATCTCATTTATATTAGGTTTAATTTGAGACAAATAAACTCTCATCTCCTCATCAACACAAAGAAGCTTCGCTCTTGCTCTCATTTTGAAAAGATATACATCCGTATTCTGCAAATAAATTTTTTGTTTTGATGTTATATTATACTATACTACACTGAAATGTTTAAATGTTTCTTGGATTATCCTTGAATCTTCCTGTCACACTTTCCAGTCTCTCCTGGAGCGCCACACCCTTTGAGAACCGCTGTCCTGGTGGCATGAAGTTCAGAAAGCTGCTCCTTAGAATCTCCAGAAGTGTAGCTATTAATTGAGGGCTTGTTTACATTTGATGTTTATTTAATCTACATATCCTCCATTCAAATTAGACTGGGGTAGTCCACACAACTGTATGTATTTAAATCTGTATATGAGGAGCAACTCTGGTCTTTCCCATTCATACCAGTGGTCATTGCCTTGTAAGACTCAGGGTTCAAATCCCCACTCAGCCATGAAGTTCACTCAGTGACCTTGAGCCGGTCACTGTCTCCCAGCCTAATCTACTACTTCACAGGGTTGTCGTGAGGATTAAAATGAGCAGAGGGAGAGCCATGTGGCCCTCTTGAGCTCCTTGGAGAAAAAGGTGGGACATAAATGAAAATAATAATAATAATAATGCCTTCTCAATGTGAGTTTCCCTTTTTAAAAACCTTGCTCTGTTTTTGTTTTTTTGTTACATTTGACATTCAATAAATAAATAAAAAATTATCCATGCTAAAAGCACTATCTCAAGGCACAGCTAGGATTAACATGAATCCAATTTAATTAACTGCACAATTTGTTCATTCATTCTTTTGTGCTGATCTTTATAGTTGTTTCATACTTTCTGAATGTTGCTAGGTTCAGAGTGTCTGCGGTGGCAAATCCAGTAGCATAGAAATCTCTGCAGTGTGTACCGTATTTGTGCATCCCTTTGTCAGACCGATTATTGTGTTTACAAGGTGATCTCACCAAATTTCTGGATCCATCTTCCATGCACCATTTGTTCCCCCTCCTTGCGTTACAAGCTCTCCGTTCATTTCCTCTTACAGTATCGGTCTCATCAGCCTCCCTTTGCTGGAACACTGCATTTTGATGGAGTAACACATTACATCCCCGCCATTGAGTGTTCACTCTCTGTAAATACCTAAATAAATAAATCCATGCAAGGTTTTAATGCTGCTTCTCTGTAATAAAAGCTGTGAACAAAATTAGATGTCCTGTATATCTGATGCACGAAAGGTTTCCAGCACGAGGATGCAGAATATCTGCTTAAGAATTTGTTGGTTGGAGTCATACAGAAAATTCTGACGGCATGGAATGGCATTTCCCATTTCTCATTATGACCATACTACCTAACCCTTATGAGTGAATGGCTTTATTTTCCTCCCATTAGTCACTTAGAATGTAACAATTACCACCACACCTTTCCACTTTTACAAATAAGACTGCTTTCTTTGTGTGTGATTAAATACTCATGTGCCTCTTTAACCAGTATCTTTTCTGTTTTCTGCTTCCTTAAAAAAAAGAATTCCTTCCTTCCTTTCCCCTTTCTTTTTCGTTAGCCATGTAAAACTGGGACTTGAAACTATTTCCTCCAATTCAAGAGAAATAGTTTAAGAGGGCTCCCATTAGCTTGGGCATGGTGGTGAATGGGTTATTGTGGGGCAGGGTAGCTACATAAAACAGTCTTTGTGCTGACTTGACATCTGTAACCAAGGATAGGAACTGTCAGGATTGTTTCTCAAATGTAATAGAAATATAAAGCTGGTATAGATCATTGTGGGGTATGGAGTATTAAGGGAGGGGTGGTATCTCTGGTGGGGGATATGACTTGCCCCTTCTGGGGTAGGTTGTCCCCCTTTGGTTCCCCACCTGCACTCAGCTCTCACCTGTGGCTCCTAGAAGCTGGCAGCATGTGGCAGTGGTCACACACTGGGAATAGCTGGCTAAACCAGGTGAAGTTATATTTACTGGTAAATGATTCTTTGATTGTCCTTGAATCTTCCTGCCATGCTTGCCATCTTCTCCTGCCACACCAGTGTGGCACACTGCACCCTTTGAGAACCACTGCCTTAGTGGGTGATCAGATGCTGTCAGTCACTTTGTGTTCAGTGGCCCTTCCTCCCAGATGAGTGAGTATCAGGAGGCTTGCAGGTGAAATCTGCAAAACTATCTACGTCTCTTCAATGAACTCATGGAGAGTTACATCCAAGCAAACATACACATGACTGGATTATACAGTTGCATTTTGATGAGACAATGAAAAACCCATTTGAGTGCCGCAGAACTGATATCCTCTTTGTTATCTGGGCTATCCAGTGTTCCGTATGTAGGTAAAGGTAAAGGTGGCGCTGTGGTCTAAACCACTGAGCCTCTTGGACTTGCCGATCGGAAGGTCGGCGGTTTGGATCCCCGCAACAGAGTGAGCTCCCGTTGCTCTGTCCCAGCTCCTGCCAACCTAGCAGTTCGAAAGCATGTCAGTGCAAGTAGATAAATAGGTCCCGCTGCAGCGTGAAGGTAAACGGCGTTTCCGTGCGCTCTGGCTTCCGTCATGGTGTCCCGTTGTGCCAGAAGCGGTAATGTCTTGCTGGCCACATGACCTAGAAAGCTGTCTGTGGACAAACGCTGGCTCCCTCAGCCTGAAAGTGAGATAAGCGCCAAAACCCCATAGTCACCTTTGACTGGACATAACCATCCAGGGGTCCTTTACCTTTTACCTACCTGTGTGTATTTTTTTATTGATTACCCACCCTCCTTTCTACCCTTCTGAAATATGATATTAAGACTATTTTGGCAAGTAGAATCAGACTACCAGCTGCTTGTTCTCCCATTCTTGTGAATGCAATATGTTTCAACTCAGGGCCACCCCACCTATGAGACAAGGTGAAGCGACAGGATCCACAGAGGCAGCAATTGCTGCAATGGCTCCTTGGAGGCTGGAGCAGCCCACCTGCAATTCTGCCTCTACAGCAGCAGCTTGATGAATAGGAGGTGCTTCTGGTGGGGGCCACCCTCTAGGGTCTCCTGGTCCCTGCACACACACCCCCCCCCGTGTGATTCAGAGTGGGACACTTTCCCCCATTCTACAACGGCCTTTGAGTCCCACTTTAACCATCGAGTAAGATTGATTTTATTTCCCCCTTTGTCTGTGGATCTTTATTGCACTCTTGTTCCCAATGTAGATCTTCACTCATCTTTTCTTCTCTGGTGGAGCGCCATTTTGTGGTATGCCTCGGGTGTCAAAATGTATTGAGCCGGCCCTGTTTTAACTGTTTTTAATTCTGAATTTTAAATGGTTGCAACTAATAATAATGGCAATAATGGGTAGTCAGATGTTATTGGACTACAACTTCCACCACCAGCCTCTCTCTCTCTCTCTCTCTCTCTCTCTCTCTCTCTCTCTCTCTCTGTGTGTGTGTGTGTGTGTTAACAGTGTTGCAGTATCTCTCCCCCCCCCCCCCCCGCCCAGCATTATCCTAGGTAGGCATAAATACCATCTTAAATCAAAACTCTTGAAAATCTCCGTTTGGTATGTCCTTTGCTCCTCACAACCTTCTGCATTGTTTGATTTACACTAGAATTGGTTTCACTTGGCTCTTCCGCTCCAAAATGCTGTAATTAATGTTGTCACAGGGCTTATGCCTAGGAGCAAGGATAGCAGCTATGGAATGTGCAAGGCTGGATTCTTCTGAAAAAAATACACCCTAAGTGATTATAGGAGTTCTTAAGACCATTTCAGGAATTCTCATTGCATTGATACTGATCTTTGTATATGACATACTTGTGTTTCCTTTTGCAAAGAGATATTATTCAAGGTAAGGGGCGCGGGTGGTGCTGTGGTCTAAACCACTGAGCCTCTTGGGCTTGCCAATCAGAAGGTCGGCAGTTTGAATCCCTGCAACGGGATGTGCTCCCGTTGATCTGTCCCAGCTCTTGTTAGCCTAGTAGTTTGAAAGCACCCCAGTGCAAGTAGATAAATAGGTCCCGCTGCGGCGGGAAGGTAAATGGCATTTCTGTGCACTCTGGTTTCCGTCACAGTGTTCCATTGCACCAAAAGTGGTTAGGTCATACTGGCCACATGACCCAGAGAGCTGTCTGTGGACAAACGCCGGCTTCCTCGGCCTGAAAGCGAGATGAGCGCCGTAACCCCATACAGTGGTACCTCAGGTTAAGAACTTAATTTGTTCCGGAGGTCCGTTCTTAACCTGAAACGGTTCTTTACCTGAGGTACCACTTTAGCTAATGGGGCCTCCTGCTGCCGTGCCACCGCCGCGCAATTTCTGTTCTCATCCTGAAGTAAAGTTCTTAACCTGAGGTACTATTTCTGGGTTAGCAGAGTATGTAACCTGAAGTGTCTGTAACCCGAGGTACCACTGTAGTTGCCTTTGACTGGACTTAACCACCCAGGGGTCCTTTACCTTGACCTTACCTTATTATACAATGTAAATATTCAGCTTGAAGCCTCTTTTATATTTTGTGTTCACTGAAATGTGACCTCACTTGAGTGCTGAGGCACACTTGGTCAGTGGCGGACCTTGGGTCTCAAATTTCAGCAGCACCCTGTGTGATGGCGAAATCCCCTCCCCCCGGTCTCTCACCTTCCATTCTGCACCATCGTTGCAGCACCTCCTGTGGCGCTCCCAAGACTCCACACTCGGTGCAACCAAACATTACAGTGGTACCTTGGGTTACAGACGCTTCAGGTTACAGACTCCACTAACCCAGAAACAGTACTTCGGGTTAAGAACTTTGCTTCAGGATGAAAACAGAAATTGTGCAGCGGCAGTGGGAGGCGCCATTAGCTAAAATGGTACCTCAGGTTAAGAACAGACCTCCAGAACGAATTAAGTTCTTAACCCGAGGTACCACTGTACAAGTTTGGCCCTGGATTCAAACTTGTGACGCCCAGCATGTGAGACCCAGCATGTGAACCCTACTAGGCTAGGGTTCCTTCAGCAGCCCCTCAGCAGCATGTTTCTCTTATGCCTCCATTTTTGCATGCACGGTACATCAATTTCTCGGATTAGCAAGGTTAAACTTTATAGACAAGTCTGAAATCTTTATATTTGGCTTTTCTATATCCTTCATTCATAATTCATTTGTTTCTGATACATCAAATAATAGCCCAGTTGCTGGCCTAGAGGCTCTCGTTTGAGAGATAGGTTTGATATGTTATCATTCCCAGAATGCAGAAACGATGTGGCCTGGTGCATTTCTAATATTGGATTCTGCATATAGAAAAGAAAGCACACGGTTATTTGCTGATGTACTGCTAATTGAGGGGGGGGGCGGTATTGCAAGAATTGAGTTCAAGCCAAATTAAGCTAGTCACACTTAATTCCCACGAAAATCCATGGAACAGATTTGAAATTGTCTACTTTATATCTCAGTGATTTCAGAGATAACGTGTCCAATATTTATTTATTTCTTATGACATTTATAGCCCACCTTTCCCTCCACAGAGCTCAAGGTGGTGTACACAGCTATCCCCCTCTCCGTTTGATACTCGCAACAACCCTGTGAGATAGGCTAGGCTGAGAGACAGTGACTGTCACCCAAGGGGCTCCATGGCTGAGTGGGGACTGGGACCCTGCTCTCCCAGGTATTTTTCAGCACTCTTAACCACCACTCCACACTGTCTGCACTGTGGCTCCAGCCCACTGCCTTTCCAAAGCACCGAGATCTTCCCATCGCGGCTGCATATTATGTAATAGTCACTATTTTTCTCATGCTTGAAATGTTGACGAAGCAATATTGACATATTTGTATCTGTATTAGCACATGCTCTGTTTTGCACTCATGGTGTGTGGGTTTTAAAAAGCATGTGTGCGTCCTCCCACCTGCATTCTGATTAAGCTCTTTCGCACTTGAGTTTTCCGTGAGCCATAGCTTGCTGGTAGCACATATGCTACTTCAGCCCCTGGTTTCTCTTACCATGGTTGGGAAAGACTCTTTGTTAGCCTCTTTTTAATACAGTCATACCTTGGTTGTCAAATGCTTTGGTACTCGGATGTTTTGGCTCCCAAATGCCGCAGACCCGGAAGTGAGTGTTCCGGTTTGCGAACGTTTTTCGGAAGCTGAACATCCGACGCAGCTTCCTCAGCTTCCGTTTGAGTGCAGGAAGCTCCTGCAGCCAATTGGAAGCTGCACCTTGGTTTTTGAACCGTTCCGGGAGTCGAATGGACTCCCGGATAGGGATTAAGTTTGACAACCAAGGTATGACTAATAATGCTTCCCCATAATGCTTGTGCCTTATCTCAGGGGAAAGGGTTAAGCACTCCCTCCCCGGCGCTTGTTTCCCATCAAATTAGCTTTAAAGTGGCTTTAAGTAAAGAATGCAGGTGGCACTGTGGGTTAAACCACAGAGCCTAGGACTTGCTGATCAGAAGGTCGGCGGTTCGAATCCCTGCAACGGGGTGAGCTCCTGTTGCTCGGTCCCTGCTCCTGCCAACCTAGCAGTTTGAAAGCACGTCAAAGTGCAAGTAGATAAATAGGTACCGCTCCGGCGGGAAGGTAAACGGCGTTTCCGTGCGCTGCTCTGGTTTGCCATGTTAGTCATGCTGGCCACATGACCCGGAAGCTGTACGCTGGCTCCCTTGGCCAATAAAGTGAGATGAGCGCCGCAACCCCAGAGTCGGCCACAACTGGACCTAATGGTCAGGGGTCCCTTTACCTTTAAGTAAAGAAAAATACGTTTGGAGATCTGAGGCCAGATTTCTCCTGCCACATGTAATTTGGCCTTTAGCTACTGGTAAATTCCATCAGTTACACCCAATCAGTTGGCTCAAGTTTCTATATTGTTTTGTGTCTACTGTCTATTTGGCAACGTAGTTCCAAATAATACTATAGCAAGTCTTTCCTCTCTTTACTGTTTAACGTACCATCTCTCCATCTGTGTCTTAAAAATAAAAATCTAACCCTTTCTGCTGCATTGGTTGTGTGACTTTGTGGTCTTGTTGCTCATCTATTGCCTGCATATCATTCTGCAGATACACATTCATATTTTACATATCAGCCCCCAGTATTCTCAGGCAACCAGACTCACTGGCGCCTGCTGTGAATTGACCTATTGGACTTCTCCAAGTTCAGTTTTTACCTAATGACAGGCAGCTGCAAACCACCCACCAGTTAAAATCCCCCTGCTATGCCCAGGAGTGACACTATGTCAGAGAATTGTGGGAAATGTAAAATGATGGGTGGCTCACAGCTGGTCACTGCAGATTGCAATCCTTCTGCCTGCCACTGCTGCTAATCTCACCAGTGTTGGGGTGGGGGTGCCAGATGACCCTTTGCCAGGGCACTCTCTTAAATCTGCAGCTACCCTACATCCAATAACATCCTGAATGATAAAGGCTATGATTTAATGGGTGGACAGAGCTGAATGTGAGTGAAGCAAGCTGGCCGTGCATCTGCACAATTCCCTCTGCTGGTCTGTTACAATCTAAGGGATGCGGGTGGCGCTGTGGTCTAAGCCACCAAGCCTCTTGGGCTTGCCGATCAGAAGGTCAGCGGTTCGAATCCCCGTGACCAGGTGAGTTCCTGTTGCTCTGTCCCAGCTCCTGCCAACCTATAGCAGTTCAAAAGCACGCCAGTGCAAGCAGATAAATAGGTACCGCTGTGGCGGGAAGGTAAACAGTATTTCCATGCACTCTGGTTTCCGTCACGGTGTTCCGTTGCACCAGAAGCGGTTTAGTCCTGCTGGCCACATGACCCAGAAAGCTATCTGTGGACAAACGCCAGCTCCCTCGGCCTGAAAGTGAGATGAGTGCCACAACCCCATAGTCGCCTTTGACTGGACTTAACCGTCCAGGGGTCCTTTACCTTTTTACCTTTTTTTATTACAATCCTTAAACTGTGACTGCTCCACCCAGTAATTTTTCCACTTCTCGATAGGTTTGGTGAAAATCAAGGTTCACCCATCCGTTGACACCACTGTTTTCCTTTATACAACCAGGGTTTCCCTCCACATCTCTTATGTTTTAAACTCCTGCCCTCTCCCTGCATACAGCAGCCACCATTACAGATAGGAGAGTATTAAATTTCACTGTCTGCCCAGAGGCACTGAAGGTGATATACCAGTGATAAAACAGTAAATACAATTCATTTTTTAAGAAAATTAATCCAAAGGCATAGCCACCTCAAAGTACTGCACTTCTGCTTTGAAATCCGGCTTGCTTTTATGTTTGTATCGCAAAAATATTGTAGAACAATGTAGCCAAAGTCCCAATGAAAGAAAAGAGTTACTCAGTTATGAAATAAAAAAAAATGAGCTACAAATATCCTATCATTACATGACAGAGTAAGCTTACCTAACAATGGCAGGATATAATTGATACAAAAAGTACATGTACAAGCCTGCTGGGACAAAAGGTTTATCCTTACTACAGGATTGCTCTCAGGGGTTGACAGCTTGATCCCTAAGAGTTGCAGAACCAGCGCAGAAAGGAGAAATGGGAATCGTAGGGAACTCCCTCCCGTGTCTGCTGTGAGAATGAATAAGAATTTTGCAACATTCCAGGCAGTGAGAAAGGCAGAAATAATTAACAATACCTTCTGGCAAAGAAAAGCTTATTGCATTGACATTTACGCTAGCTAGATTGTATGAATCATTGCTTAGCCAGGTCAAACCTTTTAGCGCGTGTAATCTTTCTATTGCGTTCACTGATTGCCCACTAAAGCTATCTAGTTACAGCTTAATTAAAGTTCTCTATCTTATCCAGTGCTGAGAATGAGTTCAGCTAAAAACTAGCACAAAGGGGATCTCAGAAAACTGGGAAAGCTGACACCGTGTTACCCAAATATCTTCAAAAATTAATTCAAGTCTAGACTGCAAACTACATAGGCAAGGTTTATGGGACTGTTTCTCCACACTTAATTATACTGCACGATCATATTACTTGACATGATGAACTGATTCTCTCCTCTATAGAGAAAGAGACTGTATGCCATGTTTTCACTGCTGGGCTCAAATATTGCTATATAACATTAGTGCCGTTAACTAATTCTGCTTTTTGCATACCACATCTTAAGACTGTGCCTACCAGGGCATTAATGTGAATGTGCGGCAATTTTTCTATATGTGCATTCAGGGCCGGCCCACCCATGAGGCAAACTGAGGCATCTGCCTCAGGCGGCAGGATCCACAGGGGCGGCATGTCCTGCCTCTGGTATTGCATTGCCCACTGCCGCAGTGGCAGCAACGGCAGTGGCATGCTCCTTGGAGGCTGGATCTGGCGCTGCCTCAGCAGCCCCACCAATTCTGCCTCTATGGGGGCCTCTTGGTGACTAGGAGGCACTGCTGGTCTCCAAACCTTAGGGAGGAAATATTTGGGGTTGCCACCTGGGGTCCCCTGGTCTCTGCACCCATCCAGCGTGATTCAGAGCAGGCCCCTTTCCCCTCTGCAGTGGATTTTGATTCCCACTTCAGCTGGGAGGTAAGGTTGATTTGATCGCCCGCTTGTTCCTGATTTAGATCTTCACTTTTTCCCTGGCTGGGGGGGGGGGGGAGCATCATTTTTTGGTTTGCCTCAAGTGCCAAAATGTCTTGGGCTCGCCCTGTGTGCATTTGTGTAATAAACACACTAGACGTAACCGGCTGTACGTTTGAAAAAATAATATATACTATTCATTGTATTGAATTGTAGATTTCAACAGAAGTACCGGTAGCTTATAAAGTTCAATGAAAAAAGTAGAAGACCCAGTGGATCAGTTCATTCTCTAATCAGTTTATGCATAAGGTCCATGTATGTGAAAGTGTATTGTATTTATTTGCATTACCTAGAGCTTGTACTACTGGTGAAGCCCAAGACAGTGAAACAAGGCTAATATTCTGGAAATCCTTGTCTTAGACTCTGTGAAAGGATTCTGTGGAACTGCAACAACCTTTCGTGTGGATTGTTGGACTCTATGAACTGACAGGTGGAATAGACACTTTCACATATATAGACCTTATGCATACTTCTGTTGAAATCTACAATTAAATACAATGAATGGCATATATTATTTTTTCAAACGTACAGCCGGTTACGTCTTGTGTGTTTATTGAATATGTTTCACGTAACCAGAGGTTTGTTGCTGCTGTGTGCATTTGTGAACATTCATCCATATGACATCAAGGAACACGTTGCTGAAAACATGAAGACCAACAACAAGATGTTCTTTAAATATACTAGTAGTAGGAAACCGCCTAGGGCAGTGGTTTTCAACGAGTGTGCCGTGGCACCCTGGGGTGCCTTGAATGATGGTCAGGGGTGCTGCGGGCAACACTGGCCTCTATCGCTCTTTCTTTCCCTCCCTTCTCTGATGCCCTTTGGCATCTTCCTCCCGAAGGCTTGCACAGCTGATCATTGCAGCAGCCCTGGCCAAAAGCACCCCAGGAGAATGGTGCCTCTGGGAGGCACCTCTCTTTGGGGCGGTGGTGGGACAAATCAAAGACCTGGGGCGGCAGCAGCAGCTGCCCGGAGGACTCCCAAGGAGAGGAGGCTGAGGGAACACTCCACAAGGGAGGGTGTTCGAAAAAGAGTGAGAGGCTGCCAGCTCTGCAGGCAAGGGGTGACATAACTGGGCTCCTAAGCCCCACAGGGGTGCCTCAGAAAGAATGTATAGTGGTACCTCGGGTTAAGAACTTAATTCATTCTGGAGGTCCAGGGACGCGGACTTATAAAAAATATTGGGGGGGGGGGCCCGGGAAAGCTCATGAATAATAAATGAGCTCATGAATATGCAAATAAAGTGGCGCTGCCTCCTCGTGAGCGAATAGGGGAGAGCGTGCTGCGCCTATTAATCAGCTCCGGAGCGGAAATTGGGTGGAGCTTTTGCTCAGGAGGGAGGGCAGGAGGCATGCAGCCCGACCCTGTGCATTATGGGCTGGGGGAGGGGCGGCGATGGCGCTCTGCTGGAGGGGCGCCGGAGATTATTGGGGGGCGGAGCCCCCCCAAACGAATTTTTGAGGGGGCTCGGGCCCCCTCAAGCCCTATGGAGTCGGCACCTATGCGGAGGTCCGTTCTTAACCTGAAACCATTCTTAACCTGCGGTACCACTAATAGGGCCTCCTGCCACCGCCGCGCGATTTCTGTTCTCATCCTGAAGCAAAGTTCTTAACCCGAGGTACTATTTCTGGGTTAGCGGAGTCTGTAACCTGAAGCGTCTGTAACCTGAGGTACCACTGTAGTTGGCTAAGGGAGCCCTGGACTCAAAAAGATTGAAAACCCCTGGCCTAGGGACTCAGTTAGACCCTTGGATGACAAGAGAGTCAACTGAGTTATAAAGGAGGATGAAGAGATCCCAGAGAAGCTGAATGCATTACCATCTTGGCCTGAATATAAGCTGCACCTTTAAAGTTGGAGGGGGGGGGAAGAAAAAGAAAAATATCCGAACATATGCCTCTCCTTTCCTCGCTGTTCCTGGCTACATACTGGCGGGTGGGGGGGCTGCGCTGCGTCGCCGGCAGCCTTTCCCCTTCCTCACTCTCCCCCTTTCCGGCCTTGGGGGAGAGGACTGGGGACTACGCACGGGGTGGGCACCGCTTCGCTGCACTCCTGGCTGCATACCGTAAGGTCGCAAATATAAACCGCACACTTTTCAGTTGGAATTGGCGGGGGAAAGTGCGGCTTATATTCAGTCCAATACGGTACAGTGGTACCTCGGGATGCGAACGGGATCCGTTCTGGAGCCCCATTCGCATCCTGAACAGAACGTAAGACGCGACTGCGCTTGTGTGAGTCGTGTTTCGCCGCTTCCGCGCATGAGCGTGACATCATTTTGAGTGTCTGCGCATGCACAAGTGGCGAAACCCGGAAGTAACGTGCTCCATTACTTCTGGGCTGCCGTGGAGTGCAACCTGAAAATACTTATCCTGAAGCGTATTTATCTTAAGGTATGACTGTATTTGAATCTGTTTTCACAATGGAGGATATAGGGCAGATCCCAGTGCCTGAACTAACCTTTGCAGGCGGTGAGTCTGGTGGATAAAGACAGATAGCGATGATGAAAGTTTAAGTTCCAGGCCTGATAGGCAAAATAAAAACTGACAAGTTGCTGGGTCCAGATGACACCCACCGAGAATTTCAAAGAACTACAGTTCCCAGAGTTCCTTTGGATGAAGGATTCTGACAGCTATAGTTCTATGAGCGGAATAAGATTCTCCTAACAACCCTCAGCACCCTTAACAAACCACAGTTCCCAGGATTGGGGGGGGGGGGACCATGACTGTTTAAGGTGGTATGATGATGCTTTAAATGTATAGTGCGGATGAGAGTCTGGCTAGTCAAAGGTGGAGACAGGCAGAATATGGCAGACAACATATGAAGCCTGGCAGAAACAAGAGCAGACTGAATTTTCAAACCCCAGAACTGGTAATCATGGTTTAACTAGACCATTAAAATACAGAGTAGACATTTCCGTTTTCTTTCCAGACTACGTGTTGAGATTCATTCCCGTTAGTAACTTCTGAAACATGAGCAGTCCAGGTTTGCTTTATCTTAAAACCCAACGTATAATGCATGAATACAATTGTGGAATCCTCAGAAAAAGCCAGAATGTAAAATTGCATTTCTGAGTGTTGGTTCTATTGAAAAGGAAAGTCATCTGCCAGAATCTTGATACGTCATGCTAATGAAAACTTTTTTTTGGGAGGGGAGAAGTAATGGGGCATGCAGCCTCTTGTACATCAGTCATGACCTTCGTCTGCAAACAGGTTTTTCATTCTGCTTTCTGCTCTCATGAATAACATTTCAGATTTCCTCCTTATGAACTGGCCTCAAGGTGAGGAGTAGCCTTCATAGTTAACTGGCACACATTTTGGGCATTTGTGATTTTCTAAGCTTCAGGTTTCCCTTGACAGATTTAACCATGGATGAACTATTTATATTATGTAACCACAAACGACATGTAAACAGAGTGGAATCGGATTCAGAAGATTTGTTATTAGCATCAGCCACTAGCCATAGCAATAAAATAAAATACAGTGGTACCTCGGGTTAAGTACTGAATTCGTTCCAGAGGTCCGTTCTTAACCTGAACCTGTTCTTAACCTGAAGCACCACTTTAGCTAATGGGGCCTCCCGCTGCCGCCGCGCCGCCAGAGCACGATTTCTGTTCTCATCCTGAAGCAAAGTTCTTAACCCGAGGTAATATTTCTGGGTTAGCGGCGTCTGTAACCTGAAGCGTATGTAACCTGAAGCATATGTAACCCGAGCTACCACTGTACAGTATACTGAAGAGGGAGGTAAAAACTTAACTACACAAAATACATTCTGGAAGTTTGCATCAATAATCAAATAATACCCGGTAGATCTTATTCTAATTGCCCCTGCTAATTTTTTCGCAGCTTTTGCTGTCACCTGGTTATCTGGATCTGCTAGAGGAAAGAACACAGTAGCAATTGTTGAGTGACCCGGCATGGACAGTAGTAGAGGGGTAATAACTTCACTCCTCAAAGGGGAGTGGATAAAACAGAGTGGATAAAATTGACAATTTAAGAAAATTGCAGATATCAGTCTGATTATTTTTTTGTAAAAACCCACATACATATCAGTTTTATTATGCATTTTGAACAAAATACAAGCATATTACCTCTCACAGCCATGATTCCTTCTAAATCCATGTCTTCTTCTTCTTCTTTGGTGATCACTCGTAGCCGAGTAAGATTGTCTTCCATAAACACGGTTTTAACAAGTGACTGTGGAGGCCAATTCTGGATCCACAGGTCCTTCCACAGTGGAGACATTGGTTTCCAGGCAGGAGTTGATCACAGTGAGGGTTTGCTAAGCGTGCCTTCCTCTTAGCACATTTCTCCCTTGCATCCTGAGTTCGAGTGTCTTCAAAGCCCATGACACCTTTGGTAAAGGTTGTTCTCCAACTGGAGCGCTCGCAGGCCAGTGTTTCCCAGTTGTCAGTGTTTATACTACATTTTTAAAGATTTGCCTTGAGACAGTCTTTAAACCTCTTTTGTTGACCACCAGCATTACGCTTTCCATTTTTAAGTTCGGAATAGAGTAGTTGCTTTGGAAGACGATCACCAGGCATCCGCACAACATGACCAGTCCAACGAAGCTGATGTTGAAGAACCATTGCGTCAACACTGGTGATCTTTGCTTCTTCCAGTACACTGGCATTAGTTCGCCTGTCTTCCCAGGTGATGTGTAAAATGTATGTCCAACAAATCTACAAACAGCAATTCTATAGTCATATTACATCAGAGAGGAGCCACCACTATGATGGTAGAACAGCTGTTGTGTCCAGTGTATATGTTTTGCCTAAGATGGGAGGAGAAAAAACACAACTGGGGGCATGCCTGTCAATTATAAAGCTTTATACATATATATAGCACTTTATCATTGACAGGCATGCCCCCAGTGACCATGGCAACACTGCCACGTTGGCAATGATGCCCACTAACAATGGATTAATGCCCCCAACAAACATCTCTGCTTCATTAACACATGCAAGCAGGGCTGACTCAGGGATGCACAAAGGATGGAGAAAATGTAGATTTACTCTGTAAATAAAAATGCATGTGGGGTCCGGATCTCAGAGTCTTGAAAAGATGACACCTGGTGCAGGGTAATATTTTTTAGCAAGAGACACCAGTGCAAGTATACAGCTATGCAAGAGATGGGGACTCGATGGCCCTTCAAAAGTTCTTGGACTACAACTCCCAGCATCCCAGACCATTGCTTGGGACCAGTGCTTTTCTCTGGGGGGACGCAGGAGCACGCATACTCCTAAACATTTTGTGAATCAGTGTTTGGCCTCATTGAGGGGCAGTATTTCAATACGAATAGGAAAATGAGAGTACCCCTAAACATTTTTTTAGGAAAAAAAAGCACTGCCTGGGACTGATGGGAACCAGAGTCCAACAGCATCTGGACTCCAAGTTCAGATTCCTCATGTCTCAGTTATGCTATGTGTCTTGGGCAAATGATTGAAAACCATGGTCCAAATTAAGCCTCCGAATTAATACAAACTAATAAACTGCAGGGCACTCACCCTGACCTTTGTAATTCAACGTATGAGCAATGATAGTAGTAAACAGTTAAGGTAAGTATTTACTGGAACCGAGGTCTTCTTGGCTTGCATAAAACGATGCTGCAGCCATTATTATAGTTTGGGTTCCTAGCAAACTCTTTATAATTCATTGTGATGCTGTTTTAGGTTTATTGTAAATTCTATCACCGATGTTCATAAATAATACAGTTTCTTCTAAGATACGTCCTACATGGACCAATTTTGTGTGCCTCGCCTCTATCTACTTCCCCCCACTTAAAAAAAAAAAAATTCATTGCATTGGCAATGAATAAATAAGAGCGATCATCTCAATGAGACCAGGGACAGAGAACTTCTGGCCTTCTATATGAAGAAGAAGAACATTTGCATCAGCCACTAGCCATAGCAATAAAATAACATACAATATAGTGAAGATGGAGGTAAAAGCTTAACTATACAAAATACATTCTGGAAGCCTTCTGTATGTTTCTGGAATTCTGCTTGCTTGACCATAGAGAAGCTACTGGGGGTTGAGACCAACAACCTCTGCAGGCCCAGAGGTTCCTCACCCTTGCCATAGACACTAACTATTGGAGATGGATGTGTGGTTGTGGCATTTCAGGGCTGACCTTTGCATTGAAGCATCTACCGTTACATGTGTGTACCTGGACTCCCATGTGCTCTGCCAGCACTCATGGATGTTCATATACACCCTGTTGAGAGGTTTAGGATCTTTGGCTGGAGTTATGACATGTGCTTGTTATGGATGAGTGTTAACCCTTAATCTTATGTCCACATATTATAGCAAATAGGAGTGACAGAATATATAAAAATGCATCTTTAGACAACAAAGTTACATTCTAAGCAGGTAGGCACACCTTAATTAAAGAATAAGATTCCCTGCGGGAGGCAGTGGAAGACAGAAGTGCCTGGCGTGCCCTGGTCCATGGGGTCACGAAGAGTCGGACACGACTAAACGACTAAACAACAAAAAATTCCCTAACTATTCTAAAGGGCAAAAAGGTAAAGTACTCCTGGGCAGTTACGTCCAGTTAAAGGTGACTATGGGGTTGCGGTGATCATCTCGCTTTCAGGCCAAGGGAGCCAGTGTTTAACCACAGACAGCTTTCTGGGTCATGTGGCCAGTATGACTAAACCGCTTCTGGTGCAACGGGACACCGTGATGGAAGCCAGAGTGCATGGAAACACTGTTTACTTTCCCGCCACAGTGTTACCTATTTATCTGTTTGCACTGGCGTGCTTTCGAACTGCTAGGTTGGCAGGAGCTGGGAAAGAGCAACAGGAACTCACTCCTTCACGTGGATTCGAACCGCTGACCTTCTGATCGGCAAGCCCAAGAGGCTCATTGGTTTAGACCACAGTGCCACCCGTGGCCTACAGAAGCATGGGCATGACAATTTTGCCATAAACCCACACTGGGGGGGGGGGGGGAGAAAGTTTGCCTGTCCTTAAGGCAAAGCAGAAGTGTGCAGACTCCTAGGGAGCAGTGGATATGTTCTGTCCTGTTGGAGCTATGAGAGCCTACTAGCCTTTGAATCTAATGCTTTTTTAAATACCTTTTTGCCAAGGCATGTCAGTGTATAGAAGAGGGGTATGTGAAATGACTGATTCCTACAATTTCCATAATCCCTTCCAGATTTTCCTGCCTATATCTCACTTTGCCCATCTTTGGTAATCCTATTCCTGTTTGCTTAACAAAAGGGTGAAAGACTTGTGATAGCGAACAGTTATCTAAACCTAGGCATCTCTGTCTGAGATCTGTCTTTAAATCACCTTACCATTGTGTGGATGGATCCCACTGAAGAGATGAGTATCCTGTATTTGGCAACCCTATATTTGCATATGTTGATCTTTAGGTCAGGTGTGTGTGAACTCAGAATATTCCTGAATGCCTGGAGTGCGGCTTGGGCCAGGTTACCAAGGAGTTCATCATGGAGGGTCTCATGTCATATTAGTTATGTCAATCTTACACTTATGCCACAATTTATAGAGATAAACCATATCATAAGTTCAGATTCGTACAACCTTCCTCACACTACTTGTAATACCAATGAAACACCTGAGACTGAAATGCGATTCTGATGTTGTGTTTACTGTGGGCACAACAGCCTTCAGTTCTATTTGCATTGAAAATTTATTTGTGGACAAAAGCAGATCTTAGAATTTGGACATTTTTTCTTTTCCTTCTTGAAAATGTTGGATTTCAGCATTTCCCCAATTTTGCATTTGATGATGAACTGAGCCATGAATCTCATTAGAGTGATTTAGGGTCAGTTACGCTATCTGTCAACTTAACCTATCTCACAGGGTTGCTGTGATTATAAAACGATACTGCTAGTGCTGGGAGAGAGAACTATCTATCTTGCCTTGAGTTCCTTACAGAAAGGGCAGCATATATAAATGTAATAAATAAATACATATGACAAGCTGATGGATACTGATCCAACAGGGAGAGCATTGATCACATCCGTCTTTTATGTACCACTGACCAAGACCCATGGCATGCTAACAATACCAGCTCCCAAGAGAATTTAACAGAATTATGAATTCTAAATGAAGGCTGCGGAGAAGTTCTGATGGGCAGAGAACTGATGGCATCAAAGTGGAAACATTAATTCCGGAAACATTTTAAACATTTAGAGAACTGACATAGACTTAATTGGGTGCTTTGTACTGAGCCAAAAGGTTGTCCAAACTCATTTGTAAATTGGCTGTGCAGCTGCTAAGAGTGAGGTCACTCCCTGAAGCAGTGCAAGGAGTCCATGTGTGGGAAGAACATGTTCTCCCAACACAGACTCTCGTGGGAAAGAGAATGTTATCTTGTGCAATGCTGCTCCTGTGACACCTTGAACTTAGGAAACAATGCAATACATTTTGAATTTTGATCTGAGTATTGTAATTAATTAATTATGATAATGCAGTGCTTAGGTACTGCATATATAAACCCAGCAGCACTGATGTGTACTGTTAAAATATTAGGTTTTGACCCAGAATACCGAGGTTCAAATCTCCGTTCAACCATTTAGTTTACTGAGCAAGTCACTACTGTATTGGTCAACATACCCCGTGAAGCCCCTATACTCTAAAATACGCCATTAACATTATTAAATAATACTAAATTGATACATAGTTGTTTCAATTTCCCCCTTCTCATTTCATTCAAGTAATATATTTATTAGAAAGTGCATCTTAAAGTGTGGTATTATGAATCATATTAAACTAATACATAGCTGCTTCATTAAATAGGTATTTCTCTTCCCATGCCCTATCAATCTTCCCACCCCCTTTCTCATATCATTTGTGAATAATATTTATTAAGAAGTGCATTTTTGGAAATGAAAAGGTGAACATAGGAACTATTGGGTGGAATGGAGGAAAACTTGCTCTACATGGATCTCTTCTTAAAACAGGGATGGGGACTCTGTGAACCTCCAATTTTTGGTGAACTGCAACTCCCATTACCCTTAATCATTGGCCAGACTGGCTGGGGCTGATGGGAGTTGGAGTTCTAACAGCATTGTAGGGTTGCCCTGAACAAAAGGATCCCAGTTCAGCAGGCCTGTTGAAAACACTTGAGGAGGCACCATGAAATGGAGTAGCAATATTGGGGAAGACAGACAAGTAGGCTGAGCCAGTATAAAGCACGTTCCTATAGTAGCCTACTGGGTTGCCACGTTTCAAAAATTGAAAATCAGGACACAAAAGTCGTTGAGCTTTTTTTGGCAAAGTTGCTGAGCTTTTTGTTTTGCTTGTGAAAAAACCCACCACCACGTTTTCCAGCTATTGTTTTAAAGGAGAATTGGCAAAAACAACACTGGCAATATGGGTAGCATTACGTCCAGATTTCCCCCGACATTTTATTTTTGGGATGATTTTCGCCCAGACGCTGCTTCCAACCACAGTGTTCTGGGTATGTCGGGAAATTCCGGACGTCTGGCAACCTTATATCCAGTGCTTTTTTCCCTTAAAAAAATGTTTAGGGGTACTCTCATTTTCCCACTCATATTGAAATACTGCCCCTCAATGAGGCCAAACTTAGATTCACAAAATGTTTAGGGGTATGCGTCCCCCTGCATCCCCCCAGAAAGAAACCACTGCTTATATCTGCACCTTGAAATATGGCTCAGTTTAAAATATCCATATAGGCTTCTTCCTATATGGATGCACTTTACTTCTGTGTGCATCTGATCCCTTCCTCTCTGAGGCTCAGCTCTGCACGGGGACCTGCTGCCCCATTGTGCATCCTACTGCCTGAGGCCGTCGCCTCATTTTGCCCCCTGGGCTGAAGACCAAGAGGGTGGAGGACTCGGAGGCAGCTTCTTCCGAATACAACCACGTATGTAGGACCACACCGTTAGGCTCCTACTCATCCACCGAGTTACTTCAGCTTCCGAAGCAGCCATTTAACGTTATGGGGGCTGCGGGGAACACACCTAATGATCTCATCCGCCATAGTTGTTTATGGATTAGGACCGCTTTATTTTTTTATTTCCCCTCAAGGGGTACGTTTTAAACACTACGAAAGCAAGATTGCCTGAGCGGCTTCCAAGGGCCGCGCACATTCATTCTTCCTCGGACCACGAAGGGATGTGGTTAAAAACGCCCCACACTGCCTCTCAAGCACCGTCGACGCCTATTCAGACAACCCCCTGAAGCAATTTACCGGTATTCCCCCTCGCTCGATTTCTCTCGTGTTTGTGTGTGTTCTGTGTACTCAAGAGGGACTTTTACTTCTAAGCAGCAGCGTGCATGGGGCGGGGACGGGGAGGCAGCGCCGCCCTGCATGAAGGGCTCCCCTTGAGTGAGGAGGAGGAAGGTCGCGCCGTAAATCCCCCTCTGCCTCTGAGGAGAGAGAGAGAGACAGAAGAGAGCGAGCCGCCTCGCCTCTCCGCGTCATCCCTCCGGCCCAGGAGGAGGAGGAGCCGCATTCCCGCGCCGATTGGTCGGCGCTGCTGCCAGTCGCGCAGGCGGGCGAGGGGCGCGGCCAAGCGTAGAGCCGGCTCGGCTCCCGGCGAGAGCAAAAAAGGGAAAGAAAAAAAAGCGGCCGGCCGAGTCAGGAGCCTCGTTGTGCTGCCGACGTCGAGGACAGAAGAAGGAACAGTGCCGGCTTGTAGTAGTAATAGTAGTGCCAGTACCATTATTCCTTCCAGCGCAGCCACCCTCTCTCCTCCCGAGCCCTGCACCATGGAGGAGGAGCGGTCGGGGGAGCAGATGAGACCGCTACTCACAACGGTAACTGAAGAGCGGCGGGAGGAGGCGGGATGGCAGTTGGCGGTTGCGCGCGAGGGAGGGAGGGGGGGACGTGGAGGGAGGCGCTCGCGCCCCTTTATCTCTCCCGCCTTTCCCCTGGGCTGAGAGGCTCGGGCGGCCGTTGCTGCCGCCGCCGCCGCTGCGCCTCTTTGTGGGGGCGGAGCCCCACCGAGCGCCTCACTGGGCTCCCTGGCTCTGTGACGGGGAAGCGGCGCCGGATTAATGCCCGAGGAGGCGACACAAAGCCAGGCGCTCTTTTCTTTCCGGTCTCGAGTCTCCCCCTCACACACAGAAACCGACAGGTGTCAGTCTCTCTCCCTCGCCTCCCCTCAGCCCTTCCTTCCACTTCGCGCTTCCTCTTTCCCCCCCCCCTTCATCTCCGCAGCCAAACACTACTAACAACAACAACCACAGGAGCAATACTGTTGTGACACGTGGATGGAATTAAGACTTGCGGGGGGGGGCGGCGGGCGGGCGGTTTTCTTGCTCATGGAAACATTTCGCTTCAGCATCATCTCCGCCGAATGAATCCTCCACTTGGCGCGTGTGAGGAAATGGAGGGAGGCGCGCGTCTCCTTCCTTTCCACAACCAGCTCCTGCTGGTCTGGGCTCATTGCTTTTGTTCAGGCAAGAGCTCTTGATAGGGTGAGGGGTGGGCAGAGAGGGAGAGGGAGGGGGGAGCCTGGTTCTTTGTTCGAAGCTCCCCCCCTCCCTTCTCCCTCTTACCCTTCTAACATGCTCCCTTCATTCGGGCTGGGAAGTGTCAAACGGGGTAAAGGAGGATGCATAGTGGGCAGGCTGCAGCGGGTCAGGGCTGGCCTCTGCTGCCCTATGGGAACTAATAATAGTAATAATAATAATAATAATAATAATAATAATAATAATAATAATAATAGGAAAGGACATGTGTCCTGGGCACAGTGCAGCAGGCGAGGTAGGGGCATCTCCGGTGAGATGCCTTGCTTGCTTGCCTTCCGTCCTCCTGCTCCTCTTGAGTCCTTTGTGAGTGCAAACACATGGCTAACCCGAAGCAGCTCTTTTGTCCTCAGAGCTCAAGGAAGTGGCAGATAACTCAGCAGTGATTCACTTTACTTCCTTTCATGGCTGGGGGTGAAATGAGGCGCAGTCTGTCTCTTCCCCGCCACCCCACCCTTCCCTGCTTTTTAAAGTGGTACTAGGGGGAAAAAACATTAGTGGTTCATCACAGATTTTTTTTTTGCCCCCTTGCGTTTTAGATGAGTTAGCCAGGATTTTTATTGAGTGTTTCCATGACTTTGTCCTGCTGCTAAGGATGCTTTCATTCCCAAGGTTCCTTGGGACGGTGCCGGGGCAGATAATCTAGTTTTAAATGGCACTAGAAGATGGAGAGCTCTTCTGATAGCAAACGAAGTTAAGCGAGTGAACAACCTAGTGTAAAAGCTTTCCCTCTACATCATTTGGCTTGTTCACTGAAGAGTAATATGTATTAGTACCATGTGGCAAACAATTTAAGTACTGGATTTAACTTGATTGCTGCACATTAGGATCTACATCTACAGCAAATTGTTCGATACAATCTATGTAGAAAGGTAGTGGTCTATTTTTTTGTTTTTTTGGTAAAACAGTTGTGGTAGACTACATTGTGGGTAGTATTGAACTATGTATTAATTAGAGTATGCCTATTTAAATCAAAGTAAATAAATGTCAAATGTGTGGTTTTTGCACACTGGAGGTGGCATAATAAAAAATGCTAACTTGCGCAAAAGGCACTAATAGAAAAAGAGTTATCACTCCTGATCTATGATGAGGGGAACAAAAGTAGGGCTCCTAAGATCTCTTGGACAAAGAGTCAAGAGTCTTTAGCTTCAGGTTTGCCAACAGCCACAAACAAAGGGGGGGGGAGCCACAGGATTTGTCCCTTTCCTGTGGTTAGTAGATGTCCTTAAATCCAAATACAGTAATGTCTGATCTTTTTGATATCCAGCTGTCACACAGAAGTGACACTTGGAAACCATGCCAGGTTTTTTGCCTGGAGTGTATCTCTAAAAGTTACTTGCCCAGTTGTTTGCCAAGGCTTCTGGTGTGGAAAGACTCCACAGTTATAGCAGTTTTCATTTGGCAGGGATTCAGGTCTCTCATCTTAGCACTGCTTTCATTTATATACCACCTCTGCCCTCCACCTTGCCTCATCTGAGTGTTGCTTGTAAGTGTCTGACAGCAGATAAGCAGAATGTTACTCTGGGAAGGGTAGTGTCTAAGAAAGGGAGGATGCATTTGATCCGATTGCTGATTCTGCAGTGGTTCCTTTGACCCTGTGGGTTCTTGCGCTCTTTGGCTATCCTCTCATGCTGAGTATGAGTGATCTGTTGCAAATATATTTTGTTTTGTTTTTGGTCATAATAGTTTTTGAGGGAATAATTTTGCATCTTTTGAATTCTTACAGATTACAGGAGGAGACGGTCGTTCCAGCTTCTTGAAGGAGGTGGGGGCCCATTAATCTTTTGAGTAGAGAAACGCATGACTACAAAAAATGAATTGCTGCATTTACTTTTAAGATATATTTCTACATAGGAGACTATGATATATTCACTGAAAGATGCTAGAGAAGATTGGATTTGGTTTTACAATCATGGAGAGGGTTAATGGTCCCTGTCCTCATAAGCTTACATAGATTGTGGTCTGCCTAGTTCTCTTTTCCTGTCTGGGAAGAAAAGAGCACTCATTTATTTTAATATGAAAGTGTTTTTATAATGAAACGGATGTAGACCTGTGCGTATTTCCTTTTTGCAACAATTAGCTCTTCAGCTACGTGTAGTTCTAGAATGTTCAATTGCACCTACTTTTTTGCTTTGTGGCAATGATTTTTGATCAGGCCTTTTTTACCATTTACAGTTTGAAGCACCACATACTGTATAGGTTTTCTGAACCTATCTGGAGGCTTTCACAGTAGTATTACAAGTACTAATAATACTTCACAGGTAATATTAACCATTCTTCTCAGGCAACCTTTCTGTGGAATATGCCAGCTTTAGGATTTAATGTTTTGCTAGAGGTTGGATCTGTGTTGATCTTCTGATGAAGCGTCTTGCATGCTAACTTTTTGGAGGGTTTCCTATCGACTAATATGAAAATTCCTTGAAAGTAATAAGCAACATCACATTTTATCCGACACTTATGATAAATCATTAAGTGTGAATGCCCTAGGAAGACAAGCAAATCTTACTGCATCTTATACATATGTAGGATCCTGCATATTATAATCTACACATCTATAGCATCCTGAGTGCTTCTCAGAAATCTGTTCTTGGAAATCTGGAAGGGTATTTTTAGAACAGTTAAATGAGCCTACAGCTTCCTACAGTATCTGTTGAGGGTCATATAATCAATCTTAAACTAACAAATCCACTAAAATAGCTTTAATTATTTATTACTATTCTCTTCTGCACTGATGATTCATGTAGGTGCATCTGTGTCCATGGTTGCAATTAGCTGTACCAAGTGGCTATTGGATATGAGAGAAAGGGGTGAACTTCACCCCATAGCCTACTAGTAAGCACAGCACTCGCCTCCTTTTGAGTTACCTGAAGTAGGTGGAACAAGGAAGGATGAATGTGCTGGAAAGAGGGTTCCTCTCTTTGCTTGCATGCTAATCTATTTTCTGTTCCGTTGGAGATTAAGAACATGAAAGGAACTAATAAGTGAACTAGATAATTTCCTATCATTTAATGAACCTGAGATAAGGATGGAATTCTTCAGATTCTAATGTAGAACATTTCCCTCTGGTTTGATCCAACACAATTACCATTTAATATTTCAAAAAGTCAAGCCTGCCTTTATATAGCTGTCTAAAAATGCAGTACTGAAATCTAATAAATGCAAGGCTATCCTAAAAAGGCAAGGAACTATATGTATTTGTGCAGTGCTATTTAGCTCTTGTTTATACAACTGAATATAGCTGGAATAGTCCCCCCACCAAAAAATATGATGAAAATACATTGGGTGAAATATTTTCTACCTGCTATTGCTCTGACTTCCCTGTATATGCATATTGTGCCTTGTGTTTTATTTTGTTAGCTAATAGTGGGACTGTGCATAGGATTTCACAGACGTGTGTGCCAGAAAAAAATGTCTTAACTCAAAATAGCTTGTACATATGGCTTCCTGCTATAGAATTACACAAACTTGTCACCTGATGGCATTGTCCTTCATAAATCACATTCAGTCATTACTCCATTATGAGGTTGGTTCTTCATCATTCTCACAGGAGTTAAGTATTTTGGCTTAAAACATTTGGTTGCAATATTATCATATATATTTTTTGGTTCTTTTTATTGGCTTCTCCAAAAGCCAGCTAAACTGAGGTTATGTACTTCATTTGCAATAACAAATCTACTTGATTAGCCTGCTTCTAAACTAGTGAAAATAAGAAAGGGTATTAGCTGAGGACTTAATCAAGACACCTTTTGAACGAAACATTTTGCTAAGCTGAATTTCATGGTTCCTGACAATAATTCTAACTTTATTTTGCACCTTGAGTGAGTTTTAGCTAACCTTGTAAGTAATTGTACACACAATTCTAGATAATATGCAGCTCTATAAAAAGTGTAAGAATGGGATTACAACTCCACATATGACACTGTGTGCATTGGTTTTATCTTGCTCAAGAGTTAGCTTGCAGATACCCCACTGAAAATAATGACAAAACTTAATATTGATTTTGATGGCCTAGGTCTAGGACTACACTGAAGAGAATCATGTGATGGAATATTTTATGATGCACAGAAGCTCTTATCTTAATAGAAGCAGGATAGATTAAAAAAAAAATCCTCAAATGAGATGCAGAGAAGAGAGGGGAATTAAGAAGGCTAATGCCAGGGAAGCCCTAAGAGGAGAGGCAGAGGAGAATAATAGCATCATCAATTCATTCAAATTCAGTAGATAGGTCAAGGAGTTTTTTCTAATATAAGCACCCACCTTGCATTTCAGACTTTCTGATGACGATCCGATCTTTATTACATCCCATGGAGATTCTAAATTACCAGTAGTCCCTGCTAGGATAAGGCCTAATGCTCTGAAGTTCTCTTGATAGAGGTGTATAGCTACTTCCTTCTGCCTTTCTGAAAATATAAACTTCCTTATTGAGAATCTTTGAGAATTATTTCTTGCCTACAGAATTATTTGTTGTGTGTCTGTGTTTGCCTTAATTTTGTTGTTGATGCAGGGCTGGGGAGTGGGGAACTGATGGGACATGCAAAATAACAAAGAATTTCTTAGGTGAAGGACTAGGGCTTGCATAAAGTGGTTAGAAACTGTTTGACCTGCCTAGTTAGATTCTGACAAGAGGTAGCTCAGTACAGTTTAGCTGCTGAAAACCTTTGAACAAAATTGCTCACTCATAATATGTTCCGTTCTACTTCTGTCATTTCTGACTTGGGTAATCTTGAGATGTGTTCTTGTTGTCCCCCCACCCCATCTCCTTTTTAAAATGAAGGCTGGGAGTGTCAGCTCAGGATTTCTAACATATTTGAATATGCCATTTACAAACACTTCCAAATAATGATATATCTCACCAAGTTGAAACATAGTTTAGAGGTGCCTCTGCTTCAGTGAGGATTTTTGTTGTTTATGGTTTAGTTTGCTTTTACAAATATAGGATGTTCTGTTGCAGAGGCACTAGAGGGCACTGCTCTCATATCTTGGTTAGAGAAATCCTGTGTTACGAAAATACACATAATATGTGGAAAGCCAGGGAGGACTCCATTTATAACATTTTAGGCTGTAATCTTATACATAATTACCTGGGAATAAGCCCCATTGAACTCAGTTGGAGGTTTTAGATGAGCTGAGATGTAAGTAGTGAAGAAAGGAGAAATCATGAAGGAAGAATATACACAAATAGCCAAGGTAAGATGGGCCAGAGCTCAGAATGAACTCAGGCTTGCAAGAGAGGTTAGAACATGGGTAGGCAAACTAAGGCCCGGGGGCTGGATCTGGCCCAATCCCCTTCTAAATCTGGCATGCAAATGGCCTGGGAATCAGTGTGTTTTTACATGAGTAGAATGTGCCCTTTTATTTAAAATGCATCTCTGGGTTATTTGTGGGGCATAGGAATTCGTTCTCCCCACCCCCAATATAGTCCGGCCCCCCACAAGGTCTGAGGGACAGTGGACCGGCCCCCTGCTGAAAAAGTTTGCTGACCCCTGGGTTAGAAATGAAAAAGGTTTTTGTGGCTATGTTCAAAGCAAGAGGAAGAACAATCAAGTATTAGGTCCCTTGCTTGGAGAAGATGGGGAAATGCTCACTAACTCGTTATCTTGGAAAAACTGACAAGTGGGGTGCCTCAGGGTTCTGTCCCAGGCCTGTTGTTCAAATTAATTATAAACAACTTGGATGAAGGAATTGAGGGGGTGCTCATCAAATTTGCAGATGACACCAAACTAGGAGGGGTAGCCAAAGCCGCTGAAGACATTATCTGGATTCAAGATTACCTTAACAGACTGGAGAACTGGGCCAAAATGAATTTCAAGAGGGACAGATGTCAGGTTCTACACTTAGGCAGGAAGAACCAGCTGCAAAAATATAAAATGGAGGTAGGTCCCTTCCAACTCTGTGATTCTGTGACATCTGGTTTATCAGTAGGACTTGTGAAAAGGATCTAGGGGTCTTAGTAGATCACAAGTTTAACATGAATCTATAGTAGGATGCTGCAACAAGAACAAAACTAATGTTATTTTAAGCTGAATCAACAGAAGTATAGTGTCCTGACCAAGGGAAATAATAGTCCTGCTCTATTCTGCCTTGGTCATACAGACCATACCTGGAGTACAGTCTCCAGTTTTGGGCACTACGATTTAAGAAGGATATTGACAAGCTGGAATGTGTGCAGAGGAGGTTGACCAAGATAATCAAGAGTCTGGAAACCAAGCCTTATGAGGAACAGTTGAGGGAGTTGGATCTGTTTAGCTTGGTAAAGAGGAGACTGAGAACATATATGATAGCAACCTTCAAGTATCTAAAGAGCAGTCACATGGAGGATTGAGTGTTTTCTCCTGTTCTGGAGGCTAGGACCCGAAATAATAGATTCAAGTTACAAGAATATACATTCTCACTAAACATAAGGAACAGGAAGAACTTTCTGTCACTAAGAGCTGTTCGACAGTAGAACAGTCTTCCCATGAGAAGTGGTGGACTCTTCATCCTTGGAGGTTTTTAAGCAGAGGCCGGATGGCCATCTGTCATGCATGATTTAGTTGAGATTCCTGCACAGGGATTTGGACTAGATGACCCTCAGGGATCCCTTCCAGCTCTACAGTTTTGTGAGTCTCTGATTTGACTTCTGAGTACAGTTGTTCCTCCCTTTGCGTCTGGGATTTGTTCCGGAGCCCTGGATGCTCAATGAAAGGGACACTCAACAAAGTGCTGCTCTGCGCATGCGTGAAGTGTGATTTAGCACTTCTGCGCATGCGGCAAACCCGGAAGTACCCAGTTCCAGTACTTCCAGGTTTGCCACGGACGTTGGACGAAGTGGACCCTAAATGGGACAGACTCAAAACGAGGTACCACTGTAGATGTGTCAGATTACACTGCACACTTGGCACTCCTGAAGCTAGTATCTTGGTCATGGCAATAAGCCATACTTGTGAATAGATACAGCTATTCTTTTCTTCATATATAAAGCCTTCAGCGTGTTGTGGGGTACTTAAAGTGTGTGTGGACAGGATACACGGATCATACTTCAACTACAAATAAAACTTAACTAGTTTGACATCTATGGAAATTGAAGTGCACTTGTGCTAATAGCAGAAAGGGTGCTGCAACAGGTAATGAACCTAGGCAGTGATCTAGTTAGCACAGAAAGCCAAACCATGACTTAGCATGAATGCATAGGCGCCGACTCCATGGGGCCTGAGGGGGCCCGAGCCCCCTCAAAAATTCGTTTGGGGGGCTCCGCCCCCCCAATAATCTTGGGCGCCCCTCCAGCAGAGCGCCACCACCGCCCCTCCCCCAGCCCAAAATGGACAGGGTCGGGCTGCATGCCTCCTGCCCTCCCTCCCGAGCAAAAGCTCCACCCAATTTCCTTCGGAGCTGAATAGGCGCAGCACGCTCTCCCCTATTTGCTCACGAGGAGGTGGCGCCACTTTATCTGCATATTCATGAGCTTATTTATTATTCATGAGCTTTCGCGGGCTCCCCCAATATTTTTTATAAGTCGGCGCCCCTGCATGAATGAGAATACATGCAGGTTGTTGGAGCAAAGTTTGCAGCCACAGTGCTCCTTCTGAGCCATGATTTGTCTTAGCATTGTGTTCAAACCCAGGCTTGTGGTTTGTACCTTCAGACAAACTCCAAGTGATAAGGCAAGAACAAACTTTTTTTTACAGCTTGTGACTTGCTTGTCTCACTCCCAACATTCAGGCGCAATGCTTTACCAAACCATGGCTTTTCCCTGGGTAGCATGAGAGCAGAACGGCTGAGCGCAGAACACCTGAGCGAGGAGCAATTGAGCTTTGATCTTTGCTTGAGCATCCTGCACATTACTGCCAAACCCTGGTTTATCTTAGTGTTAAGTGCAAGTGGGGTCCTTGTGTTCTTTAAAATATCTGCTTGAGTATAAAATATGTGTTTGGAATGTGACTGGAAGCATATCACAGGCATTCAAATAGCTTTTGTATAATGATTCCAAATTATTACTTGCTTCTTTGTTTCTGGTACATATGGATGCGTGGTGGTTCCTCTTCAGACTGTAGAGTTAAGTGTTGATAGCAAAGATTAGGTGATTTAAAAATATTGCTTGATACTAATTCTTCATGAGCAATGGGATTCAATAGAATATTTAATACAGTGATGAACAGCATATGCAGTATTCTGGATTCAAAATATACTGAAATAAAGTCTCAAGGCTTGCTTCATATGATCTAATGAGAGACCATTTATATGAATGTGAAAGTGTGTGTTTGTAATCAAGAAAAGAGGAATGCCTTGCTTCCATAGGTGGTCAGAATATCAGCAGGGTAAAAGATGCTTATTCTTGAGGCTAGCTTTATGTTGCCAGGAGATTGAGAAAAGGAGCAGCTGACATTATCTGACAGTTCTTTTCCTTCAGCAGCTCTGATGATCTTCTTAAGAAAATAATTTATTGTTTGCTCTGGCAATAATCACTTTTGCCTAGTCAGGGGAGATTGTAGGAGCAATTAAGAACTGCACTCTTGTTTTCAAATTTTGAATGTCTGGTGAATGCATTTAGTTCATATGACACTTTGTATGACATTTAGATTAGTGCACAAAAGAACATGCTTGAAATTGAGGTCTAGAGTTGTACTCTGGTTCAGAGGAAAGCTTGGGATATACTATCAGCCATACTTCAGAGGAACACATTGTCAGTTGAGTTCTCTTTATTTTTACTGAGTGTAAAGCTAAAGTGGCACAGGCCTATGCTAAACAGAGTCTATTCCTAACTCCTGAAGTAGTAGTAGCTTAGTACAGTATGTTCTGTCACAGTGATGAAAGGAGGACCAAGCTGGAAATGCCAAAAAGTGCTTCTGCTGATTGACCTAGTTCTATAAGAACAAAATCTATTTGTTTCACTCTTTGTTGAGACTTGATGCATTCAGTGTATCTGCACTATCTTTCTTCAAGTCACACTGCTGCTAGTGTTCACTTAAATTAATCATCTGTAATGGAATCTACTTAAGCAGCGTTTTGGAAACTGCAAGCTGCTTAGTGTAGTGAAAAATAGACTCTTAAAATCAGATTATATGATATGCAATTTCTAATTACTCTTGGCTATTACTCTTGCCTATATTTGAATACCCTAGGCAAGGCAGTGGCATGTTTTGAATTGAAGGACAATGGTTCTTCCCCCACTCCCTCTCCAGTTCAAGAGACACTAAAATCAATTTAGCGGGTATATCAGACCTTTTACAAATCTAATTATATGCTGCTAAACAGCAAGGGCCCCAAAGGCCAAAATGGAAATTTTTACATATTTCACTCACTAGAGCTTGCGTAGTTAATTATATAGCTGTTCTTGCTCACACAATTGTCAGTCTCTGATTATAGTGACCACCAGCCATTTGAAATTAATTTTGTATTATTTGCCTATAGGGATGGGGCTGGTCCTGTGTCATTCTGCCTGACAACCAAATTCTTCTTTACCTAGTACTGGCCCACATTGGAAACGAATGGACTGTTAGTTCCATTTTCTTACCTATAGAGCTGGTAATGGTCCTGTGTCATTCTGTCTGTCACTCTATTTACCTAGTACCAGCCCACATACCAAAGAATGGACCTTTGGTTTCTGATTTCTGAATTACATATTGGGAAATGTTCTTTATAATGTCCCCAAGGACATCAGTAGTATATATATTTTTACACTGTTGGAAATAATTCCTGTGCATGTGCTATTTGATTAATACTTTCATTTGACTTCATAGCTGGAGAGTCTACCCACCCAGTATTTAAAAACTGAAATGTGTAAAATCATTTCTTTCATAAAGGAAATGCAAGCACTGGCACTGTACAGAGATGAATTGTCAATCCCCATTCGGCCATGAAGCTCACTTGCTGACCATGGGCAAGCCACACTGTCTCTCAGCCCACCCTACGTCAAAGGGTTTTGGTGGGGAGGACCTTGTATGCTACCTTGAGGTCCTTGGAGAAAAAGGTGGGACATAAATGCTACAAACAAATAATAATTTTGTTGTTCATCAAATGTACCTGCAAATGTTTAGAACAGTACCTTGCAACATGAAGGTATTTCATATATTTCAAAAACTTGAGTAAAGCCAAAGAAAACTCACAGAAATAGTGTATTAGTAGAAACATATGTTTGAAAATAAGTGGTTCAACACATTGCATTTCATTTATAAACTATTTATCACATTTATCACTCTACTCTTGTGCTATATATCAATATTGGCATATATTAAAAGACAGGACAAAAATGAGCAACATTTCCCAAAAGTCAGTTACCCTGTATGAAATTGTGTATGTCATATTCCTTCTGTTATTGTTTTAGCACTTTTTAAATACTTGTTTTCAAGAACCTTCACTCTCTGGTTCAGAAGTTCATACTGGGATAATTTCGGTAGATAAGTATAAGCAGATAAGAATAAAAGTGTGCAAGTCAACTTACTAAGGTTGGCAGTGGCAACAACTCAATTATTCCATTAAATGAACACAGCAATGTCACGTGGACCTAGCTTTCAAAAACAGTCTTTTTCCTTGGTTTGAAAATTGTCTGAATGCCTTGGGCCTTCTGTCATTTCCTTTACTCTTAACAAATGATTGGTTTGTGAACAGCTATGAGGACTGTATGTGGATCAGTAGAGGACTTCAGAACCAGGATTTTTTATTCTTCCTATCATGCCTGTATTGTTTTGTGACAGTCTTAAAACCTTTATTCTCTCTGGGGTTTTTTTTTTGTTTTTTTGGAGGAGATGGAGAAGTAGTTGCTGCAGTACCACATTGGTCTAGGTCAGGGGTCTGCAACCTTTAAGACAAAAAGAGCCACTTGGACCCGTTTCCGAAGAAAAAACAACAACTGGGAGCTGCAAAACCATTGCGATAAAACAAATATATCTCCGGAGCCACGATCTGACAGCGGGCAGGAAGGTGACGTCGGGACGGTGCGTGACTAACGCACGCACCGCCCCCATGCGACGTCACAGCCAGTACAGCGCCCGCCACAGTGAGGAGTGTCGGGGCGCACAATGCGCCTCCTCCCCTTGCTAGTATCCGCCCCGGAGCCGCAGCAAAGATGTAAAAGAGCCGCATGCGGCTCCGGAGCCGCGGGTTGCAGACCCCTGGTCTAGGTAGAAGTAGGAGGCAAGTGATATTTGAAAGCTTTGAAAGCTTTGAATATTTGAAAAATAATTCTAACATCTGTAGGAACTTATGAAAGACTGAGCATTCACTTGACAAACACAAACTAATGTTCAGCACTTCTTCTGAATTTTTCTGACATTGTCCAGAATGTGTGTCACCTTGTAAAGGTATATGTGTGTCTCTGTGTGTTCATCCCACCCCGCTCCACTCCTTTGAAAGCTGATGATGTACCATCATTCGATTTATTAGTTGACATTATAGTATCTAAAAACTCTTATTTTTAAGGGAATTCACAATTTGTTTTAAGTTTGACAATATATATTTGCTCACGTGCACACACACACACACAGATATACTTTTGTATATCATTTTGGGATTTAAATTTTTTGAAGTGGTTTATAAGTATTATAAACAATAATTAAACAGCCTCAACTGTAAAGGTTATGTCATACTTCTCAGCCTTGCATTACTGTATATTTATGCATGGTATAGCAAATGTGCAGATTTGAAATTTGGCTTTGTAAAAAATGCACTCGTTAAACAGCTATCCTTTTGTGGTGTAGCCTTTTAAGGCTGTGTTTATAAAATGTTCCATTCTATTTTAGGAATCTAGTTTAAGAACCAGGTATTAATTATATAAGAACCTGGTCCTTGGTTAACATTATGGTTAATTCTTGTTTTGCATTTGGTCCTTAAAATAAAAATGTGGCAGAGCAGCCTTTAAACTAATAGGGTGGGGGCCATTCCATTCCAGGGATGAGGAGTAAAATGTTTATCATTTTTCAAATGGGGGATGGTTACAGCAAGGCATTGAGAAAGCAGGGGCACATGCTAACTATTAGAGAAGCAAAGGCCCCATAGGGTAAAACCCATATTCCAAAGACCAAACACACTAGTTATGGGTGTTTATATGCTACTGCTAGAAGCCTGTGAGCCAAAATGAACGTTAGCTAGAGTCCTTGGTTTTGAGAGAAGAGCATAGCTATAATGGACATAAGGGAAACTTGGTGGACTGGAAAAAAACCTGTTAGACCTGGTTATCGCTGTTAAAAAGTATATAGGAAAGACAGGGAAGGTTGTGCTGGAGGTGCTGTAATCCCATACCTCAAAGAGGGCATAAAGTCCAGCAAGACAGAAATCCTCAAAAGGGCAGACTCCACAGAGTTGCTGTGGGTGGAAACACCAGGCCCAAAGAATAATTAGTACTATTGTCCAGTGAACAAAACACCCAGGTTGATATTGATCTTGAGAATGAAATCAAGAAGGCATGAAAAATAGGATGTAATGTAGTAATAAGTGACTTCAAATACTCTAACGTAGACTGGCTACATGTGTCCCAGTCATGACAAAGAGATAAAAATTTCTTGATACCCTAAATCATTGTGACCTAGAATAGTTTCTCATGGAACCAGTCAGTGACCTTGGACTTAATCTTAAGTGACACTGAGGTCCTGGTGTGGGATGTAAGTGTTGTTAAACCAGTTAGGAGCAGTGGCCATAGTGCTATGAAATTCAACACACACACACACATACAATTGTTTGTTATATAAATATTTAAAAGCCTTGGTTTTTACAGTAACATGTTTTTAATATTTTGTTGGGAGCTGCCCAGAGTAGTTGGGCCAGCCTGGTCAGATGGGCAGCATAGAAATAATAAAATTATTTTTTAAATTTTTTTTATTTTATTCATCTCCATTTTATAGAGGTAGTGAAGTCCACTAAGTTGGATGCCTTTGTAAATTGATTAAGTCAAAATCATGAAGGGTATGGCTGTCATTGGTTTCTAGCCATTTTGACTATGTCCTGCCTCCACTGTCAGAAGCAACATGCCTCTGATTACCAGCTGCTGGTAATCTCAGATTGTCAGAGTGCTGTTGCACTGATGTCCTGCTTGTGGGTTTCCTATAGGCATCTGATTGGCTGCAATAAGAATTGGATGCCAGCCTTATGTTCTTAAATTCTAGGGTAAGAAAGTGTATTGTTAAGAAGACCAAAATTAGTTATAAACTACAATTTTGGTTTCTTACATAACGACAGGATAGTTTTTAGCAAAGCCCTCTTCCTGTCTACGTAAGAGGAGGAAAGGGGAGGGGGGAGCACAGAAGCCTGCTCATGTATCTATCACATGGTTTAGTGTTATGTGCAAACTAAACATATGTATGTAGGAACTTGTACCTTATATTTCGTTCCTTAGAAACTATAGTTTAAAAAATGATTCTTGGCATCTGCTCTGTAATGGGAATTGATCTTCCTTCCCCCACCCTCCCACCTGCAGTACTTTTTATAGATCCCCAAAAGAGCTTTTCAGGCTCAACGTAGCTAGAAAATTGGCTTTTATGAATATATAAATGTGTACAGTGTTTGAGACCTTTTTTAGTTTGGGGATTTGAGTCAAACACAGTGACGATAAAACCTTGGGCCTTAACAGCAAAACATTCATATTGCAGGCCGTTTTTAGCTACTGCTGTAGCTAAACGTTAAGTCACAAACCACATAGTTTCAATTCCTTTTTTGGTGTTCCCTTGGTGGGAATTGAAGGCATGCCATGTTCCTCAATTCTGTTATTATGTGACCTGTGCTGGATGTAGTTACTGGCCTGGAAGACTAAGTATCTTTACAAGATAACTGGCTGCAACAGAGTGATTTATACAGCTGTACGTCTGTGTTGGCTGTACTGTTATAAAGTAGTTATGTGTGGTCTGGTTTCTTGAGGCTCATAGCACTGCAAACTTGCACAAGGGCATTCTTCATTTCTTCAGCATCAGCATGGAAGGAACACATATAGACAAGGAGCTGGTAAATACTTCTTTCAAAGAAATAACATTTTAAAGTGGCTAGAACAGAACTCATGATAGTCACTCTTGTATGTCAGATTGCGTAAATAATTGTCTTGAAAACCTTTGTAATATCAGGGCTTGATATACATACAAATTTAGCTATATTGTCTTTTTATAAATTCCTTTAGCTTTATAACACGTGTGACTGGAAATTTTGACTCAAATACAATTAATAGTACTACCTATTAACTCATCTCTTTAGAGAGGGCAGATTTTTTCAGGATTAATGTATGTTAGGAAATTGTACTAAAATGTGTTAAAAGTAGCATCTTGTGAAATTACAGGTTTCTTGGCTAAACATGCCTTCCACTAAACTTTCTTAGCACCCTTCTCTCCTTTATTCATCATATTATAACAATTTTTGTTAGGTCTGTAGTATACTTTTGACTATGTAAGATTCTTGGGCAGGTCATCTGTACATAATCAGGATTAGAAGCTCATCAGCATTCTTTGCGAAACTAGTATCATAGGTCTTTTTCTCAGTATCATGTTCAGTAGAGGATAACTATTTAATTGGAAAACAGTATGGTTTAAAGTTAGTGAGAAAAAGCTTCCTGAGTTCAGTATTTGATAGAAGTTGCAGAACATGCCTAGATAGCTTTACTTAAGTGACTTATCAATATGGAGGTATCCAACATTTAAAAAACCATGTCTGATTCCAGTAGTCTCCTGGACTTCACTTTTTATTCCCCACTTATTCTGTTTTGCTATCTTCTAGGAATATATCTTGCTGTAGTAGATAATGTGGTTGCTAACTTGGATATTGATTTAGTATGATTTAAGTCTAACCCTTCTTCATGTTAATAGATTTTCCATGTGGCTGCATGTAAAGAAAATATGTTTGAGAATCTTAGAAAGTTTCTCAGTGGTATATCAGCTTTTGTTACATGAACAATTGTAATATAAAATCAGGTAAAGTCTGTCCATATTTGTAAGGTATTTTTAATGTTTCTGCTTTTGCACTGGATGATAGAAAGGTGGTCTTTAAGTTTTAGGCTGCTATCCTAACCCCAACCCTGCCTGCCAGTGGAGACTTGTGTAGTGGTAAAGCCACTGCCACATCTGCTACCCAGCCACTTGCGGGGGGGGGGGCAGGGCTGGTGGCAGCAGCCGCAGCAGCATGATTGGGCTTGATACTTGCCAGCAAGAGCCATTAAAACAGCTTGTAATCCAGTTCATTCCAGGCCAGCACAGCCCTGCCTCCTCCCTGCCCTTGTTTCATGCCTTTCTGTTACGAGTGTGTACATGGATCCGCATGTGCACAGCCAGCACTCATGTTCACTGCTGAGAGGTTTAGGATCTTTTCCTGGAGTTATAACGTTTGCTTGTTATGGATGTGCATTAACCCTTAATCTTATGCCCACAAGAAGCTCTCACTCAAAGCAATGAAGCTTGGTTTATTATATATAAAACTGGAGCAACGGAATATATTAAACTGTTGCTTTAGACAGCAAAGTTACAGGCTAAGCAGGTAGCAAATTACATTACATACACACCTTAACTAAAGAGTAAAAGATTCCCTAACTATTCTAAAAGCCCTACAGAAGCTGCCATAAACCTACGCTAGAAGGAGTGGGGAAACGAAAGTATGCTTGTCCTTAAAGTGAAGCAGCAGTGTGTTGAGACCTGGGGAGCACTGGTTAAGTTCTATCCTGTTGGAGCTATGAGAGCCAACTAGCCTTTGAATCTAATAGGTTTTTTAAAATACCTTTTTGCCAAGGCATACTAGTGGAGAGGGAAAGGGTCTGTGAAATGATTGATTCCTACCATTTCCATAATCTCTTCCAGACTTTCCTGCCTAGTTCTCACCTTGCCCATCTTTGGTCATCCTGTTCCTGTTTGCTTAACAAAAGGGTGAAAGACTTTGATGGTATCTGCACCTGCCCATCTCTGCCTGCCATCTGCCTTTAAATCACCTTACCATTGTGGGGATGGATCTCACTGAGGAGTTGAGTATCATGTACTTGAAAACAAGATTTGCATGTGTTAATCTTCTGGTCAGATGTGGGTGAAGGCAGGATATGCCCAAAATGCATTTCAGCAGGAGGCTGGAGTCCGGCTTTTTCCATGGTCACCAAAGCTCATCATGAAGGATCTTGTGTCATATTAGAGTTCTGTCAACCTTATACTTAAGTCATGATCTGCTGAGATAAACCATATTGTAAATTCAGATTAACACACACCTCCTTACATTTCCACAGCATGCATTGTGGCCACCTGTTCAGCAGATTTTCTTCTGAGTCCAAACCCCTTACTGCCTGGCATAATGGGATGGGGGTGGATTGCCATGCCTTAAATACAAGTGTGTAAAAGTGTGTACTTGCTGATTTCTGCTGTCATAACATATACCCTGGTGAAATCCCTGTCAAATATAAACATGTACAGGTATCTGATGAATTGGCCTTAAGTGTAATGCTACTTTTTGCCTTTAATGTAGGTAGTTTAGTGTGCATTTTTCACAAAGCAAAAATATTACGACAACTTTAGTTTTACATTACACATCTGTTAGATGAGCATTTTTTCAGCTGACAGCATTAGTTCAATTAAAAGTTGTGGTGTTTTTAAAAGTGATGGTAGAACACTTAAAGTTATTTGAGAATGCTAATCAAATTAAGGACATGCTTTGATCAGAATAAACTTACATTTATTTTAAGGTATCTTACTTTTCTTAGAAGACTTGCTGATTAATATTAAACAGTGCAAATTGTTGGTGAAAATGCATACTTCAAAGTGTTTCTGCATTTTATGGATTCTCTTAGTTTCTCCTTTCTGTCTCTGTTCTGATTTAGTTCTATTGCCTGCAGAGAATCAGATTCCAGTCTGTTTCATCTCAATAGGAATTGCAAAGACAATGAGAAACTCCTTCCCTATTTCCCCTTATATTTGCTTCAGTGTTAAAATGTCTTGTGGTAGCCTCAGGTGGGAGCTATGATGTCAGAAGCTTACAAACACAGTAAGATGAATGCAAATTAGGAGTGCCATCTGACATGACTGATGTAAGTAAGTGCAAAGCTGATTGTCGGTTTATGTGGACTGCAACAACCAGGAAAACATTCCTGGAATTGTGGAAAAATGCCTGGAACAACAGTTTATTATGTTGAAGCATCTTCTATACAAGGGAAGGCTAATACAATTGGGGCAGGTTTTTTGTTTTTTTAAGACAACAATTGGGGCAGGTATGCTTGAGATCGATAACATTTTGAACAAAATGTTATCGATCTCAAGCATACCTGCCCCAGTTGTTGTTGGGGCAGGTTGTTTTCCATCAACAATACTAAAACTCAGGGTCATGCAATGAAGCTGATTGGCAGCAGGTTGAAGACTTTTAACATGACACATGGTTTTGAAGTTCACTACCAAATGATTTTGTAAGATCCAGTATATTAAACAGCTTTAAAAAGTACTAGAGAAATTCTTGGTCACCATATTACCTATCATGCTGCATTTTTTCAGCAAACGGGTCTTTATTTAAGTCGAATTTTTGCCTAATTCTATTGTGTCAGAACATGTAACAGCTTGTAAAGACTGCAAAGCCCCTCTTATTCAGCTTTCTGATGAGTCAATCCTTTTTCTGCATGGAATTGGACTACTGGGGAAGCTAAATAGGTTTGTATAAACCTCACTAGCTTTCAGCTACATACTTTTCAGACACAGAAAAGTATAGTAAGAGAGACGCAGAGCAGAAGGTGACTTTCATTATATGTCCTAGAAAGTTGCAAATTCAGCAATGTGTTGAGCGAGTTTTACTTGCACGTTATTAAGTATTGGAAACCTATGTGACTAAGTTCTGTTTATAGCAACAGATATAGTATATTGAAGACTAAGGATTATAATTTAAGCAGAAAATTAGTTCCTAACTCAGAGCTTTGTTAATTTCAAGTTGTTTGACAAAAAAAAATATTAAGAATGGGATTAAGGCTATTATTACTTCATGGAATAATCTCATTCTCAGTGTATTAGTATTGTAATTTTTAAAAACAGGCATGCCTTTAATGCCTTGGGAAGGTCTACAAGGGCACACATGCCTTTCGGTAATCTAATCTATAGACAGGCTGCTTTCACATGATATAATTTTGAAGGCCACTTCTTTATGAGCGAGCTGGCAAAGAACGCCTGTTTCATATTTGTCAATCAAGACTAAGGACACTAAATTACAATGTTGGTATAAACAGCATTCTAAAACACATTTTTTTCCTCTGGCATAGTGTAAGCCGTTTCGTTGCTTTTAATTAAAGCAACATTGCAATAATCAAACCTCATAATGTATTGAAAATTAATCATCAAATGGTAGTATTAATAACCAAATAAGAGAGGGAAATGTAAATACAAATACAAATGTAAAAGCTTGTGGAACCATACAACTGATTTAGCCTTCAGTCCTTCCTCCTGAATTAGAACATTTTTATGACTCCAACCTGAAATGAGAATTTAAGTAGGCTGTTTTTGCCTTCTCTGAGTTAATAAGACAACTTCATCATTTGGTAATGTCTCAACATTGGCTCCACTTAGTTGTGGTCATCTTTTTTTTTTTTTTAAAAAAATATTTTTATTAAAGATTTCTTAGTTCACAAAAATACGTGCATTGTCTCTTTTTTCAAGTTGTGTTTTCTACAGATCAGTTTCATTTGTTATGAGACTTTAGTATTGCATACATTGTTAGGTTAGGAAGAAAAGAGAGGGAAAGGGGGAAATGGTGAGTGGGGTGGGGTGGCAATGCTTCTCTTCTTAGTGTATGTGTGGGGTTTTGTTTCAGCGTCACATATGGGTTCTCTTACTATTCGCTTGCTGTATTTCCTTGGTGGTGAGAGAGGTTGGGGATGGCCTAGGGTGTGGTTGGTTGGCTGTAGTTGTGGCCATCTTAAATTTGTGGTGCTTTATGCACCCCTCATCTAACCTTAATGTACAGTCATACCTCGGGTTAAAGTAGCTTCAGGTTGAGCATTTTCGGGTTGTGGTCTGCAGCGACCCAGAAGTAACGGAATGTGTTACTTCCAGGTTTCGCCGCTCGTGCATACGCAGACGCTAAAAACGACGTCATGCGCAGACGCGGCGAATCACGACCCGCAGATGCAGGCTGTGTTCACTTCAGGATGTGAACGGGGCTCTGGAATGGATCCCATTCGCATCCAGAGGTACCACTGTACTTTAGTATTTGTCCAAAGTACATTAAGGAGATCTTGTTTTGAACATTGCACTACTTGTTTTTAAAGTTCTTAAATGCATTAGCATTGAATAGTAAGAAACATAGAATCATAGTTTGAAGGGACACCGAGGGTCATCTAATCCAACCCTTGGTAGTGCAGAAATCCTGTCCACAGGCATCCCTGGGTGGGCTTAAACTACCAACCTTCTGGTTAGCAGCCAGACACACTGACACATGTGCCACAGAACATTAATGATCATCAATGGTATGGGGCAAAAAGTAGTTAATTGTGTGCTGTGTTTTTTAAACCATAAAAAGCTGGTAGGAGTTTAAAAGTTAATAGATAATCTGAATGCACACAAGAGTTAAAAATGCTACATAATTAAACCTTTTCTTAGGCGATACCATAGCCTATGGAAGAATGGTGACTCTGTAGTTCTTCAAATGCTGTTGAGTCCAGTTATCCAGCAGCCCTAGATAGCTAGTGGTCAAAGAGGATGGGAGTTGTAGTCTAGCAATATCTGGAGGGTCACAGGTTCTCATCTCCTGGTATGCGCAGATGACTTTGATTAAAAATAATACAGTGGTGCCCCGCAAGACGAAATTAATTCGTTCCGCAATTTTTGCCGTCTAACGAATTTTTCTTCTTGCGAAGCACGGTTTAAATGGTTTAACAAAGTCGCAAGACGTTTTCGTCTTGCGAAGCAAACCCATAGGGGAATTCGTCTTGCGAGGCAAATCGCGAATGAAAAAACCTTTCGTCTAGCGAGTTTTTTGTCTTGCGAGGCATTCGTCTTGCGGGGCACCACTGTGTATATATATATATATATATATATATATATATATATATATATATGCAGGTTTTGGTGTCTTCGGGTGTCTTCCCGTGTAAGAGTTGGGGTGTCTAGGCGACGTTTCGACGAGGTCTCACTCGTCATCTTCAGGCTGGTGCTTTCGGCTTCTTGTTACTGGAACAGAGCAGGATCTCAGTGTTTGAGTTCCTATAAATACTGTTGAGGGGGTGTGGTGTATAGCCTCCAACGTTCTGGGCAGAGAGGAAGTTCCCAGGTTAGTGTGCCTTTTCTTCTTTTGTTCCTTAATTACTTGAGGGATATCTTGAGTGATTTCTTGAGTGATATTCTGAGTACCACTTAGGTGGGTCATTAAGTGTGGATTAGTTGCTAAAGCTTTCGTGTCTTGACCTCTTGAGCTTGTGAAGAGTTTTTCTGAGAAGATGGCTGTACTGCACTTAGTTGTGCTCTGGCTTGGCTTCGTGTATAGGGGCGAGCTGTGGTTTTGTGCCCTGTGCCAGCCAGATCTGTGTAGGGATTGCAGGGGGGTGCAGCATCCGGAGGTGCCACTATGGTTTGGCTACTGGATGGTGTCTGTAATTTATCTGTGGAGAGGGTCTGGGTTTGGGTCTGGTGTGGTTGATTGGTGATGGCGTTCTGTGTGCCTCTGGTTCTGGTGTCGGTTTTTGTGGGGAGGGCTAATTTCCAGATGTCTGGCAGGCGGGACGTGTCGTCACGCTTGTTCATGTTGTTCAACATCGAAGCTCATGTATCTCTCTTCACACAAGTGCCCATTAATGAAGCCTTGACAGCCATTCAAAACAAATACAATCCCCCCGAATACATCCTGGACCTGACCAACCACTGCCTAACCAACACGTACTTCATCCACAATGGACAAAGATACAAACAGATAGAAGGAGCACCTATGGGATCACCCCTCTCACCGGTCATCGCAAATTTGTACATGGAACACTTTGAAACCAATGCTTTAGACAAGTCAGAACACAAACCCAAACTTTGGCTCAGATATGTTGACGACACCTTTGTAATTTGGCCACACGGGAAAGAAAAACTAGATAGCTTCCTCACACATCTCAACAGCCTACACCCCAAAATACAATTCACTATGGAAATAGAAGCCAACAACCAACTTCCCTTCCTTGACGTCCTAATCTACAAAAAACCTGATGGCTCCCTAGGACACACTATCTACCGGAAAAAAACACACACCAACCGCTACTTACATGCACAATCACACCACCACCCTGCACAAATAAACTCCGTAGCCAAGACTCTCATCTCCAGAACCAAACGCCTGGCTGACAAAGACCACTTGACAACTGAGTTACAGAATCTCTCAAATGTGTTAATCGCCAATGGATACCAGCAAAACAGGGTTACGAAGCTAATCCAAAAAGAAACACCCCCCAAAAACCAAGACACAGAAGAAAACAATGGCATGGCCCTCCTTCCTTATATCAAGGGCACTACAGATAAAATTAGCAAAATCCTCCATAAACACAATATCAAAACAGCCTTTTGCACCAACCAAAAAATAGCCAATATCCTCAGAAACCCCAAAGATAAAATCCAGTTGGAAAACCAAGGGGTCTATGAAATACCCTGCAAAGTCTGCCCAGCCACGTACATTGGACAAACAAACAGACGAATAAATGCACGTATCGCAGAACACAAGAATGCCGTCAAAAAAGAAGAAAAAACTTCCTCTCTTTTCCAACACATGAAAGAAACAGGACACGAAATTAATTTTGCAGATTCCAAATTGCTCTTTAACACGGAACATCACCACAAGAGAATAATCATGGAAGCCATCGAGATAGAGAAACACCCTCACAACATGAACAAGCGTGACGACACGTCCCGCCTGCCAGACATCTGGAAATTAGCCCTCCCCACAAAAACCGACACCAGAACCAGAGGCACACAGAACGCCATCACCAATCAACCACACCAGACCCAAACCCAGACCCTCTCCACAGATAAATTACAGACACCATCCAGTAGCCAAACCATAGTGGCACCTCCGGATGCTGCACCCCCCTGCAATCCCTACACAGATCTGGCTGGCACAGGGCACAAAACCACAGCTCGCCCCTATACACGAAGCCAAGCCAGAGCACAACTAAGTGCAGTACAGCCATCTTCTCAGAAAAACTCTTCACAAGCTCAAGAGGTCAAGACACGAAAGCTTTAGCAACTAATCCACACTTAATGACCCACCTAAGTGGTACTCAGAATATCACTCAAGAAATCACTCAAGATATCCCTCAAGTAATTAAGGAACAAAAGAAGAAAAGGCACACTAACCTGGGAACTTCCTCTCTGCCCAGAACGTTGGAGGCTATACACCACACCCCCTTAACAGTATTTATAGGAACTCAAACACTGAGATCCTGCTCTGTTCCAGTAACAAGAAGCCGAAAGCACCAGCCTGAAGATGACGAGTGAGACCTCGTTGAAACGTCGCCTAGACACCCCAACTCTTACACGGGAAGACACCCGAAGACACCAAAACCTGCATTCCTGTACCCGTGAAAATCTACGAAAGCATATATATATATATATATATATATATATATATATATATATATATATATATTTATACCTGTCTTCTTCCCTGACAGGACTCAAGGTGGCTTGCAGATAAAAATAAGAGCTACTAAACACATAGGAAAAAACCATGAAAACACAAATAATTGATAGAATTACAAGTTATATGCATATATAAAATATATTAAAACCATACTGATAATTATAATAAAAACATCATGGCACCAGTCTTTTCATTAAAATCAGTTTGTTTTAGAAGGCCTGTTAGAACAAGAAAGTCTTCATCTCCTGGTAGAAGGACAACCAGGAGGGAGCCAGTCTATTTTCTCTTAAGGAGCTAGCAGCCATCAATAATTCTCTCTCTTGCGACCCTACCAAGCATGCAGTCATGATTGTGAATCATATCATAACTTTATATGTAACCTAAAAATGAACTTTTTTTCTGGCATTCTCCTTTTAGGAGTATCTAGCAGTATTTGCAAGATGCAGTCTCATGACGGTTTTTTCTAGAAGAAAAGAATCTTATCTTTTGTAGAGAAGACTGCATTCCACTCTAAGGGAAAAATGCTGGAAATAGAGGTAGTAATGAGGGGAAGAATCTGCATTTAATAATTTTAGTTATACTTAAGGCTTAGTTATTGTTTGTATGTGTGTATATATATATATATAGAGAGAGAGAGGTAGTAATGAAGGGAAGAATCTCTCTCTCTCTCTCTCTCTCTCTCTCTCTCTCTCTCTCTCCCCCCCCCTCTCTCTGTGTGTGTGTGTGTGTGTGTCTGTATATATATGTGTGTGTGTATATATCTATCTATTTATATCTGTATGTATCTATATGGCCCTCAATGTTTGCCCACCCTTGGCGTAGCCTCTATTTCTAGTGGGGTCTCCCTTATGTCACATTTTAGACTGTAAGCTCCTGAGAGCGAGGATTTGTTCTCTTAATACCGTCTAGAGAGTCATCCACTCACTAAATAAATGAAATATTCTGAGCATCTTAGCAGTTTCTATTGCAACATTATATGATACAAGCAGGAATATATATATAGAGTGGAATGCACTCTCTCTATATATATATATGGCATGACTTGTTTTTGAGAAACCTGTGCTGAGTCTTAGTAATCACAACATTCTTTTCTAAAAGCTCACAGACCGACTTTCTAATTATCTATTCTAGGACCTGGTATCTATGTCAGTAGTTACCTGTGTCTTCTTTCTCCCCCTTTTTGAAGATGGTAACAACGTTTGTCCACCTCCAGTCCACAGGGACCTTATCTATTATCGAGGAATACTCAAAGATTATAGACAGAGGTTCTGAGATTACATTTGCAAGCTTTTTTAGTACCCTTGGGTGCAGCTCATCAGGCCCTATTTATCAATATTGACTATTTTTCACTTACACCAAATTTGTGATGGGGGTATGTGGCCACCAGGCCCATTAGCAGTATGGGAGGAGGGACAGGGATGGCTTGTGCAGCCCTGCAACCTTTCAATGTTTATGGGTTGTCTTGAACCCACTTCATCCCCTTAAGGGCCTGATGCAAAGAGGTAGTTATTTGCGTAAATCTGCCCAATGAGTTTTTGGCTAAGCCGTGATTGGAACTGTAGATTTTGTGCCGCTTGGCTTTCAGGTTTTTTTGAGTATGATTCTTTCTCTTCCTCCCACTTGCCATTCAGAATCTTAAGTCTCTGCAATGCTACACTATTGCCAACTAATTCATAGGTTTTTGGAAGGAGAAATATCTACAGCTTAACTCTTTAAGAAATGTTGGAAGCCAGTAGTTAAATGGAAAACACTTTAATGCAGATTTAAGCTACAAAATCCATAATACGGAAATGCATTTAATGTTTAACTTGGCAGAAGTAAAAAGAGAGAAATATTACGTGCAACATAATGCCTTTTTAAGGTCATTATAAAAATGTGTCTGCTAAATGCACATCTTGAAAAAGAGGATATATTTGTGAAGCTTGTTTTCACTCCAAGTTTTTAATGTTTCCTTTGAATCATGGTAGTTTCCCTTCCCTGTTATAGAAGATGCACAGTCTGTTACTCAGTAACTCTTGTTTTCACATGCTAGACAAGCTTCCACAAAACTATTAAGTTGGACTATGGCAGGCAATTGAAAATGGGGTGTAAAACTGGTTTTCATTCCACTCAGGCTTTCTGGGCGACACGATGACTTGCCAAAAAACTTATACTAAAATATGCAGTTCCAGAAAATAACCCTGTGTTCTCTGTTGTTCCTAACCTTCTGAAGATGGTATGACAAGCAATTTTAATTTTTTTGGTCATAGTCATTTATAAAATGGAAACATAAATATGTAGATGTGATTATAGTGTTAAACTGGATGTCTGCTCTGTCTTTTTTAGGGTCACGATGAAGAAGCTGTTGTGGATACGGGCAAAATCAGCTCTACTATCAACACAAACTTTGAGAAAGAAGAACTAGAAAGTAAGTATATTTTTTCAGTCTCGTTAGGATTGTTATTTTTCCCCAAGTTCAAAAGTAAAACATGTTAGAATCCTAGTGCTGCACTTGTGTTATCTGGTTTGGCATGGTTGCATCAATGCCATTTGAAGTCATGCCTGGGATTTCCACCTAAGTTGTTAGTGTGCATTGCATCCAATATGCAAGATGAAGTCAGGTACAATTACCCTTTCTCCTTTCTAGCTCTATGCTTTGCCATCCTTTCTAGTGAAAGAGACAGGATTTGAGGTGCTCTGAGAACCTCAAGAGAGCACAACACCAAAAAAACCCCTCCTGCAATCATCTCCAGTTTGGAGTAGAATCAGGGGTCAGAGAGTATCCCTGCAGTTGTGCTGTGCTTGGGATGTGCTTGTTGAATGGTTTAAAGGGTATTAGGATAGCTACTGATTTAAGCTCTCTATGATTTGTAACTGGTTGTAGAAGAGAAACAAACTTATACAGGTAACCATGTAAATGAGAGTATGCTATACGTGCAGGAACAAATCTAATTAAGTGACTTGCACTGTGCAACAGTGAAAGCTGTCTACAAACTCAGGCACACACTTTACTAAGAACACTTCACACAAAGAACTTGAAGATGTTAGTTGGACAGAAGACAATGATGCCATTTTGTGAAGTGAGCAGTCATCTAGTATTTGCTTATGTTATGAAATTTGGCTCCTGGTGCATCCTTGAAAAACGATGGCTTGTGCCATCTGCTTTTTCCATGGCATAAGTCCAAACAAAGCTCCTTAAGAAGAGGGGGCTGCACTTGACTTTTACTTAGCTTCACTTAGGTTTTTCTTTGACAGGTGTAACCGTGTTTACATTTAATAGTTCTATTATCTCGGATATGTGATACTATAAACTGTGTTCTTAATAATAGTGGCAGACTTTTCAATCTGGATTTCTGCTCTTTGACAGCAAAATATTCTTCCGTTTCTCTGTGTATGTAGGTTTAACATGTTAGCATAATGGAGAAATCCTTGAACATGTGTAAGAAAATGCCAAAGCTAGATTTCAGTTTTAAACAAAAAATTGTTTCAAGTAGACTCCATTGAAGCTAGAGTGCTATGCTTCATAGTTAATGAGTTTACAAAAGAGGTATTATATATATCTGAATGAATAAAATCAAGAATTAAATTGTAATATTGAGTTGCCAGAGAAGGTAGAGGTTTTTTTATGAGACGATCCTTTGTTAGCGTAAGAATTTTCTGGGTGTTTTTTTTTTAAATATAAGATTTTATGTTGCATAGTACTAAGTTACAGGTATAATACAGTAATAATATAAAATTATTGGATAAAAAGTAGTGAATTGCTTTTTTTAAAGTGTATTCTGATGCTGTGCAAAAATCAGCTGATTTGGAATTGCCTTTAATGTATTTTGTTTATTTTCTACGTATCATACGTTTTCCAGGGTGTGGGGTCTGAGTATATACAGTAGAATAAGTAGTGAGCACCTTTTAAGAAATTTTAAAGTGACACCATTAATGACCTTAACTGGTAAATACCATTTGTGGATTTTGTCAACTAAGCTTGGATAAAGTCATGTCTAATTAAACCAAACAACTGTCTCTGGAGCTATGTATACTAAATTTAGTATCCTTCATTCTATTAATGCTGTTGAGTATTGGATTAAGCTAATTCAGTAACAAGCTTTGCTTGGTATTAGTATGGCACAGCCATTGTGGAAGTGGGGTTTCTGAAGGTCATTTAACAATTCATCTGTATCCTTTGGACTATAAGGATTTTTTTTGTATATGACGTGAGACCATGGAATTTAATGGAATTACTTAATATTTTTACATATGCATGATGTTCCTCTTCCCCTCCATCCCCCCCTCTCTCCCACATACTCAGAGACTATATTAGGCATCATATCTTCTTTGCAGTATGCCTCGGTGAAATATGGAAGTAGTTTTAAGTTTTTGATGAAGGGGATACTATGGTTAATTAGATGCTTTTAATTATTTCATTGTGCCACTACAAAGGGGTGAAGAGAGAACAGGCTGCATATACAGGCAAAAGGCTCATTTATATCTCAGTTCCTTAAACTTGAGTTAGGATTATCTAAATTCATCTGGAGCATGCCATTCTAGTAGACCTTTCCCCAAGTAGATTTATTTGTGAAGAATTCTTACACACACACACACACACACACACACACACAGCAGTTCCTCTACAGTGTTCCTGTGTAAATTTCTTACTTTTCAATGTCTATTTTCTTTCTCTTTGAACTGTGGGTGTGATCAAGTTTGCTTCCTGCTTAAATTGCAGTGAAGTTGAACATCCTGCGTTTGACTTAGAAGCCAGGTTTGATGTCAGACTGCTGGCCAGCTGCAGCTGGGAACAGGACTCTTTTTCTGACCTAGACTTAGTTAAAAAACACACGCCACAATTCAGTGAGGTGAGGCTTACAGCAAGTTCTAAATCACTTGCTTTGAAGTTGAGAAGAATACTGATTTTGACTGTGTTCCAACCGACACTGGTTTATTGATTGTGATAGACATGGACCATAGCACACATGGTCTTGACAATTTCATTACAGGCCAGTTGAGATGTTCGAGTTCAGTGCTGCTTTCCACTCCCTTCTTTATTATTTATTAAATTTCTATGTCGCACTTCACCCGAGCATCAGAGGGCGGTTTACAACATTCATAAACATAGTAACAAAAACAATACCCCCCCAGTTTCACTAGCTAAGAGCCTGTGAGAAAAGGAAAGTTTCTGAGGGTGCCAGGCGAGCCTCTCTGGGGAGGGCATTCCACAAGTGGGGAGCCACTGCAGTAAATGCCCTATCTCATATTGCTGCCCTCTGGACCTCTTGTGGAGGAGGTAAACAAAGAAGGGCCTCAAATTGTGATGACAGGGTCTGGATCAGTTTTTATGTGGAGAGGAGGTCCTTGATGAATTGTGCCTGAGCCAGCACTTTGAATTGGGCGTGGAAACTAATTGAAAGCTAGTGCAGTTGTGCCAGGATCGGTGTAATACACTCAAACTATATTGTTCTGGTGAGCAAGCTGGCTGCTGAATTCTGTACCCGCTGAAGTTTCCGAACTGACTTCAGAGGCAGCCCTACATATAACGCATTGCAGTAATCTAATCTAGGTGCTACTAGAGCATAGGCAATGGTAAGCTATTCCTGTCCAGATAGAGGTGCAGCTGGGCTACTAGCTGAAGCTGATGGAACTCACTCCCTGCCACTAAGGCCACCTGAGCCTCAAACTGATGTGGTTTTTTTCTTTAAAAATCTGCATGATTTTTTCCAGATATTCAGAATAGAAGGATGGGGCAAGGAGATCCTGTTTAATATTTCTCCATGTCATTTTGCAGCTGTGAGGCTACTTTTAGTTCAACAAAAACACTGTGGGGGAAAGGGAACATCTTATTGTATCTAGTTTGGGCCCAGTACTGTATTCAGATTTCAGTAATTGGAAATGTAAAAGCCTGCCTTTTCTGTCTAGAAAATGAAATTGTGGTAGCCTAAGATAGTAAAGAGATTACCAATTATCACATGATTTTTGTAGTATGTGATTTAAAAATAGTGTAATAAAAGGAATAAGTAGTGAACATCTACAAAAATTCTAAAACGACACCATTAATGACGTTATTGCTATGTGCTGTTTGGCAAACTACTGTGGATGTTGCAGCAGCAGCTTTCCTTTATCTATTGGTGGTTGGGCAAGGTGATGTTTGAAGTCCTTTACATATCTCATTATTCTGTACCAAATTCATTTTCTGAGCTGGTACAGTGGTGCCCTGCAAGACGAATGCCTCACAAGACGGAAAACCCGCTAGACGAAAGGGTTTTCCGTTTTTGAGCTGCTTCACAAGACGATTTTCCCTATGGGCTTGCTTTGCAAGACGAAAACGTCTTGCGAGTGTTCCGATTTTTTTCCGCTCCCCCCCTTTTTCTAAGCCGCTAATAACCTTTTAGCCGCTAATCCGCTAAGCCTTTAATAGCCGCTAAGTCTTTAATAGCCGCTAAACCGCTAATAGCGCTAATCCGCTAATAGGGTTGCTTCGCAAGACGAAAAAACCGCTAGACGAAGAGACTCGCGGAACGGATTAATTTCGTCTTGCGAGGCACCACTGTACATCCTTTAAGGAGTTCAAACTTTTTCTTGAAAGGGGTCTAGATGTTCAAAAATCAGTGAAGATGTTTTTATTTCTATCCTGATAATGAAAAAAGGAAAATCCATTTGTGCCAAATTGGGACTTCTCTGTTGCCTTCAAATTCTTGTAAATAGAACATTATTACAATGTTCCTCAAATAGCAGGATTGGCTCTTTGTCATCTTTTGGATAATTCATGTGTACTGTATAGTACAACAAGTGTCCCAATGCTAATTTAAAGCCAATTATGTTGTCTGTGGTTGTCTGATTGATATGCCTAATACGTTTCATAACATTTTTGGTTAAGGTCACAGAGCTGTTTATATTGGTGTGCACGTCCCCTTTGGAAAGCAGAGTCGACGACGTCATAGGCACCGTGGACATAAGCATCATAGAAGAAGAAAAGAAAAGGAAACTGACAAAGAAGATGGGCGAGAATCTCCATCCTATGGTAAAAAAAAAAGATAGTTCTTTCATTGTACTTTAAGCAGCAATATAGTAAAACCCAGTTTTTTGGTGATTTATTTTTAAGAAGAGTAGAATTGACAGAATGGAAGGGTTTTATGGGCATGTTCCAGAGAAATTACAATAGTTAGTTCTCTGTGTTTATACAATGTTCACAGAGCATATTGCCTCAGTATTATTCTTTATGAACTTTTTACGTCAAGAACTTGCACTCTGTTCTTGTGCTACATCAGATTCAGAACTTTTTTAATTGTTTTCTACTATAGAGCCTTGAAAATGGTGGGTTACGTGGCTGCTAACTTGATTTTTGTGTTAAAAACAAGAAATGTACATGACTACAGATAATGAAATGAATGTAAAGAGAGGAACAGAGGGAAACATTGCATAACATGAGTGTTGTAATGTTAAAGGAGGAAGTTGTATGATGGAGAGAGTCTGATATCCATAAGGAAGTAGTTCAGGAATTTGGATTTGTGAATTTCAATTTATTAATGCACTCAAAACTGTAGCAAGATTAAAGCCATATAACAAACTTAACCGAACATTCAGTATCATTCAGGAGAATATGCATTCTGCCTGGATTGTTCATATATGTTTTTGAAATAGTTAATATCCCTGGATCCCGCCCCCCCCCCACCTTGAGAAGGATCATGTCCAGTTTAATCCATGACCATTATTGTGACTATGATCATGGAAAGACATGGAGCTAAATGTATGTCCTTCCATTTAACATCCAAATGCATTTTGCTCCCTTTCATGCTCCCTTTGCCATTTTTGTTCAGTGGAAGGTTTTGCTAGAAGGTTAATAGGTTAGAAATGAGTTAATCAAAAATGAAAATGCAACAGTACTTGAGTATTTTGAGCCTTTAAAAAGACTCAAATCAAGTTTGGAAATCTTGGTACTGGAACAAGGGGCTTTATTTCATTCTCAAACCATCATAATCTCCTTTATCTGTTAAGGATTTTTGTCTGTCTTTCTATGCCAGTTATGATTTCTCTTTGTAAAGAAATCTGTGTAAAGATTAAGTACCATTTCAAATGTTCCTGTATTTACAAACATAGCAGTTATTCTTCTCTCTACAAATTCTGTATATTGCTAGTACACAAGCACAGTTTGCTCAAGACCATATAGTATCTTCACAGCAGATGTGTAGAATCATAGAATTGCAGAGCTAGAAGGGACCCCAAGGGTCATCCAGTCCAGCCCCTTGCAGTGTAAGAATCTCAGTCAAAGCGTATAAGGGGAAGAGAGGGCAGTGTGTGAAGAGAATCATGGTTTAATGTTAATGTGAGCCAGTTTAAAGAGTCTTACTTACATATGGCCAAGGGAAATAGATTATACATGTGCACCAGTGAGTCTTTGCCTCAGGTATGTTTGGCAATGGTTCATAAAACCTTTGTAAACCAGGGACTAGCACATGCCTGTGCACAAAAGGAGACCCTGATCATGGGATCCATTTGTGCAAGACAGATTCCAGGAGTGTGTATTGTATGGGCACTCTTTCATAAATGCTGCAGTCCGAGTGATCTCAGTGAGACCTAGCCATTGCAGAGTTTCTGCAAACAGTGCTCTGTTTTGTTTCAATTTAGCTGTATGTATTCATGTACATTCATTGCCCACTAAGAACCACTGGAATATGGGGAGCTAAAATCTAAATAATAGATGGTGTTATTTTTCTAGAAAGTTGGTGGTTAAAAAATAAGTTCTCTTCCACTTCCAGCATCAGTGGTTGTCTTTTTGTTTTTAGCAGTGTGGTGGTATAAGTAAGAGTCTGACAGTCTAAACCTTAAACTAAGATGTGCCCTTCACAATCTTATTTCCATCAAGACACACCATCCCAGAGGGTACAATTTATCCTGGGTACCGAGGATGATGATGAAGAACACATTCCCCACGATCTATTCACTGAAATGGATGAACTTTGCTTTAGAGAAGGAGAAGAATATGAATGGAAAGAAACTGCCAGGTAACCAATGAATATTCCTCTTCAAATTCTCTCCCTGATGATTACAACACAAAGAGACTTGGCCCTCCAGTTTACATTAAGACAAGTGGAAATCTGAAGTGCCTGATAAGTATTCCTTAACACCTAAGCATACTTCTCCTAGCTCTGCGGCTGTTGATACTACTGCTTATTTTTTTAAAAAAGATATTGCTCACTTTTATATAAGGGTGCTGCTGTCAGGTGGTAGGGCGGTTGATAAATGAAGGATAAATGAGGCTGTAATCCTGTACTCTTTTACCTGGGAGTACGTCCTAGTGAGTTTAGTATGGCTTACTTCTGAGTAGGAAAGAATACGATTGTACTGTAAATATTTTAATAAAAGCAAACACTTAAATTATAGAATGTATGGAAAGAAGATTCTGAGAAGCAGGGCCAAATGAGAGATTTTATGTATTCTTACTTAGTTCTTTTTGTTGTAAATTGCCCTGGGGCCTGTGCAATGAGCGGTATATCAATCATCTAAAGAAATACATAGATTGTAAACAGCAGAGTTTTAAAAAAATTAAAAATAGTTTTTATGAAGGTTTTTTGTGTTTAAATAGCAGTATTTTGAAAAATAATGACTTGTTAGTGTGCATGTAGCTCAGTGCATTTTCGTTTCAGATGGCTAAAATTTGAAGAAGATGTTGAAGATGGTGGTGATAGGTGGAGCAAACCTTATGTGGCTACCCTGTCTCTGCACAGTCTCTTTGAACTGAGAAGCTGTATCTTAAACGGGACAGTCATGTTGGATATGAGAGCCAGTACGCTGGATGAAATAGCAGGTTACAGCCAATTTTCCTTTAAGATTTTTTAAATTTTGCTTGTGTAGATCTAGTTCTAAAACAACAAAATAAAGCAGTTTTTCAGTTATTCTGTGTAAGAAAGAAACACAATAAAGGCAAAAAATACCTACCATTATACTTAAAGCTTGAAGTTAAAAGTCCTGCTGATTAACTGTGTTTCATTAGCAGATAAGGGCCATGCTAAAAGTTGTACTTGCTTTAAATTTCTGTAGCATAATGTCGTAACACAAAAAATTCATTTTATTGCGTGTGTTAGCATAAATCTTAACCAGAACCTCTCTGCGACTGGGGTAGATAACAAGATGGTTCCAGCCTGAGGGTTTATTGCAGGGCTTCAATGCTTATTCTGTCACTCTGCTACATATTTTGTTGGCAGCAATTTTAAGTTTTGGGATTAAATCTAAGCAAAAATGTGCCTCTTTCAGAAGAAATCTGGACATTTCCAAATAAGGACCACATTGTATACAGTATGATTGCATCTTGTGCACAATTCACTTGCGTTATTTCAACCTTGTGCGGTTGAAAGACAGCTGGTTGAAATTGCACAAATTAATTGCATGTATGGCGGAGAGCTTAAAAGCTCTTTTTGTGCTGGGTTTTGCTGGCATGGAAAGAGCTTTTAATGTCTCTTGCCTTGTATACTGGGCAAGTTCTGCTCAGCGCATGGACTCTGGGATGCTATCGTGAGATCTCGCAGGAGCTTTGCACTGTTTAGAAATGCTCGCTTTATAATCTTTAACCAGAATCATCATTTACAAAAGGAAGGTCTTACGGATTGCTCTTAATGCGGAATTTGACTTAAATCAGCTTCAGGAGGTCACTATTTTTGATTTAATCTTTTTCTCTCTATAGATATGGTATTGGATAACATGATAGCTTCTGGTCACCTGGATGAATCTATGAGAGACAATGTCAGAGAAGCTCTTCTGAAGAGGCACCATCATCAGAATGAAAAAAAATTCACTAATCGGATTCCCCTTGTCCGATCCTTTGCAGATATAGGCAAGAAACATTCTGACCCTCTCTTGCTTGAAAGAAATGGTGAGATAAGTCATGGCATTCAGTTTGTTTTAACTTTTAACAAATTTAATGCAGAGATGTGAGAAAAGTCAGCACACTTGAAGAAAACAAGTTCGTAATTCATTCCTGATATATAAGGAGTTGAGTAAACATTTGTCTGTAGGATTAGTGACTTTGCCTTCATGCCTTTTGATCTGTAAGAGTTGAGAACTGTGCTTACACCACTGAATATATGGATAGATGCTTGTGAAACCAAGGCTTATGAATATTGTGTCTTGTTTTATTATATACCTCCTCTATTTTCTGGCTCTTCCTGTTTTATGCCTATGCTACTGCATTTTATAATAAGTTCATTTTTCTTTTAGGAATAATCAATAAATGATATTTTGGTGAGGAAAACCACACTGCTTTTTATCTAAATGATTGCCTTGGTTTCTCCTGTCTGCTATTCTCTGTATGTGCATGTGTTTATATTTGCTTATAATATAGAATCATTATAGGATATTCTGATAGTGTGCTTTTTATTTACTGAGTGGCTCTCACATTTGGTGTTTCGTTTCTGTTGGTGTGGTTTCTGATGCTAAAAAAAAATAGAGTCACTGCTCAGGTAATTTCAGGTAATCAATGTGTATCTCATTTTATATTGCTATCTATACTCTTAATTAGAATTATCACATATTTGACTTTTCATGTATGTATATATCAAATTGCTGATTTTGATAAAACCTGCCTCTAAAGATATTGAGTTTGGTAGCTCCACAACAAACTGTTTCATTATTATTAGGAGCCTGTAATCAGTACAGAGTCTTTTTAGGCCCTGATCCTAGCATTTTTCTTCCATACCTTCCTGTGGTGATGTGTTTTTAAAGTAGGAAAAACAAAGGTTCACATACTGTTGACACCCTAGGTCAGGATAGTGACTGTGTTTTTATTTGGCATGTTGTACTTCAGGTATTGTACTTTCTTGTTTTTCCCAGAACTTGTTTTACAGAAGGTGCTTATATGTCTGCTTTAATATATATAGATTCCTTTATCATAAGCATAGCACTTAGATGTTTTGCTCAATTCTCTCAGGATCTTAAGCAGTCAGCAGTAATATATTTCTCCCTTCCTTCCTTACCTTGTAGATATGTGTACATATAAGCTGACTTTTTTAACATCAAAAATTCTGCTTAGCTCTTATGTTTTGCTTAAGTCTTATCTCACCTATGACTGAGTGATGTTTTGTGTTTTTAGAGTTTTGTTATATAAAATATGAATAACTTGTCTTCCTGCTGAACATTTTTTTTTATCACTTTATTTGTTTTACCTCAGGGGAAGGCCTTTCAGCCTCCCGCCACTCTTTACGAGCTGGTCTCTCTGCCTCAAATATTTCCCTGAGAGGAGAGAATCGCTTATCCCTTCTTCTCAATTACCTTCTTCCTGGATCTCCAGCCGTCTCAAGGAGCGCAACCCCTTTACCTACCCCACAAAGCACTCCACCTTCCAGTCCTAGGTGCGGTCACAAGGGAACCACAAATTTACCACCAGCTGAGCACCAGGGTGCTGAACTCCTAGTGTCTCCTTCTAGTGATGATATCCCTAAAGTAGTAATTCATCCACCTGAGGAGGATTTAGAAGCTCAGGAAAGCGAGGAGAAGACGACAGAGGATAATAGTGACATAATACCAGGCAACTATTTGAACTCAAATTGTCCATGTGTGGTGCTTTCTGCAGCTGAATCACGTCCACTGCAAAGTTTTTATCACACAGCTTGAGCAATCATGAGTTGTATATCAGTCTGTCACTCGTTTGCATGCTTCATTTCTTCTTGTGTGATATTTTCTTGTGTGATACTTTAGTCAGTATTACGAACTGGAGTTGACACTGAAATATTAACACAAGTATTAACACATTGAAAGCAATGAAATATCTGAGTATTTCTCCATACTTTTTATGTTCATAACCTAAAGGAATTCATTCAGCAAGTGCTTCTGCCTTTAAAAAATAAAGAAAGAAACAAGTGAGTTATACATTATAAACTTGAAACTAAGATACCAAATGGTGGCCTTTTACTACTTTTTAAACCTGGTAATTTATAGTAGGTGATGTATAGTTCAGCACCAGATGCCAGTTATCTTAAAAATTATGGTCTGTGCTTTGAAAACACAGTAACATGCTGTACCCAACTTGAAATTCCTACTTCAGGGTAATAAACCAGTTCTTTCCTGTTTAATTTGAAAAGGGCCATTTAACTGTAGCCAGCCCCCTTTTAGGAATTGTAACAAGAAGAAGCTTGTGCAACAGCTAAGGGGGCATTTAATTTTTCTGAATTAAATGGGTAAGAGCTGTCAGTTGCTAGTGTACTTGAACTCTAAACTCCATTGGTTACAGCAACACTTTATACCTGTAAGATTGATGTGGATGCCTTTTGCAGTCCTCAATGTTCTGGTCCTATTCACTTCCTGTGTGAGACCTCTTGCATCAGTCTCCTGTTCTGCACAGTAGCTTTTTGCATAGAGGTTGAGACTAGGAAGATTGACTACTCTAGCTAGGAGCTTAACATCTGATTATGTGTGTTGGTGTACAGCAAATTATTTTTTCAGGCTATTGTAGCAATCAGTTGTTTTAAGACCTGCGATGTAAATGTAAAGCACGTATATATTTAGGGTTAAATGCTCTGAAAATCTTCGAACTGCAAAGTCGAACGTACATTTTTTTATATTTACTTTTTACAGAAGTAGGTCCCCTGCAAATATGGACTAAACATATCTCTCTTTCTCTCTGACTCACGTTTTGTTGCAGTGCTGTGTAAAGTATGACGCAGCTTGAAGGTGCTTTGTAAGCCATATCCTGAAATTATTGCTTTTCTCTGAGGTTGTTTTATTCTATTGCTTTCCTTTGTTGCTCTGTTTCTTGGTTACTGTCATCTGGGGGCACTTTGATATATTAGAATACCGGTAATTTAAACTTTGAGCTTTCTGTTATCTCATGTGAGAAGATACGACCATTGTAGATTTTCATGGAATTGTGTCTTTCAGTAAATAGATAATCTGCTCTGCAGGTATTGGTACTGTCTGGGATCAGACAACACACTGCATAAAACAGCCCTAAGTTTTCCGAACTTGGATTCCACTAGAATAGGATGCAAGGGAAATAATGATAATTTAGTATGAAGTAGTGTAACTAAGAGCGGGCAAGCAATTGTCCTAGAGTACATTTGCTTGCCTGCTCTGCTACTGCAGAGAAAGCCTTCTCTTGCATTCCCAACTTACAGTGGTAGTGTCTTGCAGAAAACACCCTCCCACACACACACTCCAATTAAGTGGGAAGCCTTGTATTGGAGAAATGGGTACTTCAAGTTTCCTGGTCTAAACTAATTAGGGTTATAAAGAAAATAACCAGCATCTGGAATTGAGCTTGCAAACAGACTTGGAGCCAGTGAAGTTGATACAACAATGCAGTAATGCGATACCATTTACAAGAAAGAGCTTTGGTTGTTCCCACCATAGTGATGCTGCAGGGGTCCTAATCGACAACCTCCAGTGGTGTTTCTGTAGATGTTCAACATGTTGGGGACAAGTTGTTATTCTGTGGCTCACTGTAAGCTAGTGGCCGTGGAATTGAGCAGTACCCCTCAGATACCACCTTCTGAGACTTGTTTGCTAGAAAGGACCAGGAATAATGTAAAGCAGTGTCACCAGCCCAAGGAACATAAAAAGCCGCTGAGATGTTAAGCAGAACCAACAGGACCACACTTCTCTTGTTTAGTTTCTGGGCAATCCTGTTGGAGGGCGATAAGCACCATCACAGTTCCAGAGCAGAGTTGGAAGCAAGACTGAACCAGTTGAGCCAATTTCTTTTACATTTATTTATTTAATGTTCCTAATGTGGACTGTTTGTTTCTGCACAAAGAGGTGGTGTTTTTTTCAGTGGCTTATTGAATTCTGTGTTATATGCCAGCTCCGTGATTCTGTGATTTCTTGGTAGCCCCATCTGCATCTTGTCATGACTAGGCCAAGGTTCTTAAAAATGCAATTTTAAAACCATGTATTTCATAGAATGTTACATCAGAAGTAACATACTGTGTCTGCTGTCCAAAATGGTGAAACAACAATTCTAAAATAGTGTACAAGACTAGATGGTAGACAAAGCAGTGAAGTAGAAAAGAAAAAAAGTTGGCATCTTGTAAGAGTTTTAATTAGTAGTAGTAATTTTAATAATAGTAGAATGTGTATACCGCCCTTCAAAACTAATGCAAATCCGTTGATTTTAATAGGTCTGCTCTGAGTGTAATTTTGTTGGATACCACTCTGATATTTCTTTGAACTTTGTAACAGTTCTTCTTGCTATTAGTTTTTTCTTAAAACTGGTTTGCCACCTTGGGAGCAGATGAAACTGCAGTGTTAACTCCAAATAAAATTGGTTCCTCTTGTTCATGTGTAAAATTAATTCTTAGGATCATGAGTCACATCCTATTTAAAATATATTCTTGCTTTAGTATGTTGACTAATGGAAGAGAGATGTAATCTTGAGGCCAGTCTTGTAACAAGCTAGGTGTTTTGCTAGGTATTCTAAAGTATGTTTTTGTGGTTTTTCAGACTCATAGAAAGTATGACATCCTTCTGATGCACGATCCACACACAAAGCATTGGTGGTTAGACACACATTCTTATGTTCTCTTTTAAAAATAACACATTTTTGTTCTGGTGCATTTTGCAAAAGGCCATCATTTAGGCAACATCTAATTTCAACTTTTTAACAAGTGTTCATTGTTTTTCAGAAGAAAATAACTTGTTTGTGTGGCATTTTTGATACTAATGCACCTTTTGTTTATTAACTTCCACATTCGCTTTTAGAAAGCTGCCACTGTCATTGTGTAACTAAGTCTGTTTTCTACTGATGTAATTTTGAATGGCTCTGTATATTCTGCTTGTAGGACTTCTTGCATCACCACAATCTGCACCCGGTAATTTGGACATTGGAAAAAGTGGAGAACTTAAAAGCAGTGGAACAGGGGGAAGTAGAGAAAACAGCACTGTTGATTTCAGCAAGGTAAACTATGTCATTTAGAGAGTAGAAAGAGAGCTTTGTGAATTGTAAAGCTGTTTATTTATTCTGGGTTTAAGATCATTATTCGTATATTGTTAAAAGCAAAAATTCTAAGTGATTTTTTTTGTTTGCTTATTTGGAGTTACTTGTGACAGCTTTCCAACAGATCTGTAATGACTCCTAGAAAGAAATTAAGAATTATGAACATATTTCCATAATTTTCTGGACTGTAGGATTAGCAGCTGATATCTGTACATTACTTCCTATATAAATGACCAAGGAAATCTCCTACAGCCACAAACGATGGCCATGGTTTTAGTCATGGTTTCTAGTATGTCCCCTATTCCAAGCTGCATCTTATGCCAATACCCAGTTAATACCTGCACACGCTTTCTAGTGCTCCTGGATTGGCATGGCCTCTGCATCACCAGCTCATTTATTATTGGCCAGCTGCAGAAACAGGGTAGAGAACTTTTCCTGGAAATCTCTGGCTACATTTGGTGTGCTTAGAGATAGCAAGAGTCGTGCAGCCTTCTGGATGATTTTGTTTTCCAGCCACTATTCCCTTATGCCTTTTGTAGCAGGGTTGTACCCTACTTGGTCACAGTCCAGTTGCGGCAGTGGAAGCCTGATATGTGCCAGTGCTGCTAAAATCGACACTTTAGGACTGCTATCTTGCAGTGGAGGTTTTAATGCGGTGTATATTTTATTTCCTGGAAACAATATATGAGCCTACATTTCTGTTTGCTTGAAGCATTTAAGGCTCTATTCCTCCTCCTAGTTTTCTGTATTTAAACCTGCAGAGGGACAAGATTGCATCCGTTTGTTTTATATAATTCAGTTGAGCAATGTAATTACTAATTTAAAAGTTGTCTGTGAATGTGCATCTTGTGAATTAAATGTAAACGAAGTTAACTTACGTTTTAGTTAATCATGGCAGATGCCACTATTCCTGCTCCTCTATCACAGTTTTTATGTTTTTACTTGGCCTATTCTTCTCTGCACCTGCCTTGTCTCCTGTTGGGCAGGAGTCTGCCTCCTGGCACTGTAGTTGTGGCACACTTGGTGTGGGACTCAAGAGGCCAGCTGTAAGTTTTATTTCCTAGATAGCTGTGTAACTGGTGTCTTAGTTTCAGTGATCTTTGTGTATCTGTCTGTATGTGAACCAATAGTTCATGTGCTGTACAATATGGTGGTATTCTTCTGTAATTATATACACAGTTTGCATAATTAATTTATTAATAAACCTTATATATATATCAATAGATACTTCTTCAAAACTAGTTTTCCCCCTCAGGCTGATTTTATAAAATGAAAGAACTTTGTATATAACTGCAGTGACTTTTTAGTGCTATTTGTAGATACCAATAATAAAAACTGTTTTTTAAAAAAGTAGTTGTGTTTAAATATTTATACTAAAATATGCAACAATGTGTGCAGATTATAAATGTATTTCTGAAGCTTCTTCTGACACACATTTGTTCCTGTAGCAACACCATAGTGTTCTGTACACAACAGAGTCACATACCATTAATCCTAGTTTTAGAAACACTTAGCATTAATCAACTGTAAACTAAGTAGCTATTTTTAATCCTTGTAAATAGGTAGATATGAATTTTATGAGGAAGATTCCCATAGGTGCAGAGGCATCAAATGTGTTGGTGGGAGAAGTGGATTTTTTGGAGAGACCAATTATTGCTTTTGTGAGGCTGGCCCCCGCTGTACTTCTCTCAGGCCTTACAGAAGTTCCTGTTCCTACCCGGTAAGGAAAATCTTACATATAATAAAGCTGGAATTTTGTATTTGTATAATACGGTTTTGACTCTAAGCTTTTCAGGCAGAAATTCTTAACTGAGAAATACTTCCTTTGCTGCCACCTCCTTGTTGTTGTTTTTTACTTTGTGCATTGGTGTGAAATATTGTAGGTACATTTTATTTCATTTTTAAAAAATAAATGGAAATGGTAATCTGCTGCCACTAACTGAGGTAGACACTGGGCAGTCTTCCAGTTCCATATTTATGCTTTCTCACAGCACCTGACATATCTTCACTGATCACTGATGCTAAAAAATTCAGCTTATCGTAGTTCTGATTTCTTGTAGTCTGTTTCATTCTTCCACAGATTCCTTTTTCTTTTGCTGGGTCCAGCAGGCAAAGCGCCCCAATACCATGAGATTGGTCGATCAATAGCAACACTTATGACAGATGACGTGAGTACTAGGCATCCTGTATCTGTTCAAAGTATTCACTTAAAAATCTGAATGAGATCTTCATTCAAGTAGAACTTGGCATGGCTAATGATTATATGGTGATTGAAGGAAATAGCTATGGAACGAGTATGTTTACCATAAGCATGAATTTATGAATGCTGCAGTGAAATGTGTCATGTTGCATTTTTGATAAATTCCTAAAGCTGTGTGTGTGAAATAATTACTAAATGAAAGCACCACTTTTGTGAAATCTGACAGCTATATACATCTCATAGTAATGCTCTTAGATTTTTCACTGTTCCTTCCTCCTTGCGTGGTACAATCCTATGCATGTCAGCTACAATAGGACATATTTCCATGTAAGTGTGTATAGGACTATAGTCCTTGTGAACTTTCCTTTCCTTGCTACTCTGAAACTTTGAGAGATGTTTGCTATGTTTAAATATCAATATTATAGGCTTGAAATGTCATTGTCCATGCAAACAGGTGTATGTGTACATAAGCGCACACACATAACTTGTGTCTTGAGCATGCATTTGAATGCTGATCATAGATATATTTGCATGTAGAATTGAGTATAGAAGCAAGTTATTTATTTGAGCCTTTTAAAATAATAACTGTGATGCCTTTCCAGCCTCTTAGAGAAGAGTTTCACCATGTCAGGAAATCAAATATAAGTGTGTATATATTTTATAAAGGTTTTCCATGATGTTGCTTATAAAGCTAAAGACCGAAATGATCTGCTCTCTGGAATCGATGAATTTTTAGATCAAGTAACAGTTCTGCCTCCAGGAGAGTGGGATCCATCTATTCGAATTGAGCCACCCAAAAGTGTTCCTTCTCAGGTAAGAACTTTTCTAGTGAAGGGCACCTTAAAAGAGTGTAGTGGTGTGACAGGACATAGGTGGGATATGCAAGCAGCTAAAAAAATGTCAAAACTGCATGAGGTACACACAGAATGAAAAAGTGCTGGTTGAAACTGAAAACCACTTCACGGAACTGCTAACCCTTTTGAGAGAGGTGGCTAAATGTTGGCTCCTAACTTTGAAGGAAAACAGGCTATGTTCAGTATCTGAACGCTGCAAAGTGTGTTTGATTACCCTGAGCTCATGATACAGGATGGATAAAACAGTGAATTGAATGTGTCTAGTTGCTTTGATGAAACGAATTCTGCAAATAGTATTTTTTAAAAAACTAAATGGTTTCTGTGTACAGAATTTCTCCCTAGATAATGCCATGCTAATCAGCTGTTCTGATGCAAAAATCATCATTACTTAGAATGAAGGAAAAAGTTTGGTTTTTTCCTCTTGTGAACTTATCTCCTTGCATAGTTAATGATAGCTAAAGTTTTTAATAATCAAAAGATTTTTCTCTCAGAGCCATGTTAAGTGTTGCAGAATAATTTCTCAGTGAATAATTAACGCTGCTTTTTGAAAAATACTTTTTGAGTTTGGCAGGAAAATAGCATCACATGCTCAATGTGTAGGCCTTTCCTTAGGTGCGAGGGAGAGAGCTTGAAATTGTGCTTGCTATTGTGGTCTGACCTTAATGCAATCTTTTCATGCATTTCCTTGATACAGGAAAAACGGAAGATACCTAAATTTCCAAATGGAGCTGCTTCTCCTGGAGAGTCTCTTGAAGAAGGCCATGCTGGACCTGAACTACAGAGGACTGGAAGGTGTGTGGTGTTTGCTTAAATTCTAGCAATATTAAAGAAGTAGAAATCTAAATCCTTACTGCTTTAGAGACTTGCAGAATATACATTTCACAATGTTTAGTTTCCACCTAATACGTTGGCCTGTTTTAGGCACTTAATACTATGGCAGTATACTTCAGTATGCTTCGGGGAAGAATAGAGAATGTGTCGATGCCTTACCCAAATTTATTTTCAAACTGAAACAGTGCTCAAAGTCTTATGTTTGCCATAGATATGGTTTAAAACCAAAAGTTGTATATAGTGGGCTAGATAGTCAAAACATTTTGTAAAGAAAAACCACAGTGATTTCCTGGACATGGAAACATTAGTGATGTCCCCTATCGTCCCTCTTGGCAGAATTCACAGAAAGGAAAAACTTTCTGAGATAGAAGAAGCCATTTTCAAAGAAAATTCTCTTTGCCAATTTGAAATTTCTCTTCGCTAAAAAACAACTGTTGAATATGTATCTGACTACAGATTTACAAATCAGTAAGCTTTATCAAATATAGTTAATGGCTATGAAAAATGAAAGATTTAAGGCGTTTAGATGGCTTTTCACAAAAGTTGTTCACCTTAAACAATTTGAATAACTTTTTTGAGGAACATTATTGAAATGCACAAAAATGATAGCATACTGTACTTTTATTTTTTAATTTAATTACACTCTGTGAGTATAAAAATGTACATAGACACATTTCTTGTGTAATAGTTATTTTAATGGAGATTCAAATGGCTTTCTTTCTAAGAATATTTTTCTGCGACCAAGTTAATTATTCCCAATATATTTTGAATCCGGTATACCAGTGCTATCAAATGTTTGACGCTCATTTCCATTTTCCTTATATATTTTGAGATTTCTCTTGATAGTTTCTGCTGCAGTATAGAACCCCTGCCATTTATTTAGTTGCCCAGAGCTGTATATATTCCACAATTGAGTGCAACCTGGGTATAAGCACAGAACATGGTACTGGCAGCAGAATTTGTCACCCTGAGAACATTCAGTTTTTCATTAAAAATAAGTTTTGGATCTTTAACATTTCAAAGAGAGGCTGAAAAGTGAATGTGTCCTGCATGGTAAAATGTCACAATTCAGAGATGAGACTGAGAGTTATTTCCAAGGGCCAACTGATGGTTTTAAAGATGTATGGGGAAAAAACTGAAGTGCAGAATTTTGAGTTCTTTAGTGCAGTGTATGCACACTTCTGATATTACTGTCTTCTGTATATTTTTGCATTTCTTAATATTATTGTAAGCTGCCTTGATCATTTTCATAGCACTGCTAGGACAATTTGTAAATCCTTTAAGGAATAAATGCAAAACACTTTGAACTGAGACTAACACAAATCTGAAATATTTTGTTCTGTTGCATCTACTCCCATCTGTTAACAAGAGCATTAATGACCACTTTTGTGGGAATTACAGACCATGCACATGGAGTTTTAAAATATCCACAAAGCTGTGGGCTGCATCAAATTATGTAAAAATATTTTTGCTAAAAAAAATTAAGAGGGGTAGCTGGTCCATAAGAGCAAATGCAGGGAAACAGAAGTCCTACAGATTTTCAGCAGAAGTTAGATGTAAAATATCTTGATCAATGTTACATTCAGGTAGGGATACTGAACATTTTCCAAGCTTTTTTCAATGTCTAGCCCATTATACACAAATTATCTGCCAGCATTAAAAACAGAATATCAACTAAGTTTACTTTAGGTACTGAAAATGAGTAGATTAAAATGGTACATTTGCAGTTTGTAATTGTCAGTAGGTTTGGAATATATGAAATAAGGCTACTTTGTGCTAAAAAAATCTGCACTGTCAGTCTTGTGTATCCCATAGTTTTAAGCGTTCTGGAGTCCTTTAGTGTACAGTTTGACGAGTTTCATCTCACCTATTTAGGCTTTTTGGTGGTTTGATACTTGACATCAAAAGGAAAGCACCTTTTTTCTTGAGTGACTTCAAGGATGCATTAAGTCTGCAGTGCCTGGCCTCGATTCTTTTCCTATACTGTGCCTGTATGTCTCCTGTAATCACTTTTGGAGGGCTCCTTGGAGAAGCTACAGAAGGCAGAATAGTGAGTACAAAGAATGGTAGTAGCCAGGCGTTTAGATTTTCAGAGGCAAGTGACTGTGTTCATTTGTCTCCTTTATTCCTACCTTTATTTGAAGACCTTTAGCCACAGCATTTGATTAGCCTTGCCCCCTATTAAATGTTCCTCAAATATTAACTGGAAAACATGGATAAAAATGTGTGTATGAACAGGAGAAGACGCACAGTTAAGGTAAAAATTACTCTGTCTTGATGAATAGTTTCATGGATTGGAAAACAGCTTGCATTGTCTTTATTTTAAAGAGGCCTTAAACTGGCTGTGGAAAGGCTATTGGATCACCCGACTTTGGACCCACCTTGATTTTCTGCTCAAGGCTGATGTTTCGGATAGCTTGGTTGTTTTATTGGGTAGTAGACCAATAAAAAGAATGCCTTTTTAAAAAAAGGTTTTGGAAAGAGAAATGTAGAACTAAGTACTCTGAGCTATCCTAAATGTCGCACACGTGTGGGATAAAATCTAGATGGGCACTTTTGTTAGAGAAAACTGTTTCAGGGAGGAATTGTTTGGAGCAGAAAAGTGGTGAAAAGGTGCTTAACCTTATCTCTGTCCACCACTCTTTGCTGCAACTATGCCCAACCAACTTGGCCACTTTCTCCCCCCTGGGTCCCAGATGCATTTCCCTGCCTGGTGGGGGCAGGTGGGGCACTATGGGGTTGCAGTGGAAAAGTAATGTAAAGGGAAAGGGTGAAACACCTTTCATCAGACCTTCTCTACTCCAATCATCACTCCTGAAGCTGCTTTCCTCTATAAGAATTTGTTGATGTTTAAATACATATATATGTGTGTAAAATGTTTGGTCTTCTTGAAAATAACTGCCCCACTTTATTTGCAGTTGTACAAATTAACTAAATTCTTAATTGTTTTTGGCATTGAATTTTTTGTGACCTTAACCATCCTGTTTTTACTGATGATGATTTAGAATGTATAGGCCATTATAACAGCTGATCTAATGGAGGTTAAAATGAATGGAACACTTAAAAACTGTTTTCACGTAAATATTTCATTGTAAATCTGCCTTCACAGTATAAATGTCTGTAATTTTGAAATTTGTTTTTATATGTATTGAAAATGTTGGTATTGCTTTCCATAACAGGTATTCACATTTTCATACAGTACTAATGCTTCCCCTTTGTTAGACTTGACTTAGTTTTTTTTACATAACTTGAACATTTATATATATTTCTTCTACATTACTGTGGCCCTTTCAAAAACAAAACAAAACAAAAAGCTCCCTGCTGTATTTGCTTGTGGACAATCCACTTTTAGTAACATGGAATAATGAGGTGTAGTAACTGCTAGAAAAGGCTTATAGCATTGGCTCTGAAATACTAGTTAAGCATGTTCTCAAGCAGCTGGTTTAAAAAATATGTACCTCCTGCATGTAAATTGAAAAATGCCTTCTTTCTTTTAGCTGTCTGGGATTGTTTGCTGCCTTCAGTTGCTTGGTGTGCATCAGTGAATATATTAAATTAGCTACTGCACACATGTGTTCAAGCACAGTAACTGACTTGTAAGGTACACACTTGTGTTCACACCACTTCCCCACATCTCCAGAGGCTGTCACTTCCACAGTGCTCCCGCTGTTGCCATCCTGCCTAGAGAAACCAAGGTTAATGCATTGATCAACCCAAGACTAGGTTATGGTTAACATCTGAAGGATTAGATTGATCTTGTGCTACATTAAGTGGTAAACAATGAACTTTGCTGGTTGTGGGCCTGCTTTTTAATTTTCTTCTATAACTCATTCATAACAAAAATGTTCTCAGTTACCTTACATTTATTCAAGATACCATTCCATATATCATTTTCAGATGGTTCAGTTTTGAGCTGTTTTGGCGTATCTCTCCTGTTGAGTTTTAGGTTCTCTTAACGTTAATGGCTTTTAGTGCACTCTTTAGCCCCCTTCAGATGTTTAAAGTGAGCATGTTTAGGAGAGATTGGGGTCACACACGTTAGCTAACAGTGGCTGATGCAGCAGCGTTGGTGGGCTCCTGTTGGTCTCCCATGTTCCCAACACCATGGGGCACTGTTGCTTACTGGGAGGGGTTGGGGGAACTCTGTGATGCAGCAGGTGGCAGTGGAGATAATCTGATACTCCACCACTCATTGCACCATGCTGAGCTCTCTGCACCTTGCCCCTCCCCATCTTGGTAATTGGCAGTGACTCATGGAGTTGGAAACCTGGGAGAGCAAGAGGGACGGTCCACTCCTGCTGCTGCCAGCCAATGTGTGTGGTCCGCGGGGGCACAAAGTGCTCTAAAACAAACAAATAAACAGCAACAACAATTGTTGTTATTATTTTATTATTTGTACCCTGCCCATCTGACTGGGTTGCCATCAATGCTAAGGAAACTCTCCTCATTTGCTGCTACTGCCATTAGCCACAAAAGGCCTAGGGCCAGTGTATTGTGTTTGCCCCATAATTACCTTAAATAGTTTTGAACATCTTGCAATTAATTACGTAAAGGAAAAATAGTGTTGCCTCCCCCATACATTTTTAGATTAGTTTGTCTTAAAGTACCAAAATTAATCTTGTCATTTCCTGTAAATGGGTAACATCACAAAGGGTGCCGTATTGGAAAACTTGTATAGCCAGACAATTACAGTATGTTGTAATTGAGAAAATGCATTACCAGGTGGGATGATGACTTTCTTCTCCATTTATTTTTTGTGCCCATGTTTTCCCCCCATTTATGTTTAATCATCATTGCTGAGTTGCATTCATTCATTGTTGTGTCATGAGAGTTCGAATATAGTAGAGCACATCGTATTCAATTTGGGTACAGGTTTGTTGCAACATTCTTTATACAGGAGAAGACCCTTTATTTATCCTTTTCCTCCCGAATTTGTGTGCTATATTTGTTGACATGTGCCTTTCTTCCTTAGCATGCCAAATGAGTAACTTATTCCCCTTGTTTTTGGATAGTTTTACTACTTTTAAGCACCTCGAATTCTGGCCATGATACTGCTAAGTGACATTTCTAGTTTAAAACTGTATTACAGCCGATAATGGTTATAATGCTTTCATCGTTCTTGCTGCTGTTTATAAATCAATGTGCATACAGCTGAATTGTTGAATCTTATGTTCTGGGAATCACATGTTTCTTTCCTTCCCTCAGAGTGCAATAGAATCTTTATTTGGAGCATCATTAACTGGGATTGCCTATTCACTATTTGCTGGGCAACCTCTGACAATATTGGGGAGCACTGGACCTGTCCTAGTATTTGAGAAAATATTATTTAAATTCTGCAAGTAAGTGAACTTTTATTCACAAGATATAGGTGCATTGCATTTTTTTTCTTGAAAGATTATTTTTATATGTTTGAAGCTTGAAGGTGAAAGTATGTATGGTGACACCTAGCAATGTTTACTTCTGAAATTAGATATCTGAATGGTAGCCAGAAACCATTATGCTATGTTCAGTGTTGCCGCATCAGAGGAATCTGAAGTTGACACTAAAGGCAGATAGAATGACCTTTCTGGAATCAGATGCTAAAGCCTTCTCACTAATTACATTTTTGATTCTTTAGACATGAAGTTATAAATGAATGACATTTTATCACCAAAACCTCAAGGTACAAGAATACACTTTAAAAGAGCACACAAAATTATAATTGAAAAACCATGATAGCACAAATAGAGCAAATAATACTGAAATAGTAAAAACAAGAGAGTCTTGTGCCACCTTAAAGGCTAACACATTCATTATGGCATAAGCATTAATAGATGGAGACAGATCGAAACCCAGAAT